>NW_023603184.1:100820093-102020093 GCF_014898055.3 Talpa occidentalis
GGTCAAAATAAGGGGGTTGTAATTGTATGGGGAATATAAAAATAAAATTTAAAAAGTTTATTTGTTTGTTTAGTTTGTTAGAACTATTTAATACTTTACCAATTCTTTTAAGGCAATTTGGCAAATCAATAATCAAGATTTCAATGACATTGTAAAGAGGAACATATCCAATTTTGAGAATATTTCTGAAGTTTTTAATTGCTACTTTAAGGGAAAACACTAAGATATTTAAAAAAATGTAATGTTGACATTCCTTAGCAAGTTTGAAATCACTACCATTATACCGATATATGTATTAAATAATTCATTACCTTAGCAAAAAATTTGCCCATTCTAAGAATGAAAACAAAACTATCTCTTCTAGTGTCAGTGAAGAGGTAACTTTGTCAGTACTTAGATAAATGACTTATAACCATTAATAATTTTTGCTAATTACTTACCAAAAAAAAAAAATCACTATTACCTTAGTTTGGATAATCTATTCAACTATCTGCCATTAATTTGGCTTAATCAAAGTTATGTTGAAGGAAATCTGATATCCTCTAATTCAGGGAAGAAATACGTAACATTCATATCTTTACAAATGTAAAGATGTGAACCCATGCCCCTAGCAGAGACATCAATAATCACACACAAGGCTCTTCCTACTGGGTCTTGGACCTGCTCAACCCAATGCACTGGGCTGCCTCTAGCAGAGAGAATTTGTCATAAAACCTCTCTGCCATTCCTGATTCATATTATGAAGGTCCCAAATGTGTATTTATCTAGCCCAGATCTGACTTGAAGATTATATAAATATTGTATGATCCTATAAAAGGAGAAGGGACCCCTATACAAAATTTGGTTCAGATGATATTGGACATGCCAAGAGAAACTGAGAGAGAATATTACATCAGGGACTCTAATCTTCAGACATCAGTAGTTATGGGTTGACTTGGGCAAAGCAAAGTAATGGGTTTGGGCTTTTATTATGCCTAAGTGGTAGAACTGGGGGAATTTTCCTGTGCATAAGAGATCTAAATATCCTTCTGGAACCAAAGGAGGAGGCAAGTCCAAAGGTGTTCTTATTAGCCTGTCCAGAGGGGGAGAAAGAAGGAGATCTATAAATCCAGCAATCAAATATCAGCAAACATCAAAAATGAGATCTGACTCTTAATTACAATAAGCAAGCTTGATTCTTGCAAAGATAAACCACAAGACATTGCCATTTGGATTCACTGTATCTAGAACCAAACGCTTCCTCCTCTTCTAACCTGATTCTTTTGGTTTCTTATTCTTATTCTGATGAATAGTAGCATCTTCTTTTCAGTTGTCTAAGCTGGAGACTTAAGCATTATACTTAGTTTTTCTGTAATCCCCAGACCTCTCATTCATTTATTTAACAACTACTTACTGAATCGAATTTCTAATATAATGATAAAAAAATATATGGTTCTTGCCCTCAAGAAGCTATATTCTATTGGGGAGGACAGGCAAAAATGAGTAAACAGGGGCCTCCCCAGTGGCGCAGCGGTTGAGCGCTGGGTTGTGAAGCTGCCCGCGGCCTCTGTGGCACCGGTTCGATCCCCGGCTGCTCCCCGGCCACCGGAGGAGGGTCCCTCATGGCGCGCAGACCTCTCCTGCCGCCCGCTGCTCCCCTTAGCAGTGTGCTTCAGTCCTTCTGCCTGCTCTGCTCCCCGCTCTGGCTCTGGTGAATTCTCTCACCCTCCCGCACTTCTGACTGTACCCAGTGCATGTATAAACAAAACAAACAAACAAACAAACAAACAAATAAATAAATAAATAAAACATGCCTCTATTAAAAATTAAAAAAAAATGAGTAAACAAACTCAAATATATAGACAAATAATGAGATCATAAAATTCAGGTAAGTACTATAAAGAAAATAAGGGACCAAGAAAAAAGTAATATCAAGTTATCTATTTTGCATAACTTTGGTAGAATTGTTGACATGAGGGTGGCACGATGTAAAATGACAGCAGTAAATTCAAGATTTATTTTGAAGAAAAAGTTAACATGAATTGCTGATAGATTTGATGTGGTAAATAAAAGAAAATGAGGAATTAAATGTTTCTTAATAAATTTAAGATGTAGAACCTTTGGAATATTTGCAACCCAAGCTCATATGTCAGAGGATATCTGCATCCTTCCTCTCCTAATTTCACACAATGCAACCAAGGTAATAGGAGGAAATTCTACCACTACTAGAAATGAGGGTCTTCAAAAAAATGGCAAAAAATATTCACCTATGGAGTGTTGTTTAAAATTTTTGATACATCCATACAATTTGTATACAAGCAGTATAAATAAGCTTGTAAGTCTTACCTTGGAGAAAGAAGGTAGCTTCCTTCACCAACACCATCAAAAGTTTGTATGATTATTTATCAAAATAATAACATTACTAGAGTGGATTAGATTACTGTTCAAGAAGGTTCTCTCTCCACTTCCATGGGAGTTTACTTCTCTGTTGTTAAGCTTGACCATGTGACTGGCTTTAGATTCATGTAAGTCAAGTATATTTCCATGACCTTTGGCTTTGGGTTTAGTCATGTTCTTGCAAGTTTGTGCTCATTCTCTTACATCTCTGGCAAAGCCATGAGAAAGGTTTCCGCTATGTGGCTGCTGTACCTTTAGCCTGTACCTCAGAAAATATATACATGGAGCAGCTCAGAGCTGTCCCCACAGCAGCAAGCAATCCAGCTAGCCCTGCAGTTTAAATTTGTTCAGCCAAGCTTCTCCTTGATCAACCTATTCACAGATGCCTGAGAAACAAAGGTGTATTGTTGAATGCCATTGGATTGCATGGCTGGTTGTTATACAGCATTACAGTGACAAGAGTGACTAACATTATCTCTGGTTAAGGGAGCAATTGTGATTTTTAAGCTATTTGCATTTTTTCCTAATTAATAGGTAGTTTAGTATAAATTACCTTTAGAATCAGAAAAAAAAACTATATCCATTATATGAGAAAGAGAATGTACAAAAAAAGGTAATTTATATGCACTTACTGTTGTAAATGATCAGTGGCAAGAGCCACTCTCTCTCTGCGTTGTTTTTCTGCTTTTTCTTGCTCTTCTTTAAAAGCTTTTTCAATGTTGAGTTTCAATTGTTCTTCCCATTTTTTATCTGATTTTATTCTTCTCTTCTGAGATTCAATCTGTGCATCACGTTCTTTCATAACTTTACTAAGTAGTAGTCCTGACTAAAAAAAAAAAAAACAATATTTTAAGAAAATAGAGTATAGTTATATAGATATGTTAAATGTATATTAAAAAGTAAGAAAACTCAAGTAGTACATGAAAGTGTTTCACTCTTTCTGTCTGGTAAAATTGACATTGCCTTGCATTTTCAATGGCTTTTTTTCTTTCTCCTTGTTTATATATTGCTTCTTCCAGATCAAGAACTTGTCTTTCTGCCTCTATTTCTTCATCACGCTTCTTTTTGGCTTCAAGTTTCTGTTCTTTCATCCCCTGTAAAAAGACAAACTCTTCTATTTTCAGTTTACCATTTAACTTTCTAAAATATAACATTATAATGTAATGCTTTGAGCATTCATAATGAGTCTTTATTGTATTTTCTTATAGTAATAAAGTCATTACTAAATACATTTATGGGACCTCCCTGGTGGCGCAGGTGGTTGAGTACAGTGCTGTGAAGGGGGCGCAGCCTCTGCAGCGTGGGTTCAATCCTGGCTGGCCTGACAGATACCCACATGGTGCAGCAGACCTCTCCTGTCTCGCCCACTGCTCCCCTCAGCAGTGTACTTCGTCACTCTGCCTGTTCTGTTCCCCGCTGTCTCTGGTGAATCCTCTCATCCTCCCACACATCTGAACCTGTACCCAGGTTCTTGTATACATGAGTAAATCTTAAAATAAATATTTACAATGACATTTCTCTCATATGTTAAGTTTTTTTTTTCTTTTTTTTTTTTTTAATTTTAACATTTGTGCTTTATTTATTTATTTATTTATTTATTTTAATTTATACAAGCACTGGGTACAGTCAGAAGCGTGGGAGGGTGAGAGAATTCACCAGAGCCAGAGCAGGGAGCAGAGCAGGCAGAAGGACCAAAGTACACTGCTGAGGGGAGCAGCGGGCGGCAGGAGAGGTCTGCGTGCCATGTGGGACCCTCCGCCAGTGGCCTGGGAGCTGGCGGGGATCGAACCGGCGCTGCAGAGGCCGCGGGCAGCTTCGCAACCCAGCGCTCAACTGCTGCGCCACCAGGGAGGCCCTCTCATATGTTAAGTTCCCATATATAACCTAGGATTGTTTTTAGGTCTCCTGATCTATTCTTCGTCAAATCTCTATGTTTATTCTCAGTTTTTAATTGTCACAGGTTTATAGTAAGCCTTGTTGGTCAGACGCATTTTCATTTCTCCATGGAAGTGTAAAGCATAATGTACAATGCACTATTTCTGTGTAAAAAAATAATAAGTAAAAGAGAGCATTACCTATTCCTCCATCCCTGTATACAACTAGGTCTTGTTTAAAATCAAGTTTTTTCATGTATAATTTAATTTTAGTATGTAGCACTAGTACATTTATAGAAGTGTTGCATCCTCCCAAAATATTTCTTCACTCCCTATTAAGGGCAAATACTCCCGCCACCTGTAGTCCCTGGCAACCACTAGTCTGTTTTCTTTACCATTAGCTTTGCTTTTTTCAATAGCTCATATAATACATAAATAATATCAGTCATGAATTAATTCTTCCCTTTTCTAGAAAAAACAATTGATTAAATCACAACACTGTTTCTAAAGCAAGTCCTTTCCCAAAGTTAAACATATGCAACAAAGTAAGGAAACATGCTAAGTTTATAAACACATGCAGCAAAGTAAGGAAACATGCTAAGTTTATTAAAAAATGAAATTCTAGACAGAAATTATGCTTGCATAAAGTCTTAATAATTCTACTAGGAATAGATTATACTAGGCCTCCCTGGTGGCCTAGGGGTTAAGTCTCAATGCTATCACTGCTACGGCCTGACTTCAGCTAACCCACATATGGTGCAGCAGACCTCTCCTGTCCAGCCCACCACCACCCTCAGCAGTGTATTTCAGTTAATCTACCTGTTCTGCTCCCCACTCTGTCCCTGGTGAATTCTCTCATCCCTCTGCACTCTGGCCTACACAATAAAAATTGGTAAACTGCATTTCAATAAAGTTAAAAACTATTCTTTAAAAGTGTGAGAAAAGGGGCCTCCCCGGTGGCGCAGTGGTTGAGCGCTGGGTTGCGAAGTTGCCCGCAGCCTCTGCAGCGCCGGTTTGATCCCCAGCTGCTCCCCGGCCACCGGAGAAGGGTCCCACATGGCACGCAGGCCTCTCCTGCCGCCCGCTGCTCCCCTCAGCAGTGTACTTCGGTCCTTCTGCCTGCTCTGCTCCCCGCTCTGGCTCTGGTGAATTCTCTCACCCTCCCGCGCCTCTGACTGTACCCAGTGCTTGTATAAATAAATAAATAAATCTTTAAAAAAAAAATAAATAAATAAAAAAATAAAAGTGTGAGAAAATAAAAAGCCAAGTCAATATACTGAGAGAAAATATTTAATAAAGGACTTGTATTCAAAATATATTTTAAAAATTCCCTCAACTCCATAGAAAAATAAACCCAATTTAAACACAGACAAGAAAAATGTGAACACATCACCAAAGACAGTAGACAGAAAACAAGTTCATTAAAAGATGTTCAACATTATGGTATTCAGAGAAATTCAAAATAAAACTATAATGAGATAATATTTCACACCTATTAGAATGTTTATTATTTAAAAGACTGACCATAACAAATGCTGGCAAGAATGCAAAATTACAACTACTTTGGAAAACAGTTTCCAAGTCTGTTACCAAGTTAGACATGTACCTATCTATGATTCAGGCAATCTACACCAACATATTTACCCAAGAAAAATGAAGTATATGTCCATATAGAGACATATATGAATGTGCATAGCAGCTTCATTTATAATAATGCTAAAAACTGAAAATAGTTCATATGTCAATACATGGTGAGATCCTCAATTGTACAGATAAACTGTGGTACAGTCATACAATGGGATACTCATCAGTAAAACTGACACACAACATGATGAAAAAACATCTAAATAATTGTGCTGATTTCATCATAATAAAAAGCAGATTAGTGATTGCCAGGGGACAGAGGAACAGGGGTCTGGAGGAGTGAGAGGGAATATAGTGATATAAGAGAAAACTATTTTTTGGATGATGAATATGTTCATTATCTATCTTTTTTTTTTTATAGAGGCATGTTTTTATTTATTTATTTATTTGTTTGTTTGTTTTGTTTATACATGCACTGGGTACAGTCAGAAGCGCGGGAGGGTGAGAGAATTCACCAGAGCCAGAGCGGGGAGCAGAGCAGGCAGAAGGACCGAAGTACACTGCTGAGGGGAGCAGCGGGCGGCAGGAGAGGTCTGCGCGCCATGTGGGACCTTCCTCTGGTGGCCGGGGAGCAGCCGGGGATCGAACCAGCGCTGCAGAGGCTGTGGGCAGCTTCGCAACCCAGCGCTCAACCACTGCGCCACCGGGGAGGCCCTTCATTATCTATCTTAATGAACATAATGGTGGTTTCAGGGGTGTATAACTATGTCAAAACTTGTCAAATTGTACACTTTCAATTTTTTTTTAATCATATATCACACCTAAATAAAGCTGTTGAAAATGTGTTTCAATGCAGTTTTTTTATATTTTACACATTAAAAAAAAGTACTAAGAACCCAGGCGTACTCCTGGGTTAATACTTACTGCATATGTATTAGTCCAATGTTTTACCAGTTCTTGGGATCGGAAATGCATTTCTTTCTTTGCCTTTCTTTCTGCACGAAGGCATGCTGCTTCTCTTGTCAAACTGTCAAGGCTGTCTCGAATTCTTTTCCATTCATCTTGCGGAATTATGGTGACCTGCCGGAGATCTACTTTGCTAGGCAGAAGAGGTGGATAGCAAACTTGACCTTGTTCAGAATTCTTTATTCCTAATAAATTTATAAAATGAATATTAAAGATTTTTCAACAAGAATTTAAGTGATACTTTTCCTCAGGTGTTTCTGTACTGGCATGACATTTGGAAATGTATTTCAAATAATAATTTTATTTTGTTATCTTAAGAACAGCAGAGATCATGTGGAAAGTATAAACCCTGAAACCAGAAGACATAGACTTGAGTCCTTGCTCAGTCAGTTCCTTACTGTGTAAATTTGGGCGAGTCATTTAAATTCTTGGAGCCTCAGTACTAACCAACAGTTGAGGGTACTCCCTAACCCCCTAATTAAGGGACACAAGCCCAGAGTAAAAACATTACTATAAAGAAGCTATAGCACCTGAAGACAGTTGTCTCCCAACAAATCAGTAACTTGAAAGAAAGATAAACTTCAAGGTTTTTGGCTTTCTAAAACTCGCAGTTATGGGAAGATAAGGCCCTAAATAGGGAAAATTTTAACAACTCTCTTTGTTTTCCTCAATGCATAGATAATTTCAGGCAAATACATTTTCTAGACCCCTAGCCAAATTTTCTTTTCCTCAGAAATCCTTGAAATAACTGGAGATAAACCTCACTGAAAAGCTGAGAATTCGGGGAGCTTTCTCAGAGTTATCTACAGGCTGTTCTCAGGGTCCAAGTACTTACTCTTGGTTTTTTAATATACTCATTTAAGGCTTTGCACTCTGCTGTCCCCTCTCAGGGGACATCGGAATTCTAGCATATCACTCGGACGTCCCCTCTCAGGGGACATTGCAATTTATTAGTGATTACGGGGAATTGAGTTATTTCAACGCAGCTTTTTGAGACATGCATGTTTCCCTGAAGTTTTATCTTGAAATGGCACAAGAAATTAAATCAAAATATCGTAAAATTACTAAGATATATACAAGAAATGTCAGCGGGTTTTGTGTCGGACGAGAACATGAGATGCATGCTCCCGACGGTCCGAGCACTTCGCCATGCCACTTGAAAAGAGCGATAAGGGGAGTTTGTAGAAGAAAGGTCGGTTTTCGAACATAGCGCGCACTGTATAGTGAGATATATAATTACAAATAAACAAGTCTACATCTGGAGGAAAAGATTTTCAAAGCTGAGCTCATTTTGGTTTGAAGCTTCGAGCAGTGCACATAGATCTAACGAGGAGAAAATCGGAAAAGTGATTCTTTTCTTAGTGACTAAATTGTTTGGTGAAAGCTATTTTGGTAAATATCATCTTGTCAGTTACTAACAACAATTAGAAATTTTCAACCCATGCATTTATTCATATTTTTTATTAGAACAATGGCAAAGCATCCAACCACGAATGAGTCTCATGACCCAAGTAGTAGTGAAGATGAGCTCCAGATGGACCTCTATACAGACACGTTAGAAAGACTAACTGTAGGACCTCCCCGGTGGCGCAGCGGTTGAGCGCTGGGTTGCGAAGCTGCCCGCGGCCTCTGCACCACCGGTTCGATCCCCGGCTGCTCCCCGGCCACAGGAGGAGGGTCCCACATGGCGCGCAGACCTCTCCTGACGCCCGCTGCTCCCCTCAGCAGTGTACTTCGGTCCTTCTGCCTGCTCTGCTCCCTGCTCTGGCTCTGGTGAATTCTCTCACCCTCCCGCGCTTCTGACTGTACCCAGTGCTTGTATAAACAAAACAAAACAAACAAATAAATAAATTAATTTAAAAAAAAAAAGGAAAGACTAACTGTAGAACAAAACGACAGCAGTGAGAGTGATATCGTTCAACCTAGACGGCCACGAATTGTTCGCATAGATAGCGAAAGCGATAATAGTAGTACGGGAGAAAACACACGGCAACATGACAACGTATCGTCAAGCGAAGAGTGGGAAGATGTTACCGAATCGGACGTTCCTCCAGCCACGATAAATTTTGATTTACACGAAGAAATAGCCGGACCACAAGTCCCAAGTAACATAAAAGAGCCCATAGACTATTTCACATTATATTTTACTGAAGGATTAGTAGACAGCATAATAAAAGAGACAAACAATTATGCCAAAGAAGAAATTGGAAAGAAACAGCTTTCCCGAAAGTCAACTTGGCACAAGCGGTACAATATTACCAAAGAAGAATGTTTAGCATTTATCGCCGTCATCCTGAATATGGGATTGATTCAACTTCCCAACATGCAAGAATACTGGTCTACTGCTGCCAATAGTAGAATCCCTTTTTTTTTTTCGGAAACATTTACCAGGTCCAGATTTATGCAGATATTTTGGTTGTTACATTTGAACAAACCCACACAAGGAAATGCAACGGTAAGAACTCGCATTCAGAAAGTTAGCAACTATTTAGAATATATAGATAGCAAATTTAGACAGTATTTCATGCCATATAAAGCAGTCGCTGTGGATGAATCTGTTGTAAAGTTCAAAGGCAGAATAGCATTTATTACGTATAATCCCAACAAGCCAACAAAGTGGGGTATACGCATATATGCGCTGGTGGACTCAAGAATGGGATACTTATTTACAATACTTCCATACTATGGCAGCATAACCTCTGATAATATATCCCGGCCGGATCTTCCAGTAAGTACCAGGATTCCGCTACATTTATTCAAGAAATTATTAGAAAGAGTTCCTGATGCAAAAGGATACCACATGTTCACCGACAGGTACTATACCAGTATCCTTTTAGCGGAAGAACTGCTAAAGATGAATTGTCATCTTACTGGCACTATAAAGATAAATTGAAAAGGTGTACCGACACAAATAAAAAAAACAAAATTTTCAACCAATAAAACAGTTGCATACAGAAAGAATAATACTACGCTTCTTGCGTGAAAAGATAAAAGAATTATTACCATGCTCACCAATTATTATAACACAAAACTACAATCTACCCAGAGAACATTACGCGGTGGACATATCGTAACAGTCAGTAAGCCTCAAATGGTGTTAGAATATACGGCAAATATGGGTGGTGTGGATCGTGCGGATCAATATGCTTCGACATATTGTTTCCTCCGTAAATCGCTCAAATGGTGGAGGAAGTTATTTTTTGGGGGGTTGGAAATGTGTGTGATAAACTCATACATAATGTATTGCATCGAAAAACCAACAAGTAATGAAACGCCAATGACACACCACAAGTTTGTCAAGACACTTGTTGACCAATTAAAGGGCGATTTTCGTGTATGGAGAACGCGTCCATCCACATCTTCTGCGGACAATAGATTAAACAATAAACTACATATTCCCGATGTGGGACAAAGAAAACAGGACTGCATTGTGTGTTCTAACAGGAAAACACCTGGTGGCAGGCGTCAAACCACTTATTACTGTCAAACATGCACTAATCAGCCTGCAATGCATATTGGGGAGTGTTAAAAAACTTGTCATACTGTACAAAATTATAAACAATAAAATATTGGTTTTTTTTTTGCAAATATACATTCCTCGATGTCACCCAATTCATATAAGTCCAATATCATTATAATACGTTACTTGGTTCCAAAATTATACTAAATAATACGAGGGTCTATAAATGCAAGTTTCCCCTGCAAAGTAGCGTCGAGCAGCTGGTAGCCAATGTCCAGAATGGTTCGGAGTGCAAAGGGTTAATTTTGCTTGCCTCAATTTATTTCTAGTCAACAGTATCATCATCACTAAAGCTGAGGTCAATAATACCTAACCCAACAGGTTGTTTTTTTTGTTTGTTTGTTTTTTTAAAGATTTATTTATTTATGCAAGGAAGAGTTAGGGTACAGGCCAGAGGTGCGGGGGAGGGGGGGTAAAAGGATTCACCAGAGACAGAGTGGGGAACAGAACAGGCAGACTGACTGAAATACACTGCTGAGGGGAGTAGCAGGAGAGGTCTGTTGCACTGTGTGGGTCAGCTCCCTAGCCAGGGATTGAACGTGTCCTGCAGTGGCTGCGGACAGCTTCATAGTGCTGCAACTTAACCCCTTACGCCACCAGGAAGGCCCCTAAAAGCATCTTAAATGACACAGTTAAGCTTAGAGAAATGTTCCTACCCTTTCAATCAATTGAAATTCTTAATTATAAACAATCAAACTCAATCTAACTAGTTAAGCAGAAGATGAATTCATTAAGGGATACCAGAAAGCACACTGAATCAAAGAGCCGAAGAGCTATCCTCCGATGCTATACAAAGCACACCGTGAGGGTCCAGAAAAGGTTCAAGGCAACTGGCATTAGGTAAACATCTGGACCTGGCCCACTTAGAACTTGCTCCGTCAGATGCTATATACCTGAACCTTCACCAGTAATACACTTTTACTGCCACTCTCCCCAGAAAATGGATTGAATGTGTTGTTTCTTCATATCATTCTCTTCAGAATATAAATCTAGCACATGTACGATGGTCTCTCTAAGTGCAGGGCCCATGCCTGCATCATAGAGTGAAGAAGACAGAAAAAAATGAATTCTGCCTTTCACATGAGGAGGTGGGACTAGAAAGGAGGGAAATTCACCAAAATAGGAAACACATTTGAATAATGAAAGGTGGGACCACAGCATTGTAAAGGTAGTAAAGGAAAGAATGGGTAAGAGGGTAGACTCCAGAGACAGACTACTTGAGCTTTTTTTGAAAATTCCAATATGAACTATGTGAATCAAGACAAAATTATTTAACCCTTTGAGTCTATACCCTTGATTGCAAAATGGAGATATAAATAATACTTTATATGGTGGGTATGAAAATTAAATAAAGAAATATTTTAAGGTCCTCCCTGGTGGTGCAAGGGGTTAAGCACCACACTATGAAGCAATCCAAAGCCTCTGCAGCACAAGTTTGATCCCCAGCCCTCCAAGGAGCAACCCACATGGTGCAGCAGACCTCTCCTGACTCGCCCACTGCTCCACTCAGCAGTGTATTTCAGTCAATCTGCCTGTTCTGTTCCCCACTCTGTCTCTGGTGAGTCCTCTTAACCCCAGCATCTCTGGCCTGTGCCCCAGCTCTTGTATGCATAAATAAATAAATCTTTAAAAAAAGAGAGAAATATTTTTAAATGATTTAGAATAGTGTCAGGCATACAATAAGTTCAAATAAATATTAGTTATTAGGCAAATGTCTATTTGGATTCTTTTTATATTTCAGGTCATAGTTTAAAAAGGACAAGATACATGAACAAAGAGCAAAATAGAATATGAATAGAAAGACCCTCAAGCAGTAGAGATCAGATAAAAGCAGTGACAAGTAACATAAGGGTATCTTAAACCAGCCCATTTGCCTGTGATCATCAGCACATTTTTCATGGTTTATAAAATCTTTTTTTAATTGAGACTTTTTTTTTAAGTTAACAATTTTTTTAAAGATTTATTTATTTATTTATTTATACAAGAACCGGGGTACAGGCCAGATTCATGGGAGGGTGAGAGGATTCACCAGAGACAGAGTGGGGAACAGAACAGGCATACAGACGAAATACACTACTGAGGGGAGCAGCGAGTGAGACAGGAGAGGTCTGCCGCGCGATGTGGGACCCTTGCCGGCCAGCTGTGATCGAAACCAGCGCTGCAGAGGCTGCAGACAGCTTCACAGCGCTGCACTCAATCGCCTGCGCCACCAGGGGAGGCCCGAGACATATTAATAATTCACCCATCACCCATAAAACTCACCTTCATAAAGAGTTTTTAGTCTATTCACAATGCTGTGCAACCATCTAATTCTGGAACATTTTACTACCCAGAAAGGATTACTGTGTAGTAATCCTGTGACTACCACTAAACTACTTTCTTTTCTGTTGTTGTTTGTTTTTAATGATGTAACTTTGGTTTACAATACTATGTAATTCTGAGGTAAAAGATCATACCTCTTCAGATGTATTTTACCACAACACACCCACCACAAAGGCACGCAAAGTCTTCTTCCATAGTTCATCAGATCCCTTTCACAGTTTGCTCTCCACCTTCCCCTTTACAGATAGATTTCTAGGTTTGATATTGGATTGGTTTGGTTTGACCCTTTGTTTTATTTCTTATATTCCACATATAAGTGCAAACAGGATTTTTATCTGGAAATCTCTTAATTCCTCCATCATTTTTGAAGAATAGTTCTGCTGAATATAAAAATCTCACCATTTTCTTCCAATACCATGACTACATCAACCTGCTGCCTTCTGGAACTCTTTATTTATTTATTTAAGATTTTTTTTTTTAATGCATACAAGAGCTGGGGTGTAGGCCAGAGATGCAGGGTAGGGCGTGAGAGGATTCACCAAACAGAATAGGGAGCAGAACAAGTGGACTGACTGAAAAACACTGCTGTAGGGGAGCAGCAGGTGAGATGAGAGGTCTGCTGCACCATGTGATCGGCTCATGCTGCAGTGGCTACCAATAGCTTCATAGTGCTGAGACTTAACCCCTTGCACCACCAGGGAGGCCTCTGCCTTCTGGAACTCTTAAGTGTGTCTTATGAGCAATCAGTGTTTGATCTTATTAAGGCTTACTTGCACAGGTGTCTTGCAAAATTTTCTCTCTTGGGCTTTTGGCAATTTGATCATGATGCATTTGTTTCTGGAATTCTTTGAGTTTATCCTTTTAGAAGACAATTGAGCTTTCTTAGTGGATAGATTAATGTTTTCACTCAACTTTGGGAAGCTTTTGGTCATTATTTCTTAAAATATTTTCTTATCCCTTTCCTCTTTCTAGGACTCAAATTATATTATGTTGGTATACTTGCCGGTGGCCTATATTTCTCTGAAGATCTGTTCATTTTTCGTCATTCTTTTTTTCTTCTGTTCCTCAGATTGCATATTCTCAATTTATCTTCAAGTTTACTCTTTCTTCTGCTGTATGGTATTGAATCCCTCTAGTGAATTTTTTATTTCAATTATTGTCCTTTTCAACTCCAAAATTTCTATTTGGATCCTTTTTTTTAAATTTCTGTCACTTTACTGATATGCTCTTTTTGGTGAGTCAGCATACTTAGTAGTTTCTGGTAGTTCCTTTGGCATTTTTTTTCTCACTCTTCAAACATATTTACAATAGATATAAATTTATAAAAGTAAATTATTTCATAAGCCTAAATTCTGAGTTTTTATAGGGAGAGTTTCTATGGAAACTTTTTCCCTATATGTGGGCCATTTTTTTTTTAAAGGCACATTCATTCTGCATCATAATCAGACTATTATATTTAGCAATCAACTGCATGGGTGAAAAAAGAACCTATATTATAATCATTTGTTGGGATACTTTACACGGAACAGAAACTAAACTAACTTGTTATACAATTAGTTACAAATACAGTCTCAGTTTTCTGCCCATACACGTAAAGATAGTCCAAATTCCTAAGATACTAGTTCTCACCATGACAACCCTAGATGGGTATTTACAAAATTTAAACTAAAATAATTGGAATTAATAAAGCGCTCTTTAGATGTCCCACTAGGCTATTTCTATTCCAAAATCAAAATTTAAATAACAGGTTATCTAAATTACACAACCTTAAGTAGCATTATTTTTTATATTCTGATACAGCTTTTACCATACATAGAGACCTTACCTTCATTTTTAGAAATGAGGAGATTGAGACTCTCATTCAGAGACTTTCCTAAAACCACTCAGGCTCACAAGCTGAGTTCACTGATATTTCCAAATACCAATAACAAAATAACAAAATTCAAGCACTCAAAAATCCTGCAAAAACCAGATTTTTGGAGCCTCAACAGCATAGTTTGAGGATCTGACCTGCTGGGAGTCAATTTGAGTTTCTCACTTCTTCACCCCTGCTGCTGTAAACTTTCTCAACCCATCCCCACTTCCCTTTTCCCCCTTCCACCTGTGAACTTATTGTGAACATTGTGGGACCCTCACCTCCCTGATCTACTAGGCAAGAAAGCAAAGCCATCTGCATAAGCTTAATGTTAGAACTAGCTCTGTCCCTTTCTGTGAAGCAGCCAGCAAGAATCTGTTGCCAGCAGGCAAATCAAACTTTCAGCCTCCACTGAAGACTCGAAGGAGTTACCTGAAGATTTTAACAATGGGTACCTAGCCTATGTGTCTCCACAATGCATTCTTTAGAAGTCAGGAAAATTATTAAACCCCAATATTTGCCCTCTTCTGCACACAGAAAACAGAAACAGATATTTCTTTAGGTTGAGATAACTTAGGAAATTGTAAGATCTAAGCCTTCAGATGAAAACCAGAAACCCCCTATCAAGAATCCATTTTTTTTTTTTTAATAGAGGCATGCTTTATTTATTTATTTGTTTTTTTGTTTATACATGCACTGGGTACAGTCAGAAGCGCGGGAGGGTGAGAGAATTCACCAGAGCCAGAGCAGGGAGCAGAACAGGCAGAAGGACTAAGTACACTGCTGAGGGGAGCAGCGGGCGGCAGGAGGGGTCTGCGCGCCATGTGGGACCCTCCTCCGGTGGCCGGGGAGCAGCCGGGGATCGAACCAGGGCAGCAGAGGCTGCGGGCAGCTTCGCAACCCAGCGCTCAACCGCTGCGCCACTGGGGAGGCCCCAAGAATCCATTTTTTAAGAACAGTGACTCCTGTTCCTTTGCTATAGGTATGCTACTCTATAATAAGGTATGTAAACTCAAATGTGTGATTAATTGTCAAAGCAGTTTTCACACGGTAAAATTTGTCAGACTGTTTCCAAGATTCAAATTCTCACTTTATTCTATAAAGCTTTTGTTTAACCATCATTGAGAATTTTATTTAAAGTCATCTCACCGATTCACCTGAGAGCAAAACTACACAGAGCCCAAGGAAACCCAGAGGGTTAGTGTCCACTTGGAGCCCATTTCCAAGCATTTCAAGGCAACCAAAGCCCTTACTTGAAATCCTCTCCTCTTAACACAATGCATGGAAGACAGAAACCTATTGTTCTTGTTTAAGCCAGGATGGGTCAGTTTAGCTCACCCGTGCTTTCCTTCGCCTGTCCTCGGCGCCGACCGAAACGCACCATCATCTCTGATGAGATGCCCATGGCAGTCTCAGGCTCG
Source organism: Talpa occidentalis (assembly GCF_014898055.3). Classification (NCBI taxonomy): domain Eukaryota; kingdom Metazoa; phylum Chordata; class Mammalia; order Eulipotyphla; family Talpidae; genus Talpa; species Talpa occidentalis. The sequence goes on from NW_023603184.1 coordinate 100,836,012, forward strand.
GAAAAGCAATTCCAACTCCAAGAGAGACCGCCTCCTACCAGTGGAGTGTTTATGCCAAAACGCGCGGTTGCTTGGTAACGCCTGCGGAAGTGACGCAGGCAGTCGCTGAGGGACGAGGAACGCGCAGCAGCGGGCCAAGGCCCGGGAGACCGACTGCGCCTGCGCGGAACCCGAGGCCCAGCGTGGGCGTGAGGCGGCCCTGCCGGGGGGGGGGGGCGCGGGGACGACGCCGGAGGCCTGAGGCGCGCACGCCTGCACGACGGCCGCCGCGCTAACGGCTGCCGAAACCCAGCCTAGGTCAGTGAGCAGCCTCCGGCCCGGCCCGGGCTGGTGCTCCTGTCCTCACCCAACGCGCGTCTCAAGCGGGACGACTCGAAACTTGGTTCCGGCGCCTCCCTTTGGGGCCGCTCCGGCTGCCGTGTGGGCGGCCTCGGCGTGGTATGTGTGGCCCTGGCGTGTCAAGTGTGGCCCCCAGCGGCCCCCCGCGGGTGGCAGGCGTGGAGCGATACCTTCTTGAACTGTGGAAACTCAGGGAGTGACAGAAAATGTTGTGAAGTTCTGTGGGTTCTAAGGCACGATCAGGGCTAGATGGTGCTTGGGTTTTTAAAAATGAAACTGTTACCGTTTGGATGTGGTCCTCGAATATTCACGCTAGGCCCTTTTATGTATTTAAATTTTCTTGGTAAACAGTAAATTGAGTGTGTTTGGGGGACCAATGAGACTTTTAAAGTCACGGTTGTCTGTTAAGAGTGACTGAGCGGCCTCCCTGGTGGCGCAGAGGGTTAAGACGCAACCTATGAAGCTACCCGGAGTTTGATCCCCGGCCAGGGAGCTACCCACATGGCGCAGCAGACCTCTCGTGTCTCGCCCACTGCGCCCCTCAGCAGTGTATTTCAGTCAGTCTGCCTGTTCTGCTCCTCCCCTCTGTCTCTGGTGAATCCTCTCAGCCCTCACACCTCTGGCCTGTACCCCAGTTCTTGTATGCATAATTAAATAAATCTTTTTTTAAAAAGTCTTAAAAAAAAAAGTGAATGAGGGCTTGATTTTAAAATAGCCTTTTCTAATACATCCTTATACAAATGGTTTTATTACAAGCTACTTAGCTGTGACACATACACATTAGCCACCAAATTGCGCTCAGAATGAAAAGAGCCAAGATTTTAAATTACTGAACTTCTAATACATAATTGTACTGTTTTTTCTTTAGGTTTTCTATGAGATGGTCTTCTTTAATAATGCTGGTAAGTGTGAAAGGATCAATATTTGTTGACACAAATTAGTTTTTGACAAAAAACACATATGCAACATATGTGTTTTTTGGAAGTCGAGTTTTTGCCTCCAGAATTTGTCAGTTTGACGGGGTGGTCAGATTACATTGGACTTCCAATATCTAATTCTAACTCTAACCCATCGATTTTCACAAGTCATGTAGATCTGGTTGGTTATCTCTATAAAATCCACTCTTTTCTGTTGTTTAACTGTGCTGTGAATTTAAGAAGGTAGCACTTTGATTTGAAACAGTTTAAATTATTGAGGTGAAGTTTATTATTATATAAAGAGAATGTAGATAAAGAATGTACTACAGTTGAACCACCCACTATCCTAGCACAGTACACAGGGATTTTTTTTAACCACAATGGGATTATATTGTACTCACTATTTTTTTACTTGTTTTAATTTTTTGATATGTATTTATATATATATATTTTTACATCATTGTTCATTTTGTACTTCTGATTTCTCCTATCAGGTGTAGACCCCACTAAGTCACACATAGTCTCTTGTGCTCTTTCTGCCTCTGTTTTGATCCCTCCCTCTCCCTGTCCCTTGCTGAATGTCTCTGATTTATAGTTTGCTGCTAGTTTTGTTCTGATTCCTTGTTTGGTTGGGTTTTTTTTTTTTTCCCCCTCATCCCTTGTTTGGTTTCCCTATATTTCTCCTATAACTGAAACTATCCGATACTTTTTTTTAAAAAAAAAGATTTATTTATTTATGCATACAAGAACTGGGGGATAGGCCAGAGGTGCAGGAGGGAGTGTGTGTGAGAGGATTCACCAGAGGCAGAGTCTGGAGCATAACAGGTGGATCTACTGAAATACACTGCTGAGGGAAGCAGCGGGTGAAACAGGAGAGGTCTGCTGCACCATCTGGGTTAGCTCCCTGCTTCGAACTCATGCTGCAGTAGTTGATGATAGCTTGATAGCACTGAGACTTAACCCCTGTGCCACCAGGGAGGCCCCAATATTTTTCTTTTTCCTTCTGACATTTCACTGAGCGTAATCCCTTCCAGTGCCATCCATGTTGTGAGTTTATCTTTTTTGATTCTTGAATAATATTCCACTGTGTGTGTGTGTGTGTATATGTATATACACCATATCTTCTTGATCTAGTCATCTGTTTTTGGGCATTTAGGTTGTTTCCATATCTTAGATATTGTAAATAGTACTGTAGTAAACTAGGAGTGTAGGTTTCCTTTCAGATTAATGGTTTCATATCCTTTGCATAGATTCCTAGGAATTGCTGTTTATTACAGTAGCTCCATAAAGGTCCTCCACATGGCTTTGCATAGTGGCTAGACCAGTTTACATTCGCACCAGCAGTGTAAGAGGGTTCCTTTTTCTCCACATACTTTCCAGCATTTGTAATAACCAGTTTTTTAATATGGGCCATTCTCACTTGAGTGAGATGGTATCTCATTTTGGTTTTGATTTGCATTTCCCTAATTATAAGTGATGTTGAGCATTTTTTCATAGACCTTTTGGCCATTTGCATTTCCTCTTTGGAATAGTATCTTTTTAGCTCTTCTGCCCATTTTTTGACTGGTGTGACTTACTTGTTTAATTATTATTGAACATATTTTATTTTATTTATTTATTTATTTTTTTTTTAAAGATTTATTTGTTTATTTATTTATTTATACAAGCACTGGGTACAGTTAGAAGCGCGGGAGGGTGAGAGAATTCACCAAAGCCAGAGCGGGGAGCAGAGCAGGCAGAAGGACCGAAGTACACTGCTGAGGGGAGCAGCGGGCAGCAGGAGAGGTCTGCGCACCATGTGGGACCCTCCTCTGGTGGCCGGGGAGCAGCTGGGGATCGAACCTGTGCTGCAGAGGCTGCCGGCAGCATCGCAACCCAGCGCTCAACCGCTGCGCCACAGGGGAGGCCCATGAACATATTTTAAAGGCTAAATAAATATTCCATTATATGGCTATCACATCTTATTTAACCAGTCCCTTATTCTTGGTTTTATTTATTTATTTTTTTTTAATTTTCTAGAGGCATGTCTTATTTATTTATTTATTATTTGTTTGTTTGTTTGGTTTATACATGCACTGGGTACAGTCAGAAGCGCGGGAGGGTGAGAGAATTCACCAGAGCCAGAGCGGGGAGCAGAGCAGGCAGAAGGACCGAAGGACACTGCTGAGGGGAGCAGCGGGCGGCAGGAGAGGTCTGCTCACCATGTGGGACCCTCCTCCTGTGGCCGGGGAGCAGCCAGGGATCGAACCGGCTGCAGAGGCTGCAGGCAGCTTCGCAACCCAGCGCTCAACCGCTGCACCACCGGGGAGGCCCTATTCTTGGTTTTATATATGTAGTTTCCAATTTTCATTACTACTAATTCTTTTTTTTTTTTTTTAAAGATTTATTTATTTATTTATTTATACAAGCACTGGGTACAGTCAGAAGTGCGGGAGGGTGAGAGGATTCACCAGAGCCAGAGCAGGGAACAGAACAGGCAGACTGAAGTACACTGCTGAGGGGAGCAGCGGGCGGCAGGAGAGGTCTGCGTGCCATGTGGGACCCTCCTCCAGTGGCTGAGGAGCAGCCGGGAATTGAACCAGTGCCGCAGAGGCTGCGGGCAGCTTCGTAACCCAGCGCTCAACCACTGCACCACTGGGGAGGCCCACTACTAATTCTTATGGAGAGAATAGTTAATAATATTTTTGAGTTTTAATAAATTGATTTTGAAGTAGATTCACATTTTTAAAAAATTTGTGCACATCCTTTTAAGGCTTTAAGTAGAGCACTTAATCTTTTAATGTTTATTAACAAAATGTAGTACTTGCTTATTGTTTAACAAGGGAAAATGGATTCTTGAAATCTACACATAATTAGCCAAACACTGGTGATTTTATTAACTTACTATTCCCTGTTTTTCATTTTTAAGGTTTTTGTTTAATTAACATTTTCTTTCTTTCATTGCCAAGAGTTGCTTTTCTTTTCTTTTTTGTACAGTAACTTCCTTTTTCTTTTTTTTTTTTTTTTACAATTATAAACATTAGTTTACAACACTGTTCATGATTCAGAGGTACAGTTTCACACCTCTTCAGATATAAGTTACCACAGCATATCTACCACCAAGGTACCCATAAGTCCTCCATGACAGTCCATTGGGCCACCTCCTCTCTTTGCTCTCCACCCTCCCCATTTTATAGCCTCAATTCTGTTGTCAGAATTCTAGGGATTGTTTTTGGTTTTGATTTGTCTCACTCATTGTTTTGTTTCTCTGCATTCCACATCTGAATAACACCACCCACTATTTGTCTTTCTCCTTCTGACTTATTTTTACATGACAGACAGTATTCCCTCCAGTTCCATCCATGTTGTTTCTTTTTTTTTTATTTTTTATTTTTTTTTATAGAGGCATGTTTTTATTTATTTTGTTTGTTTGTTTGTTTTGTTTATACATGCACTGGGTACAGTCAGAAGCGCGGGAGGGTGAGAGAATTCACCAGAGCCAGAGTGGGGAGCAGAGCAGGCAGAAGGACCGAAGTACACTGCTGAGGGGAGCAGCGGGCGGCAGGAGAGGTCTGCGCGCCATGTGGGATCCTCCGCCGGTGGCCGGGGAGCAGCCGGGGATCGAACCGGCGCCGCAGAGGCCGCGGGCAGCTTCGCAACCCAGCACTCAACCGCTGCGCCACCGGGGAGGCCCCATCCATGTTGTTTCAAATGGCAAAACTTCAGCCTTTTTTGTATAACTGCATAGTATTCTATTGTGTAGCTATATCTCACATCTCCAAATCTTAATTATTTTTTATTCTTAATTTTGTCTTTCATACATTTTTATTGAGGTAAGATTGGTTTATAACATTATAAGACACTGTATATATACTACATCATGATCCCCATCAAATGCATTGTTGTCATCTATCATCATATAATTGACCCCCTTTACCTGTTTACCCCCCCAATCCATGTCCCCTCTGGCAATTTCCCATCTGTTCTCTGTATAATTGATGATTTTCTGATGTAAAATAAAACAGCACAATTTCAGAACATAATTTTAAGATTAAATGCTTTTATTAATTTCAGGAATTAAGATGTCTCCAATCCTTTCCTCCAAACCAGAAGACTTTGTTCTCTGCATATAGAATAGGAGTAATGTTGGTCAGAAACTGGCTGATACTTAAAACTGAAGATTATAGTAACTTTAACTTAAGCTCTATGCTGCAGTAAGATTTTCTTGTAAATATTAAGTTGGGTAAGTATGTTAATAAAGGTTTATGTTGCGTGGTAAGAATAAACTAATAGAAAAAGATCTGAAATTAAGAAAAATGTACTTTTAGGTAGAAATTAATAGTACTGCAGCTGTTTTAACTGAGGCTTTTACTACATCTTATTTTGAGGTTAATAGTCCAGGAATTTCAATAATTTATGACTCATTAAACCAAAGCTTGAGGCAGTTTTTAACCAAGAGTGAGATATATTTAAAATTTTTGAAAATAATGTGTAAATTTAGAATGCTTAAACGGTATGTTTAATTTAAAATGTACTTAGGTGCAATATACCGATGATATTGTCAACTATGTTTTGTTACTGTTTATTACATTTTTTCTATGGGAATGTGAATTCTGCATTTAAATCTTGGATTACACATTTAGAAAATCAAGAAACCAGAATGTAGTCCAATACCATGTTTTCCATTTTTATTAACTTTCAAGTCAAACCAACCTGAGTTGAAAATTCCGGTTGTAACACTTAACTAATACTTAACCAGCTTATCAAATACTTAAGCTTCAGTTAACATATGTTTAAAATGAGGATAACAATGCCAACTTAATAGGATTTTGACAATTAAATTAGATGATGATGTAACTTTTTAGTCTAGTGCCTTGTATATAGTGATCTGTCTAAAAATATTACTGTTAAAAAATTTTTTGTTTCTACACAGCAGTTGTAGCCTTTTCTAATTATTTGGTAAAATTACTTCTCTTTTTTACATAATAATTTTCAACCATACTACTGTTGACTAGTTCATTCTTTCCTTTTCTCTTTATCATTAATGCCTTTCATTGTCTTTTTTTTTTAATTCAATTTTTTTTTTAAAGATTTATTTATTTATTTATACATATAAGCACTGGGTACAGTCAGAAGTGCGGGAGGGTGAGAGAATTCACCAGAGCCAGAGCCGGGAGCAGAGCAGGCAGAAGGACTGAAGTACACTGCTGAGGGGAGCAACGGGCTGCAGGAGAGGTCTGCGCACCATCTGGGACCCTCCTCTGGTGGCCGGGGAGCAATCCGGGGATCGAACCAGCGCTGCAGAGGCTGCGGGCAGCTTCGCAACCCAGCGTTCAACTGCTGCGCCACCGGGGAGGCCCCTTTCATTGTCTTTTAATGAAAAGAAACTTAACTGTCATAGCATAAGAAATGTGATTACTAAAGTATGTCCAGATATTTGGCACTCTAGAACTAAACTATCTAGAGAAAATAAAAATAAACATGAAACTTGTTAATAAAAGTTACTGCTAGTCTCAAAGAATTAAATTAACTTCCAATTTAAGTAATTTTTTAAAAAATTCTAGTAGATCACTAAGCAATCATTTAGTTGTAACATTGACATTGGCATTAGAAACTGATTTCGAGTTAAACATCTCTTAATATAAATATTATAAGATTTGATACTAAGTTTGGTCAAATTTTTGATTATTATACATAACCCATTTATTATGAGGATTATTATTCTAAATAATTTTCACTATTACTGATAAGTTAATCAGGATGATTATCCTACATTTCTTTCTGACTTACAACTTTTTTTTTTTTTTTTTTTTTTTTATAAAATAACAGCATCTGATCACTAGAGAACAACTTTTCTTAATTGGACTATAAAAGAACAATTCTTCTCTCACTGGGTAGCTCATAGTTTAATTCTGAGTGCTCAAAGAATCATTCCCACAGGAACACAGTTGATACCATGAGTACCCTGTATGAATACTCTATTTTCCATTAAGTGGAAAACAGCCTTCAACTACTGGATATTGTCAAAGACTAGACGATACATGTAGTTCAATACCATGTTTTCCATTTTTATTGATCTTTTCTTTTTCCTATTGGTGGAGTTCTTCACTATTCTTTTTTAGGATTTCTTGCTAAAACCTCAGAACCATAAAGCAGAAGTCAAAGTCATAACTCACATATGAACTTTGATTCTTAAAAAATGGTGGCTAGGGCCTCTCCAGTGGTGCAGCGGGTTGAGCGCAGGGCTGTGAAGCTGTCCGCAGCCTCTGCAGCACCGTTTCGATTCCCGGCCAGCCAGGCAGATTTTCACATGGCACGGCAGACCTCTCCTGTCTCACTCGCTGATCCCCTCAGCAGTGTATTTCAGTCCTTCTGCGTGTTCTGCTCCCTGCTCTGTCTCTGGTGAATTCTGTCACCCTCCCGCGCCTCTGGCCTGTACCCCAGTGCTTGTATAAATAAATAAATCTTTAAAAAAATTTTTTTAAAATGGTGGCTAAATGGTAGTCTTGAAATGCTTAATCATTTTAACTTGTTTTAGATTAATGCCATATATTAATCCTTTGTTTTAGATTAATGCTCAAAAGTATTTGTCAATTACAAATATTAGCTAGATATGTAAAATAGAGTATCTTCAGAGAATAATATTTCTTCCTTTTCAGGGTAACCCAAATCTGTTTCTGGAACCATGAAAATTTTGCTGGTTTTTGACTTTGACAATACAATCATAGATGACAATAGTGATACCTGGATTGTACAGTGTGCTCCGGAGAAAAAACTTCCTATTGAACTACAAGAGTCTTATAAAAAAGGATTTTGGACAGAATTTATGGGCAGAGTCTTTAAATATTTGGGAGATGAAGGTGTAAGAGAAGATGAAATGAAAAGAGCAGTGACATCAATGCCTTTCACTCCAGGGATGGTGGAACTTCTAAGCTTTATAAGAAAGAATAAGGATAAATTTGACTGCATTATTATTTCAGATTCAAATTCAGTCTTCATAGACTGGGTTTTAGAAGCTACCAATTTTCATGATGTATTTGATGAAGTATTTACAAATCCAGCAGCTTTTGATAGCAGTGGTCATCTCACTGTGGAAAGTTATCATACTCATTCTTGCAATAGGTGCCCGAGGAATCTTTGCAAAAATGTAGTTTTGATAGATTTTGTACATAAACAGTTACAACAGGGAGTGAATTATACGAAAATTGTATATATAGGTGATGGTGGAAATGATGTCTGCCCGGTGACCTTCTTAAAGAAGAATGATGTTGCCATGCCACGGAAAGGATACACATTACAGAAAACTCTTACCAGAATGTCTCAAAATCTTGAGCCTATGGAATCTTCTGTTGTAATTTGGTCTTCAGGTATTGAAATAATTTCTCATTTGCAATTTCTAATAAAGGAATAATATGTCAACAATTGACATGTGTATCAATTAAGTAAAACCCCAGATAAAAGTGACTTAAAAAAAAAAAATGATTTTTTTCCTCTTACTTGAAAGAAATCCAGAGGTAAGTATTTCAAGGCTGCTGTGTTGCTCTATTAACTTCAACAGTTGGCTTCTAACACATGATCCAAGATTGTTGTTCAAGCTCTGGTCCTCATGTCAACATTCTGGACAGCGAAAAACTAGTCAGGGAAGGGGGAGGTTGCATCATTATTTAAATTTCATTGGCTAAAACCTAGCCCACACCTAACTGCAGGGAAAGATTAAAAAAAAAATACAGCTTTTATTACAGACGCTCATATGCCTGGGAAACATTGGAGAAAAGCTATCACAGAATTGAGGTAAGTGCAAGTAGTGGTTTCTACCAAAGGTTGTTAATTGGTAGATTATATTTAAAAATATATTCCCAGAGAGAAAGTAGTTATATTTTGCTTTCCTAGATATTTCAAAAACTTGTCCAGTATTTATAGATCTTAAAAATTAGCCCGATGCTTTATTCACACAATGAAAGGCTCCGAAATACATATAATGTCCTACTTACAAATCAGTGTATTTTAAACATAAGGATGCAGTATCTAGTTCCCAATTTTTTCCATCACTTTCAACTCTTAAAAAATACAAATGTATCTTGTTCAAATATTATAAATTTATATTAGCATTACATCACTGCCGTATGTTGGTTTAATCATTGCATTATTTCTCTTGACAATGTAGTCTTGAGTGACAAATAAGTAATTTGTAGGAATATTCAGCTTTTAAGAGTTTCATATGATCTAGAAAGTTTTATAATTCCATGTTAATTTCTAGATTTATGTTTTAGACATAAATATCCATTATATAAAAGTATCCATGTTTTTTTCAAATTACAGAAAACTCAAGAAATAGAAATATTCAACATAATAGGGAAAGCTAGTATTTTCTGACTTTTTTCTGACTTGCAAGTCTTTGTTTTTCTTTAAAAGTTAAATTTTAAACATGTTTATTCTTATAGATTATTTCTGTACATGTGAAAGCCAGTTACAAATTGTAAATTATGGAAGAAAAAGAATAAAAGAGTTTATAGTTAATGGTAGACCAAATAATTTGGACCAGATCTTCTACATAATACATTTAGGAAATCTGATATCTAAACAAAACTTAATATCTGCTTAAAAATATGAGAGAGGGCCTCCCTGGTGGCGCAAGGGGCTGGGCACCCTGCTATGAAGCAATCCACAGCCTCTGTAGCACAAATTCGATCCCCGGTTGGCCAGGGAGCAACCCACATGGTGAAGCGGACCTTTCCCACCTCGCCTGCTGCTTCCCTCAGCAGTGTATTTAGGTTGATCTGCCTGTTCTGTTCCCCATTCTGTCTCTGGTGAATCCTCTTACACACCCCTTTCCCCCACATCTCTGGCCTGTACCCTAGCTCTTGTATGCATAAATAAGTGAATCTTAAAAAAAAAAAAAAATGAGAAAGCTGACAGTAATGAAGAGCTAAGGAAGCACAGAGATTTAGGTAGGTGTGCTGCTACTCTGGAAATATTGGCCAGTTCTGTAAATGATCTGATATGCTAAATGGAGTATCCCATGGGACCAGGGAGCTGTGGATATGCTTCTTATAGTGGTAAACTCTTTCCCTTAACTTTTGAGTAAGGAATCCAAAAGGCTGCACATTAGGAGTAAAAAAGATACAGAAATGAAAAAGCTTTCAATATTCTCAATCCCAGAAATTGGATTGAGATTATCTAAGGTTTTTAGAGCTCCCAGGTGTTTGACAGAAGCAAATTTAAGTTCTCTTGAGAGGAAAATAACATTGTAGGTGTTGTGGGCCACAAGTGAACATCTGAAGGTAGCTACTAGCCAACAATCAGCAAGAAGTAGACCCTTGGTCTTACAGTCTGCAAAGAAGAATGCTGCATCCACATGAGCTTAGAAGTGGATCCTTTTTTAATGAAACCTCAGCCCAGATCACACTGAGGTTGACACCTTAATTGCAATCCTTGGGACCTGAGACAGAAGCCCAAACTTCATGAACTGTGCTTGAATTCCTGAACCACAAAACCTATGAGATAATAAATATGTATTGAAGATAAGTTTGTGGTAATACTATTACACTACAGTAGAAAATAACAGACCTCAAAATAAAAAGTTTTGCAAATATGTTGTAGGACACAAAATTAGCAACACCAAAAGACATGAATTAACACCAACAGAAGCTTCTACTTAAGCATATCTGCAGGACCTTCAAATACTGAAGTTTTCGGATACAAACTAAGCTTAAGAGAATTTTGGTAAAGAAAATTAATTTTTAAAATATGGAAATACTAGAACTGAAAGTAACCATTACTGAAATTAGAATTTTGATGGATGAATTTAAAAACAGGTATAGCTGAAGAGAAAATTGGTAATGAAAATACAGGAGAAAAATTAAGAGACATACAAGCTGTGGTGATCTAATACAGTAAATTGGCATATCAGAAGGACAGAAGAAAAAAATGAAACAAGCAGTATTTAAGATGTAATGACTGAGAACCTCACAAAACCAGATTCAAGAGCCCTTATGCACCCCAGCAGGGTAAGTAAAAACACACATGAAATCACATCATTGTAAAATTGCTGATAACCAATATTGGAAAAAGTGTAGGGCAGCTAGAGGGAAAAGGACACTGAAAAGAACAACAAATGAATAGTAGTTTTTCTTAATAGGATTCACCAGTGAAGCCATCTAAGCCTGGAGTTTTCTTTGTTGGAAGGTTTTTAACTAATTCAATTTAATCACAGGACTATTCTGGTTGTATTCTTGAGTAAGCTTTGGTAATTTGCCATTCTTATCTATTGCTACATAATACATTTCCTCAAATTTAACATTTTGAAGCATTATCTAACAAGTATCTGTGGGTCAGGAATTCAGAAGGGTTTACCTGGGTGATTCTAACTCAGGATCTCAAATAGCTCAAGATGATGTCTGTGGTCAAGAACGTTTGCCAATGGAGGATCTGCTCACAAGGTGGTTCTCACATTGCTTTTGGCAGGAGACCTCAGTTTCTGTTATCAAGAAGTCTCAACTTGCTGGTTGTTGGCAGGAGGCCTCAATTTCCACATCAGCCTCTCCATAGACCTGCTTGAGTGTCATGAGACATGGTTTCCTGCCAAATGAGCCTTCCAAGAGAGAGGACAAAGTAGAAACCACAGTGCCTTTTGTAAACTAGTCTTAGAAGTCCCACACCATCATTTCTGCCATATGCTATTAGAACACTAAGTCAAGTCTATACTCAAAGGGAGCGGAGTTAGATCCCACCTTTGAGGAGTTAGTCAAAGAAAGTGTGGACATATTTTAAAACTTGCAGTGTCTCTTGAGGAGCTTTTCCATTGTCCTTGTAAGGTATAAAATATGTGGACATTTTACCTGCTTGTTTTATCACATAGCCTTCCTCTATTCATCCTTTTTTCCCCTTTTTTGTAATAACATAACCATTGTTTTCTTCCCCTTTTCCTTCTTTGTTCTCTAGTGTATCAAACCCAGTGCTTTTCTGGATCTGATTGGAACTCAAGTATCTTTCAGCTCTGTGCCAATTCTGGCATTTGTTTAATTTGTACTTCTTTGCAAAGATGGACTCAGCTTTGCCCAAACTTACGGCCCAAGCTATGCATGTGTGGCTTTGTGTTCAACCAAGGGAACATGCCCGCTTGCAGCTCTAATTTAGCTCCTTCCCATCTGGTACTCTACCCTGTAAAATTCTAGCAACTTCTGTCTCTCCAAACTTTCAATTTCCTCCAACTTCAGATTACTGCTTGAGATTCCTTTCCTGTACCTCGAGCTGGAACGTGTCTATAGGCCGAAGTATCGGTGGGTATCACAATCCTGTACCACCTAATGTCAATTACTTAAACACTTATTTCATATACTTCATCCAACTTTTATTGTTTGCAGTGTGATGGTTAGTCAAGTCCCAGTTCCTCTAGAAACAAATTGTAATATCTCATTTTTCATTTCAAATGCAGTATGGTTTTGGATTAGAAAGACCTAAATTTGAATTCTAGCTCTGCAGTGGGTAAAACACCTCAATTTCCATATCTGTTAAGTGGAGATTATAATTTAATCTCCCTAATTTACATCCTAATATTGTGAAGATTTACTGAGTTAACCATTTTGTTTAAGTTTACTGTGGCTGCTATAACAAAATGGGTGGCAAAACCCAGAAATTCATTTTCTCACAGCCCCAAAGACCAGAATTCCCGAATGGTTTCATTGGACTGAAATCAGGATGTCAATAGGATCACACTCCATTGGAGGCTCAAGGGAGAATCTGTCCCTTGTATCCTATACTGTCCATATCAAATTTCCTGCTGTTGCTTTCTTACAAGAAGTCTTGTTGATTGCATTTAGGGTCCCTGAAGATGATCTCCCCATCTCCAGGGTGTTTGTTTAATCACATCTATAAAGACCCACTTTCTTTGTAACATTTACAGGTTCCAGGGATTAGGACCAGACACCACTGGGTAGTCATTATTTAGCCTATTACAGGGTAAGAGGACACACTCAGTAGTAATATTCAATACATTTAGCAACCACCAAAGCATAGACATCAATCAATCAGAATAGAAGTAAGAATTGATGCTGGTAACAAACCTAACAGGGCATTTGTCTCAATAGCAGTCCTGTACTTGCCAAGTATAAATACTCAAATACATACTATGTATTCACTATTAATTCACTGAGGTCCAGCTTTATTAAGTTAGTCATTTCTATTTCCACATTTCAAATGTCTAGATTTACTCATTTATTTCCAGGGTCATATGTTCTACTTTTCAATTTTTATGAGCACCTCATATGTGGAGGATACTAATATTGCCAAATGTGTGACAAGTGTTCGTATTATATTTGTATTGTGTTAATCTTTTCGAATCTTATGTTTGACTATTTCTAGATAATCTGCTCTTAGTCTTCATGTTAAAATGTAAAATATCTGAATTGAATGTAGTTTGTTACAAAATTATATTAGATTTTTTAAAAGATTTATTTATGCATACTAGATCTGGGGTGCAGGCCAGAGGTATGAGAGGGTGAGAGGATTCACCAGAGACAGAGTAGGGAGCAGAACAGGCAGATTGACTGAAATACTCTGCTGAAGGGAGCAGAGGGTGAGACAGGAGAGCTCGGCTGCACCATGTGGGTTAGCTCCGTGGCCAGGGATCAAACTTGTCCTTAAGTCGCTCCTTATAGCTTCATTGTGCAGAGACTTAACCCGGGAGGTTAAGTCACTTAGGCCACCAGGGAGGCTCCAAGATTTTAGATTTAATGAAACATTGATGTACACTAACTTTAATGTTTTTCTTTCATTCTTTGTTTTATTTTACATTTTAAAATGACAGGTTTATTAGGAAAAGGGGAAAAAAAGAGACACCTGCATAGTCACAGATGTTTCAAAAATGGTAATTACATGGTGTGAGTAATTGCTGTTATTTCAGTGAATGAATGTGTTCACCAAAGGGTGGACATGGAATACACTACATAGTGTTGTAGTGTCTCATGTGTTTTTTCCAAAGTGTATTAAATGCAGCATAATGTAGTAAGCTAATTTAGTCACTGAACTAGCACTATACACATTCATATGCACAACTACTATTCTTGTAAACATCTTTAATGTATGTCCCTTTGCAGAATGCTTTAAATGCAGCATGATGTGGCAAAAACGTTCATTCTGAAGTAACCATGTAATTGTTTACGTATAGAGCTGTCATTCTTAGATATCTATTTTGTATATATGATTTTTATTGCGGTAACATTGGTTTATGACACTGTATATGATTTGGGGGTATAGAAACTAGATGTCTATCTTACACCATTCACAAGAGTTAACTCAAAATAGATTAAAGATTTAGATGTAAGACCTAAGACTATAAAATACTTCAAGAAAATATAGGCCGGGGGGGGGGGAAAGAAAGACAATATGGGCCAAACACTCCTCAACATTGGCTTCACAGGTATCTTTATTTATTTATTTTAAGAATACCCTTTTTTTTTTTAATAGAGGCATGTTTTATTTATTTATTTATTTGTTTGTTTTGTTTATACATGCACTGGGTACAGTCAGAAGCGCGGGAGGGTGAGAGAATTCACCAGAGCCAGAGCGGGGAGCAGAGCAGGCAGAAGGACCGAAGTCCACTGCTGAGGGGAGCAACAGGCGGCAGGAGAGGTCTGCGCGCCATGTGGGACCCTCCTCTGGTGGCCGGGGAGCATCCAGGGATCGAACTGGCGTCGCAGAGGCTGCGGGCAGCTTCGCAACACCCAGCGCTCAACCGCTGCGCCACCGGGGAGGCCCTTCACAGGTATCTTTAAACTTTAAAATATAAGATTCTTGTCCATTAAAATTGTTTCTTTGTAAACAAAAGGATACTCATGTCTCTTCCAAAGATAAGCAGATCCTTCATGACTAGCTTTAATTATGTGGAAATGTGAGCATACAGAAGAATTGTAAGAGAGAAAGTAAGGGAGGAAAAAAGCAAGGAAAATACACTGTCCTCTACAAAACTCTTACAAAACTCATACACTAAAATAAGAGGATGGTATTATGACATAGTTACTATATTTGGAAAGTGTTTGCATTACTAAACACTGTATATAAAAACTATCTTTAAAACTTTCAAAATAGAAATATTATTCCAATCTGTGCACTAGATCATCAAAGATGAATTAATAAACACACAAATGAATCATTAGAGTGGCATGTGCTCTAATAGGCAAGTAAGTCTTTATAAGTTACAGCAAGTCACTTAATGGAAAGTGTAGGTATTTCCTATTCATTGTTAGGACAGCTAGTAGCATCCCTTACTTCTAATCACTACATATTAGTGCCATCCCTCCTCCTCAGTTATAACAACTGAAAACATCCTAAACTGACCATTGTTCCCTGAGGAATAAAACCACCCCTATTTGAGAACCTCCCACTTAATGCTTAAAAGTTCATATCTTTTGTTTGTGACTCAAGTGGAAGATACAGCCATTGGACATACTTAATGTGCATATTAAAAACTGACTTCTCTTCAAGCCACAGATCCAGAATATTTCTCTTCATATGGAAATGTCCTTATCACAAAGTCCATAGCCTTCTTATAGCACAGCAGTCATCATCTGTGTATCTAGTAAATATTGATGTCTAACTTAATTACCTACTTCTTTTCTTTTTGATGTGAACTATGTGAAGTCTTACTTTTTTTTTTTTTCAAATTATGTTTATTGAGGTAAAGTTGGTTTACATCATTGTTCTCTACTTTGGGGGTTATGGGCTTAAACCTCTACAAATGTATGTTTTCACACCATGCTCACCACCAGTGCCCCAATAAATCTCTACCATTTTCAGTTAGGGCACTTCCAACCCCCCCCATCCCTTCCCACCTTCTGATCCTCTCAGTTTTTCAGTCAGATGCCATGGGTTTATTAATGTTTGGTTTTGACTGACCCTTATTTTGTTTCTCTATGTTCCACATATAAGTGAGACCATCTGGCATTTGTCTTTCTCCTTCTGACTTATTTCACTTAACATTATCCTCTCAAGTTCCATCCATGTTGCCATAAATGGCATGAGTTCATCTCTTTTTATAGCTGCATAGGGGTGTGTGTGTATCATGTTTTTCTGATTCACTTTTCTGTCCTTGAGCACTTAGTCTGTTTCCATAGAAGTTTTATGTATGCATATATATATTTAAATTAAAGTAGCATTTGTTTTTTTAATTTATATCTTTTTTTTAAGATTTATTTATTTATGCATACAAGAACTGTGATACAGGCCAGAGGTGTGGGCGGTGAGAGGATTCACCAGAGACAAAGTGGGGAACAGAGCTGGAAGGTTGACTGAAATACACTGTTGAGGGCAGCAGCGGGCAAGACGGGAGAGGTCTGCCGTGCCATGTGGGTAGCTCCCTGATCAGGGATTGAATCATGCTGCAATGGCTGTGGATAGCTTCATAGGTTATGTCTTAACCCCTTGCGCCACCAGGGAGGCCCCTAATTTATATCTTTTGCATCATTGTGTATTACCCCTAAAATTCCCACCACCAAATCACCCAGGCACATTATGATATTCCCTTGTGCTCTTCTTTCCCCTGTTTTGGTCCCTTTTCCTCTCTCCCCCTCACAGAATGTCTCTGCTTTATGGTTGCACACTACTTTTGCTTTTATTATTATAGTTGTTGTTGTTATTCTTTTTTCTGACCCTTTATTTGGTTCCCCTATATTCCTCCTATAAGTGAAACCATCCAAATATTTTTCTTTTTCCTTTTGGCTTATTTCACTGAGCATGATCCTCTCTAGTTCCATCCATTTTGCTGCGAATAGCTTGAATTTATCTTTTTTAATTGCTGAATAGTATACCATTGTATATATATACCACCTCTTCTTGATCTAGTCATCTATTTTTGAGCATTTGGGTTGTTTCCATATCTTACCTATTGTAAATAGTGCTGCAATAAATATAAGGGGTGCAGGTATCTTTTTTAATTAATGTTTTTGTGTCCTTTGGGCAAATTCCTAAGAGTGGAATGGCTGGGTCATATGGTAACTCCATTTTTAGTAGTCTGAGGTACCTCCACACAGCTTTCTATAGTGGTTGGACCAGTTTGCATTCCCACTAGCAGTGTATGAGAGTTCCTTTTCTCTGCATCCTGGCCAACATTGATTGTTGCCTGTTTTTTTAATTTGTGCCATTCTCACTGGTGTAAGGTGGTATCTCATTGTGGTTTGGTTTGCATTTCCCTGATTATAAGTGATCTTGAAAATTTTTTTATATACCTGTTGGCCATTTGTATTTCTTCTTTGGAGAAGTATCTTTTTAGCTCTGCTGTCCTTTTTTTTTTTTTTTTATAAGATTTATTTATTCATTTATACAAGCACTGGGTATAGTCAGAAGCGCGGGAGGGTAAGAGAATTCACCAGAGCCAGAGCGGGGAACAGAACAGGCAGACTGACGAAGTATACTGCTAAGAGGAGCAGCGGGCGGCAGGAGAGGTCTGTGCGCCATATGGGACCCTCCCCCGGTGGCCAGGGTGCCGGAGCTGCAGAGGCTTCGGGCAGCTTCACAACCCAGGGCTAAACTGCTGCGCCACTAGGGAGGCCCTGCTGTCCATTTTTTTGACTGGATCGTTTACTTTGTTTTTGTTGAGTCATGTGAGTGCTTTGTAGATTTTTGTGAGCAGTCCTTTATCAGTTGTATTGTGTGCAAAAATTTTCTCCCCATTAGCAGGGTGACTTTTTGTTTTGGTTACTGTCTTTTTTGCTGTACGAAGCCTTTTTAGTTTGATGTAATCCTGGTTGTTTATCTTGTCCATCACTTTCTTTGCTTTGGGGAATGTGTCTTTAAAGATGTTACTGAAACATATGTTGTGTTTTACCTATATTTTCTTCTATATATTTTATGGTTTCAGATCTTTTATCCATTCAGGTTTATACATTTATACATTCAGGTCTTTTATCCATTTTGAGATGGTTTTTCTGCATGGAGTAAGGTAGTAGTCTAGCTTCATTCTGCAAGTAGCAGTCTAGTTTTCCAGCACCATTTATTGAACAAACTGTCCTTGTTCCATTACATATTCTTTGTTCCTTTATCAAATATTAGTTGTGCATAAATATGTGGGCTTATTTCTGGGTTTTCTATTCGATTCCATTGGTCTGTGTGTCTGTTTTTGGTCCAGTACTATACTGTTTTAATTATAATGACTTTGTAGTATAGTTTGAAATCAGGGAGGATTATACCTCCATTCTCCTTCTTTTTAGTCAGGAAAGCTTTGGCTCTTCGTGTTTTTTTGTGGCTCCATATGAATTTCATCAATATTTGTTCTCATTCTTTGAAGAATGTCATTGAAATTTTTATCAGAATAGTATTGAATCTGTATATTGCTTTCAAGTAGGATGGCCATTTTGATGTTAATTCTTCCAATCCATGAGCAAAGGATGTGTTTCCATTTCTTTGTGTCTTCTTCTATTTCTTTTTTTTTTTTAAGATTTATTTTTTATTTATACAATAGCTGGGGTACAGGCCAGAGGCGTGGGAGGGTGAGAGGATTCACCAGAGACAGAGTGGGGAGCAGAACAGGCAGACAGAGCCTCACCTGGTGGCGCAGGCAGTTGAGCACAGCGCTGTGAAGCTGTCCGCAGCCTCTGCAGCGCTGGTTCGATCCCGGCCCTGGCCAGCCGGTGAGGGTCCCACATGGCACGACAGACCTCTCCTGTCGCACCCGCTGCTCCCCTCAGCAGTGTATTTCGTCAGTCTGCCTGTTCTGTTCCTCTGCCTGCTCTGTCTCTGGTGAATCCTCTTACCCTCCCGTGCATTTGGCCTGTACTCTGGTTCTTGTATAAAATGAATAAATAAATCTTTAAAAAAAAAAAAAAGAACAAGCAGACAGACCGAAAGCACTGTTGAGAGGAGCAGTGGGCGAGACAGGAGAGGTCTGCCATGCCATGTGGGTATCTCCCTGGCAGGCCAGGAATCAAACCTGCACTGCGGAGGCTTCAGACAGCTTCATAGCACTGCACTCAATCTGCTGCACCACCGGGGACACCCTTTCTATTTCTTTTTACAGTGTCTTGTAGTTTTCTTTATATAGGTCCTCCACCTCTTTTGTAAGGTTTATTCCCAAGTATTTGATATTTTTGGTTTCAATTATAAAAGGGATGGTTTTCATAATTATTTGATTGGTTGCATATATGAGGGCTACTGATTTTTGTGTGTTGATTTTGTATCCTGCTACTTCACTAAACTGGTCTATAATTTTGATTAGTTTTTCTGTGGCATTTTTAGGATTCTCTATGTATGTTATCATATTGTCTGAAAATAGTGATAGTTTTACTTCTTCTTTCCTTATTTGGATTCCTTATATGTCTTTCTCTTGTCTTATTGCTCTGACTAGGACTTCCAGTATTATATTGAAAAGCAGTGGTGAGAGTAGGCATCCTTGTCTTGTTCCAGATCTTAAGGGAAAGGCTTTCAGCTTTTCACCATTGAGGATAATATTGGCTGTGGGTTTGTCACATATCGCTTTTTTTTTTTTTTTTTTTTTTTAGAGGCATGTTTTTTTTATTTATTTATTTGTTTGTTTGTTTGTTTTTGTTTATACATGCACTGGGTACAGTCAGAAGCGCAGGAGGGTGAGAGAATTCACCAGAGCCAGAGCGGGGAGCAGAGCAGGCAGAAGGACTTAAGTACACTGCTGAGGGGAGCAGCGGGCGGCAGGAGAGGTCTGTGCGCCATGTGGGACCCTCCTCCAGTGGCAGGGGAGCAGCCGGGGATCGAACCGGCGCCGCAGAGGCCGCAGGCAGCTTCGCAACCCAGCGCTCAACCGCTGCGCCACCAGGGAGGCCCCACATATCGCTTTTATTATGTTAAGGTATGTTCCTTCTATCCCAAGGATTTCGAGGGCCTTCATCATAAATGGATGATGAACTTTGTTGAATGCTTTCTCAGCATCTGTCAATATGATCATAGGGTTTTTATTTTTCTTTTTGTTGATGTGTTGGATTACAATAATTGATTTTTGTGTGTTAAACCATCCTAAAGTAGCATTGGTTTGTATCACTATATATAATTCAGAAATATAGGATTCCCACCTTCTGCTACTTGTGTTTGATATATTTTAGGCTTCTTTTCTTACCAAGGTATTTATGCATTATCTATCAGGCACATATCTATCAGTTTAAGTTTGTTTTGAAAGGTCTTTTAGAACGCAAGTTTTAATTATATTCTATTTTGTAAAAGTGTTTTATCTAATATGCCCACATATTCATTTACTTTTATAGCATTTGAATTGTTTAGTGCCTGCCTTATATCTGCCCCAAAGGAGAGTCTGAGAAGATTTTCCTTGACAGTCCCTTAAACTGGTTCAAGGGGCAGCAACAGTTAATGCAGATTGGCACCTGATCAGATAAAGTGGCTCTATTAATAGTTTGAGCGGGATGAAATTTTAAGCCACTTTCCTACCCCTAAAATCAGACATTCTTCTTATCAGAAGATAAAAGAAAGGGCCTTTTTCTAGCCTAATAGCCCCCCAGTGTGCATCTTCAGATGACACCAGTTGTAGGGGATATAAACAATATTAAATTCACCAAATCCTTTTACCTAATACTCTATCACTTCGTCTACCCATTGGGCTTCTTGGACCATGTAATACTGTTGCAGACAGATTCTTCTGAGTATTCTGTAAGAGTTTATGGAATAATATATTTGAGGCCAAAAGTTAAATCTAACCTACTTGTTTATGTTGTACAAACTGATGTCTGTGTGATGATGGTTCATATGGAAACAAAATATTAACATAGATGTTTCCCAACATAAAAATCCTTAGAAACTACCCTTGTTTATAGAAGATGTTACTTAGCAAAAAAAAAAAGTCTTTTATATTTCAGTAATAACTTTTCAGCCATGTATCTAAACAACCAGCAAAAATATTTACAATTAGACTAAATAAAGTTTGATGCAAAGGATGTTACACTCAGTGCAAAATGAAAATCTTGTTCACTCAGTTTCCTACCATTTTGCAAGCAGAGTCTGGATTATGTTATATAACAAGATCACAACTCTTCATTGAAGGGGAGAGGGCATTACATATGTAATTATTGATAACATCAAGATAGGCTTCATAAAGCATCTTAGTAATTAGAGTAAGTCAAAACACTTAGGACAAGGAAGCAATAGACGATCATGTAGCATTGTGTTTTGTACTCAGTCAACTAAATAATTGTGATGCAAGACAAGCTTTATGAAAGAGGTAGACTGTGATCCATACCTTTTAAGTATGGGACAAATTTGGCAAGATGGAAAGGACTTGATAGAGCTTGCCAGATAGAGGGAATAACATGAACCAAGATGGAAATCAACATAGCATGTTCATAAGGTAGTGATGAAGTGACTGGCCTGATGAAGTTAAGGATTTAACTGGGAAGCAGTGAAAAAAAATTTCACTTTATATTTAGCAGGATTTGGCCAATTTATGGACAGGTTTGAATGCCAATCGGAAGAGTTAAAATTTTTCCAGATAGCTCTTAGGAGCAAGTAAAAGGAAAGGACATAAAGGAAGTGGTGTTTAGAGAGGATGAAAAGTTAGTGTACACCTTGGGAGAGATTGCCACAGGAAAATCTTGTAAACCAGGTAAGAAGTGATAATGACGGGCCTCCCCGGTGGCGCAGCGGTTGAGCGCTGGGTTGCAAAGCTGCCCGCAGCCTCTGCAGCGCCAGTTCGATCCCCGGCTGCTCCCCGGCCACTGGAGGAGGGTCCCACATGGCGCGCAGACCTCTCCTGCCGCCCGCTGCTCCCCTCAGCAGTGTACTTCGGTCCTTCTGCCTGCTCTGCTCCCTGCTCTGGCTCTGGTGAATTCTCTCACCCTCCCGCGCTTCTGACTGTACCCAGTGCTTGTATAAATAAATAAATAAATCTTTAAAAAAAAAAAAAAAAAAAAAGAAGTGATAATGACCTTATAGTATGATATCACACAGAATGAAAAGGATAAACAAGCTGCTTTGAATTTGAAAATGAAAAAAAGCAAAAAGTTGTAATCATACTCTGTAGGACAGTGTCTTTTTTTTTTTTTAAGATTTATTTACTTATGCATATAAGAGCTGGGGTATAGGCCAGAGGTGTGGGGGGTGAGAGGATTCACCAGAGATAGAGTGGGGAAGAGAACAGGCAGATTGACCGAAGTACACTACTCAGGGGAGCAGCGGGAAGTCAGGAGAGGTCTGCTGTATCATGTGGGTAGCTCCCTGGCCAACCTGGGGATCAAACTTGTTCTGCAGAGGCTGTGGACAGCTTCACAGGCTGTATCTCAACCCCTTGCACCACCAGGAAGGCCAGGACAGTGTCTTTGGACTAAATCATTGCATAATTTCTTGGAGAAGTATGGGCTCTTGAGCACATTTGTGTTGCTATATAATTCACATTAGTTTCAGGTGTACAATATAATGATTCAATATTTGCATATGTTGCAAAATGGTCACCATAATAAGTCTAGTTAACCACTGTCACTCTACAGTCAAAATTTTTTTTTCTTATGATGAGAACTTTTAAAATCTACTCTCAGCAACTTTCAAATATACCACACAGTATCATTCACCATGGTTACCACCCTGCACATTACATCCCACAACTTATTTATTTTATAATTGGAAGTTTGTACCTTTTGACTACATTTCACCCACCCACTTCTGGCAAGCATCCATCTGTTCTCTATATTTAAGAGTTTGGTTTTTCTTTTGTTTCTATTGTTTGGATCCCATGTGAATGAGGTCATAATGTGTTTGTCTTTCTCTGTCTGAATTCTTTTTTCTTGAACACATATGAAAGTTTATTTTTAATTTTTTAATTATACTCAGTATGCTTTATTTCAAATCACAACAAAAAAATATTTCACTTTCATATTTTCATTTTGTCTTACGTTTAAAAATAAAAACTCCCTCTAAATGTGTTGAATCTATTACAGAAAAATGAAGTAACTGATTTCTAATATAACACCCTGGCAATGAAATGACCTATTACTTAAATAAAGTCACCTTCTGTTAGAAGGCAAAATGCAAAGTGGACATCTTCCTGGCACACCATTTCTTCCATATTCAGAAAGATAGGCTAATGAGATTAATAATCCTGTTCTGGGGCCTCCATACTGGTCTAGGGGTTAAATCTAAGCGCTATTCCCTCTTAGACCTGAGTTCAATCTCCTGCTAGGAAGCTGACACATGGCACAGCAGACCTCTCTTGTCTCACCCACTGCTCCCTTAGCAGTGTATTTCAGTAAATCTGCCTGCTCTGCTCCCCACTCTGTCACTGATGAATCCTCTCACCCTCCCGTACATCTGGCCTGTATCCCAGTTCTTGTATAAATAAATAAATCTTTAAAAAAAAAAAAGGGTTTGTCAGCAAAGTTTGTGTGTTATTTGATTACTCATAGTTAATATACCATAGTAATTGAAATTTGAACCTTGTTTAGAAGATTAGTGTTATTTAACTAAACCATAGTTAACTGAAATTCATACATATTAGAACCATTTTAAGAAAGGCTGTTTTTATTTTATAATTGAAAATAATTTACTGGTCATCTCTTAAATTTCTCTGCAACAAATATATATATATATAGAAATTTAATTGTTTTATATTCTTGAATTTTTAAATGGTAAGAAAATTCTGGGCTGAGTAGCATTACAATTTTTACTATAATTGATCATACTACATAGTAGTTTAATTCAAAAGTAAAAATTTATCAAAAAATATTTCAATTTGATGAAGCAGGCTATTTTCTTTCATTTAGACCACCTATCCTTGAATGAGTACTGCATACTGCTGGATAAGACAGAGTTTTGCATCAGTGATATTCCTGTTTTCA
The DNA here is from genome assembly GCF_014898055.3 of Talpa occidentalis. Classification (NCBI taxonomy): domain Eukaryota; kingdom Metazoa; phylum Chordata; class Mammalia; order Eulipotyphla; family Talpidae; genus Talpa; species Talpa occidentalis. The sequence continues at coordinate 100,860,040 of NW_023603184.1, forward strand.
TTTCTAAACATAAAATCTCTGAGAAAATGTGTTCACACAGACAAGAAGATGGGAATAGGAAGAATTTTATTATAGTAAAGCAACTTACTTCATGGATACTTTCCAAGTTATCAAAAATGATAACACTTTTGTTGAAAACAAGGAATTAGAAAACTTTGACTTGCAAAATACTTGTTACCCAGTCATTAGAATGCTATTTTCTTATTTTCCAGGAAGGATACCAAAAGACATAGCAACTCCAGGGCAGCCATATACACCTGTGCTGGGTGTATATCTTACAACTCCTGAGGACAGTGTTCACATTACAATCTATTGAAGTACAACACGCTGGAATTACGCAACTGTATGTGATGACTTTATAAATATACCTATTTTTTGTTGTTGTTTAGCACTATCTTCTTTAATCCAGTATGTAAATAAGGTATAGCTAATTTCCTAAATGTACCTACCATTTACATTGATAATGACAGCACAGTTATCATATAATTGAATGATAGAAATACTTTGTGGAAAGATGTACTAATAAGATAAAATCAATAAATTGTATTTTTAGAAATCAGGAATCCTATGAAAGGCAAAGTGTGATGTCAGTAAGGCATCTAATTCCATGCCAAGGTCAGTATCTGCCAAGAGTCATTTGTATCTCATCTCCATGATGCCTCTTTATTTCTTTAAGACTTGGACTCACAGATGGCACATCTGTTTTCTTGAACAGTGTCATTAATTTATTTAACTTATGAATGCTAATTACATGTTTCTGAGTGCATCAAATCTATTAGCATTTGCAGTGGGTGCTTTGATAAAGCGTGTGGTAAAGAGGAGCTGCTCCTGGCAGTACCCTTCAGGACCTGGTCTTTCCTTGGCAAGTTGAACAAGTCTAATAGACACTAATATATGCTTTTCAGCAATAGTCCACAACCAGAGAACATCAGGCAATGGAAGCAAAGTTTTGAATTAGTCTACATATCACTCTAAAACAACTGCACAAATAACAATATAGTGAAATCCATTTTGAGTTTAAAAACCCCTACTCTCGGTTAGACAGAATCTGTATTTTCTATCCATCAAACTTCGCATCATAGCCACATTCATCTCCACGCTTCCATGACAAAAATGGAAAGAAGGTTGCATCTTCAGTAAGTCACAAGCATGATCTTGAATTACAATACCAACAATAACATCATTATCAGATAGGAGGGACAAACAGCAATTACAATTAGCAAAGTTCATATAAAGTTGAAGAAATGTTAATAAGATACTATTTTCCAAGTTGATGATGTATTGAATAATAAAGTATAAATATCCTTTTATTGTAATAGCTAATATTCATGTAGCATGTCCTAAATGTTTTCACATTCGTATTTCTTTCAAAAAACTTTGTTACAGTTAAGGCGGTATTTATATTTTTCTAAACAAAGAGAATCATCTGATGCTCTTGATAAAATGCAGATATTCACTCCAAAGAAGTCTGGGTGGTGGTGATATTTGTGGGGTGCGACATAACCAGCATCCCAATTCAATCATGTGGAATTAAAGTAAACCACCCAAATGAGAACAAACAGATGTTCTTTACTCAAGTCTTGATGTATATAGCAAGATAGCCACCACCACTTCCCTTTGGCAGAGGCTCAAAGGCAGGCAGAGGAGGGAAAACGATTTTTAAAAACAAAGTCTCCAGTGCTTCTGTTATAGAGCAACCCCGATATTAAACGGGTTCCTGGCTGTGGGTCCTCACCCGCGCGCTTTAAAGGGACTTATGAATACTCTACTACAGACACACGCAAAAGGGTTAATAAAAGGTTTATTTACAAGAGAAAAAGAAATAAGGAAAATGTACAACTCAGGGAGAAAATAGGGAAATAAAGTCTTTAATGCGTCCTACCCGATCCGACGACCTGGAAACCCCAAAGTCACTCTCAGAGCTAGACGGACGCCACGAGCTGGCCGAGGGCCCCAAAATGGAGAGAGCCCCCAAAGCCCACGTGTCTGCCTTTTGTATCCACCTGGCTGCTTAACCCCACCCTCAGGTCCCAGCCACCTTCCCTTTGGTGGTGATGGGATTTGGAGTTCCCAGTGTCTTTGGCTTTGACCTGGGGTGGGGGTGGAGTCCACAAAGCCTGTATGGAATTTGCTTTGGGACTGCCTTTTCCCCCTAACACTTCTGGAGAAAGTGGTTGGCCTGGGAAAACTGGAGACCAGTTACTAGAAACTGGGAATATTTTATGTGATAGGCTGGGGGAACTTAACTTTATTTTTCTGGTTGGTCCTGAGTGGGAAGTAGGGGTAAGAATAGGGAAGTTGGTAGTCCTTGACCATGCCCTGACTGTCTTGTTCCAGTTGCTGTAGAGGTTGTGGTTTGAGTTCCTGGGTTTCTTAGGTGGTTTAGAGATTTGTCTGGCCGTTGTCCATTTGTATATTGTCTCTCAGGCCATAGTGTGAGGAATACACTGGATCTCTGATGTGTATCTGATAAACTGGGTTTCATCTTGTCTCTTTCCTCCCTTAAGGTAGCTGGATTGTAAACTCACTAGAGCTTTGGACTGTCTTTCACCACTGACCCGTGCCTAGTCCTCTCAGGCACTCAGAAAGCACTTAATAAAATCTTGCAAATGAATGATACATGAACTTATTTGATATTGGCTTTTGTTGGGACAAGAACATGAACTAGCACAGGGACATCTTTATGTGATTGGAATAGTTGTCACCAGGAAAAAAGGCTGGAGGTTGTCCTGGTTCTAAATATGGTAACTTGAATCCCTGGCCCTGGCAGTTCCCAGTTTTTCTGAGCTTCCAGGTTAACCCGTAGTGTGCATATTAGCCTCAGGGGCCCCCTCTAGGGTGGGTTGGCATTTGTGTGGAAACAGGCAGCTACCTCTAGCATTTTGAAAGCCGCCCTAACCCCTGACCTTTTAAGTTTGCCCTTCTCGGCTAGCGAGAGCTACTGAAGGAGGGGGAAAGTGCACACATAATGCATACCACCCCCCCCCCATATATATTATATAGTCTAGAGTTTGCCTAAAGATTCGTGTGTGTTTGTGCGTGTGTGTGTGTGTGTGTGTGCACGCGCCCCTGAGTGTGAGAGAGACGGAGACTTCGCCCCCAGGAGAGAGGGGGCTCGCGGGGCGGGCTCCGCAGGAAGCCGTCCCACCTGCTGCAGGGGGAGCCGCCGGGTGGGGGCCGCGGCCGCACGCCCACCCGCCGCCGAGCCCCACCGCCCCCACCGCCCCCACCGCCTCACCGTTCCCGCGAGTGGCCCCGCGCCGAGGACGCGCGGGGGGCTGTTGGGTTGGAGGCGGGGAGCAGCCGGGGCACCAAAATAGGAGCCGCTTGTGGGCTGGAGCTGCACTAGCAGGCAGCCTCCGCCGCGCCTCTTCCAAAGATGGTCAGAGGGTCCGGAGGCGCCCTCGCCCCCGCTCGCCGCTAGCTCGCGGGCCAGCACCGGGTCCCGGAGCCGCCGCCGGAGGTAGGTGCGGGGCGGACCCGCCGTCCGAGGGCAGCCGGCCGGGAGCCAGCGGGACGGGGCGCGGGAGAGCGAGGCCGCGCCGCCCCCGGAGCCCGCCCGCGGCGAGGCGCGGAGACAATGGCCGCGCGGGCACTCGGCCTGGCTGAGCGCGCGGTCGCCCGCGGCGCCCTCCCCACACCTGCGCGGCGTCCCGGGGCGGAGGGGCGCGGGCACTGGGCCGGGCGGGCGGCGCACAGCGCCCGCGAGTCGAGTCCCGGCTCCAGGCCCGCGCGGGGCGGTCTGCCGGGGGAGCGCGGGCCCGGGGCCCAGGCGCGGGGCGCGCGGAAACCGCTGCGGCCGCCGCGGGGGCGGGGGCTCCGGGACGGAAGGACGGGGACGCGGCCGGGCTTTCCTTTCTCCTCCTCCTCAGGCCAGAAGGTACAAGGTTTCCTTTCTCGAGAGTCGTCCTTGTCCAGTAATATTTCTTGACATCTCGAGTTGAAAGGAAGACAGAACTGGGGGGAAAGGTTGAGTTGGGGCCGAGTCAGGACGGCCAGAGTCCGGTCTCGAGTGGGACGACCCCTCGGACATGGATTTCCATGTGTGGGATCTCCCTTCCAACTGCTGGCCTGGCGCGGATTGCGGAGGCTGGATGAATGAGTAGCAAATCAATATTTATTCTCCAGAGAACTTCTGAAAAATCCGGGGGCCTCATTTTAGCCTCTGAGCTACTTGAATTTAAATTGACCATCAGATTAATTCTGAAACAGTCCATCCATATCTTGCATGTTATTTAGAATCCTGAGTTTAGACTAGTTTGGGAGTATATCAGATGCTTAGGGATCATTGTAATGATTGGCATACGTACCATTTTTTATATGAAGGAGTATGCAAAATTGAAAACATGTTTATTGTTTCATATTTATTGCAGCCATGGCTCTGAAAGGACAAGAAGATTATATTTATCTTTTCAAGGATTCAGCTCATCCAGTGGATTTTCTGGATGCATTCAGAACATTTTACTTGGATGGATTATTTACTGATATTACCCTTCAGTGTCCTTCAGGCATAATCTTCCATTGTCACCGTGCTGTTTTAGCTGCTTGCAGCAATTATTTTAAGGCAATGTTCACAGCCGACATGAAAGAAAAATTTAAGAACAAAATAAAAATCTCTGGCATCCACCATGATATTTTGGAAGGCCTTGTAAATTATGCATATACTTCCCAAATTGAAATAACTAAAAGAAATGTTCAAAGCCTGCTTGAAGCAGCAGATCTGCTACAGTTCCTTTCAGTAAAGAAAGCTTGTGAGCAGTTTTTGGTAAGGCACTTGGATATTGATAATTGTATTGGAATGCACTCCTTTGCAGAATTTCATGTATGTCCAGAACTAGAAAAGGAATCTCGAAGAATTCTATGCTCAAGGTTTAAGGAAGTGTGGCAACAAGAAGAATTTCTGGAAATTAGCCTTGAAAAGTTTCTCTTTATCTTGTCCAGAAAGAATCTCAGTGTTTGGAAAGAAGAAGCGATCATCGAGCCAGTTATTAAGTGGACAGCTCACGATGTAGAAAATCGAATTGAATGTCTATGTAATCTACTAAGCTATGTAAACATAGATATAGATCCAGTGTATTTAAAAACAGCTTTAGGCCTTCAAAGAAGCTGCCTACTAACCGAAAATAAGATACGATCTCTAATATACAATGCTTTGAATCCCATGCATAAAGAGATTTCCCAGAGGTCCACAGCCACAATGTACATCATTGGAGGCTATTACTGGCATCCTTTATCAGAGGTTCACATATGGGATCCTATGACAAATGTTTGGATTCAGGGAGCAGAAATACCAGATTATACTAGGGAAAGCTATGGTGTTACATGTTTGGGACCCAACATTTATGTAACTGGAGGTTATAGGACAGATAACATAGAAGCCCTTGACACAGTTTGGATCTATAACAGTGAAAGTGATGAATGGACAGAAGGTTTGCCAATGCTCAATGCTAGGTATTACCATTGTGCAGTCACCTTGGGTGGCTGTGTCTATGCTCTAGGTGGTTACAGAAAAGGAGCTCCAGCAGAAGAGGCTGAATTCTATGATCCGTTAAAAGAGAAATGGATTCCTATTGCAAACATGATTAAAGGTGAGTACAGATTATGTTTATTCTGTATTTGAATTAGATGTTTCACGTTAGGCCAGAGGTCTTGCTTCTCTTGCAAGTAACTTTTTAAATAAAGGTAAACTGGTTTATAACACTGTATAGGTTTCATAGATAACCTTTATACTTGAACATCTATATGTGCCTCATTGTGATCACCACCAAAAGTTAGTTTTCATCCACCACCAGGCAATTGATCCCTTTCACCTACTTTAATCACCCTTATCCCCCTTCCCTGTGATAACTTCTGTTCTGTTGTCATACCCTAAGAATTTGTTTGGTTTGTTTGTTCCTTTGCTTTGTTTCTTTAAATTTCATGTAAGAATGAAATCATAAGATATTTTCTTTTCTCTGTTTGATTTATTTCATTTCGCATAGTCCCCTCAAAGTCCATCCACCTTGTCACAAATGGCAGGATCTTCAAGTAACTTTAAAATAATTTGCATTTTAGAATATTATCTGGGAACTATAGTGGATTATACAAATAATGTAACACAGACTATTCCACATAAAAGCATATTATAGCAATCCCCAGTTTGAGCGATATACTGTTAGAGTATACTCTCAGGCTAGAAAAGAGGTATTAATGTAAGAAAGCAATATAATTTATTCTATTTACAAAGTGTTTTGAGTCTAGATCTTATTTCAAGTCCTGAGAATTTATTTACCAAAGTCTAAATGAAGAGATAAAACTGGATAGTTTTATTAGTTCAGGTTTAATTTTTTTTTTTTGACTTGTCTTGAAAATGAGCCCGTTTTGATTCTGCTTTTAAATATTCAACTTTTCTCCTCTGATCATCTGATGTCTCTCTTAAAAGGCCCTTCCTTAAAATCTTGAAAGGTTTGGATCCTGTAGGGTGTAACAAATTACATTTCTTCAGAAACTAAGAGAAACAGTCTCTGCTTTTTGTGATTCAAGTCTTGTCTCTTAGGAAAAGGAGTGGGCTAGATTTCATATCCTCCCTTAGTTATTTGCAGAGCCAGGCACACTACTGGGTCTCAATATCGGTGTGATAAACACTGTATTTTCTGATGTGGTTGGTATTATGTTAGCCTTGCTTTCCTTTCCTATTGGCAAAAAAGTTAAACTAGAATGTTATTTAACTACACTTATTCATTGGTGCTGGGGAGTTGCACAAAAACAACTGGTAGGTTGTTACCAAATTTGTGTCATTTTATCCCAGTGTTTCTTCCCAGGCCTTTCTGTTTCTGTTTTTAATACTAGTGAGGGTGTGGGAATTTGACCTGGTCTGGGAATCTGGATGACAAGCAGGAAGCCTGGAGAGGCAGAATGTTCTTGTCATCAGGGCACTATTTCTGAAACCAGACTGCCTGGATTCAAATCCGACTTTCCACTTATTTGATGGTGAGCGTGGGCAAATTGTTTAATCCCCTTCTGCCCCAGTTTTGCCATCTGTACAATGGGGATGACAGCAGTACTTACTTTAGGGTTTTGAGAGGATTAAACAAATGTATGCATGTGAAACACTTAGAACAGTGTCTGACAGAGTCAGCGCTCACTAAATGTTAGACATTATTGTTATGAACATCACTGTAAAAGAACATGTCAGCTTTGATAGTATAGAAATACCTTTCATAGTAAATCATGACTGCTCTCTATATACCCAAGGATTCAGCAGTCTCTGCTGTCGCTGCTCTGGTTTTTTGACTCTGCCTGAGCTTGGCCTCCACTGGGAGGCTTGCTCCCCTCCCAGGATGATTCTGAATGCCCTTTCTGACACCTTTCCAAGAAAAGAAACAAGAAAAGTTGAAATATTTTAGCAGCTCTTGTAAACCTGGACACATTTCTGCTTCTGTGTCTGTTTTGTTGTTTTTTTGTGTGTGTGTGTGTGTGTTTTTTTTTTTTTTTCCTGTGGGACCCTCACCAGCGGTCGGGGATCAAACCAGTGCTGCAGAGGCTGCAGGCAGCCTCGCAACCCAGCGCTCAACCGCTGCACCACCAAGGGAGGCCCTGCTTCTGTTTCTTTTTTTTTTTTCTTTTTTTTTTAAACATTTTTGAGTGTGTTTTATTTTATTTTTTAAGATTTATTTATTTATAGAAGCACTGGGTACAGTCAGAAGCGCGGGAGGGTGAGAGAATTCACCGAGCCAGAGCAGGGAGCAGAGCAGGCAGAAGGACTGAAGTACACTGCTGAGGGGAGCAGCGGGCGGTAGGAGGGGTCTGCGCGCCATGTGGGACCCTCCTCTGGTGGCCGGGGAGCAGCCGGGGATCAAACCGGCACTGCAGAGGCCGCGGGCAGCTTCTCAACCCAACGCTCAACCGCTGCGCCACCAGGGAGGCCCTGCTTCTGTTTCTTAATGAGCCAGTAGTTTCAATGGTCTTATAGGTTAGAGTATATTTCTTTGAGGATGAAAATTTATTACTTTATTGAAATTAAACAAAATAATTTGAAGCATTGTCAAAAGAGAAAATGCTGCAAAGGTATAGCCAGTGTAAAAGAAAGCCATGTGTAGTATAATCTTGCCTTAATTTTGTGTGAAATGGGAAACCCTCATACCCCAAAATCCTTCCCTACCTAACTGCTAGGAATACAGTTTCCAAGTTTTCTACTTTTAATTTGAAGTTTTGATTCTAGTGTCTGTCTCTTGACCTTAGTGAAGGGTAACACTTGTCAGTCACGTGCAGTTTTGGTTGGTACTGGTTCTGATGAGTGGATTCACGCTGAACTTGCAGTTCTCCATTTTCCCTAGAAAGGATGACATTTCCCCAGTTTGTTTTATGTTGTAATCATGAAGTGATTATCATTTTTTCTTGTAATGAGATCTTCAATTGGGTTTTTCAAATTTACTTCCTTTTTTGGTTTAGGATGGGCAGAGAAGAAATAAAAATGCACTTGGCAGTTTAGGAACCCCTAACTTTTTCCCTTGTCATAAACATCCTGCTTAGAAGTTTACTTTGGTTTTGGAGTAGAATTTAACACAATTGAACCATACCAAACAGAACAGTGTGCAATAAAAGTTGATTAAAAGACTAAACAAACCTACATTTTCAACTAAAATGAGTCTTTTTTTTAATCTCCCTCTTCCCCCCACCTCCCCCTGCTGAACCCATTTCTTCCTCCTCCTCAATGTTTCTGTGGCATCAGTATTTCCCAATTTCAGGACCTCAGAATAAGTCTTGTTTGTCTCTGATTCAGTCTGTCACTAAAACCTGTCAATTTTACCTGTGTCTTTGCCTCTCTGTCCTTGTGTCCATACCTTGGGCTTTTCTAAATCAGTCAGGCGTTTAATTCTTGACACCGGGACCAATTCTGCCTTTGTAGTCTTTCCTTCCTCTGTTTAAAAATCTTAAAAGTCCTGTTAAATTAAGTGCCAATTTCTTAGTTGGACATCAGGTTTCTTTGCTATGTGGCTTTACTTACCATGCCAGCTTTAATTCCCATCCAACAAGCCCAGATATGCTGGAGTCTGCTGGGGAACTTGACCTTGCCTTTTGCACTTTTCCTCTTCTTAGGGCTTCCTTCCACCTCTACCTGCTGAAGTCCTATCTTGTAAGGCCCAAGTCAAATTCTGCCACCTTTTGCCATGATTTTCTTAGTAAAAAGCAGTGTCTCCTTGCTCTAAACATTTATGGTAGCTCATTTGTTCTTATTTTCTGGTGCTTCCAGTCTGTACTCTGTGTTTTAATTATTTTGTCAATGTCTGACCCTCTTTGAGAATAATGCAAGTTGCTTTTCTTTTTCTTTCTTGTATACCTCAATACCTAGCACAATGCCTTGCATCTATTATCAATAATAACAAAAAGTCATAAATTTAGCTCAATATCCATTACAAAACAGAACGAAAGATCAATCTAAAGATGTGATTTTAATTAACACACAGGCGTGGGAAATGCTACAGCCTGTGTTTTACATGAAGTTATCTATGTTATTGGCGGTCACTGTGGCTACAGAGGAAGCTGTACCTATGACAAGGTCCAGAGCTACAACTCAGATATCAACGAATGGAGCCTCATCACCTCTAGTCCACATCCAGGTAACAAAATATGTCAAGAGTATGTGTTGTCAGCATACTACTTTGTCAGTATAGCTTGTAAGCATGAGAGAAGGCTAAAAATGAGCTGGAAATAAAATATGCTCAATTATAGTAGAATATACATGGGTATAAGTAAAAGATTAAAAATATTTACGTATTTAACAGAAACCACAGGTTATTCTCACTATATCATGTCTATAAGTACTTTTTCTGATGTCTTTGCATGAAATACATTTTAAGTCTGGGTGATTAAAAGTGGCAGTTTTTCTTAATTTTTTTTTTACTTAGAGTCTTTTTGTATTTCCTATGTCTTTGTTATGTGCTTTCTTTCATTTACCACATGCATCAGTTCTTGTATAAATAAATAAATCTTTAAAAAAAACCACAATTTTTATATACAGAAAACATTCTATCAAGTAATTAAGAAAAGCACCTGTTGGTTCAGTTCAGGAGATGGTTTATTTTCTTTTTATTATTTTAACATTTATCATTTAAAAAAAATTTTAAGAATATTTGCTTCCCCCCACCCCCTCAGATTGAGTTCCCATAGAATTTCCTTCCCCAAGGCACCCAAGCACCATCACCACAGTCCCCTGTGCTCTTCCTTCCTTCCCTCTGATCCCTCTCCCTCCTCCTCCTCTGCAGGATGTCTCTGGTTTATAATTGTCTGTTTTTGCTTTGTTGTGTTTTGTACTGTTGTTATTTTTTTTTTATACTGATGTCTTATTTGTTTCCCCTATATTTCTGTTATAAGTGAAACCATCCAATATTTTTCTTTTTCCTTCTGGCTTATTTCACTGAGCATAATTCCTTCTAACTCCATCCACGTTGCTGCGAATGGCGTGAGTTTATCTTTTTCGATTGCTGAATAATATTCCACTGTGTATATATGCCACATCTTCTTGATCCAGTCATCTATTTTTGGGCATTTGGGTTGTTTCCAGGTTTTACCTATTGTAAATAGTAGTGCAGTAAACATAGGTGTACAGGTGCTCTTTTGAATCACTGTTTTTGTGTCATTTGGGTAGATCCATAGTAGTGGAATTGCCGGATCGTATGGTAGCTCCATTTTTAGCAGACTGAGGAACCTCCAGACAGCTTTCCACAGTGGTTAGACTAGTTTGCACTCCCACCAGCAGTGTAGGAGAGTTCCTTTTTCTCCACATCCTCGCCAACATTTGTTGTTTCTTGTTTTTTTTTGATATGTGCCATTCTTACTGGTGTAAGGTAAAGGTGGTATCTCAATGTGGTTTTGATTTGCATTTCCCTAATTATAAGGTATGTTGAACATTTTTTCATATGCCTGTTGGCCATTTGCATTTCCTCTTTAGAGAAATGTCTTTTGAGTTCTTCTGCCCATTTCTTGACTGAATTGTTTGTTTTGTTTTTGTTGAGCCGTGTGAGTTCGCTCTCCCAGAAGATGGTTTCTTTTTTAGAGGCATGTTCTGTCTGAGTCTCAATAACTTTCAAGCAGTCCTGGATGTGTAGAGCTCTATGTTGGCCTTTTCTTACTAATCATAAAGGGGATATGTTGTCTGCCCACAAAGAATGGCCTGCTTTCTGTGGTGTCTTTTGTTCCTTTACTTGTGTCTTTGTGAAGAGCTCAGGGGAAACATAAGCTATAGCCTATTACGGTTATGCCTTATGTTTCAATTTTTTTTCATTAGGAAAGATTCATATCACTAGACTATTTGAAACATTTTCTGTAGAGCATCAGGCTTCTGTGTAGCTCACTGGAGAGTATAATTGAAATTTACAAACTCGAACCATCTGAGAGTAACAGTATAGTAATAGCCAATCTTCTTGACCATTTTCCATAGGTTAGGTATTAGCTAAGCACTTTGCATATAATATTACCTTAAATTCTAACCACAACCCTGTGAATAGGTATTGTTTAGCTTTGTTTCACATGTTTGGAAATGAAGGCTTAGAAAGGTAAAGTAACTTTCAAAGTCACACAGTTTAGAAGAAATAGACCAGAATTCAAATTTAGGCAGTCTGATTGCATAATCTGTTATAACCTCTAAGCAATCTGCTTCTCTTTAAGGAAACAGGTTCCCCTTTTGACCAGTGCAGCTAGTTTCACCATATATTATATATCTCATCTCATAGTGCAGGTGTTGGAGAACTGACTCTGGTGCTACATCTCCCTACGCCATTGACTTTGCGTAAGAAGAGACTTTAGCTTCATGCTGTCCTGGCTCTGAGACATCTTGGAATGGGTAGCCTTCTATCTCCTAGTAGCCCAGATGTGTGATTCCATACTCCATTCTACTTTCTGTTAATGCCAATGACATTATAATGGAAAGTAGTAATAACAGCTCATCTTCAGTAATAGCTAACATTTATTTAGTAAGTATGTGCCAGGCACTAACAGTTCCAATAACTGTACATGTATTAAGTCTCACAGCAATTCTATGAACTAAATACTACTATTATCTCATTTTATAGGCCACTGAGGTACAGAGAGTAAATAAATTGTCTCTGGTCAGCTAGCTAGTGCTTGTTAGGGATGATGTTCAAATCCAGGCCATCTGGCTAGTATCACATATCCTTAATGTTTACACTGTTATCTCCTTTGCTCCTCATGGTAACATTATGAGTTAAATTTTACTTTGCTTTATCTTAACAAATGAAAACTCAACATATGAAAAGTCAGATTAATAAATTAGAGAACATTTATTTACATTATAAATATATATTTCATAGAGGAAGTCCTTTAAAAATAAATGTTCTAGAACATATTTGAGTTAGATATAACAAGAAAATCTAAAAGGCAGTGAAATTTAAGCCATGAAAAATTGAAAACTCAATTAGAACTTAATATTAAATGATAATATAAGTTAATTGGAACATATAAGTACATTTGTAAAATTTTGATTTACATTGGACTTTTTCCTGACATACTATAAGGAACAAAGTTATCAAATTAGCACCCTATATCCTGTTTGGCTCTCACATTGTTGAACTGGCTGGTTACCAGTTTAAAATTCAGGAGATAACAGATGAAAACCCTGATTTCTGGCCTTTAGGAAAACTGGAAGTTCTGACATCTTTGGACCATATTCCTTGCTGGCAGCCATCACTGGAGCCAGGTAGTGACTGTTACTTCAGATGAGGCTGTATTCTCCCTTTCAGTGCACTCTCTCCCCTTTTCATCACATCACAGACTTAGGGGGGCTATGCTATTGTTTTCTTACTCTTAGCCTGCTTCACTAAGCTAGTCTGTTATCTCTTAGCCCTTGAGGGCATTTGGGTCTACATCCAGCTGAATTATAGGGAGGTGCTGCTATACTTAATGTTTATACTGAAGTACAGCAGCACCTCCTGAGGACATGAAAATGCAGGTTTTGTGTCAACCTTACATATACGTAACTTTGACAGTGAAGAAATGCCTGTTTTTTCCTACTGCATTTTTATTTACCTTTTTAAAATAAATTTTTATTGAGGTAACATTAGCTTATAATGTGTAATTTTAGGTGTTTGGGGTTATAATTTGATGTCTATATTAACTACATCACCATCATCACCAAAAGTCTAGTTTTCATCTACCATCATACAAATGACACCCTTTACCTGTTTCACATACCCCCCCAGCCCCTTCCCCTCTGGTAACCACCAATCTGTTCTCTATATCTGAGTTTGTTTTGTTTCATTTTGTTTGCTCATTTTTAAATTCCTTTATATTCCACATATGAGTGAAATAATACAATATGTATTTTACTTAGTATAGTGCCTTTAATGTCCATCCTTGTCACAAATGACATGACTTTGTCTTTTTTTGTAGCTGAGTAGTATTCCATTGTGTGTGTCTTTTTTTTAAAAAAAAAGATTTATTTGTATGTATGCATACAAGAACTGGCCAGAGGTGCAGGGTGGGGTGAGAGGATTCACCAGAGAGAGAGTGGGGAGCAGAACAGGCAGACTGACTGAAATACACTGCTGATGGGCGCAGCTGAGGGGAGCAGCGGGTGAGACAGGAGAGGTCTGCTGTGCCATGTGCGTCACTGCCCTGGCCGGAATCTAACTCAAGCTGCAGTGGCTGACAATAGCTTGATAATGCTGAGACTTTAACCCCTGCGCAACGAGGGAGAGGCCCATTGTGTGTGTCTTTATCCATTCTCTGTCAATATTGTTCTCAAATTTTGATATCCAAGAAAATAAGAATTCTCCCACTTCTCCAAACCCATGTTACTTTTCAGTTATATTTATGTAGAATTTTTATCGGCGGTAGCTGTTTCAAGTACTTGTAAAATACTGTTAATATAAATTATATAAATCCATTCAGCAAATTGTGAAAATTAATGATGATTCAGAAGTGTTATCAGCTGGTGTAAGTGATTCAACAGTGAGCTTAGTAGACTTAAATTATTCAAAGTTTACCAAAAATCTTTGATTTGTGAGTCTTATGGTATCTTAAGAGGAGTATCTCAGTCTTCCTATAACAGTAGAAATGTTTAAAATAAAATGATTCTTATTCTTTTTTTCTTTTTTCATATCTATGCATTTATTTTTAACTGAGGTAATATTGGAGTACCCCATCAGGTATTATCACTGTAGTGCACCGACCACCAACTCACCCATATTCTACCACCATAGACCATTGTGCTTCCTTCCCTCTTTGTTATTTTGCCTCCGTCTCCCTCTTCCCCCAAAACCTGATTCTTAATAGTTTTTCTCTTTATACAAATACAGCACAGTGCTATCTTGTTAACAGTGTGCCTCATCTGCGAGGTCAGCTGAAGGGTGACCTGAGAGAGAATGACAGGAACAGGTCATCCTAATAGGGCCACAGGGAAGAGGTTGTCAGGGTTGCAGTAGTATGTGCTCGATTCCAAATGTCACCACTATTCTGTCTTTGTTTGCTAAACTATAAAGGATTTTTACATCACCTCACTGTGGTATCCCTTTTATTTTTTTAATCCTAATAAATTTTGCTCTCTTTTTCCCCTAATAGAATATGGATTATGTTCAGTTCCTTTTGAAAACAAGCTGTACCTTGTTGGTGGACAAACTACAATCACAGAATGTTATGACCCTGAACAAAATGAATGGCGAGAGATTGCTCCCATGATGGAAAGGAGGATGGAGTGTGGTGCTGTCATCATGAATGGGTGTATTTATGTCACTGGGGGATATTCCTACTCAAAGGGAACATATCTTCAGAGCATTGAGAAATATGATCCAGATCTTAATAAATGGGAAATAGTGGGCAATCTTCCAAGTGCCATGCGGTCCCATGGATGTGTTTGTGTATATAACGTCTGATTGAATCCATAGAAATGACCAACTACTCACTGTTTGGGTGATGTAAATAAGAACATGGGATTTGGAGTTTGGGGTTCCTTACTTATTAATGTGCCTGGCACATAATAGGTAAATTCTCATTCCTAACCCACATTTTAATCCCAAATTCAATGATTCATGGTTAAGAAAAATCTTATGTATCTTTACAGTTGAATCAGTGGGTTAACACCTACAGTCTCTGCTTTTCAAAGATAACATCAGATGTTGGACACTTCATAAAAGGTAAAATACCTTTATAGTGAATTTTTTTCCTGGTAGCATCAACACTGGGTGTAGGTCAATACCATTCTCTGGAATGAAGTTTCTCTTTTGAACCTGTAATGTGATAGGATACTTAAGGTTCCGCTTACCTAGCAGGAATTTGAAATTTATGGAGGGAATCTTCTCTACCTCTACAAAATCAACACTTAAAATTTTTTTCATCTTTAGACTTATTTAGAATGTAAGCTTAAAATAAGTCCTTTTTTCCCTTTGTATTGTATATAATTGATTATTTTTTTAATTTACTGACTACCAGAGATATACAATATACTGTGCAAAAGATTATTACTGTTCAGAGTTTACAAACTAAATTTAAAAGAATAGCAAATCTGAAAATTTGTGGAGAAAATGGTCAAACATTTGCTGATGCTAAGGGCTGTTTAATTTTGTGCTTTGATGTAAATTGATAGTTTAGGTGTCTTTAAGCATGTTAGAAAATTCTTTTTATTCTTAACTATAGGTAAATGTCTGCAAATGAAGTTGAATTTTAGAGCCAGAAAGCATGTATAACAGTTGTGATATCATAGAAAACACAATGAGGCAAAGAAATTTGCATTCATTTTTCAGCTGAGCTACTAAATAGATTTTGTAACTTTGAGTTCATTGGCCTCTCCTTGATTTGAGCTTCCCAGTGCATACACATTGGCACACAGGTTCTAAATTTGCCTAGGTCTGGGTCCCTATAATCTTTGGGACAGCCACAGGTGGCCTTGGTAGCTAGACCTTCTGAGTCAGAAACACCTTTGTCCATTTTCTCCAGTAGGCCTAATGCATTTCTTAACATACTTGCCATTACTTGAGAAAAGTTGGAAGCATTAAGCAACTTTCCTAAATTTTAGTAATCTATTAGACCATCTATTTACATTCTTCATTTTTTTAACAGACAATAATTATTTTTAACCTTAAATACTAAAGTTTAAAAACTATGTTGGTATTCTGATTTTTTTTTTAAATTTTAGAAAGAAACTGTGTAATGTATTCATTTCATTGACATCTTAAATAGATACAACCCTTTGGGGGAATGCAATATGGTACTATATGGAGCCATAAAAATGACCATATCATTGCCCCATAAATTTTATTAGCTTTGTAATCTAAAGAATAATATAAAAGCAAAACAAAAAAATTTAAAGGCAAATGCATGAGGATGTTTATGTCTGCATTATTTATAATAGCAAAAAATTGGGACTAATCTATGGGTAAAAGAAGAAAGTAAGTGGTGAAAATAGTGATGTTTTGTACTGCCATTAAAATAATTATTTGGAAGACTGTATAAAACATGGATGTATCTGTGATATGGTAAGTAGAATAAAAACAACCCAAAATAGTGTATACACTATGATTGTGACTTTGTAAAATCTTTATGCATGTGGAAGGTAATATGCAAAACTGAGATTCATTGTATTGGTATAGGGGAATATGGAATGATTTTTAATTTATTTAAATGTTTTTGTTTAATATTTGTATTTTCAATAAAAATAAATCATATACGTGGTAAAACTGCTTGAATTTGGGTTTATTGAGCTGAAGACAATCTGGCTTATTGAAACAACTGAATTATAGATTATTTTACTCTGTAATTGAATTACAGAGTAACACTCGCATTTAACAATATTGGACCAATAATATGTTTCTCATTGTGATTTAGAGATCTAGTTTATGAAATAGATGAGAATAATTGAAATCACCTTCCCCTTTTAGATTATGTACTTCCTATAAAATTCTGACTTGAATCCAACCTCTGGGAATTCTTTCCTGACTGTTTCAGCAATCATAGGGGCCTCCCTAGTGGCTCAGGGGTTCAAATCTCAGCGCTATCAAGCTATCAACAGCCTCTGTGGCATGAGTTTGATCCCCTGCCACATGGCACAGCAGACCTCTCCCATCTGGCCTGCTGCTCCCTTCTGCAGTGTATTTCAGTAGATCTGCCTGTTTCGCAGATTTTCGTCTCTGGTATACCCTCTAACCCCACCCTGCGCCTCTGTCCTATACCCCAGTTCTTGTATGCATAAATAAATAAAAGATAAATCTTAAAAAAAAATCCTCCGTCACATTTAAAGCATTTATCATTTATACATGCATAGTCTATCTCTTGGCTAAGTTTGAGGTCATGGATCACATCATCTTAGTATTCTCAAAGTCTAGCGTTTCATTTGTATATCCAGTGTACTTTTTTTTGAAGAATTATGGTATTGATTATTTTTACAAAACATTCCAGAGGTGCTTGAAGTATATTGAAAACTGATTTTGTAGCATTTAGTCTGAAGTTCCTATGTTCTATGAAATTTTATTGTCTTGATTTCTGTACATGAGGAAGGATTGGAAAGCTAAAACATTTCTGTCAGAATTATTCCAAGTTCCAAATCATTGTTCTATGAATGAAAAACATTTTAGAATAATTAAATGCAAGTCATTACTTTGGGAGGGCAAAAACTATTTTACAAAATAATTAGGATGCTGTGATCATTTTAAACATGACTCAATTATGAGGACTTTATCTTTCCAAAATTTTAAAAGTTGCTATTTCATAGGTCTTATTTATATATATTTTTTAGCTTTTAGCTGCAACTGAAAAAACATCAACATCTAGGGTCCTTGGCTTAATGCCCCATTAGCCTTTGTTTCCACATTCTATAAATATGTGCCTGTGTCATGGATTGAGTGTTTATGTCCTTTCCCACCTCTATTCAAACACATAGGTTACGGTCAGAACCCTCAATATGATTTATTTAGAGATAGGGCCCTCATGAAGTAATTTACATGAGGTCATAGGGCTACAACCCTGTAGGATTAGTGTCCTTACAAAAGACCCCAGAGAGGGCTCCCTTGTCCACAATCCATCCTGCCCTCCTCTTTCTCTCATTCTATTCCCATTCTCAGAATAACCAACATGCAGCCAGTTTGGGCGTGAATTTTCCATAATTTCAGAATTCTTCAACAAGAAGAATCTGGTTTCCAACAGAAACCAGACGGGAAAATGAAACAGACTAACTACCACCTAGGTCTTGGAATTTTAGTCAGACGAATAGTAAAGAATTCCAGTGAAGGGGCTTCCCTGGTGGCGCAGCGGTTGAGCGCTGGGTTGCGAAGCTGCCCGCTGCCTCTGCAGCACCGGCTCTATCCCCGGCTGCTCCCCGGCCACCTGAGGAGGGTCCCACATGGCGCACAGACCTCTCCTGCCGCCCGCTGCTCCCCTCAGCAGTGTACTTCGGTCCTTCTGCCTGCTCTGCTCCCCGCTCTGGCTCTGGTGAGTTCTCTCACCCTCCTGCGCTTCTGGCTGTGCCCAGTGCATGTATAAACAAACAAACAAACAAACAAATAAAACATGCCTCTAAAAAAAAAAAATTAAAAAAAAATAATAATTCCAGTGAGGGACTCTAAATAAAAAGTAGGAAAGTTTTAGAGTAAGTTGTACTTCATAATTGTTGAAGGTCTTTGAAACACAGTCTGCTGAATTACCATCTGCTTTTTCATTCTCCTCTTTCTAACATAAGGCATGTTCATTCTCCTCTTTCTAACATGAGCATTCATGGATGCTCAGCCAAGGACTTATAGAAGGACTCTTCCAGATGACATTTCCCCCTTGTCAGTTAGGAAGTCTAGTGGAAACAAAAGACATGTAAATTATTTTGCATTTTTTAAATAAATACAGAAACCCAAAGTTACTGATCTAATATATATATATTAAACTTCTGCCTTTAAAGAAATTAAGAAGGCAGGATAGAGTCTATATAGCCTTTGTCTCTTTGAACAAGTAGAAACTTCTGGAGAATATTTGAAGCAGGAATTACTGTTCATCTCCTTGGTCCAAAAATTTACTTATTCACCAAAAGTACAGCTCAAACATAAGTTTATGAAATTATTGAAAGATTTAAATAATGCCCAGTAAAAATCATCATTCCCTTGGATGGGTACAACTTCAGTCTTCAATTGCATTTTGTGGCTTCATATTCCCTATTTGAGATTTTCATCTTGCATATCTCTTTTGAAAAGTTGCTTAAGGGCCTCCCTGGTGGTGCAAGGGGTTTAGTTGAAACCTGTGAGGTTGTCCACGGCCACTGCAGCACGAGTTTGATCCCCCACCAGGGAGCTACCCACATGGTGCAGCAGACCTCTCTTGACTCGCCCGCTACTCCCCTCAGCAGTGTATTTCAGTCAATCTGCCTGTTCTGTTCCCCATTCTGTCTCTGGTGGATCTTCTCACCTTCCCACACCTCTGGCCTGCACCCCAGTTCTTGTATGCATAAATAAATATTTTTTTAAAAGAAAAGTTGCTTAAATTGGGCATCTTTTAATGACATCCGCCTTCTGTGAAAGTCTGTTTTTATTCCATAAATTACAAATAAAGATATTCTTGGTCATTGCAATGGATGAGCTGAAGCTTTGAAGTCTTTTTTTTTTTTTTTTTTTTTTTTCCCCTAGTAAGGAAGCTCAAAGTTTTATGGAAAAAAAAACCTGCAAAAATATCTTTGGAAGTAGCACCGCATCCTGTCTCATAAATTCAGGATCAGAAACTTTCTCATTGGCTCTTTCCTTTTGTCTTAGGGTAACTTGTTCCTCATAATTGTTGAAGGCCTTTGAAACACAATCTGTTGGAGCTTCCATCTGCTTTTGTTTTCCCCTTGCATGCCTATAAAAATCAAATACATAGAAGAATTTAAGATGAGGGAAAAGGGCCTTCCTGGTGGCACAAGGAGTTAAGACACAACCTTTGAAGCTATCCAGAGCCTCTGCAACACGAGTTTGATCCCCCGGCCCGCCAGAGAGCAACCCACATGGCACAGCAGACCTCTCCTGACTCGCCTGCTCCTCCCCTCAGCAGTGTACTTCAGTCAGTCTGCCTGTTCTGTTCCCCACTCTGTCTCTGGTGAATCCTCTCACCCCCTGCACCTCAGGCCTGTACCCCAGCTCTTGTATGCATAAATAAATCTGCAGTCCTCGGCTTGTGAAGCACTTTTATTCTGGTCTTGGAAGATGATCAGTTCTTTTCTTAAAGAAAACCTTGTATTTTACCAGGATTTTCTTAAATACATGCATCACTCCACTTTTCTGTTCAAACCCTGCAGCAACAGGCTATTTCATTCAGAATGGAAGTCAAGGTCCTCACAGCATTGTGCAGTGTATTATAGTCTGATAAACATGGCTCTGATGCCCTGTGAAAGCTCAAAGTCTCCCAAAAAGCAGAAAGAAGGGCTTCTGTGAATTCTGGGGCCATTGACAGTCCCCGTCAGATATTAAAATGTCATCAACTACTATGATTAAAATTGCAGGGTGTTATATTTGAAAATATAGAAGTAAGCTTAAAGAAAACCCTCTGAGGAATTGAGACATCAATAGATAACTGAGAAGCCTTTATCTAACATTACACTTTCATATGTGTCTGGATCTATATTCATGCTCACCTTGAAGGAGAGTGAATTGTACATTTCTGAGGACAATAAGAAAAAATTTATCAAAATTGTAAACAAAAAGGGACCTACCTGGTGGCACAAGGGGTTAAGCACTACACTGTGAGCTCTCCGCAGCCTCTGCAGCGCTAGTTTGATTCCCGGCCAGCCAGGGAGCAACCCACTTGGCGCAGCAGACCTCTACTGGCTCGCCCGCTGCTCCCCTCAGCAGTGTATTTCAGTCAGTTTGCCTGTTCTGTTCCCCATTCTGTCTCTATGAATCTTCTCACCCAAGCACCTCTGACCTATACCCTAGTTCTTGTATGCATAAATAAATACATCTTTAAAAATAAAATAAATTGTGTAAAAAAATACAAAATTACAAAACAAAAACAAGGTATAGAACTGTGAATATAATATACTATTAATTGTAGAAGGATAGGAAAAATATACAAATATTTACTGGCACATTCATAGACTATTTTAGGAAGACTATATAAGGAGAAGTAGTGACTATATTTACTTAATTTATTTTACCTTTGGGGAAGGGAACTTCATAGCTAGGTACATCTTATATCTGTTGCTCCTTAAAACAACAGAAATAATGGCAGGGGGACAAATTCAAAGCAACATATACACCTCAAAGTAGTAAGTACCTATAATTCTTTCAAATCTTGTTTGTTAGTAGATGTGTTGTATTACTCATTAAATCAGTCAATCAAAACGCACTTGTACTTATTTAGTCATGTAAATTGAAGCAAATATTATAGTTTGTTTTTTGAAAGCTTAATTTGCAGTTGAATAACTTAGCATCTAATAGAGTGCCTAAATCAAATAGTCAAGTAAACAGAATGAAAACAGATACATGAAGAGTTGTGGTACATGACAGTTTTCATCACAAAGTTATTTATCTTCTTATTTTCATTTATTGAGAAACTACTTATTGAGAGTCTCTTCTATGTCAGATTCTGCTCTAAACTCTGGAAAACAAAGGGAAGCAAGACATGTCCTTATTCTTAGGAGAGCCTCCCCAGCAAGGCATGCAGAACATCAACATGTCTCAGCAAGCTGGTAATTTTCAAAAGTGATAATGCTAAGAGAAAATAAGCAGAGCTAATAGTGGCTAAAGTGTGAGAGGCAGTGGGACTACTATTCCCACATTAAGTTTTTGTCAGGGACAAAATGTATTAAACATACATAAATCCCTCTGTGCCAAAAGCTATTTTGGGACCCTGAACATAAAACAGTGAACTGGAAGACACAGTTGCTGCCCTCAAGAAACTGAAGACATTCTATTGATGCAGACTGAAAATAAACAATCAAATTAATATGTAAAATGCAATGTCAGATTTACCACAACAGGCCAGGGAGGGCTGGGAATTCCTGAGCAATAGAGCATATTCTCAATGGGAAGTAGAAGCCAGGTTGCAACCACTTACACCATATTCAGGATAGTCATAGCTGATTATTTGCTTTAAAAAAATTTTTAGAAGAAAGAACTAAATCTCTCTGCCTTCAACAATTTGCTGTGATTTCTTTTCACATTCTACATAAATATTCACTTTCACACTTAATTTTTTAATTATAATTTTTATATTTTGTCACTTAAAGAAGTCCTCACAAACCTTGGAGGTGCCCATAATAAGATACCAGGTAGTGCTAAGTGTTATAAAGAAAAATAAATCAGAATGAAGAAGATGGAGTGAGATATTTGTGGGGCAGTACCATTTTATATAAGGCATCTCAGATAAGATGACATTTGTGCCCAGACCTGAAGGAAGAAAGACTAGAACTTAAAAACAGCAAGTACAAAGGCTGTGAGACATGGGTACTCTGACAACTTGTGTCCACTTGTAATCCAAAACAATTTTTTCCAGATTTAGTTCTCTGCTTTGCTTCTACCATATAAAGAAACAATGACAGTAACAAATGTGTGATCTTACTATTTTTTAAAGATTTATTTTTTTTTTATTTATACAAGAACTGGGGTACAGGCCAGAGGCGTGGGGGTGGGGGTGGGGTTGAGAGGATTCACCAGAAACAGATTGGGGAGCAGAACAGCAGACGGATGGAAGACACTGCTGAGGGGAGCAGCGGGAGAGACAGGAGAGGTCTGCTGCGCCATGTGGGTAGCTCCCCGGCCGGTCTGGAATCAAACCTGCACTGCAGAGTCTGCAGACAGCTTCACAGCACTGCACTCAACCTGCTACTCCACCGGGGAGGCTCTGTGTGACCTTATTAAGCAATTAATTAAGAAATGCAAAGGATGAATTTCATGAAAACAAGTTTGTTTTTTCAAGATATATCTGAAATTTAGGATTGTACGAAGGCTGAGTCTGATTCACAAGATCAACTTGGTCTCCCAAATGAAAGTCCTGAATCTCTAAAATGATTAAGTTCTGTTTCTAGGGGCCTCCCTGATGGCACAGGGGGTTAAGACGCAGCACTGTGAAGCTATCCGCAGCTACTGCAACATGACTTCCATCCGCGGGAGGTGACCCATATGGTGCAGAAGACCTCTCCTCTCTTGCCCGCTGCTCCCCTCAGCAGTATATTTCAGTCAGTCCACCTGTTCTGCTCCCCACTCTGTCTCCGGTGAATCTTCTCACCCCCTGCACCTCTGACCTGTACCCCAGTTCTTGCATGCATAAATAAATAAATCTTTAAAAAAAGTTCTCTATCAGAAACCCTTTTCCTGACTGTAAAAAGCTATCTTTTCAAATCTTTTTTAATCTTCTATGAGTCCCCCATAATTTGCTTTGTCCAGAGACAAAGGAGGAAGAATTCTTTGAGTTGTTAACACTGTTTTTAAAGCAAACATGTGCATTTAATGAAAACAAACCATGTACGTGCACTCAGTGTTATTTTTAAGGGAAACAACAGAGAAGGGAGGGATGGGGGGAAAACCAAGAGATCAAAGGTTATTACAACCTCTTGGAGTTAATACTGAGTTTTATTAAAAGTTTCAAACTAGTATATCCTGTTTTTTTCCTGTCTCCCATCTATAAAGAAATGCCATCAGTCTAGTTTATAGGGGGACTCTCGGGAAACCGAACAAAAGAGCAGGAAAAAGACAAAACTAGCAGGCAAACTGTAAATCTGAGGCGTACAGCAGGGGAGAAGGGGAAAGAGGGCAGGGAAGAGCACAAGGGTCTACAGTGATGGATCACACATGCCATGGTGGTGAGAGAGTTATGGGGAGTACACTTGAGGGGAGAAATCAAACACTACAAAACTAAACAATGATGTAAGAAAATAAATTATTAAAATAATGCCATCAGAGAAGCATGATGAATTTAACTAGGCTCTGACCATTCCTGAGGCAGAGGGAGAACCTAAGTTTTATGTACTTCTGTATTTATAGAGCCAAGCACATAGTAGGCATGCCACGTGTGTGAAATTAATAATATTAAATGGAAGAATAAACACTGTCTAGTGAAACTTCAGTTCAATTTTTGATGATTTTTTTATTGTTTTTTTTTCCAAACCCTTCCCACAAAAACTCAAAAGGATGAAATGGGCAAATCCTAGGCCCCCATAGTCACAGCAGATGCCTGACTGTGGGTATCACAAGAATTTCAAGATCCAGAACCTGGAAGTTAGGCCTAGATGGCATGGCTCGCTGAGTCTCAGCATGATCCCTTTATGTGGTTGCCTAAATTGTTTGTAAGCTGATGTAGCAAGAAGCATAGGAGGCAAGGAACCTCTCGACCTATGTTCCTTTCATTTGGTGAATATACTGGTCGGCAGAATTGCTAAGAAATGCAAACTTTGGATACACTGTGAGAGACCAAAGGGAGGCAACAGGTAGCCACATTCACCCGCCTGTATCTGTACCTTGTTTCTTTCCTTTGCTCTGCTTATTTGATCATTCAGAACTAAACCAAAGTAAAATCAACTTGAATGGAATCCAAATCTTTATTTTCTCCAGTCCCTAAACTTAGACCTGAGGCCATGGCCTAGTTTTCAGATGACATTATATTGTCTAACTCTGTTTTTATAATAAACACTTAATATAAGATGAAAACTTGTGCACAGTATTATTTTAAGGCAAAATAGAGGACTGCCCTCACAGAGCTGACTGTCTAGTGAGAAAGACAAAAAGTATAAAAATTCTGCGCATGGAGAGCAGTGTCTAAGATATTAGGTCTAAACTATTAGGTCTAAGCAGTGTCTAAGCTATAGTGAACTCACTCATTCCACCTAAACTGATAATGTGGAATCTTACCTTTCAAATGACCTATTTTTTAATAGAATTTTTAATTATAATTAAATATTACCCAGTATGAACTTAATCTGACTACACTAGATCTTCTGTATTCGTACACCACAATACCACATACTTCTACATCAACCGCAATATTTATTTGGGGTGGAAATAGAAGGCCACAGCACTTAAACCTTCAGTGGTGTCCTCAATTGCTCATTAGTCACCTTGTATGTGTTGAGTCTCTCTTTTTCTCTGGCAGCAACGAAACCGTCACTTGGCCTGAATATAATATGGGGGTGGGGGGCCGCTCATGGAGATGAGGTCCAGAGTCTCTGTCTTCCATGGTTAGGAGAGTAGAAGGATAGCATGCCCCTTGCACCGGGAATGAGCATTGCAGAACTGTGAACACGCAGGGGTTTATACTGAATGAACCCTGGGGCCTCCCTGGTGGTGCAGCGGTTGAGCGCTGGGTTGCGAAGCTGCCCGCAGCCTCTGCAGCGTCGGTTCAATCCCAATCCCCGGCGGCTCACCGGCCACCAGAGGAGGGTCCCACATGGCGCGCAGACCTCTCCTGCCGCCCGCTGCTCCCCTCAGCAGTGTGCTTCCGTCCTTCTGCCTTCTCTGCTCCCCTCTCTGGCTCTGGTGAATTCTCTCACTCTCCCGCGCTTCTGACTGTACCCAGGGCTTGTATAAATGTATAAATCAATCAATCTATCTTAAAAATATATATATATATTGAATGAACCCTAATGTGTTGGTCCTAGATATGATGTAGTGTCCTTTACTCAGCACACTTACAGGTTGGTTCTCACAAGGGATGAATGCCAGAGCTGGGGCTGGGGATCTTATTTCATGTATAAAGCAATAAGAAATGTTATAATTGGGGAACTGTGGGGTACTATGGGAGCGTAAAAGAGGAACAACTTCCAACAAGAAATGAAGCCTGAACTAAAACCTGAAAATAAGCTGGGGATTTTAATATTTTATACTTTCTCGTTTTTCCCTAAAATTTTCAAAACTTCCTCTTTTGGCTCCACTCTTATATTACATACCATACTGAAAATAACAACTCAACAGGGATTCTATTCTTCCAACCACCAGTTCTTCCAACATCTTTTCCAAAGCTTCCTGTCTTCCCACTTGTTACAACACAAGGGCCATTGCTCTATTGAAAGTCTTCCTCTCTGTGCTCTGGATCTTACCCTTTCTCGTGGATGTCCCCTCTCCCATGGATCACCACCTTCTCTCCTAAAGATGGAACTTGCTGTCTTTAGAGTCAAATGATTTTTTTAGAAATTCTATTCTCAAAAATATTATTAAAAAAAATCCTTACTTGACCCCACATCTCTTTATAGGAGCAGCCATTTCTTCATTCTCCTTCAGAATAAAACTCAAAAAAAGTTGTCAACCCCTTTATTTCTAATCGCTCACCTCCCATTTGCTGTTACAATCCTTTCTAGGACTTCTAGCCCCAATAATAGAAACTACTATTATCAAGTCACCTATGGCTTTCATGTTGCCAAATTCAAAAGATACTTCTCTTTGTTCATTTTACCTGATGTCTTACATAAACTGACCTAAGTTAGTTTTACCCTTCTCAATTATCACTTTCTTTTGTTAGGTATCACTAATCTTCATTAGAAGGCTATAGTGCTTTTTTGACTCTGAGGAGGAAATTCTGCCAAATTACTACTTAGTTTGCCCTACAATCATAAAATTTTGAACTTTTCTTTCTCCCAATAATAAGATTTTTTCCCAAAAAAGATTAATTCCAAGTATTCATTCTGAGGTTCTGGCCTAAAATTCCCTGATTGGCTCCCTATCTCCAAAGTTGCCTGACTTCTTACTGCAGGTATTACTAAAATCTAGGGTTTCTTGGACCCACAAAAAAAAAAAAAAAAAAAAGTGGATTTTGAAGAGAAGCTTGAGCTTCTCAATGAAAAAGGAATTGTATAATGAATCTAGTAAATGATGACCAATAGCTGTTAAAATCAGTAAATGAGAGACTGATATTGAACTTTATAATGATTGCCCAGGTTGATAACATTTGAGTCCACTGATTAATCATAATGCTAAAAAAGAGAGACAAACAGACATTATATGTCTCCTGATAAAATGTGGTAAGAACACAGCATCACCTATCAAATATTTCTCCCAAATATCTAGCCTGAATCTTGTCAAGCCACTATACCTAATTTTCATTTTATAGAAAATACAGGGAGAAAAGAACATTTTCAATAACATCCTAGGAAGCATCAGTCAAATCTAGAATGTAACAAATTCTTAAAGAAAATTACTTGATTTTACCAACAAGTAAATGGCAAGAAAAACAAAAGAAAGGAATCTATCAATTAAAAGAAATTTAAGATCCACGTTAACAATTCAATAGATGACCAGCACTTGGAGTCTCATTACATAAAAAGAAAAATATTTATTATACAATCAATAAAATCTGAATGTTTACTGGATATTAACATTAAATAACTTTCTTAAATTTTATTTTTGAGTATAATGGTAAAGATGATTATATATTTTATTTTATTTTTTTTAAAGATTTATTTATTTATACAAGCACTGGGTACAGTCAGAAGTGCGGGAGGGTGAGAGAATTCACCAGAGCCAGAGTGGAGAGCAGAGCAGGCAGGCTGATGAAATACACTGCTGAGGGGAAGCAGCGGGCTGCAGGAGAGGTCTGCGTGCCATGTCGGACCCTTGCCTGAACCCGGTGCTGCAGAGGCTGCAGGCAGCTTCGCAACCCAGCTCTCAACCGCTGCGCCACCGGGGAGGCCCGATTATATATTTTAAAAGAATTTAAATTTAAAGAATTTTAAAGAATTAAAGAATTTAAAAGAATTCTTATTCTTAAAGATACAGACGCAAGACTTTATGGATGAAATCATGATGTCTGCCATTTGTTCTGAATAGTCTGATGAGGATTTTAGGGAAGGAAGCGGCATGTAGATAAAACAAAATTGGTCATATGCTGATAAATACAGAATCTAGGTAATAGATTGTGGGTGATTGTCACCCACAATAGATAGATTGTCAATATACTACCCTTTCTACTTTTGTAGTATGATGGAATATTTCTGTAATAAAAATGAAAACAAACAAAAGAAAAAACCGGCAACTCTCTAAGCTCTCTTCTTGAAAAATCTTCCCAAAATATATGGAAGGTTTACTAACAATATCGTTGTAATAGTTCATCTGGTTTCTTTCCTTTGGAGCCTCAAAGTTTCCCCCTGGGCTCTTTGGAGTTAATTTGCTGCCTCACGTCTATTTTTAAATGAGTAGAATAGAATTCCTTCCCTGAGACTATTTTTTGCTAGTTGCACTGTTATTCTCCTGGGGTGGTGGATTAGAGGAATTCTCCCAGTAGGAGGCGCTGTTCTCAAAGTTTTATTATAGTTTGTGACGTAAAAGCCCCCAGGTCTTCGAGTTTTCCTGGGTATTCTCAGAATGACAGTAAGCTGAAAGTAGTTTTGCTTCTGGAATGATTTTACACTTTACTCTGTCTATTGGCCATGGATGTAAACAGATTGCAACTTAATCATCTCAGCTGTTTTGTTTTTTTTAAGATTTATTTTATTTATTTATGCATACAAGAACTGGAGTGTAGGCAGATGTGGGGGTGGGGGCCGGGAGGGTGAGAGGATTCACCAGAGACAGAGTGAGGAGCAGAGCAGGCAGATCTACTGAAATACACTGCTGAGGGGAGCAGCTCCAGACTGGAGTGGTTTGCTGCGCCATGTGTGGGCTAGCTTCCTGGCTGGGGATCCAGCTCAGGCCATAGTGCTGATAGCACAGAGATTTTAACCCCTGTGCCACCAGGGAGGCTCCTGGTTTTGTATTTTTTTCCTTCTCCCTTGATGAGGTCTCTAGACTCTTAAATATAGACCTGTCTTCCATCCCAGGGAGAGTGCTTCATGTTCTAATTTAATTGCTGTTGTTGTTATTGTTAAGTTAGCCTGGTACCTGCTTCTTTAGCGTATGTTTCTAAGCAAGATCATATCAGAATTTGTAGAGCATGATGTTAAATGCAATTCGGAGGACCTTCTTTAAGAAAAAGTATCAAATTGGTAGGAAACAGGTAGGAAAATGAATATTTCTTTAGAATAGATAAATTGATCACGATAAAGACAAATATCTAGGGCCTCCCAGGTGGCGCAGCGGTTGAGCACTGGGTTGCGAAGCTGCCCGCAGCCTCTGCAGCGCCGGTTCGATCCCCAGCTGCTTCCCAGGTCCCACATGCCCAGACCTCTCCTGCCGCCCGCTGCTCCCCTCAGCAGTGTACTTCGGTCCTTCTGCCTGTTCTGCTCCCCGCTCTGGCTCTGGTGAATTCTCTCACCCTCCCACGCTTCTGACTGTACCCAGTGCTTGTATGTATAAATAAATAAATAAGTCTTTAAAAAAAAAAGACAAATACCTAAAAAAATCAAAATATTTAAACAGTTAAATTAAAATATGACATTTCAATGTTAAAACATTTACATTTTTAAATAACTGTTTTTTAAAACAATGTTATAATACTTTTCCTACTTTTTTAAAGCTGAATTGACTAACTTCATATAACAATAATTTTTTTTTAAAGATTTATTGACTGATTGATTGATTGATTTATACATACATACATACAAGCACTGGGTATAGTCAGAAGCCCAGGAGGGTGAGAGAATTCACCAGCGCCAGAGCGGGGAGCAGAGCAGGCAGAGGGACAGAGGTACACTGCTGAGGGGAGCAGTGGGCGGCAGGAGAGGTCTGTGCGCCATGTGGGACCCTCCTCCGGTGGCCGGGGAGCAGCCGGGGATCGAACCAGCGCTGCAGAGGCTGCGGGCAGCTTCGCAACACAGCGCTCAACCGGTGCAACACCGGGAAGGCCCTCATATTGTTGTAGAGCAACCCCGATACAAAACGGGGTGCCTGACTGTGGGTCCTCACCCGTGCGCTTAAAAGGACTTAATGCTCTACTGCAGGCACACGTGAAAGGTTAATAAAAGGTTTATTTACAAGGGAAGGGGAAATGAGGAAATGTACAGCTCAGGGAGAAAAGTGGGAGACAAAGTTTTAAATGAGTCCTACCCAATCCGCCGATCAGGAATCCCAAAATGGCGCTCTGAGAGCTGGCCGCCAGCCAGGAGCGGTGAAGCCAGGAGGCGAGCGATCGCGAGCCAGAGAGCCCAAGGCCCACGTGTTTGGTTTTTTATATCCAACCTGGCTGCCCAACTCCACCCTCAGGTCCCAGCCACCCTCCCTTGGTGGTGATGGGATTTGTCTTTCCCAGAGTCTTGATGGCTTTAGTCTGGAGTGGGGGTGGAGTCCACAAAGCCTGTATGGGATTAACTCAGGACATCACTTCCCCCTAACAATATAACAATAATTTTGTAATTTTTTTACACTGCTGAGGAGAGCAGCGGGTGAGTCAGGAGAGGTCTGCTGGGCCATGTGGGTCACATTCCTGGCTGGGGATCAAGCTCGTGCTGCTGTAGCTATGGATAGCTTCATAGTGTTGATGCTTTAACTCCTTGCACCACCACGGAGGCCCCTAATTTTTTCAGTTCTTTAGTAAATCAGGAATATGTATTTCCTCTCATCTTATTGAAAATGTTCTAAAACACTTGCTCAGTTTATAGATAATATTGGCTTATTCTCACTTCAACTTCTTTTGACACAGATACCAAAAATGCCCTATCAGACACCAGGAGAAATGTGGTGGGGGAAATATGAAATGGAAAAAACAGTCTTTTCCTACTACCAGTCTACAACCCTTCTTAGCAGAATTTATTCTGTTGATCACTGGTTCATGGAAATGTCCTCCCCTTTTAGCTTCTCTGGTACATTATTTTCCTTGTACCTCTCTGTCTGTGCTTAGTCTAGCTTCTGTAGAGGTTTCTCTTCCTTACCTTCAATATCCAAAAACTTGGAAGGCTAACGGGTTCAGTCCTGGGCTCTCTTATCTTTGCTGTTAACTCTTCTCAGAGAGCTCATCAATGCCATGACTTTACATGTCTCCTATAGGCTAATTATGAATTCCAAAATTTGTGTCACCAACCCTGATTTCTCCCCTAAATTCCAAATTCATATATTAAAGGTCTACTTGATGTCCCTACCTAGATACCTAAGAAATATTTAAAAATAAATGTCAAAAACATTATCCTAAATTATTATCCTACATTAATTATGAATATGGGGAGCGAAGGGGGAAGCAATAATCACCTCTTAGTGGTTTTAGAAGTGTGGTTGGGATTTTTCATTGCTGTAATGACTGGAGGTGCTAAGTATATTTCTTCCAGAACTTGGTTTTATTTTTTTACTTAGCATAACATTATGTTTGTGAGTTTTATTGATTTCAATGCATGTGGAGAGATGAGAGAAGAGAAGAGGAGGGGAGGGGAAGAGAGAGGAAGTGAAGAAGAGTAAAATATTAGTGACCCAATGAAAACACTAAATAAATGTTCTGCACTAAGTGTGGTTCCTGGTGGTAGACTCTAGCTGCAGTATTAGCTATAAATTGTGAGGCACAGAGGAACAGTTATATTTGTTTAGGTGTCATGATATCTAGAAAGAGTTTCGGTCTTCTTTTTACTCCCAATGCCAAGTTTCAGACCAGGACATCTGTAGGCATGTAATAAACAATTTCCTGAATGAAACAATGTGCTGTTTTGTTTTGTTAAGCAAACCAAAAAGAGAATGAAATGTTTAATTATGTCTGGCATAGAGACTAGATAAAAATTTATTGAGGGCCTCCCCAGTGGCGCAGCGGTTGAGCGCTGGGTTGCGAAGCTGCCCGCAGCCTCTGCGGTGCCGGTTCGATCCCAGGCTGCTTCCCGGCCACAGAAGGAGGGTCCTGCATGGCGCGCAGACCTCTCCTGCCGCCCGCTGCTCCCCTCAGCAGTGTACTTCGGTCCTTCTGCCTGCTCTGCTCCCCGCTCTGGCTCTGGTGAATTCTCTCACCCTCCCGCGCTTCTGACTGTACCCAGTGCATGTATAAACAAAACAAACAAACAAACAAATAAATAAATAAAACATGCCTCTATAAAAAAAAAAAATTATTGAGTGGCTAAAAGGGAGCCTAAGTAATTTTAATTTAAACTACCTAAATATAACTGTTCTTTTCCTCTCATTGGCTGACCTCTGGATTGAATCTACAACTGTGTATTTTCCTCAAATAAATATATTTATTTCATGTTTTAGGGCTGCTAAAAAGCTCTGATGTGCTTAACGAACTATTTCACCAATATCATTTCAAGTTTTCAAGAAAATAGGAATAAAAAATTGCCTCACCACATAACTTTAAGTGACTAGAATTATTGTGCAAAAGGTATACTAACAGGGAAGTTCTCTAGGCCATAGGTTTCTGCACTAGATGGCATTTGGGGTTTCTAAAATTACGGTTTTTTGTTTCGTTTGAACTAACATATACTGCTTCTCTTACAATCTAGCAAGCACTTTTCAGCAAAGTACATACTGTAACACATTAATGCTCACAACTTTATGAAATAGGTGATATTTATCATCAGCCCTATTTTCAACAGGAGGAACAGAGAGGTTGGGTAAGTTGTCCGAGGTTACACAGTCTGTTACCAGGAAAGCCTTATCAGAACACAGGCGGTTGGATTCCAGGGTCTCAGCTCTTAAACACTCTATTGTATTTTTTCCTCAACTCGAAGATTTCATAAATCTCTGGTTTTTTGCCATTTTTTTGAGAACTATTACAACACCGTATCGTTTAGAGATAGATGTATAGATGTAGATTTTTTTGAAAAGTATAGTCTGGAAGAAAAAATGACTTAAACACTTCATATGAATGGAGAGGGCTGGAGCTACAAACGCCACCTAGAAATAGTAAAAAATAATTTTTTTGAAAATATTTATTTATGCATACAAGAGGAGGGGCACAGGCCAGAGATACAGTGGGGTGAGAGGATTCACCAGAGACAGAGTGGGTAACAGAACAGGCACACTGACTGAAATACACTGCTGAGGGGAGCAGTGAGCGAGTCAGGAAAGGTTTGCTGCTTTATGTGGGTATCTCCCTGGCCGGGATCGAACTCGCGCTGCAGAGGCTGATGCTTGCTTCATAGTGTGGTGCTTAACCCCTTGCGCCACCAAGGAGTCCCAGTAAAAAATAAATTTTTATCCCGAAGCAAATTAGCAGCACCTCCAAATCCCTCCGGTATATTATAAGGCAAGATTTCCTCAGACGGCGAGAGGGCTTCGGCGGCCTCCGCGACCGCCGCCGGTGCGCGGGCCCACGGGGCGGCCTCCGCGTCTGCTTCAGCGACCCGAAGCCCCGCCCACTCGGTCGCAAGGGCTGCCGGGACGGCCCCCATCTTTTTTACGCGCGTTAGGCCAGCCGGCGGCGCTGGACGTGGAGTTGTTGCTGCCGCTGTTAGTGATCCTGTGGCGCGGCTTCGGGGGGCTGAGACTTTCAAGGTGAGCAACTCCTGGTGGCTAATGGGGAGAAGGTGCGGGAGGCTCTGCTTTGTGCGGTGGCGCGTTTCCTCGCCTGGCCGCCTCACGCGGGGGGCGTCCACCCCTCGCCGCCTCGCGTTCCGGCCTAGCGCCGCGTGGGCCGCAGCCGGCGGCGGAGCTCGGGGCGGCGTGGCGCGCGGCCGGGCGGGCCGGGCGGGCTGGAGCTCGCGCGGCGGGGTCCCCGCACGTGGCGGGGCCCTGGCCAGCCAATCAGGGGTGGGTCTGGGACCCGGCTCTGGCGGGGTGTTTGGACCCCCGCCGCGCGCAGCCCCGCGGCGCCCTCACGGTGCCTCCTTCCACCGCTTTCCATTGTGGCCAAGGGCTGACGTTTCGGGCCACCTGCATCAATTTCTGGGGAGGTCGTCGCGGGTTAGGCGCCGAATGATTCCCTGGATCCTGCGGGACAGACTTCAGGCCAGAGAACCGGGCTGCCCACGTTCCCCCTGCCTCACTCTCTGGTTTTTAGAGGCCTTGTTCGTTCCCAGAAAGGCACCGTGTGAAATGTTAAAAAGTGTGCCTCATACTTCTGAGTTGTACATTCTGGGAAAGCATTTGATGGAACGAAGTTTCAAAATTAGGTAGGCCGGAGAAGTCTTGTAGGACTAAATAGTTTTTTCATCTCACTGTGTGCTTTGTATTCAGGGGTCCAGTGCATGAGATTGAGTAGATTTTGCAGTGAGATGTGTGTCCTGCAGATTCTTAGGGCACGAGCTTCCAGTGTGCATCCATCCAGGTTATTGCATGACGGTTGCAGTATTATAAAGGGGTGCCTCCTAGCAGTGGAACAACGATAGCTCCCTCACTGGAGTTAACTGGTGGCAGATACCTGTGGGTTTTTATAAATATATTTTGTACAATGTGGGTGATGGGGTGGTTTAATAGAGTACTGGAGGCAACCTCAGCCACATTTTTTCCTGCAGTGCTAATGTCAGGCATGTGAAACAGGAAACTGACTAGAAGGGCCAACGAATACATTAGTGTTTTAGTAAACATAACCTCCCCCCCCCCTTTAACGCTTTAGTGTTTTCTTATTACGTTCCTTAACATGCAGCATCCATTTAACCCTGACTGTAATATTTCATTTTTTTTTTACCTTATAAAATAGTTATACCCGTTGTTGATAAGGTGGTCTTTTGTTGTTTGTTTTTGGTAAATCAGCTATGACTAGTTTTAAAAGAAATGCAACCCACACCAAATATATAGAATTGAGATTCATGATAGTATACTGACAGATGGTGATGTGCTTAAAGTTGGAAAGAGTCAGTAGGTAAGTGATTGAATGGAATTGTTTTTTTTCCTCAAAACTTTCCTGACCAGTTAAATGAGGATAAGCACTCCTTTCGTTATAAAAGATGGAACAGTAGTTTACTGGCAGAAGTGGGTGTAAGTGGGTATAATCAATAGTTCTTCAATGTTCAGTTGCTTATTCCAAAGTTTTTTGAAATTGAACTTGTGAAATGAAAAATCCTTTTTTAAAAATTCATGACTTTTAAGAAAACAGTGGGATGTTAATTTTAAAGCATTCTTTTTATGGTCTTGAGTTTTATTTGAAAAAGAGAAAATAACCTCTTTGTGCCAATTTGGGGAAATTTACAGATAGCCGCAATGGCTGAAAATGGTGATAATGAAAAAATGGCTGCCCTGGAGGCCAAAATCTGTCATCAAATTGAGGTATGATTCTTATATTATTAAATTACAAGAGTTGGCTCCTTGAAAGGATATTTAGGGCCTAAATACAAATACAGGAAAGAACACTTATTGACCAACTTATTCAATATTTGACTTGATTCTTAAAATTAAATGAACATATAGTAGTTTGTATTGGTGGAACCAGTTTATCAAACCCAAGACTACAAACATTTTGAAAGGTACAACTATAGTGTCCCTTAACTTTATTTCTTGCTTTAGTTTCTTAGGCTATAAAGTGGGAATAGGGCCTCCCCGGTGGCGCAGCAGTTGAGCGCTGGGCTGCAAAGCTTCCCGCAGCCTCTGCAGTGCCGGTTCAATCCCTGGCTGCCAGCGAGGGTCCCACATGGCACGGAGACCTCTCCTGCGGCCCACTGCTCCCCTCAGCAGTATACCTCATCTGTCTGGCTGTTCTCCCTGCTCTGGCTCTGGTGAATTCTCTCACCCTCCTGGGCTTCTGACTGTACACAGTGCCTGTATAAATAAATAAATAAATCTTTTTTAAAAAAAAGTGGGAATAATAAGGTGGTTGTGAGAATTACATTAGTTAATATGTAAAATATTTAGAAGACTACACATAATAAGAACAAAGTTCCTTTGTTAAGTGAGGGTCTGTTCAATATCTTTATATTGTGAAAGTCCTAGTATTTTATGCCTAGTTCTTTTCACCTATTGTAACTTCTGATTTACAGCTGTTCCTCCAATATTGTCATTTCATTGTAACATTGATGAGGAAGCAGAAAAATGGGGGCTGACATGGAAGGAAACAACAAACAAAACAGAGTACCTGTTTTGTTATATTTACTTGCAAAGTCATAGTTTCCAACAACTTATCAATGTTGTTAAGTGAGGATTTACTTTATCTGTTTTCAAAGTCCTTTTAGCATTTTGGGGACACTTAAGTGTTATATTTAAGTTGAAGTTTTACGATATCAATAGCGACTACTACTTTTACATTCTTATTGAAGATTTCAAATTCTATTTTTGGTGTCTTTTTGGCAATGCTTAGAAATATTTTCTCAAAATTGTACGCCTGCCATTTTAAATTACCTGTTAAATCTTTTTTGCACTAATTTCTTTATAAGTGTGTAGAAAAAGTAATACATTCTGTGCGTAATAGGACAATATAAAAATATATAGAGGAAATGGTAATAATGTTCCTCCCAAAACCTACTTTGTGAATCCCACCCTCCTGGGGTAATCAAGGTTAAAAAACCTCATGTATACTCTTTGACAGTTTGTTCAGAGAACATACTAACAGTTTTTCTTTCCTCCCCTATCTCCTAACAAATGTGGCATTTTAGGAGAGTAAAGATTGTTGTCATCAGTAATTTATTCAATCCCCTATTTGATATGTAGGCTATTTCCATCTTCTTAGCTGTGTAATTCCATGAGTATCTTTATATATAAATTTTAGTAAACAGTTTACTAATCTATTTAAATTGAAATTCCTGGGAGATGTACTGGCTCAAGTGTTAAGCCCAGTTTAAAAACGTTTGATACTTCTTGCCAGTTTACATCTCTACTTGCATCTCTGTGTTCAGGGCAGTATATTGTTGTTTCTAGAACTGCTACCATCTTGCTAGGTGAGAAATGCTGTCTCATTGCTTTGAATTACATGTCTTTGATTAACGAGGTTGAGCTTTTTTTATGTTTATGGTAAATTTGTATTTCTAGTGATTTTTTAAAATTTCTATTTTTTTTAAATTATTTTTATTTATTTTAGACAAGCACTGGGTACAGTCAGAAGCGTGGGAGGGTGAGAGGATTCACCAGAGCCAGAGCGGGGAGCAGAGCAGGCAGAAAGACCGAAGTACACTGCTAAGGGGGGCAGCGGGTGGCAGGAGAGGTCTGCGCGCCATATGGGACCCTCCTCCAGTGGCCAGGGAGCAGCCAGGGATTGAACCGTTGCTGCAGAGGCTGTGGGCAGCTTTGCAACCCAGCGCTCAACCGCTGCGCCACCAGGGAGGCCCTAAAATTTTTATTTTTTACAAAAATTTTTCCGTACAAGAGCTGGGGTATAAGACAGAGGTGAGGGGGAGGGGTGGTGGTGTGAGGATTCACTAGGGGAGCAGAATAGGCAGATCAACTGAAATACACTGCTGAGGGGAGCAGCAGGTGAGACAGGAGAGGTCTGCTGCGCCATGTGGGTTAGCTCCCTGGCCAGAGTTGGGGATCACACTCATGTTGTGGATAGCTTCATAGTGCTGAGACTTAACCCCTTGGGACACCAGAGAGGTTCCCTCTAGTGATTTTTTTTAATGTCTTTTACCCATTATTATGGTTTCTAGGTTTCTTTACTTTCCCCTTGATCTGTAAGAAATTGTTAACAAGCTTAGGTGTTTGTCATTTACTTTTTATTCTACTTTTGGCATTCCAAGTAGTCACACCTGATTATTTTCATGTCTTTTTCTTTGCTTTTATACTGAGAAAGAAGGACTGTGCTTAAATTAGATAAATGTTCACCTTTTAACTTTTAAAAATGAAGGTAATGAATCAGTTTATTCCAGTTCTTTTTACTTAACAGTCTATTCTTTCCATAAATTTGAAATGAGGCTTTTTGAAACCTTTGAACAGATCTTTAAATATATTGTTTTAAAGCTTTCTATTTTTTCAAAAGATTTATTTTTGTTTATTTATGGAAAGAAGAACTGGAGTGTAGGCCAGAGGTGTGGGAGTAGGGTTAGGGGTGCTGAGAAGATTCACCAGAAACAGAGTAAGGAGCAGAACAGGCGGATATACTGAGATATACTGCTGAGGGGAACAGCAGGCGAGACAGGAGAGGTCTGCTGTACCAAGTGGGTTAGCTCCCTGACAGGGGATTGAACTGGTCCTGCTATGGCTGGCCATAGCTTCATAGTGTTGAGACTTGAATCCCTGAGCCACCAGGAAGGCCCTAACACTTTCTATTCTTAACTGACATTTGTTAATTACATTGCTTTAGTAATGAATCTTATTAGTCTTTTTTTGTTATTGTTAATTTTGGTTGTTAATATTATAGTGTATTTAAGAGAAGATGTTTATTGCCTCTTACATTATGACTTGTATTTTTTAATAGGATAGAGCTTGGTGATATAATGGTTAAAAAAAAAACAGAATGGATTCAGTATTACACAGTGTTCTAAAATAAATTGTAATTGTCTTGTAGTATTATTTTGGTGACTTCAATTTACCACGGGACAAATTTTTAAAGGAACAAATCAAACTGGATGAGGGCTGGGTACCTTTGGAGATAATGATAAAATTCAACAGGTAAAAAAGCCTTTTTAAAATCATCCTTAGATTTTTTTTTTGTTAACAGTGCTACCAATAAGTCTTAAAATGCTTATATGTATATGTATTCTTCAGGTTAAACCGTCTAACAACAGACTTTAATGTAATAGTAGAAGCATTGAGCAAATCAAAGGCAGAACTCATGGAAATAAGTGAAGATAAAACTAAAATCAGAAGATCTCCAAGCAAACCCCTCCCTGAAGTGACTGATGAGTATAAAAATGATGTAAAAAACAGATCTGTGTATATTGTAAGTGGCCCTTTAATGCATTAATTATAACTTACATTTATTTAGAAAGAACATAGAGTGGATAAGGGCTCACGAATTATAGTTTCACACTTAGGTACTTAAAGGGGCAGTGTTTTTAACCTCTTTAAGCCTCATCTTCATAAATGGGGGTAAAATTTTTTTTACCTTATAAAACTGTTGTGAGAATTAAAAATGAAAAATCTATATACTGCTGAACAAAACTTACTGCATAGTGTAACAACTGGAAAACTTGATAGCAATTTTTTTAGCATATTAATTTTTTAATAGATTTTTTTACTCTGGAACATTTCAGATATACAAAAGTAGATTGATGTAATGTATCGTTATCAACTTCAAGGTGACATTATCCAGATATTAGTGTGACTAATCTTATTTTTATCTCTGTACTAACTGGATTATTTTGAAGTGAAACCCAGATAAATGAGTCACTTTGTACTGCACTGTAGAACAGTGTCTGTTAAACACATGAGGCAGAAAGAGAGATAGGTGTTATATCCGGCTTCACTTCAAGGCAAATGAATCAAAACTTCTGGTGATTTGTTTGCCTGAGAAGTCATTTGTACATTTCTTCTTCTTCATAGAAAGGTTTCCCAACCGATGCAACACTTGATGACATAAAAGAATGGTTAGAAGATAAAGGTCAAGTACT
Source organism: Talpa occidentalis (assembly GCF_014898055.3). Lineage (NCBI taxonomy): Eukaryota > Metazoa > Chordata > Mammalia > Eulipotyphla > Talpidae > Talpa > Talpa occidentalis. The sequence goes on from NW_023603184.1 coordinate 100,899,155, forward strand.
AAATATTCAGATGAGAAGAACATTGCACAAAGCATTTAAGGTATAATTATATGACATTTTAACTTTCCCTAGTTGAAAAATTAGGCATAATTTAAAAATATCTTTCCTTTTTTGATAGGGATCAATATTTGCTGTGTTTGAGAGCATTGAATCCGCTAAGAAGTTTGTTGAGACCCCTGGCCAGAAGTACAAAGATACGGACTTGCTGATACTTTTCAAGTAAGTCTTTCTGCTGATGTTTCTCTTGGCCACATAGATATATGGAATTGACAAATTGAGGTAAGGAATGTAGAGTAAGGCCAGTATTTTTAGTATTCCCAGGGAGGCCTGGAGAAATGCCTGAATTTTGCTAAGTAGAAACTAATTCTTTCATGACCGTGAGGAAATACTACATTTTCACTGGTTAGTAACTTATAAAGGAGGTTGGTTTTAGTACTTTCCATCTAAATCTCGTAATCAAGCTGGATACTAAAATTTGGTCTTTTGGTTTGATTGGAGAATAAATCACTGTATAACTATATCTTTATTTCTCATAATCTGTATGTGCCTGTATTTTATAAAATACAAAACATTACTTAATGACAGTTGGATCACAGTAAGTTATATATAAGAATTAGGACACACCAGGATAATTTCATGGTAAAGTTGGTTGTAGGGCCCTTGTTCCCTATTTTTGCATTACAGATAGTGTGATGAACCATGCTATCAGTGTTAATCCTTCAAAATAAATTTTTTACATAATTTTTCGTAATTGTTCTTATTCTTAGGTTTTAGGGTAAAAGTTTCCTTTTGTGAAATTAACACTACAGGAAACACTAAAGTATTCATATAACATCTGCTTTATGGTCCCTGTCTATTTGCCTGCCTGCCGCTGGGATGCTCCCCCACCCCCAAATGATAAATGAATGCCAAAATGAGATTGCTAGTGGATATGGGGTTTCTCCGTGGAGTCATGAAATTTTTCTGAAATTAGATAATGGTGAAGGTTGAAAATTCTGAATATATTATAAAACATTGACATGTATACTTTGAGGGGTGAATTTTATGGGATGTGAATTATTAGTAAAACTGTTAATGAAAAATAATTTCCTTGGCTTTTTTTTTTTCAAGATTTATTTTTATACAAGAGCTGCGGTACAGGCCAGCGTGGGAAGGTGAGAGGATTCACCAGAGACAGAGTGGGGAGCAGAACAGGCAGACGACTGAAGTACACTGCTGAGGGGAGCAGTGGGCGCGACAGGAGAGGTCTGCACACCATGTGGGTAGCTCCCTGGCTGACCTGGAATCAAACCCACGCTGTAGATGCTGTGGACAGCTTCACAGCGCTGTGCTCAACCCGCTGCACTACCGGGGAGGCCCTCCTTGGCATATTTTTGAGTAATCATGTTGACAGAAAATATATTCCTGGGCCTCCCTGGTGGCACAGGGATTAAAGTCTCAGCGCTATCAAGCTATTGTGGCTGGTGGCATGAGTTCAATCTCCGGCCAGGGAGCTAACCCACATGGCACAGCAGACCTCTCCTGTCTTGCCCACTCCTCCCCTCAGCAGTGTACCTCAGTAAATCTGCCTGTTCTGCTCCCCACTCTGTCTCTGGTGAATCCTCTCACCCCCACACCTCTGGCCTACACCTTAGTTCTTGTATGCATAAATAAAAAAAAAATTAAAAATTCGTATATAGGGCCTCCCTGGTGGTACAGGTGGTTGAGTGCTGCACTGTGAAGCTGTCCACAGCCTCTGCAGTGCGGGTTCGATCCCAGATGGCCGGGGAGAAACCCACATGGTGCAGTAGACCTTTCCTGCCTTGCCCGTTGCTCCCCTCAGCAGTGTATTTTGTCTGTCTGCCTGTTCTGTTCCCTGCTCTGTCTCTGGTGAATCCTCTCCCCCCCTACACATCTGGTCTGTAACCTGGTTCTTGTATAAATAATTTAAAAAAAAAATCTTTAAAAAAATTTTTATATATATATATATATATTTTTTCTTCTTATGTTTTAAATCTTTGAAAATAATTTGCAGTCTTACCTTTGTACTAATGAACTTGATCTCAATGTTTTGTGTCCTTTAGGGAAGATTACTTTGCCAAAAAAAATGAAGAAAGAAAGCAAAATAAGGTGGAAGCCAAATTACGAGCTAAACAGTAAGTACGTTGAGATAATCATAACATTTTAATTCTTTAAAACTTTGACAGGGTAGAGTTAGTGGTTTTGGTTAAGTGGAGCTGATGATGAGCTCTGAAATGAGTAGCAGTAGGCCTTTTCTGTGCTAATGAAACATTGACGTCTTTAATCTTGGGAAGGCAAACTCCTTCATTTCTGACTGGTTATTAAGTAGTTTAGTGGTCATGATCAAGATTAGTTTTATTAGAATTTGTTTTCTTGCATTGTAAATGTTCTAATTGCATTTTTATTTGTAGAGAGCAAGAAGAAAAACAAAAGTTAGCAGAAAATGCTGAAATGGTGAGTATGTATTACTGGTATTTAAGAAATCTAAGATAGAATATTAAGAGAATAAAAATTAGGCTGTTTTAAGTAAATCTACAGTTGTTTTTGCATTAAAGTAATAGCGAAATATTGCTGAAAATATTCACAGGAGAATAACCAGGTTTATGTAACTATAGTTGTATATAACTAGGTATTCATGGAGAAATTAAATAAAGTAAAATCAGAAGCTACTGTAGAACAAAGGATGACAAAGAGAAGGTACCAACTATTAAAATGCTACTCAAAATAGCCTTCAGTTATAGCTTTTTTCTTGTATACATTGAGTGTTATTAGCCATTTCTGTGTGTGGTTGCTTTAAGGAATTTTGATTGCCTTGTATATTTTTAATAGAAATCCATAGAAGAAAAAATTGGCTGCTTGCTGAAATTTTCTGGAGACTTAGATGATCAGACCTGTAGAGAAGATTTGCACGTCCTTTTCTCAAACCATGGTGAAATAAAATGGATAGACTTTGTCAGAGGAGCAAAAGAGGTTTGGAAACATTCATACTTGATCACTATTGCTCTTGCTGGATATGATATTTTATGAATTAATGTTACCAGTAAGTTGGTATTAACAACTGCAAGTTTTGTAGTAATTTCCTTCCTAATCAGTAAAATTTATTGAAATTAGTAATGGCATAAATTTGCAGGGTAGAAAACATTACTTTGAACAAAGAAAGTACAGTGGGAATAAGAACTTAAGGGTGTGGCTCTTATTTTGTCTTTGATATAGGGAATAATTCTATTTAAAGAAAAAGCTAAGGATGCTCTGGATAAAGCCAAAGACGCAAACAATGGTAATTTACAATTAAGGAACAAAGACGTGACATGGGAAGTATTAGAAGGGGATGTGGAAAAAGAAGCTTTGAAAAAAATCATAGAAGATCAACAAGAGTCCCTGAACAAATGGAAATCAAAAGGTCATTTATTGTGATTTTTTCTAACTCACTTGCTTGAGTGAAAATTTTAATATGTGTTCAAAAACATTGACAAGAAATTTATAACACTTCTTTACTTATTTCTCAATTATGTCTCTATAGGTCGCAGATTTAAAGGAAAAGGAAAGGGAAATAAAGCTGCCCAAGGTGGATCTGCTAAAGGAAAAGTACAGTTTCAAGGCAAGAAAACTAAATTTGATAGTGATGATGAACATGATGAAAATGATGCAGATGGTAAGTTTTTTCCTAAGTTCTTTGGTATTTTTATGAGAATGGACATGGTTTTTCACGTCTGTGTAAGTGATGTTTGTGAATTGTGATCAACCTCATGCTGTTTCACAAATTAAATACAAAGGTACTTAGGAGATTAAAGCTTTTTCTAATTAGTGATGGAAGTTATTAATCATTTTAAATAATTATGCTCAGTATTAAAATAGAATGCTTATAATAAATTTAACAAATACTACTTCTGTTATTGTATAGGAGCAGTAAAAAGAGCAAGAGAAGAACCAGAACTAGACATACACGAACCTGCATCTAAACAACAGAAAACAGAAAATGGTGCTGGAGACCAGTAGTTTAGTAAAAAAAATTTTTTTATTCATTTTAATAATTAGGTTTTAGACTGCTTTTGTCTTTGAAGGCTTTTAAAAAGAAAACCGAATTAGGTCCACTTCAATGTCCACCTGTAAGAAAGAAAAAAGTCTTTTGTTGTTTAACTTGTCTTTTTGTTATCCAAATGAGGATTTTTTTTAAATGTATAGTTCTGTTTGTGTTGTTTCAGATGATTCAATATCAAAAGGAAGATTCTTCCACTAAATTGCCTTTGTAATATGAAAATGTATTACTACAAACTAATAAAATATATACTATATAAAAAGCAAAATCTTAGTTTTTGTTTCCTTTTCCTTCCCAACGCACTTGAGAATATTTTATTTAAGAGAAAAAGGTCAAAAAGTATATTTCCTGTGTACATGGGAAAGACCCAGTAAGAAACTGCATAACTTGCTCACATGACTTCAGATACCATATTAAATAATCTTAGCTAAACAAGGGGGGATGGGGTTATAAAAAGGGTTAGGAGGTTACCAGGGAAGGCACAATAAACAAAGGTAAGACTGTTAAGCAGATTTATGTCCTGCCTTGAGAAAGAATTTTAAACCAGAATATTGGCTGCTAATTATGGGTCAATCCCATGGTTAATTACAGGCATGCCTTGTTTCATTTTGCTTCATAATATTGCATTTCTTTTACAAATTGAAGGTTTGTGATAACCCTGCATCTACCAAGTCTGTTTTTCTACTCTGCTCACTTCTTGTCTATCACATTTAATTAAGCTATGTACATTTTTTTTTAAGACATGCTTTGCACACTTACTAGGCCTAGTGTAAATACAACTTCTGTGCACTAGGATACCAAGTACTGTAGTCGAACTGAACCTGTAATATCTCCAAGGTGTGCCTGTATGTCTGCTGAGCTACTCAAGGCAACTTGATAATAGAAATAACTTACTGTGTAAACCAATGATAATAAAAGTTTTATTAAAAAAATACTTGGGGCCTCCCTGATGGCACAAGAGGTTAAGCACAGCACTGTGGTGAAGCTATCTGCAGCCTCTACAGCACGAGTTTGATCCCGGCTGGCCAGGGAGCAACCCACCTGGCGCAGCAGACCTCTCCTGTCTCACCCGCTGCTCCCCTCAGCAGTGTATTTCAGTAGATCTGCCTGTTCTGCTCTCCACTCTGTCTGGTGAATCCTCCCCTCCCCCACTTCTGGCTTGTACCCCAGTTCTTGTATGCATAAATAAATCTTAAAAAAAAAAAACTTGCAAAGTTTTTCAGTACTAAATGTAAAGAAGTCAGAATCAAGAAACTTACTGATTTCTTCTTATGAAATTTGTATGATGCTGGTAGGTCATACCGCAGTTCTGTAAAACAAAAACCACCTAAGGATGAAAATTGTATTTCCAAACATTTACCACGGTTGACTTCTATCAAACAAGTCTATCTAATCAACTCCCAATTCTAAGCTTTTAAGGCGCGTGTTGTTTCTGAATGTGGAGTGACCATGTGGGTGCTATTAGAAATTTTCAATAAGATGGATAAACTGGGATAGCCTCAACACAGATAGTCTGCTTTGACTCCATCTCTTACCTATTGCCAAGGCACACATGCCCTGTGTACATACACTGAGAAATAACATTTTACAGTCTTCAACACCTGTATGAAAATTATGGTAGGGATTATAGGTGCTCCGTTGGTAGTGCAGTGTGATAGCATACCTCATAAGAGGTGTGCACCTAAATCATGCAATATTATCAATCTACCAATATTTTTTTAATAAGTAATACATAAAATTGTTAGCTTTAATTAGAATTGAAATGCTTTTGTAGGAAATTTAAAAAATTGTCTTACCTGCAATAATATCTATCTTGATTTTCCATTCTGCAGCTTTCTTTTGAATATGCTGAACACAAAATGTTAACATGAGCTGATTTTAAAATAATTCTTAAAAAGTAATTTTTTACTATTACTTGATTTCAAGTTTTCAAACTTTAAAAATCTGATTAGAATTTAAATCCCTTAGGGCCTCCCTGGTGGCATAGGGGTTAAGTCTCAGTACTATGAAGTCATCTGAGCTGACCCACAGGGTGCAGCGGACCTTTCCTGTTTCGCCCGCTGCTCCCCTCAGCAGTGTATTTCAGTATATCTGCCTGTTTTGCTCCCACTCTGTCTCTGGTGAGTTCTCTCACCAACCCCCGCACCTATGGCCTACACCCTAGCTCTTGTATGCATAAATAATAAAAAATCTTAAAAAAAAGAAAAGGAATTTAGATCCCCTAACCTTTCAACTATTTTGAAGATGAGATACCAAGCCATTTAAATATAGTTAACAGTCTGAACCAAATTACACAATTCAAGTAATTATTTCAGAAAATAATGTAGTCAAAATGATTTCTATAAAATTAATAAATATAGCTATCCTGAAAACCATCTGTAGAGATCTGTATCTAGAGGCAATTTAATGGCAATATGGTATGATAGTTGTATGTTTCTAGAACCAGACAGCCTCCACTTGAACTGCTGTTTTTCTATTTACTAGCTCTATAACCCTGAGCAATTTATTCTTACGTCATGTTCCTTATCTGGTTATTAATTTTGACAGGAAAAAATTGCTTTATTCTCAAATATTAATATATACTATATATAACACTGTAACATAAATGAATATGGAAAAAAGTTCCCCATAATCACTTAAATAAATTAGGTGTGTATATAGTTTTCTAGGAATACAACAAAAGAGCTTAGTGTCTGGTATAAGCATTTTCATGTTAGTAGTATTCACTGTTATTGGGATCAAGTTGATTGATAAACTTTCCCTACTATTTTAGGTTCAAATATTTCTGGTAAGTATTGACAATGTTTGTGCTTATAAATTTTTTCTAAATTGAATGATTAATCTTTGAGATATAGAATTCCTGTATTAGGATATAGATTTCAGTGGAGGAATACAATTTAGTGGAATCTTAGAATCCTTGATAAATTTGTGAGCAATAAACTATGATATTTTGTTGCTATTGGAGCCTAAGGTTTGTGAAAAAGGTTTTAGATGGAAATGATGGAATGTGGTGTTGGTTGAGAGAGAAAAGAATGAATGAGTTAAGCACAGAATATGTGAAAAAATGCAGCCTGGTTTACCTACTCTGCTCTGAGCCAAAAGCAGGTTTTCAGAATGCCTAATGAAGACACGGCAACAGCTTTAAGAGTAAGTAACATAGTTTTAGTATATGTCCCAGGATATACTCAACATTTTACTTAAATTTCAATATTTCGATCAAAGAATTTTATGAAATGAATAGAGGGCCAAGCACTTTTAAAAAACAAGGGCCTATAGTAAGGTCTGGTAACCAAAGGACCAGTGACAATGTTACTAATCACATAGAATAAAACAAGCAAAATTATCACCAGTTCATAGAAAGTCTTGATATTGAACATTTATTCCTCATCATATCCTTTAAATATGCATAATACTACTAGATTAATTTTTTAATCAATTACTATACTAATAGAAATACTTTTGCACTGTCTAAAAATATATTTAATGAAACTATTGGCTTAAAATTCAACTAGTAACCCTGACAAACAAATCTGATAATGCTGCCTCCTCGTGGTGGAGCATGGCAAACCAAACAAGATGTGAGTTCCTTGGTAATGTGGCTCCAGGACGTTCAAGTAAGTAGACTTTCTTTGCTGTTTAATTGCATTTTTGTTGTTGTTGTTGCTGCTGGAATATACTTAATCTACATGAACTATGACTAATATATTTCATGTCAAGTTGTGCAGAAAAGAGTTCATAGCAAACCTGATTAATATCTTTAAAAGGGTCTACTTATTATAACGTTGGCCCTTGGCTAGAATATGGAACTTAGATTTGGGGATCCCCTTAATTGATAAGATTGGCTCATTGTGCTTAAACTTTTTATTGTCACTACCGTCTAGCTACTGGAGTTGGAATTTTCATAAGTTCCAGGTACATGATCAGTCCTCAGAGGAAACCTGGGCAGCAGGTCTTTAATGAGTTTTCCAGGTTGGTAACATTTCACATGCTTTGTTACAAAAATTAGCTGCTGGGAGAACTATGTACACTCTATGTTTCCACTGGGAGAGGACTTTGAAAGCTTGCACCTGATTCACCTAGACTTCATCCCATTCACCTTTCCGGTTGGCTGTTTTGCTGTGTCCTTAGCTAGCTATAATAAAACAGCAATGAGCAGAATTATAAGCTCCTGTGAGACTTCCTTGTGAATCATCAAACCTGAGCACGGATTTATGTACCAGTAAAATTATATTGTGCTCTGCTGCTTATCTATATGCACTCCTCATTGTTAGCAGTATGTATACTTTTAACCTTGACTTTCTACTTTTAAATGGGTTCACCAGATTACCATATATCCAAAACATACCGTTTCCAAATGGATTCCAGTATACTAAATTTACACAAATATTTTTCCTGTAAAACCACTTTAAAATCTCTTTAATAAATGTATGAGTTAAAGAAATAGTAGCTAACACATAGCAAGTACATATGCAAGAAGCTCTTCTAAGTGCTTTGTAAATTTTAACTCATTAATCCTCAGAATAACCCTATAAAATATATGGTACTCTTAGTTCCTTATGAGTACAGTGAGATGACAAAACAGAAGTTCAAGTACCTTGACAAAGATAACACAGCTGGGAAGCAGCAGTTTGACTCTGAACCCAGGGAGTCTAGCACCACAGTCTGTTCTTGATCACTTACTATATTGACACTAAAAAAAAAAAAAAAAAATACCATTCCCACCTCCTGGACTAATCTTACACTCTCAGAAGTGTTGAGATTATATGTGCTATATGTTGTCAAGAAGAATAATGGAAGAAGTAGGCTCTGAGATCAAATCAGTTTAGCTCCCAGCTCAATGTTCTTTAAAAAAGTAAGGCTTACTTCCTCCCTTATGCACACCAGACCACACAGAGACATTGGGACTTACCCAGGCAAACCAGGACATATTGTAACCCTAGTTATATCACACTTCTGCCCTGCCTGAATCTTTAATGAAAGACGTTATATAGGCGAGGAAGAAGCTAGTTAAAATGCTAGAGAAAATTCAGTTCCTAAATGCAAATGTTGAAAAGTACATCCTAATACTTAGTATTTACAACAAATCCTTAAAAACTGTCTTGAAATTAAAAATAAGTGACAAAGAACAGCATGCTGATTTGAACTTACTTCTCTAGTTGAGGATTGTGTAAAGAATATACGCTGTTCTTGCCATTTCCAATGCAATCTTCAGAAAAGCCATATCTGTTCCTATTGAGAGTAGGAAAAAAACTCCTCATTCACCTGCTATCAAAATACAAGATTAAATGAATACTAGGGTATTTAGAAATATTTTTTTTCAAACTCAAAAGAGCATTCCAAATTCTTTGTGCAACAAGATTGGGTACACATATCTCAATAAAATCTTTTAAGGTTGATAGACTAAAACCAGAATTATAGCATCTGGTTAAATAAGGCTAAAGTAAAAATTTTATATTCCAAATTAGTGACTTTCAAAGATAGGAGAAGGAAACAAGTAGAGCAATAATCAGAATCATAGCAGGGGTAGAGGAAGGACTTTAAACTATGTCTTTTCTTCCTCTTACTATCCTCCTTGTTCACAGCACACACAAAATTAATAGCCACAATGAGTCTCTGTTACTGATGATCATATATTGAAATCCTCAGTGTGTTAAAGCATTAATAGAGGTTTTAAAAGTATAAAATTGTATGTAGTACTTATAACCATTCATAAGTGTTAGGTAAATCATTCTTGTAAGCAGATGGTATATAAACAATAAATTAAGAAAAAAAGAATACTCAGTACAAATTAGTGAAAAAACATTTTTAATTCCATTCCCTAGCAATTCAACTAATGATTTCTCCTATTAACCATTAATTAGTGATTCAATTAATGCACTTTATATTTAAGCTAAAATTATAAAACTTTACAGTAAAGAAACTGATTTATTTAATGAACAGTCATAAGATCATTAACCCAATCAATGAGAAAATAGTTTTAAAATTTGCTTCTACATACAACCTTCCAAGACTGAATCAAGAAGAAATAGAGAACCTGAACAGACCAATCACAAGCAAGGAAACTGAGACAGTAATAAAAAATCTCCCCAAAAACAAAAGCCCAGGACCAGATAGTTTCACCAGTGAGTTCTTTCAAAGTTTCAAAGAGGAACTAATACCTATCCTTCTCAAACTCTTCCCAAAAACTGAGGAAGATGGAATGCTCTCAAACGTATTCTAGGAGCCAACAATACTGTTACCTAAAGTAGATAAGGATATCACAAGAAAGAAAACTGATGCAATGGTTTGCTCATACTCTACAAAAAATATTAGAAACAAAAAATACAGTAAAGTGACATGCTAAAAAAATCTGTATTCAAAAGTCAATGGCATTCTTACATGCAAATACTGACCCAGAAGAGGAGGAAGTCAAGAAAACAATCCCATTTACATTAGCATCAAAAAGTATTAGGTACGGACCTCCCTGGTGGCACAAGGGGTAAGTCTCAGCACTATGAAGCTATGGATCCCAGGCCAGGGAGCTACTACATGGCACAGCAGACCCCTCTTGCCTCACCCACTGCTCCCCTCAGCAATGTATTTCAGTCAGTCCACCTGTACTGCTCCCTGTTCTGTCTCTCATGAATCCTCTCTGTCCTATGCCCCTACACCTCTGGCCTATACACCAGCTCTTGTATGCATAAATACATAAAAATAAATCTTTTTAAAAAATTCATTAAATACACAGAAGAAAACATAGGCAAACACTCTACAACATTGGCTTCAGGGATGTCTTTGGGGACTGGACTCTAACATCAAGGAAAATAGGAACAAAAATAAACAATCTAAAAAGCACTGTGAAATAAACTATCAGCAAAACAAAGGACACTGTAGGGTATGTGAGAAAATATTTGCACATCATATATAGGACAGGGGGCTAATATCCAATACCTACAAAGAATTCATACAACGCAATAAAAAGACAACAAAGAACACAATCAAAAATGGGCAGAGGAGCTAAACAGACACTTATTTAAAGAAGACCTACAAATGGCCTATGGGCACATGAAAAAATGTTGAACTTACTGTCAACTTTTTGTCAGTATGGAAGGAAGTATGGAGGTGTCTCAAAATATTAAAAATAGATCTACCATATGATCCAGCAATTCCACTATGTGGCATTTATCCAAAGAATGTAAAAGCACAATTTGAAGGGATATATTTACTCCTGTGTTCATTGCAGCACTACTTACAATTGCCAAGTTATAGAAGTAACTCAAATGCCCAGTGACGTATGACTGGATTAAGATGTGATGCATATACACAATAGAATACTATTCAGCTATAAAACAAGATGAACTCCTATCATTTACAACATGGATGGAAATGCAGGGGATTATGCTTAGTGAAATAAACCACAGTGAGAAAGAAAAATGTCAGATGATTTCACTCACGCAAAACAAAACAAAGAAAACTAACAAAACTAAACCAAAATAAAATGACTGCAGAATTAAGGTTGCTACTGTGGTGTGAGGGGGTGGAGAAGAGTTCCAGTGGTACATGATAAAGTGATATGGGTGCTCTGGGGTGTGGTGATACACATCTGAGGAGGTATGAACCTATTCCTCTAAATCATATACAGTGATGTAAACCAATGTTACCTCAAAATAAATTAAAAAAAGGGAAAGCAGTATGATGAAGATATCTCATCAAATAGATAGCAATAAATAGAAAACATGAAAAATTAAAAAACATACAAATATACCAGTATACCTGATTATTACTAACCTTTATTATTTTTGGTTCCAAAGGGAGGATTCATAATTACTGTGTCAAATGACTTGGACATTTTGTTAGATAAGGAGCACACATCACACTGAATCATGTCAACATTTGTTAACTCAAACTCTTCCACATTCCTATTAAATATTTCCAATGCATCTTCATCTATGTCAAATCCAACACATAACCTATAAATACAAAACACAGAATGATTACTTGTAGCCCCATGTCAAAACAATAACCTTTTTAATTCAATTAAATGCTGTCTTTTTTTTTTCACAGATTTTTACATACAATTCATTTATTACAATTAACTATTTTCCTGCAACTCAGTATGTTACAAAACTGTAACAGCTCCTCTGTCCTTGCAAGAGGGGCATCTCTGTCAGGAAAGGCAGCATCAGAGCCCAGAACACATGAATCCAGATAAGATAGCAAGGTTGCTGGTTACTGTCTGGTTATGGTGGGAATGCTCATCATGAGGAAAACATGGCTCACTGGGGATGTGCTTGTTTAGAGTAGGGACCTGGGGCTATGGAACCATAGCACTCTCCTGGAGTCAGATCCTTAGGTTGCTGAACTGCCAGAGCCACTGTCTCCATGCTATATATTGCCTTTCAAAAGAGTGACCTCTCAATCTAGAAGGGTTGGAAACTCAGTCTGTATAATAGGTAGGCATCTGACTGCTTCTGTTACTAGTTTTGACTTTTTAGTAGTTTGTTTTGTCCATTTAAAATGCACTCAGTGCCAGCTTTTTGCTCTCATCTCATACTGTAGAATCCCGTGAATATAATTATATCTATGCTTATTATAACCACCCCATACCCAACGTATATATATATATATATATATATATATATATATATATACTGGATCACCTACCCTGCTCCTAACATTGCAGTTCCGATGCTAAGCACTCCACAACCACATCCTAGATCTGCAACCATTTTATGTTCAATGTCATCATATGTGTTATGGATTGTATAAAGCATACATGCTAAAAGACAAAAAAAAAAATTAGGGAATAAGTAAGGAAGCCGAGGACAAAAATGCAATTATTCTAAAACAGCTTCTTGTATTTAATCCTCCTCCAATTGATGTTCCAGGTTATTTAAAAACAATTAAGTATAACAACTTAGTGTGTAATAAGAAGCCCCACAAAGGTGGGTAATACTTACCAGAGGTTCCCCAAAACTAGTAGCTGCCGACAATGCCAAGAATAACAAAACTTTGAGGTAAAATGACAAAAATAAGATCTTTGTTTGATATTGAAATATTTTTATGAAATGATTGTAAGTATAAATAGGTTTTAAAATTATTTTTCCTTGTCAAAATATGTTCTTGGCAATTTGTTATCAGCCTCCAAAATTTTACTTTTTAGAATTTTACTGGCCTGTGAAGTCTGTAAAGCTAGGAACCACTAATATTAAACAAATATTAACCTTAAAATCACACAGAACATATATACCAGTTTGCCACTGGAGCAGAGTTACCGTAAGTTCAAGCTAGAAGATCAAAGAAAGAGACCTACAACCACACTATATAGCCTTTAAGATACATATATGCAGACATTATATTAATAATTTACAGATACTTATTCATAATCTAATAAGATCTGATACTAAAAAACAAATGAACAGGATAGAAGCTGCTGAGATCAGAAAGGGATCTTTCAAATACACAAGTCTAAAGTAAACTGAAAGTAAAGCAAGAGTAACACCACTGTGGATATCTGAACCCAGCAAGGGCTACTGGCAATCATTGATACTTCAGAATCCAGAACATTTATCAAATACACAATTATAGTGACAGCTCAGGCTGACTGTGCTGTCCTGATTACTGCTGCAGGTGTTAGTGACTTTGAAGCTGGTATTTCAAAGAATGAGCACACACATGTACATGTTGCATACTGGGTGTGAAGCCACTCTTAGGTAAAAAAGAAATTGAACTCCACTAAGAAACCCTTTAGTCAGAACACACTAAAGAAGTAATCACTAATGGATCTTCGTTTTGTGCCAATTTTTGGTTGAATTTATGACAATATGTTGCAGTTAAATGTAGGTATGCATGTATTTCCTTGATTTTCATTGGCAGAAAAAGAAACAAAACTTAGAAACAGAACTTTGTTGGAGTGGAAAGGAATTCTTCCTTACACTGTGTTCCCAATAAATTAAATTTTCTAAGATTCCCCAGTGAATCTGACAATTTATTAAATATTTCTCCCCATGTTCTCCCCTTTACTTTTCACATTAAGGAATACTGTTGATCTTCAGATTGTTGAAATTCATTCTTATCCTTTTATAGCATCTACAGTGAATTTGTTAACCCAGTCCCTCAGGTACAAACTCTAGTAGTCATTTTTAGGGAGCAGTATAGCATGGGAATCTTTCCACTGACAACTGCAGTAAGAAATTGATCCTCATTTAGCAAATATTTACTGAGCTCCTCATAGTACTGGAAACTCTTAGGCAGTGGGAATTCAGTATGACAAAAATCAACAAATTCTTTGCCCTCAGGGAGTTTATAGTGTAGTGAAAGAGACAAATACATAAAAATGTCTGATAAGTGGTAAGGAGTATGAAGAAAACCAAACTATCTGTGTGGGGAGGTGGGTAGTGGAAGGAAGAGAGAGTCTCTTTAGTTATGGAGTCAAGTTATCTGTTAGAATGAAATGAGTTAATGCATATAAAGTCAGTGCCGCTAACATGATCAGTAGCTTTAGAGCAGAATTCCTCTAGACGTTCTTTATATCCAAAAAACTATTTTCATCACGCTGTGTTAGGACGAACTTGCCAAACAAGGGCGCGATCACCAGCCGCCCTACCTGCAATGTGAGGCCTGGTCGGATACTGTTCTAGAAGTAGTTTGGGCTTTTCGAATCCATCTACTTGTTGCAGGCGACTCTCTAGTTCCTTAAGCCTTAATTTCTTCATTTTTTTTTTTTTAAACAGTATGGGCTCGCAGGACTTAATGGCACTGAATCTGCAGAAAATTTATTTAACCTAGATCCTTCCTCTATCCCCACCCGACACCCACGCCCTTTGTCAGCTCTGGCCGGGGCCGGATAGTGGATGCACAGAGCAAATGGCACCGCCAGCCAGGCCGGTCTAGCTCTCCTCCGTTCGCCGCTGCGGCCTGGGTCCTCCGCCAGCCTCCAACCGCCTCGTGCGTGTTCCGCGCCGACCTTGGGATCTTCGGGGAGCAGCTGCTGTCAAGGTCCGGACCAGTAACAGGATTCCCCGCGCCCAGTTCCGGACCTCGCAAGGCCGGGGCCGGAAGCGCAGCCGCGCAAGCGCGCACGCGTCCGCCGCCCAGCGGCCCCGCGCGGAGGTACAACTGCGGCCCAGCTCCTGGGTTCCGCAGGCAACTAAAGGGCTGCCTCCATCCCGCCCGCGACAGGTCTGCACGGCCGGCAGAGCACGCCTTTTCGCTGCACCCGGCCGCGCCCGCTGGCTGTTGCTTGGGAATTCAGTATGACAAAGATCAAGTATGACAAATTCAGTGTGACAAAGATTCAGTATGACTAATTACCTCTAGTTTTCCTTGAGTTTCTGCAGCCTCTCAGAAGACCCGGGCAGAAAGAGTGAAAATGATGGGGAAAAGAGAGTAAAAATCACGGTCATTTTGTTTTTAATGCCCAGTGTAGCTCCTTCTCTGGTCTCCCAAGACCCCCCTGAAAATGTAACAGTCAGGGCTGGCTCAGTTGGTTAGAGCGTGGTGCTAATAAAAATGTAACAGTCTTCACTTGCCTCCTCAGCCATTCTCATACCCCCCTTTATTATAGTTGGTTTCCTCCCCTTTTAGGTCACCAGTGTCACTTACCTCAACTTTCACAGGGTCAAGATGTCAGAGAAGCCTAAAGGAGAGAGGATTTAAAGCGATCGATAGTGGTGTCAAGTGCTGGGAAGAGGTCAGGCTTTCATGGAGAAGGAGCAGGATGTTTAGGATGGCTACTCAAAGGGTAGTGAGAATGGCTGATACTAAGGTGAGAGAAGCTTTTGAGTGATAGGAGATTTGAACAGTTCGGACAGAATGTAACTAATAGGAAGAGGGTTTAAAATATAGTAAAGAGGATATTGGATGGAGTTAAGGTCCTGGGAAGATAGGATTCCGTGCTTAAATGAAAGGATTGACCTGATCTGGGAAATGGAGATCTCTTCATTACTAAGATAAGAAAAAAATGGAGTGAATGGATGACGATAAAGTAGAGAGGGTGGTGTCTGGGACTGTTAGGTCCTGAGAAAAGTAGAATTAAAAGTTATCTTAGGAGAATGAAATAAGTTAATGCACATAAAATTCTTAGCACATAAAGTTCTTTGTCACATAACAAGTGCCTGTTAATGTTAGTTGTTGTGGTGGTATCTGTTGAGAAAAAGGTGGTTGAAATAAGAGGTTTGATTCTAAAGAATAATTGAAACTAGGATAAGTGGGAAGAGAATTAACCCATCTGATTAACCCATCTGATGCTTAACCCATTGAAAATTAACCCATTTTCAATTAAATTAGAAAAATTGAGAAAATTAGATTCACATGGAATCATAAAATATAGCACTTAGAGATGTTGTGTCTTTTACCCAGTTTCCCCAATAATAACATTTTGCTAAACTATATATAGTACAGTATCTCGGCCAGATTACTGATAGTGAGACAGTCAAAACAGCATTTCTGTCACCACTAAGATCTTTCATTTTGCCCTTTTGTAGCCAACCCTCCTGATTCCAGTCACCACATCCTTCTTAACCTCTGGCAACTACTAATCTGTTCTCCATCGATAGAACCTTGTCATTTCAACTACTTTATATAAATGAAGTTATACAGTATGTAAACTGGTGGTGCAAGGGGTTAAGACACAGCACTCTGAAGCTACCCGCAGCCACTGCAGCACAGGTTCAATCCCTGGCCCAGGAGGAGACCCACATGGCCCAGCAGACCTCTCCTGACTTGCCCACTGCTCCCCTCAGCAGTGTACTTCGGTCAATCTGCCTGTTCTGTTACCCACTCTGTCTCTGGTGAATCCTCTCACTCCCCGCACCTCAGGCCTGTACCCCAGTTCTTGTTTGCATAAATAAATAAATCTTTAAAAAGAAAAAGAAAAAAGCAAGAGACCACCTGCTGATCGTTATAACAGATTCCCCACCTTCTGCCTGGATATTTTTGCCTACCAATTATGGCCACTTAACTAGTAGTTGAGCCTTTAAAACCCCCTTATATCCTGATCCTGTTGGAAAATACCTTGAGACTGCCCTTTTGTCATTGGCCCAAGTCATGATTCTGGTCATCAAACATTTTCCTAATTACATTATAGTCTGATTACTTATCTTGGGTTAACAGGATAACCTTGTGTGTAAGAACTGATATCTTTATTAATAATTGAGTCTTCCAGCCCATAAACAGTGTCCTCCATTTATCTAAGTTTCCTTTTATTTCTTTCATTAACATTTTTGTAGTTTTCTGCATGTATATCCTATGTGTATGTGTAGAATACACCTAAGAATTTATTCTTATTTTGAGAAATATAAGTGGCATTAAATTTTAAATATTAGTGTCCATTAATAATATAAAGAAATATAGTCTTTGTTTTGTATTTATCTTATATCTTACAATTCTACTAAAACTTACTTATAAGTTCTAGGAAGTTTTGTTGTTTTGTTTTTGGTAGATTCCTTGAATTTTTTATTTAGAAAATTATGTCCCCTGTAACTAGGGAGATATTTGTTTCCTTCTCACCTGTATGCCTTTTATTTTCTTCACTGGTCTTACTGCACTGACTAGAATTTCCAGTACTATGTCGAATACAAGTAATAAGAATGTCTATCTTTGTCTTTTTCCAACTTAGGGAGAAAATTAATTCTTTTTTCATTATGAATAGTGTTATATGCAGGGTTTTTTTTGAGATGAGGAACTTCCCCTCTCTCCCTAGTTTTCTGAAAGTTTCTATCATGAATGGGTGTTGAATTGTGTCAAATGCTTTTTTACATAAATCCATATGATTATATGATATTTATTCTTTAGCCTTTTGATATGGTAAATTATATTGATTGATTTTTTAAATATCGAACCAACCTTGATTTCACATAATAAATCCAATTGATCAGAATGTTTAATTCTTTTCATATATTATTGAATTGTATTTGCTAATATACTAGTGTCCCCTTTTCTGTAGGTAAGTTAGCTTCCTTCCTTCAGTCCTTCCTTCCCTCCCTCCCTCCCATCCTCTCCCTCCCTCCCTCCCTCCCTCCCTCCCTCCCTTTTCTTGTTTTCAATTGCCCAGAATCAACTGTGCTCCTAGAATGTTAGATAGAATAAGATATTTTGGAGCAGTGAAATATGGATGGTCACACAGATTTTATTACAATATTTTTATTATATTTGTCCTATGTTATTATTAGTTATTGTTGTTAATCTCTTAATGTGCCCAATTTATAGATTAAATTTTATTACAGATATGTACGTGTAGGAAAAAACAGTATATGTAGGGCTCATTATTATCCCTGTTTCAGGCATTTATTGGTAGTCTTTAGAATATTTCCCTGTGGGTAAGTAGTGAGTATTATAACTAAGTTATCAAGAATTTTAACATGTGTTCTCATGGACCAAAATGTAATAAAATTAACTTTTTTTTTGATGCTTTATTAAGGTATTTTTAAGGATAACTGGCTTGTTTTTCTGCAAGTATTTAGCAGAGACATACAATGCCGACTAGAGTCAGTGCTATTGCCTTGATTCATAATACAAGTAGTTTTATCCATCATTGCTTTTGTAAAAACAGTGCAAATATCAATGCCATTGCTCTGGTATGAATTATGATATTCAAGAAAGTTATTTAATACTCTGACAATTTCAACATGAAATATGTTTATTGCTAAATAAATAAGATCATGTTTGATGATTATTTATCACTGAATCTGGACAAATTCAAGGAAAACAGCAAATTCAGCAATATTTATGGATTTAATTCCTTCCTTTAAAACAGAAGTCATTTGGTGAGAATGTGGAGAAAAAGAAACTCTCCTGCACTGCTGGTGGGAGTGCAAACTGGTCTAACCACTGTGGAGAGCTGTGTGGAGATTCCTCAGTCTGCTAAAGATGGAGCTTCCATATGATCCAGCAATTTCACTCCTAGGTATTTACCCAAAGGACACAGAAACATGAATTCAAAAGGGCACCTGCACACCTATGTTTATAGCAGCACTATTTACTATAGGTAAGCTATGAAAACAACCCAAATGCTCCAAAATAGATGACTGGATCAAGAAGATGTGGTACATATACACAATGGGCTATTACTCAGCAATCAAAAAATATAAACTCATGCCATTTGCAGCAACATGGATGGAGCTGGAAGGGATCATGCTCAGCAAAATAAGCCAGAAAGAAAAAGAAAAATACTGGATGATTTCACTCATAGCAGTAATTTAGAAAACCTAGATAAGGGACCAGGAAAAAGACTAATTATAATAAAGTAAAAATCAACAAGCAACTATAAACCAGAGACACACTACCTGGGGGGAGAAGGGAGTAAGATCAAAACAAGGGTGGTGGGAATTGTATGAGGACTATAACCAAGATGAAAATGCATACATTGTGCAAAAATGAAAAATGATGTAAAAAATGTATAAAATTAAAAAAATCATTTTTGAAGGTAGCCATACCAAGCAAGTTAAATAAACTGTTCTTTAATTATGTAAAAAAAAGAAAAGTCATTCTTAAATGTAATAAATCTTTTTTATATTTATTTATTTATTTTTTTTTTTTAAAGGAGGCATGCTTTATTTATTTATTTGTTTGTTTGTTTGTCTGTTTGGTTACACATGCACTGGGTACAGTCAGAAGCGCGGGAGGGCGAGAGAATTCACCAGAGCCAGAGCGGGGAGCAGAGCAGGCAGAAGGACCGAAGCACACTGCTGAGGGGAGCAGCGGGCGGCAGGAGAGGTCTGCGCGCCATGTGGGACCCTCCTCTGGTGGCCGGGGAGCAGCCGGGGATCGAACCGGCGCTGCAGAGGCTGCGGGCAGCTTCTCAACCCAGCGCTCAACCGCTGCGCCACCGGGGAGGCCCTAAATGTAATAAATCTTTAACACATTTTTCTATTTTATAATAAAATAGTACTAAGTTCTTTTTTAAATAATTATTTCTTTATTGTAAGATTTTTATTTTATTTATTTTGTGTAGAAGAAATGAGGTAGAGGTGTTGGGGGTGAGAGGATTCACCAGAATGGGGAGCAGAACAGGCAGATCTACTGAAATATACTGTTAAGAGGAACAATGGGCAAAACAGGAGAGGTTAGCTCCCTGGCCGGGGATTGAACTTAGGCCTTTAGGCCCATCAGCACTTATTGATAGTTCCAGTTTCTTTGACATTCTCACCAATATTTGGTATTATTAGTCTTTTAAATTCTAACCATTCTGTTGTTTGGGTAGTAGACACTCAATATAGTTTTGATGGTCCATTTTCTGATTACCAATGATTATTATTGTATATGTTTATTTGCCATCTGGATATCTTTCATGAAGTGTGTGTTGAAGTTGCTTGTTCATTTTTCTGTTGAGGTCACAGTCTTTTCCTTGTTGATTTGTAGGAATTCGCTATATGTTCTAAACGTATGTTCTTTTAAAAAAATGTTACGTTCTTTTTGAATTAAACATGTTGCAAATGTCCTCTCCCACTCTATGTATTGCCTTCTTACTTTTAATGGTTATTTTTTTTAGCATCTTTTAGAGATATAATTCAAATGCCATACAATTCACCAATTTAAAATTCACCAATTTAAAAGTCAAAGATTTTTGGTGTATTATATTACCAATTTTTAAAAATTTTGGCAAAATATGTAATCTAAAATTGACCATTTTAAGGATGCAAATCAGTGGCAATAATTACTTCACAGTTTTGTTCGATTATCACTACAATCTCCAAAATATTTCTATCGCTCCTAATAAAAAATCTATAACACTTAATGGTGTCTTTTAATGAACAGAAATAAAAAATTTTAAGCAAGTCTATTTTTTCAGTCCATCTTTTGTAATTAGATCTTTTCCTGTCTATTAAATATATTTTCTCACTGCAAGATCAGAAGTAATAACTAACAAGTAGTAATAATGTTTGTAGAGTATATTTTATAATATGCTTCCAAAAGTCTTTAAGCGCCATGTCAGGAACATTATATTCTGTGTGAATGGCACCCTCTGGAGTTCTGCCATGCCAGACTGTGCTGTGGACCATGCCTCTTTTGTTCACAGTGCTATCCTCAGTTCTTGCAAAGAGCAACTTTGTTGCATGAATTAGGCAGTGGGTGAAAATCTCCAGTTTTCAGTAGAGATGAAGAGAAGAAATTTTTCCTCTAGTTTCAGGGAAAAAAAAGGAGTACAAGAAAAGGAGGATGCTGAAATGATAAAGCATACATTGCATAAAAGTGAAGAATGATGTAAAAGTATACAAAATAATAAAAAAGTAATTAAAATATTATAGTTTAAATGAAATATACTGTGATATGTGACCAAAAAAATACATTCTCTTTGTCTTTGGAAAAAAATAAAAGAAGTCAAAATGCAAAGAAAAAGAAAAAGAGGATGACTTGTAATGGCATTAAATGATTAAAAAAAGATCCTAGAGGGTTTTTAAACATTCATAACCTTGGAAAAGTTGCACAAACCGATCTGTAAGGGAACTAATATAAGTTGAATCCTTAATGTGTTGTCATGCTTTTTCCCCAAAAAATATGTTTAAAGCTTGAGTTTAGAAACCTGTTAACTGTGTCCTTGCATCAATATTAAATAAATGAGAAAATCACAGTATTGTGGGGGAGGTCTTGAAGTATTCAGTTATTAAGGAAAAAAAGTTGGGTAGACAGGGAGGGGAGAAGATAGGAAGACAAGTACAAGCAAGAACAGTGAATTATTGCTCTTCTAAGGTCCTTTCCTATGCTTTAAAGGCTATGAAATAGAGTATTACCGCTGCTAGTTAGATGGGAATGAAAGTATCTCTCAGGATTGTTGTGAATCTGAAATGTGGTCACCTAGAGAATTCTTTGTACATAGTAGGAATAATGTTTCTTATGGCTTAAATTTCAACCGGTGTGCTTGCGATGCACACAGAGAAGGTCTGGTGTGTATTTGGAAGCCAGCTAGAAATGTAGCAGGAGATGCTCTTGTCAGCATCAAGTGTCTTTCTGTTCCCATCAGCTACCTGTTCCTCTCCCTTCTGGTAATAAGGGCAGCATGTACCATCAGCAGGGTCAGTCAGAGCTCTTCACCAAGGTATGAAGTGGATCTGGAAGTGGACGAGGCTTGGGGATGCTCCTGCAGAGAAGCTTTTGGAGATAATGGAGCTGATGTCACTAGAAGCAAAGATGGAAATGCATTCAGGTTTATCTCCCCCTTCTCCTCATTGTTCATCTAATCTAATGGATTTCTCTTTGGCTTAAGCAAGTTAAATCTGGTTTTTGTCCCTTGTAACTAAGAGTGCTCTGCTCAATACAAAAACAGCTTTGCAGTATTTATAAGTTCTTTAAGGGCATCTTCTTTAATTTTGGAACTGAATGTATTATCTATCATTTATAACTTTTACCTTATTTGTATGGTTTATTTAAATTTGAAAAGGCAATTTAGAAATATCAGAACATTCTTTTTCACATTAATATGGAAACACAGTTGTCTAAATACTATTTTGTAGCTTTCTGTAACAGCAGTATGCTACACTGTTTTTTTTTTAAGATTTATTTATTTATGCATACAAGAACTGGGGTACAGGCCAGAATTGTGGGGGGTCCGGAGCAGAACAGATGGGGTCTACTGAAATACACTGCTGAGGGGAGCAGCAGGGAGTCAGGAGAGGTCTGCTGCCCCATCTGGGTTGCTCCCTGGCTGGGGATGGAACTCCTGCTGCAGTGGCTGTGGATAGCTTCATAGGTTGCGTCTTAACCCCTTGTGCCACAGGGAGGCTGCTACACTGTTATTTATTTAATGTCTTCAATGGAATAACAGTAGCATGTTTAAATGTAACCTTATGAGGTATAGAATTTGAGTGAGTACGGAGTTTCAGCTGAATTTCCCTTATGGAATAGGAATTCCTCATGGCATAGTGCAGTGTTTGAGAGGTAAGTTAGAAGAGTTTTTTGTTGTTCTTACACTAGTGCATCAAAAGACAACAATGTTAGATTAGATTCCTGGATCCAAAAGATAGAAGCCTGAGAAATAGTAGGAGATGTAAACATTTGATAGCCTGTCATACTGATACTTATTTTGAAGGTGAAAGTACTAAAATAGTTTCTACCTGGACAGAAACTTGATTATTTTATTCATCTCAAACAATGAATAATATTACTGATTATTACTGTTTTATTAAGCTATAATTTCAACAAAATTCACCTGTTTTAGAGTAGTTTTTAGTGATTTTTAGTAAATTTACATAGTTGTGCAACATTTACCACAATCTAGCTTTAGAATATTCCTATTATCCTAAAAAAATTCCTTGTGCCCACTTGCCGTCATTCACTGTTTTTACTCCGGCTCCAGATAACTAATTTATTTTCTATGTCTATAGATTTGCCTTTTCATGCAAATGAAATCATATAATATACATTTTTTTGGTCTGACTTTTTTCATAGACAGAGCATTTTTGAAGTGCACTCATGTTGTAGAATATATTAGCACTGTTATTTTTTATTAAGTAATATACCATTATATGTATATGCCACATTTTGTTTATCCTTTTATGAACTGATAGACCTTTGAATCTTTTCCAGTTATTTTGGTTATTATAAATAACACTGCTATGAATATACCTTTGTGTGTATATATGTTTTATTTATTTATTTTTTTTTTTTTGTATTTTTTTCTAGAGGCATGTCTTATTTATTTATTTATTTGTTTGTTTGTTTGGTTTATACATGCACTGGGTACAGTCAGAAGTGCGGGAGGGTGAGAGAATTCACCAGAGCCAGAGCAGGGAGCAGAGCAGGCAGAAGGACCGAAGTACACTGCTGAGGGGAGCAGCGGGCGGCAGGAGAGGTCTGCGCGCCATGTGGGACCCTCCTCCGGTGGCCAGGGAGCAGCCGGGGATAGAACCGGCGCCGCAGAGGCCGCAGGCAGCTTCACAACCCAGCGCTCAACCGCTGCGCCACCGGGGAGGCCCGTATATATGTTTTAAATTATTTTGGGTAGATTCCTGGGAGTGGAATTGCAGGACTTTGTGCTAAATTTATGTTTAACTTTTTAGATAAGTGCCAAACTGTTTTCCAAATAGGCTGCACCACTTTACACTCCATAGAGGGTTTCTATTTCCCATATTCTTAAGATTTATTTATTTATTTATTTATACAAGCACTGGGTATAGTCAGAAGCGTGGGAGGGTGAGAGAATTCACCAGAGCCAGAGTGGAGAGCAGAGCATGACTGATGACGGGGAGCAGCGGGCGGCAGGAGAGGTCTGCGCGCCATGTGGGACCCTCCTCCAGAGGCCGGGGAGCAGCCAGGGAACGAACTGGCGCTGCAGAGGCTGCGGGCAGCTTCACAACCCAGCGCTCAACTGCTGCGCCACCGGGGAGGCCCTTCCCATATTCTTGCCAACATTTGTTATTGTCTATTATTAACCAAAGCAGGTCTTATTGCTTGTGCTCAGAATGTCAGACTTTGAGCCATGAGGTGGCACTTCATCCAGAGGACAGCAGAATCAGTACTTAGAAAAGACGGCCTTCCTGAGTGGCAAATGAAGGAAGATTATATAGGAAAGAAAGGAATGTGGAAACATACAGGAGTGGGAGGCTTTCTTCACTCTCTGATGGGAGTAGGAGGACGGGGGTGCTGAGCAGTCTGTCACAGGCCATCACAATGCTATTGATAATATAAAATAACTCTTAGGTGTTTGTCAGGCACTGATGATACTGGCATACTGGGAGGGAACAGACATATCTGGTTAAACATTAGGCAACCCATCATCAAGGACTGTAGTATGATGACTTCTAAGGCAAGGGTCATATTCCCAGTTCAGCCCCTATCACATGTCTTTTTTATTATTGTCAACCTAATGAGTGTGTATAGTAGTATTGCATAGTTTTAATGTACATTTCCTTAATCTTACTTTGTAAAATGTTTATTTATATTTTTTGCACATTTAAAAACTGGCTTCCTTGTATTCTTATTACTAATTGTTTTTAGTGGCTCTGTGATTTTCAACAGGTCTTATAGACTCATGAGCAGAATACACAGTAAATTGGGCAAGTGTCCATATTTCCACATGCACTGCAATGTCTATGCAACTGAAATTGGGGGTGACATTTAAACATTTTCTTGTTGTTACAGAACAGAAGAGTCCCTAGTAACAAGTGGTGGAATTTTGTAGAAATTTGTAGAATTAGAGTGTGTGGAGAGAACCTCTGGAATGCTCAAAAAATTGAATTTGCCAGCAGGTATCTTTATGGTCAAGCTGAGCAGGAGTCCCTCTTATTCTTTACAGGTACATAATCCAGGAGATATACCAACCCTCTTTCTTGACTTTAACCGCCCTATACATTGATTGGTGAATACACACTGATTAGCAAATACACACCAGTTATACCTTTGTTTGATTTGTTCCTGGATTTTGTTCAGTTTATATTGGATGTCTCATAAAGAAAATTATTGAACAACTTTTGAATTACTTATCATTGTTAAATGATGATTGTGCTTTATTAATGTAGAGGGTCAGGAAGGTTGAGATAGTATGTTTTCATTATGTACGTTCAGCACTGATTTATGGATTAGAAATACTCTTATTCTACTTCCTTGAATTGCTCTTCCTACAGTTTTTTGTTTCATTCTTAGTTATGGCTGTCATGTTAGTAAGTTATTTGCATAGCACATCCAACTCCCTGAAGATGAACTATGGAAATTTAATAAACTGTATCTTTTTATTCTGGAAGAATAATGATAATACTTTCTTTCAAGATTCAGATTTTGCTGATAAGACAGTATGACCTCTGGAGATTTGATTCCTTAGGTCGTAGGTGGGGTCTGGGGATCTGTTTTTGTGAGTGTGATTTCAGTTAATTCTTAGGGTCAGGCAAGTTTGAGAACCATGAGTGTAGTAGAAAAAAGCAGGGTTTTGGAGTCAGATAGTCCTGGGTTCTAGTCATGTCTCATTCAATCACCAGCTGTATGTTTTGGGGCACTTAAATTATCTCCTTAAGATTTAGTGTCCTCTAATAATAGTATACATAGAGTTATTAAGAGGACTAAGAAAAATATAAAGATCAGGGCCTATAATAAGCATGGGTTCAGAGCCATTTTTTAAAAAAGAAGGGAAATGACATGGGCAGACATTGCTAGAACAGTGGTGTGGGTTAAGTATATGGAATGGAGTCAGGTGGGAATTAGGAACAATAAAGACCCAGAGGCAGGGGGCCTCCCTGGTGGCACAAGGGGTTAAGATGCAACCTATGAAGCTATCTGCCGCCACTGCAGCACAAATTCACTTCCCAGCCAGGGAGCAACCCACTTGGCACAGCAGAACTTTCCTGACTCGCCCGCTGCTCCCCTCAACAGTGTACTTCTGTCAGTCTGCCTGTTCTATTCCTCGCTCTGTCTCTGGTGAATCCTCTCACCCTCCACACCTCTGGCCTGTACCCCAGTTCTTGTATGCGTAAATAAATAAATCTTAAAAAAAAAGACCCAGAGGCAAGGAATGATAAAGTATACTCAGAAAATAATGAATGGACCCATTGGTTTTTTTCATATGGTAAACTTGGAAGTAGAGTCAGGTGATAAAGATGGAAAGATTTTGAGGGCTTTGTGGAGTTTCGCTTTTGTTTCCTCTAAAGATTTCGACTTGGAGAATGAAAGTCAGAATTTCATTTAATCTTCTAAAAAAATGTGGTTTAGAAGACTAACCCGTTAACGATTCAGAGGGGAAAATTAGGAGGCTGTTTTTTTTTTTTTTTTTTTTTTTTTTAAGATTTACTTATTGCACTGGGCACAGTCAGAAGCGCGGGAGGGTGAGAGAATTCACCAGAGCCAGAGCGGGGAGCAGAGCAGGCAGAAGGACCGAAGGACACTGCTGAGGGGAGCAGCGGGCGGCAGGCGAGGTCTGCGTGCCATGTGGGACCCTCCTCCGGTGGCCGGGGAGCAGCCGGGGATCGAACCGGCGCTGCAGAGGCTGCGGGCAGCTTCGCAACCCAGCGCTCAACCGCTGCGCCACCGGGGAGGCCCTGGAGGCTGTTTCATTAATAGTAGTAATTGAACAATAACTCAGGGCTTGAAAACAGTGGGAATGAACATCTCAAAACGAAATGCAGATGCTTAGAATATATCTGAAAGATGCTGTGCGACGTAACATCTCTAGTCCAGGAGAACAAAGAAAAAATATGCATATTGAAGATTTCCCATATTGTTCAGATTAAAAACTCCATTACATATAATTGGGGATTATATATACCTAACACACACACATTATTATATATAACACACACGCGCGCATACACACACACACGCGCACACACATTCACGGCCAGCCCTTCCTCGCACAGCTGTCAACTTCAGCCCCGAGCCGGGGGAGGACGCGCGCGCCCTAGGTGAGCGCGGCGGGCGCGGGCGCCGCAGCCGGCGGGGGCGCGCGCAGGCGCGGGCGCGGGCGCGGGCGCGGGGACGGAGGCGCACGGCAGCGTCGGGATCTCGCGAGAGCTGGGCGGGCCGAGCCGTCGCCGCAGCCCGTGCCCCCGCCCTCCCGGGAGGACCGCCGGCCCTGGACGCTCCAAATTCTGAGCTCTCATCATGGCGGCGGCGGCCGCGGCGGCCGTCGGGGGTCCGCAGCCGCCCCAGCCTGAGCTGCCCGCGCCCGGGCTGGTCCTGGACAAGGCGGCCACCGCCGCGCACCTGAAGGCGGCCCTCAGCCGGCCGGACAACCGGGCAGGTGCGGAGGAGCTGCAGGCGCTGCTGGAGCGGGTGCTGAGCGCCGAGCGGCCGCTGGTCGCGGCGGCGGACGGCGAGGAGGCGGCGGCCGGCGGCCCGGGCGCGGCGGAGGAGGAGGCCCTGGAGTGGTGCAAGTGCCTTCTGGCGGGCGGCGGCGGCTACGACGAGTTCTGCGCGGCCGTGCGGGCCTACGACCCCGCGGCGCTCTGCGGCCTGGTCTGGACGGCCAACTTCGTGGCCTACCGCTGCCGGACGTGCGGCATCTCCCCCTGTATGTCGCTGTGCGCCGAGTGCTTCCACCAGGGCGACCACACCGGCCACGACTTCAACATGTTCCGCAGCCAGGCCGGGGGCGCCTGCGACTGCGGGGACAGCAACGTGATGCGGGAGAGCGGGTGAGTGCCGCCGCTGCCGGGCAGGGGCGACGCGGGGGCCCACGCCCGGGCCCGGGGAGCCCCGGGGGCAGCCGCCCGGGGGCCCATCTGGACTGTCAAGGGGGAGAAATGGGGGAGGGTGCAGCCGCATGGGATGGGGGTGACTGAGCTGTCAGTGGTGAGAAGGGGAGGAGCGAGGAGGGAAAGAGACGAGGGTGTTTAGGCAACGCGGCTTTGAATTTTGGGGAAGCCACGGCGGTTGTTACCCCAGAAAAGAGCCAGGGCATGGGGTGTTGAGGGTGGGAAGGATACTTGGGGAATCTGGTGTCGAGCTGTCAATTGTGTACTTGTTGGAAAGGCTGCAAAGCTCTCTGGGTCTTGGGAAGAAACTGATAGGATTTGGATTGACTGGGGGTGGGGGGTGGTATTGGGGATCGAATTGTGGGCCGCGGGATGATGAGAATCGGGAAGGTGGTCTTGCAATTGTAGGGGAGGACGGCTTGGGAAAAAGGACTTCTGAACTGTCAGGAAGGAGCTCCCGGGCTGAACGGGGTTGAGGGAGGAGGGAAGGGGAGGGGCCTGCATTAAAAGTGACTGTTGAGCTGTCAGTGGAGTATCTGGCCTGCTGGAATGACTTCTAGGCTAGGGCTACTGAACAGTCAGTTAGAATATCCTTCATTCCTGAAGGACTAACAAAAACATTGAATGAATTAGGAATCAAGTTTCTCTGTTCTCCAGTTAAAAAGGCAGTTTATTCACTGACTAATAGGTCAACATCTACCTAAAAGGAGACACGCTCAATAAATTCCTTTTCAATAGTGATGTACCAGATTGTTGGCATTTAGGACATAAGGCTTTTTAGAAATTGCAGTACATGATATGTTGGCTTAAGACAAGATGTTAATGTCTGGAAAAGTGCTGGGGAAAAAAATCAGTGAACAAGAGGAGATTGTGATTGGGCAGTAGTTGAAAGTATGTTAGCAAATCCAGTTATTCAAGTTTTTCAATTTTTAGATCTTATAATTAATGATAGAGTATAATCCCTTTAGAATTGCTCACTGATTTTCTTCTTTGGAGTACTTGTAGGTTACTGTTACACCAAAATGTTTGTATCTATCTGTTAGGTGCAAGCGACGCCCTGGGATGTTAAAAGCACAAACAAAACATTGACCTACTGCTTAAACCGCTACACTAGTGTAAAACATAATAAATTATTTAAAAAGCCTGAGAAAAGAAGAGACTTCTAGGCAGAGAAAGAGAAAGGCTTTGAAAGGAAGTATTTTGAGCTTGCTCATTTTGTTACTAATACTAATAACAGTAACAGTAGTAATTGTAGCTAACGTTTGAGAATTTAAAGTATATGCTTGATATTTAAAAAATACTTTTAAAAAATTAATATTCAAATAGGTAAAATAGTAATATAGCTAAAATGCTAAAAAATAATAAGAATTAGTTTGATGCTTCTTTCCTATCCTGTCTTTCATCTCCCCTATTCTCCATAGTTACTATTTTTTACTAAAAATAAGCAAGGATGAATAGAGTTGTTTAACAGATGTTTGAAGAGTTGTATGACAGATTTTTCAGTCAGTGTTAGCATATACTATTGTGGTGCCAGTAGGCTATACCTTATGGCCTAGGCTCACAGATAGGCTTATACTATCTAGGTTTGTGTACTTATGCTCTCTGATGTTGGCACATTGATGTTGGCTTCATTTGGCAATGAAGCATTTCTCAGAATGTATCCCTATCCATAAGTAATACTGGACTGTATATTGATTTTTCAGTGTCTATCAAATGCACTTTTGTATATATCTTGCACATCTCATTTTCATGTCAGTAAATCAGTATATACTAAGTCCATGGAAAAAACCCAATTTATTTAATCATCACTTTTAATGGATATTAGGGTTTCCAGTATGTATTAAGTGCTTCATATCATCCAGCTAATTTAATCTTTAACAACTCTGAGATCGTTACTGTTATCCCATTGTACAGATGAGGAAAGTGGGGCACAGAGCTTTAAAAAACTTGCTCAGGATTGCTCAGGTAGTAAACTAGGCATACTGGCTACTTCCAGAGACTGATTGACTGATACTTCTCTCTTACTTCTACAAAAGTATTCTTACTAGAGCTTCAGTTTACTATTGTGCTTTGTCTTTTTTTTTTTTTTTAAAGATTTATTTTTATTTATCTATGCATATAAGAACTGGGGTGTAGGCCAGAGTTGTAGTGGGGGGTGAGAGGGCTCACAAGAGACAGCTTAGGGAATAGAACAGGCAGATCTACTGAAATACACTGCTGAGGGGAGCAGCGGGGAAACAGGTGAGGTCTGCTGCACCAGGTGGGTTAGCTCCCTGGTAAGGGATCCAACTCATGTTGCAGTGGCTGGAGATGGCTTGATAGTGCTGAGACTTAACCCCTTGTGCCACTTGGGACTCTCTCTCTCTCTCTCTCTCTCTCTCTCTTTAAATTTATCATTGGAGCCATTGTTTCCTGTTCTTTTTGAAAAACTTTTTTTTAATTAAGAGGAGTTTTCAAAACATAGAGGAGTTGGAACAATCCTTTACTGATATTTAAACATTTTTATTTCTTAGACTGAGTATTTAGGAGATCCCTAAGGGACATGAAAGTAGGACAAAGTATTGATTGTTTCCTGAATTTTGGAACACAGGGGTAATTATCAGGTTCATCTAGGTGAGATGCAAATCTCACCTAAGGGATATAACAAAATGTGATGCTTCAATGCAGGAGCAGATAAATGTCAGTGAGTTTCGTAAGTAGGGCATCAAGGCTACCCATAGTCCATAATCTCATTGCATTTTCTTTAAATCACTATTTGTGGATGTTTATTTTCTGTCCAGTCTGGCAATCCTCTGTGAATTGATACATATTATTTAAAGTTATTATTATTTATCTGAAATGCAGCTCTATTGCTTATATGTGCCATCAGTTGCCTTGTTCAGTTTCATACAGGACAAGAATGAACAGTAACAGTATTGTAACATTGTTATTATTCTGAAATTTTTACAATTCTTTGGATTGGCTAGAGTAATTCCTCTGTACTGCATATCTAATTTACTGCCTTGAGAGACTCAGGTGATTTTAGCCAGAGGTGTGTGCTAAAAGACTGCCTCTCAAGCCTATTTATAATTGGAAATGATCAACAAATTATAACAGTGTAAGAGGTGGATAAAACTGGACTACCTTGGCACAGACAGAATATTTCTCAGTTTTTCGTATTTCTTAAAATCCTTTTATGTTGCTAGAGGTTGAAAATGGGTTGATTTGGGGGTTGATTTGTTTGTTATTCCAACTACCATAGAAGTTTGTAAATCTTATTCAGTAAATTTTAGAAAGGATTCCATTTTTCTCTCTTTTTGTGTTCTTAGTAAAAGAGAAGAAATCCTGCTGTGCTTTAATGTATTTCAAGTGTCTGATTGCTGTGTGATTGAAGATGTGATGTATCACAACCTGTATGATTGATCTCCAAATTTGTAATTATGGAAAGATGATGGGGTGGGGAATTCAGTTTTTAGATTAGTAGAAGTGATATAAATAATAAATGTGAAGATATGAGCAGATATGCCAACCAAAGGAAGAAAACAATTAAGAATTCATTTGTGGGATAAGATCACATGGACTATGAAAACTATGTATTGAGTAATACTAAGTGAAGTAAGTCAGAAGGAGACAGGTAAGTACTAAATTGCACGGTATCACTAGTACATGGAATATAAAGTAACTAACTTAAGAGTCAGATAAAGACTAACTTATAAACAAACCCTTGATAACTGAAGAATGAAGCAGCTCATAAGGTGGGGTGTGAAACAGCTGGGGAAGGGTAATAACAAAGAGGGAAGGAAGCACAGAGGGAAGGGTGAGTTGATGGTAGGTGTTGTATGGTGGCAGTACCTGATGGGGTATCCAAATACCACCTCAATTAAAAAATAAATTTAAAAAATTGTAATAAAATAAAAATATCCAGCATTAAAAAAACTATATAATAACAACTGTGTACATAACAGCAATTTTTCACTACTACTAAATAAGTGCAATCATTGTCACAAATGACTGATGGATAGATGAGCTGATTTTGGGTTCCGATGGTTAAAGTGACACATTTGTGTTGTTTATTAGAAGTCAAAGCATAACCACTACCATTACCACACCTAAAATATTCAAATTATTCCTTAATGTTTTCAGATATCTAGTGAGTGTTCAGATTTTCCCAGTTGCCTCTTAAATGGTTTTTTAGGGGTGATTTAGAATTAAGATGCAGAAAGGTCATCATATGGCATTTGATTGTTATATCCCTTAGGTCCCTTTGTACACCTGCCCCCACATCTTTTTCTTTTTCTTTAAACTTCTCTGCAATTTGTTAATTGAAGAAACCTATATTATGAGTTTTACTAATTACATTTCTCTCTGTGTTCTGCCCATTCTTGGTAAACCAGGATCTAGAATTTTGATCAAGATTTAGGTTCATTTTTTTGAGGGGGGCAAGAAAACTGTAATGGTGTTTTATACTTCTAGTTGCAGCTTAATAGGAGTTACAGAATGTCTCTTCTCCTTTAGTTAATGTTAGGATTGATCAGTGGGTTCTGATTTCTCAGCCCAATCTGTAATTTTTTGTCAAATGTTTTATTGAGGACTAAAATATATATTATCTGTAGATTCAAAAAGGAGCAAGCCACATTATCTTCACTGTCAAATGTGTCAAACTTGGCATACATGATGGAGATTAATGAAGTATCATGAGACCAATATGGTTCCTGGAAAGCTTCTACCATTTAGAGTAAGGTCTTAGATATGTGAAAAGCAAAGCTGTTCATGTTTAGTTCACATTTGTATTTCATTTGTGGTACATAGTATTTTAAGTTTAAAACAAATAAAACTAATTCTATTTGTAAGTTTCCCATCTCCCAACTTTGTCCTTTCAGTTTTCAGAAATTTTACTTAAAAAATTATGCATTTTGGAAGTTACAATTTTTTTAAAAGATTTATTTATTTATGCATACAAGAGCTGAGGTGTAGGCCAGAGGCATGGGGGGTAGGGTGAGAGGATTCACCAGAGAAAGAGTGGGGAGAAGAACAGGTGGATCTACTGAAATACACTGCTGAGGGGAGCAGCAGGTGAGACAGGAGAGGTCTGCTGTGCCATGTATGTCAGCTCCTTGGCCAGAGATGGAGCCCATGCTGCAGTGGTTGCCAATAGCTACATAGTAACTGAGACTTAACCCCTTGTGCTACCAGGGAGGCCCTTGAAAGTTATACTTTTATCTGAGCAATAACTAAACTTTATTTTTTCTTCAGTTGCTGAGGTGTGTTAAATTTGTAGAAGATAACATCTCCACTTTGCACAATATAATTTCTGCCTTGTCACTACTTTCCAGCACCTTAACTGCATTTTCAGAACCTACCTCATTAAAATCTTAGGATTTCATTACTTCCACCATAATGAATCATTTTTCAAAATCTGTATGAATCTTTCTTGCAACTTGAGGAGGCTTCCCTTTCCTAGTGGTCCATGCTTACGCTTTATCTGGGCCTGCAGTGAAAAAATATGCTAGTTGGATTCCTGCAAATCCAGCCTTCAGTGATTTTTTGCAATGCACTTTAATCATGTTCACTTCCAGTTACTTCTGTCTGTCCTTAGCACTTAATTCTTGCAACTTGATTTTCAAGACACTTTGGTCGTACTTGTCCACCTACTCTTTAATTTTTATGAAGTATTTTTTTCTTTTCAGTGTATATTTTTCAGAAAGAGTAACCAAATAGACCATTGGTTTTGAAGTCAGAAATAAGTGTTTATTCAATACCTCAGTCTGTCATTTTAGTCATGATAGATGTGAACAAAGTTGTTTGATCTATAATCCATGATGTGACTTTGTACATTCTATCATATTTAGGCTTTACTTTTTTTTTTTAAATCTCTTTACACAACTACCGTATCTAGTTTATAATGGGCCTAATCCTTTCCTCAGCTTTGGGCAGAACTCTTCGTGTACTACTTCTGTACCTCCAGTAGTAGCTACACTTCCTTCAACATGTGTGATCTCATCTTCAAAAACATGGGTTAGATGGAAGAGTACATTACAGACATGAATATGAGATAAAAACACATTTCTCAGGGCCTCCCCGGTGGCGCAGCGGTTGAGCGCTGGGTTGTGAAGCTGCCAGCAGCTTCTGCAGCGCCGGTTCTATCCCCGGCTGCTCCCCGGCCACCGGAGGAGGGTCCCACATGGTGCGCAGACCTCTCCTGCCGCCCGCTGCTCCCCTCAGCAGTGTACTTCGGTCCTTCTGCCTGCTCTGCTCTGCTCCCCGCTCTGGCTCTGGTGAATTCTCTCACCCTCCCGCGCTTCTGACTGTACCCATTGTTTGTATAAATAAATAAATAAATAAATAAATATTTTTTTAAAAAAAAAGACATTTCTCAGTTCTTGCTCACTGTGAGTGGTTTTCACAAGGCTAGCAATATCCACCGCATTTAGAAAGGCAGGGATTTTGCTTGCTGGTTTGTGGTGGCAAACAAAGTCAAACCTTTCATTTGGTACAGGTACTCTGCTCTCAGTAGTGCAGAATGGGAAGTTTACTGCTAAAGCCTGATTATTGATTAATGCATTGAAGAAGGTAGATTTCCCAACATTTGGTAATCTAGCAATACCATTTTCCATTGAGGATCCAAATTTTCCAGTGATTGGATGTGATTTTTTTCCCATTACTTCCTTTCTTGCAGAGCATTGTGCTTAGTTGGGTGATGACACAGTGTACTAGTACAGTGGAAAATGAGTCCTACTTTCTAGGATAGGCAGGGAGGAAAGAGGAGAGAGTGTAGACTGGCCCGCACAGCTACTGCTGCTGTGGAATTAGTGAGCCTAGTTTGTTTTTTACAAAGTTCCCTGCCATGGTGAAGATTTTAGCAGCTATTGATTTTCACTGTCTCGATTCATTATTTTATTAGGGCTTAGAAAATGATCATATTCTAACTATGTTATCCTTTCATATTTTAGTGAGAGTTCTTCTACAGTACTCTTAAAAAGTTTTAAAGAGCAACTACACTTGTATCTATATCTAGAAATGTTTTCCAGAGATTTTTCTATTGAAGGGTATACTGTGGTCAGGCAAACTTGGGAAATACTGTATGCTGTATTTCTTGACAATACTATACATAATATCTTAAAAATGTCCTATAGTAAAGAAATCTGAAACTTTGAATAGCTTAAGGTTCATTGGTTAAATCTAGAAAACTGTTATTGAGTCATGCTAATTTGGGAAATTTTGCCTACTTTAATTCCCTGTCATTGCCTTAATGTCTAAAAGTATATCAATGATAATTATGTGTCTCCCCAAAATAGTTACATATAGATTTTCCTTTTCTTTCTTCCTTAAAAAAATTAGTATTCCCCCCCCCCCCCATCAACTCTAGCTGATATTGCTTTAAACCTTGAAGATATTTACTGTTTTGCAACTCAGGGCTAATCAGCAGCTTATTACTGTCATTGGGGATCCAGGTTTTTTAAAAACTTTTTTTATACTTTCAGTCTGTGTTTCATGATTAGGGAAAAAGGAGTTAATGTTGGCTAGATGTCTGTGTCTGTTAGTTTCATTCTTCATTTCTCCCCCTCTGCTACTGTTTTGTACCAAAATATTTTGTTTTGTCTCAGGTTTGTCCTTTTCATTTTCTCCTCTCACTTTAAGCCTTCATCAAGTCATAACCTAATCTATGACAGTTGACTATTTTCCTGCCTGTAATAATTTCACAGTCTAGTCTAACCTTCACTCATATATAAAATTCTGCTTTATATGTCACTCCTTTGCTTAAAATAGCTTCTTTCTGTTTATAGGCTTTAGTGTAGAGCCTTTAGCTTGGTGTGAAAGTTTTCCACAATGTGGTCTCTACTTACATTGCCAGCCTTATCATTTCCATTGTGGTGGGATTTTCACTGACAAGCTCATCTGTGAGCACTCATATAGTACTCATATAGTATAAGCTCTCATATGGTATAAGTACTTCGTGACACCATAGTGCAGGATTTGATTTTCTAAATTAATTTTTTAAATGTCTATTTTGTGTCCTTATATTAATAACAAGTTTTGATGAAGACCTGTGTTTAACTCCTTTATTTATATCCTCTTCATACATATTCAGTTTTAGTAAATTGGTTAATGGAATCATACTCTGTTGTTTTTGTAGGAAAGATGTTATAGCTAATCTCTTAAATTGTATGTGGGTACATATGTTACATATGTATGTATTTACATGGGTTGCTTTTGAAATTTTCTTCCTTATGAATCTGAGCTTTTTCTATAGCAATATCTAACTATCAAGCTATGAATTCAATACTCATCATAATTCAAGAGCTTGGAGAAGAGTTAACTTTTTTTTTCTCTTTTTTGTGTTCATTATACCTTTTTTCATTGCTAATTTATTAGGAATAATATGGACAAATTCTACTTGGTATAGAGGATTCTACTTCAATTTTAAGTGTAATTCTTAGTTTTCATTGTTACGAAGTTTAAACTGTAGTAGAGCAATTTGGAAGTCTTGTTAGATTGTAGTTGTTTATTCTAATCATTTTTTATGTCACATAAAACTCTTTAAAACTATTTTGAACTATATGAAACATTTTCAATATATAGAAAAGTATGAAAATAATTAACAAATACTTTTGTATTCACCTGAGTATATATTTGCTTTAGAGCTTTCTTCCAGTAAAATCTAAAGGTTATCCTCTCTTTCTCTTTTAACTCTCCAGAGACTACCATTATCCTTAAATTCCTGTGTCATATACTTGCATGTTTTTGTACTTTTATTACATTTAAACTATGTATAAGTATATATGTATATGCACACGTGTATATGTTACAATATTGTTTTTGTGTTATAATTTTACATAAATGATTTACATAAGTGTAACCTTTTGCAACTTGACCTTTTCACTTACCATGTTGCTAATATAGACTACTTTTTTAATTCCCAGCTACTGTTAAGCATTCTATAACATGATTAATCCCTATTTTGGTTATCTATTTCTTTGTTGATGGGCAGTTAGATGTTTTACTTTTTTCATTTTTTTCCCAAGGTGCTGCATAAACAGCTTTGCTTATATCTTTTCTTTTTAAATAGATATATTAGAATTTCCTTAGGATAGATTTCTAGGAGAGGAATTGCTGGGTTATACAGTGTGCTGTTTTTCAGCATTATTAGATTAGTTAAAATTGCCTTCCAGTGGTTTATCAGTTAGTTTACTCCCAGTTATACTTCCACCAGGAATTTGAGTTCCTGTTGTTTTCCTTATCTTCTTTTCTATTTATTTTTCTACTTGTGATACACACACACACACACACACACACATACACTTGACCTATTTACTGGATGGAAACATATTTTTAATATTTGCATTTTCCTTTGCAACATATGTTAATATGTTTTTAGGTCATTGGCTCTCTTCTTTTTTTGAACTACTGGTTACTATTCTTTTTTTCTTTTCTCTTTTTTTTAAGATTTATTTTATTTATACAAGAGCTGGGGTACAGGCCAGAGGCGCAGGAGGGTGAAAGGATTCACCAAAGACAGAGTGGGGAACAGAACAGGCAGACTGATGAAATACACTGCTGAGGTGAGCAGCGGGTGAGGCAGGAGAGGTCTGCTGTGCCATGTGGGAATCTCCCTGGCCGGCTGGGAATTGAACTTGCGCTGCAGAGGCTGTGGACAGCTTCACAGTGCTGTGCTCAACCTGCTGCGCCACCGGGGAGGTCCTGTTTTCTATTATTTTTGTTTTAGCTTATTACATTTTAAGAATACTGTGTATATTCTACGTATGTCTATTGGTTATACGGCTTTATAATTTCATCTTTTAGGCTAAGGATTGTTTTTTTTTTAAACCATGTAATACATAATAGTGTTGTAGAAAGTTTTAAATTAAAACTTTAGCTTTCCCCCCTACACTTGGTAGTATTTATCTTTTTATTTATTTATTTATTTATTTTATTTATTTATACAAGCACTGGGTACAGTCAGAAGCATGGGAGGGTGAGAGAATTCACCAGAGCGGGGAGCAGAGCAGGTAGAAGGACCGAAGTACACTGCTGAGGGGAACAGTGGGTGGCAGGAGAGGTCTGCGTGCCATGCGGGACCCTCCTTCGCCAGGGATCGAACTGGCACTGCAAAGGCTGTGGGCAGCTTCGCAACCTGGCGCTCAACCGCTGCACCACCGGGGAGGCCCAGTATTTATCTTTTTAAAGCAGTCCTTTATCTTGGTTTAAAATATGTTTACTTTTTCCTTCTAAAAGATTTAAGATTTTGTACTTCATATTTAGGGTCTTTTGTTTACTTGAAATTTATTTTTACATATAATGTGAGAATTATGCATAATTTTGTCTTTTGTAATATGAGGATCTAATTCTTCTAGTGCCATAGAAGAATTCTGTAGAGAATTCCTGTTAGGTATTGAATGGAATCACCTTAAATTTGAGGACATTTGCAGAAGATATGTATAAGGATATACATTGCAATGTTAGTTGAAGTAGGGAAAATTGGAAGCAATATTAGTAAACTATTCTTTAATCATGCAGTAGAATAATTTATGGTAGAAGAACAGTAGAATACATGTACTGTCATCTTTATAGTATTAAATCTACCTATCCATGAGAGTTGTGTAAGTTGTTTTTCCTTTCAGTAAAGTAAATTGTGTATCTTTTGTTAGATTATTAGGTTGGCTTTTGGGTCAGTTACCATTTTTGTTCTGCTATAAATGGTATCATTTTTAAATTTACTTTTTCTAATTACTTGTTTTTGATTTCCCCCCATATATTATTAAAGTTTTAAAATACTATCATTTTTTAATATTGATCACACAACCATCTGGTATCTCTTCTATTGGTTAACCTGTAGATTTTCTTATAACTGCTTATTATATCTCATTAGTTTACATGTATCTTATTTAACATTCTCAACAACCTCTAAGGATTGATATTATTATCTATATAAGTAAAGTACAGTCTCAGGGAAGCATCATATCCAGTCACACAGCTATTATTGTTATCCCTTTTTATCCACCTTCTGTGTTCTTAGTTTCTGATGCCTCTGTTGATATTGCATACTAGCGTAAGTTAAGAAAAACTACAAAGAATTTGAGTGCGATGGGGAAGATTGGAGTCGAAGGAATACTTATGGCTAGAAGGAACAGAAAACACAAAGCTTCATAGATGTGAAAAGACATCATGTAATCAAGTATGAGAGAAGTTTTGCCCTCATTCTTGAATAATATTTTACAATATTGAGCATTTTGATTGACATTTATTTTCTCTTGCATGTTGAAGGTACTATTCTGTTGTCTTCTGGTCACTATTGTTGAGAAGTTGTGTTCTTTAGTTTCTGTTTTCGAACTGCTATAACATATTGGATTTTCTCATTTTGTCTTCTAAAGTCACTCATTTTCTGTTCATTCTTTTTTTTACTGAATTGTGATTACCATAGATTTGTGTAATCTGTTGTCCAGATTGTCTGTTGAATTTTTAATTTGAATTAATGTATTTTTCATTCCTAGAAAGATATACCTTTAAAAAGTTTATGTCTTATTCTTTTACTAGGATTTCAATTTCTTTTATGCTTTTAATAATTTTAAACTTTTTTTTGTCTTCAGAATTTTTTGTTCTAGCCTGTAAAGTTCTTTTTTTTTTTTTTTTTGAAGTAAAGTACTGTTTATTGTACCTGCTGACATTCTTGATAGATTATTTGTGTGTTTTGGAATTTTGCAGTGTAAATTCTTTAGTGTTTTTATCTAAGATAGAGTGGAGTAGGAATATTTTTTTCAGAGAGAATGCCTGAGATTTGGGTTTGGAAGTGGACCCCTCTGAATAGTTTTCTACCAGGAGTCACAGACACCATTGATTTAGTGCCAATTTAGAAATTTCTGGCTTGGGGAGTTCTAATGCCATATTAATATTCCATTATACTGATGTTCTTGTGGACAAAACTGTAAGAAACAAGGCCTTTTATCAAAGGATTGAATTAGAGTGCTTGACCAATGCAGTTGCACCTGATTTTGAAGGCATTTTTTGGAAAAACTTTATGAGGTATAATTGATTTAGAATAAGTTGTACAAAGTGCACTGTTTGGTAAAATTTCACATATGTATGTACAGTAAAACTATCACCATGGTCAAGATAGAAAACAGTAACCATCCTTCAAAGTGTTCTAGGACCTCTTTAAAATCACTGTCTGCCGCCTTTTCCTTTGCCCCTTCCAAACTCAGCCACCAATGATCTACTTTCTTTTGTTATAGATGAATTTGTTATAGATGAATTTGTATTTTTTAAAAGGTTTATTTTATTTCTATTTATGCAATAAAATACTTGTATTTTATTTATGAGGGGGTGGTGAGATGATTCACCAGAGAAAGAGTGGGGAGCAGAACAGGCAGATTGACTGAAATACACTGCTGAGGGGCGCAGCGGGTGAGTCAGGAGAGGTCTGCTGTGCCATGTGGGTCACTTCCCTGGCTGGGGATCAAACATGTTACAGCAGTTGCGCATCGCTTCACTGTGCTGACACTTAGCCCCTGTGCCACCAGGGAGGCCCTAGCTTGGCTTCTTGAAGGGAGTTAGGAGGAGATATTTAAAGGGTAAGTCCATGAGGAGGGGAGAAGGAGGGCAGCCTTATATAGTTTGTTCTGGGTTGGACTAAGCCCAAGCATATGCAGATGGGTTGCATTCCAACTATGCATTGGAGCAGCTTTCTCTCTCCAGGAAAATGTGAGATAATCATAAGTCAGGATCTTCTATCATGGTGTTTCTTGGTAAGTGTGGTGGGCTAAATTGTTTGGACTTGGGTCATCAGCGCCTGATTTAGTCCCCCTGTTCAAATAGGACATGGTACAACTCATCCTAGCAACTTGCAGTTTCTTTTCCCTAGGCTGTCTCAGTTTTCTGCTTCCCCCCCCCCCCTTTTGTGTTCTAAATTTCATTGATATATATGTGCTCCTTTATTTTCTTTCTACCTGCTTTAGGCTTAATTTTGTCATCTTTTTCTGCTTCCTATGGTGGCACTTTAGACATTGATTGTGACTTTTTTTAATGGAAGTATTTATGCTATGAATTTCCCTTTAAGCATAGTTTTAGAGACAGCTAACAAATTTTTATGTTTTTACTTTTATTCAATTCAAAATATTTTCTGTTTTCCTCTTCAGCCCATCAGTTTTTAGAACTTTTGGGGATTTTCCAGATTACGTATTAGTAATTTCTGGTTTATTATGTCATGGTCAGAGAATATACTTATGTAACATCAATTCATTTAAATTTGCTAAGTTTTCTTCCCCCCCCCAACCCCCCCGGATACTTTTATAATCCAGAATATAGTCTGTTTTGGTGAAGGTTCCATGTGCTCTTGAAAAAAGTATTATTTTGTTCTTGGGTTTATATACTGTAGATGTCAGTGAGGTCACATTGGCTGGTAGTGTTTAGTTCTGTATTCTTACTGGTTTTCTCTCTGCCAGTTCTATTCATCTGAGAGAGAAATATTGAAGTCTCCTCCAAGTAATTGTGGATTTATCTTTTTATCCTTACAGTTTGTCAGTTTTGGTTCTTGTATTTTGAATTTTCATTGAAAGGTGTACATTTAAAATTGTTACATTTTCTTGGTGAATTGACTCTTTTATCATATGATGTTCTTTTTGTTCCTGATAATATTCCTGTTCCAGACTCTACTTCGTCTGATATTAATGGAATCACACATATTCCTTTTGGTAATTAGTATGGATACATTCATTTTAAACCTTTGTTTTAAATTGTTTGTGTTTTTAAATTATTTTATTGCCCTTTCCCCCCAATTATATTAATGAGGTAAAGTTGGTTTATATCATATTTGTTTTAGGGTTATAGGTTCAAGCCTCTGCAAATGTATGTTTTCACATCTTGCCCATCACCAAAGCCCCACGTGTTTTAAAATTTTTTTTTAAGATTTATTCATTTATTTATTTATACAAGCACTGGGTACAGTCAGAAGCGCGGGAGGGTGAGAGAATTCACCAGAGCCAAAGTGGGGAACAGAACAGGCAGACTGATGAAGTACACTGCTGAGGGGAGCAGCGGACGGCAGGGGAGGTCTGCGTGCCATGTGGGACCCTCCTCCGGTGGCCGGGGAGCAGCCCGGGAATGAACTGGTGCTGCAGAGGCCGCGGGCAGCTTCACAACCCAGCGCTCAACCGCTGTGCCACCGAGGAGGCCCTTAAGTTTGTTTTTAAACAAGAGCTCTGGCTAGTTTCATTAAAGAAAAATTTTGCATAATTTACTTTTCACCATTCTGTTTTGACATGCTTCTAATGATATTATTGATATGGTAAGATTTGTTTGTCATCTTGCTATTTATTTCCTACTTACCCCATCTATTCTTGTTGACTTTTAAGTTACTTTCTGTCTTCTTTTGGATTGAGGATTTTTATGTTTCCATTTTACCTTCTTTGTTGGTTAACTGTTTTATTTTACTGATTGCTTTATATTTATTTTTTACTGATTGCTACATATATTTATATATACTATATACATATAGTATATATTTTTAACTTACCACAGTCTATCTTCAGTTGTGTATGCTGCTTCATGCATAATAATACTTTGATTTTTTTCTCTCCCAGCTTTTATCCTACTTCCATACATTTTATTTTATTTTTACATATATCATTTACCCTAAGTACACTATTGTCATTTTTATTTACACAATCAAAAATTTCTTAAAAAGATTTAAATAATAAAAACACTCCTGCACTGCTGGTGGGAGTGCAAACTGGTCCAACCACTATGGAGAGCTGTGTGGAGAGTCCTCAGCCTGCTAAAGATGGAGCTGCCATATGATCAGCAATTTCACTCCTAGGTATTTACCTAAAGGACACAGAAACATTAATTCAAAAGGGCACCTGCACCCCTATGTTTATAGCAGCACTATTTACAATAGCTAAGCTATGGAAACAACCCAAATGCCCCAAAATGGATGACCAGATCAAGAAGATGTGGTACCTCTACACAATGGGCTATTACTCAGCAATCAAAAAAGATAAACT
Organism: Talpa occidentalis; assembly: GCF_014898055.3. Taxonomy (NCBI): domain Eukaryota; kingdom Metazoa; phylum Chordata; class Mammalia; order Eulipotyphla; family Talpidae; genus Talpa; species Talpa occidentalis. Next base: position 100,942,258 of record NW_023603184.1, read on the forward strand.
CATGCAATTTGCAGCAACATGGATGGAGCTGGAAGGGCTCTTGCTCAGCGAAATAAGGCAGCAAGAAAAAGAAAAATACCGGATGGTCTCACTCATAGAAGTAATTTAGAAAACCTAATAAAGGACCAGAAAAAAGACTAATTATAATAAAGTAGAAATCAAAATCAACAAGCAACTGTAAACCAGAGACCTACTGTGGGGGGTGGAGGGGTCAGAGAAGGGAGTAGGATCAAAACAAGGTTGGTGGGAATTGTATGGGGACTATAACCAAGATGAAAATGCATACATTGTGCAAAAAATGAAAAATTATGTAAAAATATATAAAATAAAATAAAATTAAAAAAAATAGCAACAAATCTTAACCATCAAGTTATCATTTGAGGGTTCTTTGTTCCTTTGCATAGGTCCATGTTTGCATCTGCTATCATTTTCCTTCTGCCCATATGACTTCCTTTAATGTTTCTGGTCATTCACATAGATTTTTTTCATTTTTTGGTATGTCTTAAAATGTCTCTCTTTTTCTATTTTGACTTTGTATTTGAATGATAAATTCTCCAGATACAGGATTCTAGTACTTTAAAGATGTTGCAGTGTCTTGCTTGCTTTGTTTCTGAGAAGTCTGTTGTCAATCTTTTCTGTGTTTTTCTGTACTTTTGTGGCTGCTTTTCAGATTTTCCTCTTAACTGTTTTTGAGAAATTTGATTGTGATGTATCTTAGTGTAGTTTTTCTTTTCATGTGTTGTGCTGGGGTTTGTTGACTCCTCGAACCTACGATTGTATAATTTTAACCAAATTTGGAAAAAATTTGATTATTCATATATTTTTCTGTCTTCTACTTTTGGGACCAGCACAGGCATGTTAGATTTTATGAAGCAAAGCTCACTGATTTTCTTTTCATTTTTTGGACTCTTTCCCCTACCCGTTGTTTCTTCTTTTCCATATCCTCTGTTGCATTCTTCTGCCTTTCCAGCCTGTCAATCTAATCCATTGTATTTTTAATCTGAGATATTATAGTTTAATCCTAGAGTGATTATTATCTTTTTGCTAGTGCAGGGTCTTATAAAAAAATGCAGCTCAATAAAGTGAATAAAGCAAAAGGGACGTGTACTAAAGCAAAATGCAATAAAGTGAGATATGCCTGTAATTATTTATTGTCAGAGGGCAGTATTGCTTAATCTCTTCAGATCTTAGACTGCCTATTTGAAAATGTACACATAAAATTTTTAAAAAAATTAATTGAGGCAATGTTTTATAATACTGTATGTTTTTGAGTATAGATTTACGTCTAGTCAAATGTGTCACCACACTATGCACACCACCAGTAACCCTCCACCATAGTACATTGGAGACCTCCTCTACTCTTTGTCCAATCTCCCACCCTCCCCCTTATGTAGCCTCAGTTCTGCAGTCAGAATTCAGGGTTTTGTGTTGGTTTGTTTTTGTGGTTTTGTTTGTTCCTTTACTTAGTTTCTTTATATTCTCCATATGAGTGAAATCATCTGGTATTTGTCTTTTTCCTTCACCTACTTCACTTGTATTAATCCCTCCAATTCCATCCATGTTGTTGCGAATGGCAAGATTTCATTTTTTAAGAGAGTGTGAGTGTGTGTATAAGTAGCTCAGTAGTATTCTTTTGTATATATATACCACATCTACTTTATCTACTCATCTTTTGTTGGGCACTCAGGTTGTCTCTGTACCTTGGCTATTGTAAATAGTGCTGCACTAAACATAAGAAATGCATATATTCCTTTGAATTAGTGTTTTTATGTTCTTTGGATAGACACTTAGGAGTGGAATTGCTGGATCATATGGTAGATCTATTTTTAGTTTTTAAAGGAATATCCATTCTGTTTTCCATGGAGGCTGCACCAGTTTTCATTCCTACCAATAGTGTAAAAGTTTTTGTTTCTCCACGCCTTCATCAAAATTTATTGTTTCTGGTCTTCCCCTCCCCCCCACGCTCATTAGATATGAGGTGATATCCCATTGTAGTTTTGATTTAGATTTCTTTGATGATGAGTGATGTTGAGTACTTTTTCACTTATCTGTTGGCTATTTGTCTTTGGAAACATGTCTTTTCCCATCCTTCCCTCCTCTTTTTTTTTTCCTTTGACCAGAATTTTTTTTTTTGGGTAAGTTGTGTTAGATTTTTATATATTTTGGGTATTATCAGATAAATGGTTTGCAGTTGTATTTTCCCCTTCCTTAGGTTGCCTTTTCATTTTGTTGATGGTTTATGTTGCTATACATAAACTTAATATAGTTCACTTGTTTATTCTTGCTTTTGTTGCCTGTGTTTTGTTGTTAAGTACGAAAACTATTGCTAAGAGCAATAAAGAGGAGCTTTCCCCGTGTTTCCTTCTAGGAGGTTTATGGCTTTCGGTAACATTTAAGTCTTTCATCCACTTTGAATTAATTTCTGTGAATGGTAAGATAGGAATCCAGTTACATCCTTTGGCATGGGAATATCTATTTTTCCCAATTTATTGAAATTTTCCCAATTTATTAATTTTCCCATTTATTGAAGAGATTATCCTTTCCACTTTGTGTATGTTGACGCTCTTGTCAAATATTAATTGAGCATATATATATATGTATGAGTTTATTTCTGAGGTCTGTTCTCTTCCATTGATTTTTGTTTTCATGCCAATACCATTCTGTTTTGATTACTGTAACTCTAATATTTGAAATCAGGAAGTGTGATGCCTAGAGCTTGTTCTTCTTTCTTTTTTTCTTATTTTAAAGATTTATTTATTTTATACAAGAACCGGGGTACAGGGCAGAGATGCGGGATGGTGAGAGGACTCACTGGAGTCAGAGCAGGGAACAGAACAGGCAGACTGACGAAATACACTGCTGAGGAGAGCAGCGGGCGAGACAGGAGAGGTCTGCCTCGCCATGTGGGATTCTTGCCAGCCTGGATTGAACCTGCACTGCAGAGGCTGTGGACAGCTTTATAGTGCGGTGCTCAACCGCCTGCACCACCAGGGCGGCCCAGCTTGCTCTTCTTTCTCAAGACTGCTTTGACTCTTTGGGGGCATTTTGTGGTTCCATAGGAATTTTAGGATTGTTTTTCCTATTTCTGTGAAAAATACAATTGGAATTTTGTTAGGGGTATCATTAAATCTATAGGTTGCTTTGGGCAGTATGAGCATTTTAACAATATTAATCCTACCCATTCACAACATGGGATATCTTTCTATTCATTTGTGACTTCCAATTTATCAATGTCTTAATCGTTTTCAGTTCACAGATCATTCACTTCCTTGGTTAAATTTATCCCCTGATATTTTATTGTTTTTTAATGCTATTGAAAATGTGATGGCTTTCTTAATTTTTCTCTCATATATTTCATTCCTAGTATATAGAAACAATTGATTTTTATATGTTGATTTTTTAAAAAATATTTATTTATGCATACAAGAACTGGGGTACAGGCCAGAGGTAAGGGGGGGTGAGAGGATTCACCAGAGACAGAGTGGGGAACAGAACAGGCTGACTGACCGAAGTACACTGCTGAGGGGAGCAGGGGGCGAATCAGGAGAGGTCAGCTGCACCATGTGGGTTTCTCCCTGGCCGGCCGGGGATTGAACTTGTCTTGCAGAGGCTGCGGACAGCTTCATAGGTTGTGTCTTAACCCCTTTGTGTGTACGCCACCAGGGAGGCCCCGTATGTTGATTTTGTATCCTGCAACTAGTTATATTAGTTCTAAGTTTTTTTGGTGGGATCCCTAGGGTTTTCTATATATAAAATAATGCCACCTGTAAACAGACTGTTTTACTTCTTCCTTTTGTTTTAGATGCCTTTCTTTTCCTTTTCTTGCCTTTTTTCTCTGATTAGAACCTCCAGTGCTTTGTAGACTGAAGTGATGAGAGTGGGTACCCTTGTTTTGTATCTGATCTTAGGGGAAAGATTTTTAGCATTTCACTAATGAGTATGTTAGTTGTATGCTTGTCATATATGACTTTTATTATGTTGAAGTATTTTACCTCTATACTCAGTTTGTTGAAAATTTTAAAACCAAATAGATGGAAATTTTGTCTGTTGAGATTATCATGATTTTTATCCCTCATTTCATTAATGTGATTGATTTGTATATGTTGTTGTTCCGTTCTCACATCTAAGGGATAAATCCCACTTGGACATGGTGTATGATCTTTTAATGTCCTGTTACGTTCAGTCTGCTAGAATTTTGATGAGAATTTTTGCACCAGTATTCATTGGAAATATTGGCCCATAGTTTTCTTTTTTAGTGTCCTTATTTTCCTTTCATATTAGTGTGATGCTGGCTTTGTAAAGAGAGTTCGGAAGTAGTCCCTCTTTTTCAATATTTTGGAAGAATTTGAAAAAGATTGATTATTAATTCTTTTTAAGTGTTTGTTAGAATTCATCAAGAAAAGCTATTTGGTCCCAGACATATCTTGGATGAAAGGCTTTTGATTACTAATTCAGTCTCCTTATTTATTACTCTTCTGTGTAGATTTTCTGCTTCTTCATTGATTCAGTTTTGTTGATTGTATGTTTCTGGGAATTTATGGTTTTTCTAGGCTCTATGGTTTTTCCAGTTTGTTGGCATATATTGTTTATAATAGTATCTTTTAATACTTTTTATTTCTGTTACCAGAGTCAGGATTTGGCTGCTAGCAGCTTAAAAGTCGAAAATTGATTGATAAGAGCTGTGGGAGGAAATGAGATTTAATTGGGAGCTTGCAGCCTGAGTTGATGGTGGACTTTGTCTCAGTGACTATATCCTCAAAGTGGGAGAAGCAGGGAGTTACATCCAAAGAGCTAATTGGGGATAGAGATTAAAAGGGTCTATATCAGCAGGATTTCAATGAAATGGGTGGGGATTTCCAGGAACTGCATTCACATCATTTTTTCTTTTCTAATTTGGTCTTGAATGGATCTGTCAAGGCACTGGTGGTTGTGTCTTTTACTATGGTAATAAGGTTGTGGCTTAAACCATGTCTGATTTTTTACTTCCATCTTGGACTCAGGTGTTTTGATTGGTTTTCTGATTTTGTCTGAAAAACAGGAGCAGAGCAGGGACTAACCAGACAAGGATGAGGGACCATGGTTATCTGAGTAGTGACAGTACTTTTCTCTGTTTATTTCCTGCTCATTCTTGAAGGGCAATGGGTGGAAGTCTGTCTTCTGAAACTGCTTTCTGTTGAATGGGGAACAGAATGGAGGCCCTTAGTGGAGCATAATCTTTGATAATTTAGTTACAATGTGTCTCAGTGATTCTCTTTTTGGGTTCAACCTATTTAGGGACTTTCTGACTTCATGAAACTGGATTTCCATTACTGTGCCCAATTTGGGAAGTTTCAACCATTATTTCTTTTTAAAAAAGATTTATTTATGCATACAATTTTCTGTCAGTTGTGCTTAAATGAACCTTTTTTATTTTTTATTAATTTTTAAATTATATTTATTTATTTTCTTACATCATTGTTACTTTTTGGATAGAATTTGTTTTCTTCCCTCCACTGTAGTCCCTTTGGTTCTGTCAACACCATGGCACCTGTGATCCATCACCACAGCCCTTCATGATCTTCCCTTCCTGCTTATTTTTTTAAAGATTTTATTTATTTATGCATACAAGAACTGGGGTACAGGCCAGAGGAGTGGGGGGTAAGAGGATTCACCAGAGAGAGTGGGGAACAGAACAGGCAGGCCGACTGAAATACACTGCTGAGGGGAGCAGCGGGCCAGTCAGGAGAGTTCTGCTGCGCCATGTGGGTTGCTCCCTGGCCGGGGATTGAACTTGTGCTGCAGTGGCTGCGAATAGCTTCACAGGTTGTGTCCCAACCCCTTGCCACCAGGGAGGCCCCCCTTCCCTGTTTTGAAACTCTCCCTCCTCCCTGCTGTGTGCGGAAGATCTATGGTCAGCTTGCAAGTTTTGTCTCTTTGTTTGTTTGCTTTTCCTGACCCTTTGTTTGGCTTCTCTATATTCCGCATTTAAGTGAAACTATTCAACATTTAGCATTTTTCTCCTGACTTATTTTGCTTAGCACAGTCCCTTCCAGCTTCATCTGTGTTGCAAATGGCATGAGTTTATCTTTTCTGATTGCTGAGTAGTATTCCATGTTTTAACCCATTCATCTGTTTTGGGGCATTTCAGATTGTTTCCATATCTTAGCTATTGTAAATATAGTGCTGCAATAAACATAGGAGTACAAGTTTCCTTTTGTCTCCTTGGGGTAGATTCCTAGGAGTGAAATCTCTAGGTCATGTGGTAGATACATTTTTATTTTGAGGAACTTACCACATAGCCCTTAGTGGCTGGATCAGTCTGCCTTTCCATCAGCAGTGATCACATTATTGTCAGTATTTGTTGTTTTACAATTTTTTAATATGTACCATTCTAACAGTTAAGAGGTGGTTTCTCATTGTGGTTTTGATTTGCATTTCCCTGATAATATGTGATGATTGAATTTTTTTCAATATGCCCATTGGCCATTTGCATTTCTTCTTGGAGAAGTATCTATTGAACTCTTCTCTGCACTTTTTGATTGGGTTATTTGCTTTTTGTTGTTGTTGTTGTGTAAGCTCTTTGTAGATCTTTTATATCAATCCTTTATCAGATGTATGGTGTGCAGATATTTTCTCCCATTCAGTTGGGTGCTCTTCATTTTGGTTGCTGTCTCTTTTGCTGTACAGAAACTTAAATGAAAAAATTTTAAAAGTTGAAGTGAAATAAAATTTGGAGTGCTCATTTTATCAACTGTTTCTGTAATTCTATTTAACCATTTGGTATTGTCATAACTTTCTGCCTCTACTAAGGCATATTTACCCTTTTAATCATTCAAAACTGTTAGTTTACTTGAAGAAAGTTTCTATGACCTGTGAAACTGCTAATGTGAGTATAGTACTCCTGCCTCATTTTTTCTTTGGAAACATATTAGTTATCTAGAAAGCTTGTTTTCTATTGATTTGGGGAGAGATCTTTAGTGCCTGTTTTATGTACAATTGCATTTGTCAGGCCTCTTGACACAATGCTTTGCCTCCTGCATGCCTAGCCATCTCCTTGACTTTTGCCCTGTAACCTAAATATTACCTCTTTAGAAACCCCTTTCCTGACAAGTGTAGTGAATACTTTCTGCAAATTATGTTGTCAGATTATTTTCTGATAGCTTAGATTCATATTTATTTTTTATTTTATTTTATTAAAATTTGCTTCATGTTTTTTTCCCTCTCTCTCCTTTACTTTCTTCCACCTTCACCTAGTAAAAAGTTAGCTCCATGAGAGCAAGGCCCCTATATTCTTCAGGCCCAAGTCCAGGCATATCGTAGTAGTTTTCAAAAAGTACGTGAAAGACTGAAATTATTAAATGGGTCATGGTTATTCATTAATTGAAATAATTTTTCATGTTCTATTAGTTTAATTAATCAATTAAGTCTTCATTATTAACTACTTGCTTCATAAGAGACTTTTCCCTCCATGCTATGTTCAGGCAGAAATAGAGAAAATAATTTTGTTTATCCATATTACGGTATGTTACAACAATATCAGACAGTCCTACATTTATTTAAAGTAGATCACAGAACTTGGTTCTTTAGTTTATTAATTTTTCCAATCCACAACCATCTAATACACTCTGGTAACCCTAGCCCCTGGTTTGCTTAGAACTTTATTGCTGTCCTTTGGGCTTAGTTCCAGGTTGAAATTTCACTCCTTGTAGTCACTTGACACTCTGTTCAAATTGTTCTTCACTTCGTGTCCCATAGTTGTTTTGAATTGGTTTATTTCCTACTCAGAAAATATGAGAGCTTTCTAAGCCTTCCTTTATCTAGTCCTCTCTTTCTGCTTTTCTGCAGTAAAGTTTTTCATTGAAAGTTTCATTCTATGTTTTCCCATTCTTTGCTTTATATATTTTTTCTTCATATTTTCCCTTGTAGGTACGCTAATTAAATTATCTCAGATTGCCACTAGTCCCACTGTCACACCGGCCAGTTTTTTTTTTTTTTAATCTTCATAAGCTTTTAAAATAGAAATGGGAGCATTTTAAACTTCCTTGATTTTACTTAGATTTTTGTGTACCACAGCTGCAAGAGGTTGTTAAATTCATACTTGCTTTAAATCAAGCTTTAGATTTTAAAGTAGAATACTTCGTTTTTCTAATATGTCAGATATGGAAAATGATATTTGGGTGGGACACAGAAGCAACTGAGGATGCTTTGAGACCCAGCTAGTCTGTCTGCCTTGAAGACTGAAGACATCCCAATCCAACTGCTAATTTAACAGTTGGAGGCTTTGCCTAAAGACTGGATAGACTTAAGCAGTGTGTTTACTCTTGAATGTTTTATTTTGTATGTTTATATTTTTCTTAAGAAAGAGTTGTGGTTTCATTAGATTCTCAAAGAGGTTCATAATCCAAAAGGGTCTGCTTTTAATTGTGGAACTAAACTAAATGAATAACTTATAGTTTGGTTTTAATTTAAATTTTTTCTTTTTGGTTGCAGCTACACATATATGTTTATTATAAACAATTCAAACATTGCAGGTAGAATTAATGTAGAAAGTAAAAGCATGCCATATACCACTCCTAGTTAATTTTCACCAAATTTGGCATATATTTCTCTATTTTCCATATATATATATATATATATATATATTAGCATGTTCTTTCCTCTTCTTCCTCTAAAATATTTTTGATTAAAGAGATTGTAATGTATCTACTACTATATAGTTCTTACTTAACTTTCCTTTGATATGATTCTACTATAGTACTTACTGATCTGCTTCATTCTTTTTTAACAAATGCAAAATATATTATGGATCTACCATAATTTGTTTAGCCTTTATTTATTACTGAACCCATGCTTTGTTTCTAATCTTTTTGCTTTGCAAAATGTCTTACAATGAGCATCATTGTAGATATAGTATTCTTGCAAACGTAGGAGTATTTTTATTTAATAAATTTCTAGAAATAGAAATGGTGAATGAGTACTGTGACCATTTAGGGCCTCCCTGGTGGCACAAGGGGTTAAGATGCAACCTATGAAACTATCCACAGCCACTGCAGCATGAGTTCGAGCCCTGTCCAGGGAGCTACCCACATGGTGCAGCAGACCCCTCCTGACTCGCCCACTGCTCCTTTCAGCACTGTGTTTCAATCAATCTGCCTGTTCTGTTCCCCACTCTGTCTCTGGTGAATCTTCTCACCCCCCAAACCTCAGGCCCGTACCCCAGTTCTTGTATGCATAAATAAATAATTCTTTTAAAAAAATAAAGTGTTAATAGTTATCAAAATGTCACCAAAACTGGATTTTTTACACATCTGTGTGTTTGATAACAAAAGTTTCTGAACCTGTTTGCCAATAATGGGTTTTAAAATGAATTTTCCCTAATCTGCAAGATGAAAAAATCATTTTCTTGTTATCAGAATTTTTCAAACATACACAGATGTTAACACTTTAAAATTGCTTATTAATGAAAAATTTTATTTTCAGGTTTACTGATTTTTTTTCATAATATGCTCTTCCATTTGAACTTTAGACTTAGTTTATGATTAAGTCCAATGTGATTTAAATCTAAATGCAAATTAGGTGGAACTTGTTTTTTAAAAAAATTTGTCTTTTCCATTGGAGAATGTTTCTTTCTCTATTCAGGTCTTTTATGATTTTCAGCTAAAATAGTTTCTCATCCTTCCTAATAATTTTATTTCTAGGCATTTTGCATGTGATTATTTTATGTTTGGTCACAAAATAACTCATTTGTGATTATAGTATGAATATAGAATAGCTCATTTTTACTCAGGCATACCATTCATGCTTGAAGTATAAACAAAATATGAAGGCTTGTATATACTTAAGTGTATACACTTGTCAAATAAACTTCAAGTATTTATATCACTTATTTTATACAGTAAGTTAGAACCAGTTAAGAAATGGAAAATGCATATTCTTGGGAAATGATCAGTGTTTATTTAAATGGTTTATAAAGGGCAGAAGTAATAAAGTAGCATTTAAAGTAATAGATTGCAGTTAAAATGTATAAATCCTGTAATGAGATTTTCTTATTGTATTGTAGCTGGAACTTAACTGTTACGGTATTTTATTGGGAAGAAATATTCCACAATGCCATTATTAATTTAAAGTCTGATTAAAATTATAATCTTTTAATTTGGTGCCTTAAAAATCATAAAAGAATAATACATTGGCTTCAATATTAGCCCATTTCAGTTTATTGATATTGTAAATAAAAGTAATATTTTCTTGGCAAACTAGACATTACATTTTTTTCTTTTTCATATTTCAGGTTTTGCAAAAGACATCAAATTAAATCAAGTTCAAATATTCCCTGTGTTCCCAAAGACTTACTGATGATGTCTGAATTTGTTCTTCCAAGATTTATTTTTTGTCTTATTCAGTACTTAAGAGAAGGCTATAATGAACCAGGTATGTTTAATGCACTCATTGTTAGTACTCTTTTTAGGTTCCCAATGTAAAAAGTTTAGCATTAATAATGAGGTGAATTTTTTTCAGATATGTTTAATACATTTTGTGAGATGATCATGAAATACAAGCTAAATATCAGTTATGTATTTTCATAGATATCTTGTAATAGGCATGTTTCTGTACTCTCTGCTCTTTAGATTATAAATATTTTTGGTCAAATTCATTTGACTTTTTGCAGATGAAGAAATGTTCATTTTATGGGGTTGCAATTATGTCATCATAGAGCAGAATTAAGAAGTCCTGGCAATGTTTGAATTTAACTTAGATTTTTAGATGATAAACTACTATTTCACTAATCTCTCTTTTTAGAGGTTTTTATTTTCCTCCATTTGTAAAATTTATGAGAGGGTTAACTTGCTCACTTTATTACTGATAGATTTATGGGTATAAGCATCATGTTAATATTGAGAAATGAAACATGCACATTATAGATATTCTTTTCAAGATTCAGTTGCAGTCTTGATTAATATATTTTAATGAAGTATTTGCACGTAGGTGACATCTATTACTGTTCTCAGTCTGATTTTGTGGAATTACAGGTATCAATTAGTAATATGAAACATTTATTTTTTATGATGATTTTTACCTTTTTTTTTTTTTTTTTTTTAAGATTTATTTATGCAAGCACTGGGTACAGTCAGAAGCGCGGGAGGGTGAGAGAATTCACCAGAGCCAGAGCAGGGAGCAGAGCAGGCAGAAGGATGGAAGTACACTGCTGAGGGGAGCAACGGGCGGCAGGAAAGGTCTGCGCGCCATGTGGGACCCTCCTCTGGTGGCCGGGGAGCAGCTGGGGATCGAACCAGTGCTGCAGATGCTAACGGGCAGCTTTGCAACCCAGCACTCAACTTGCTGCGCCACCGGGGAGGCCCCGATTTTTACCTTTCTAATAAACTTTAATTTTTTATCATGAAAGGATTGCAAATTTTCCTCTCCGTATTACTACTTGTGCTCAGTGTTTATTTTTTCTATCTGTGCAAGAAGAAATTACTGCATTATTTTTATGTAGCGATCACTGTTCAAAATTAAAGAACAAAAGATCATCTCATCTGAGGTAATAGAAGCTCAGACATCTGGTGATACAACAATTGTCTTGAGTTGCATTTCTCATTTCACCTATAATTCTCAAACCATCACCAGAGCTCCTGTCAGAGCACTTGGAAACCAAGTGTAATTTTTTTTTTAAAGGTTATTTATTTATACAAGAACTGGGGTACATGTCAGAGGCGGGAGGGTGAGAGAATTCATCAGAGAGAGCTGGGAGCAGAACAGGCAGGCGGACCAAAGATACTGCTGAGGGGAGCAGCGGGCAAGACAGAAGAGGTCTGCAACACCATGTGGGAATCTCCCTGGCCGGCTGGGAATTGAACCCACACTGCAGAGGCTGCGGACAGCTTCACAGTGCTGTGCTCAACCCGCTGTGCCACCGGGGAGGCCCCGAAGTATAATTTAAATAACTACTAAGTTACTACATAATTTACTACTGAGATTATAAAGATGACTAACATATAGCATTAATTTTTTACTGTGAAAGTAAGGTTTTTTTGGTTTGGGTCCCAAGGACTCAGGTTTATCTAAAATTTCATTTACAGATTATCTTTTTTGCTTGAATGATTTTTGCAGTAACACTGCATTGTAACTTTTAAGTTTCAGATGTGCATCATTAAAAATCAACATGTGTATACTACATTAAGTTTACCACTAAAAATTCAAGTCTATTGGCTTATCCTTGACAAGTTTATGAGTTCTTTTTTGGGTAGGAAGTATATCTTATTTAGTTTTGCTTCTCAGTGTAGATGCTGAATAAATGTTGAATGAAATTGATGTCTCTTTTCCTGGGCACACAAGCCCCCTGTTAACTCCCTTATGTGCCTTCTTCTTTAAACCAGGTATAGTTAAACTCTAAATCTCTTCTCCATTCACTTCTTCCTTTTAGATCCCAATTTCTGTAAAACATCTCTTTTCCTTTTAAATATCCTTTTCCAGTTGTTGTCCAAGTTTTCCTCTCACCCTCTAACTCTAGTAGGCATATCTTGCCTAGTATTTTTTAATTGTTGAGTAAAAACATTCATGTTTGTCAAAACAATTATTTTTCATTTTAGTTGGTTTGACCTTCAGCTATCATGACTGTATTTTTGGACTATGACAGAGGATGGGTTATTTGCTGCACAGGTTTAAATTTAGAGCTGACATAATTTTGTCCTAATATTTTTACATTACTTTCAATTTATTTGAATTCTACTCTTGTTTTATTTTAGGGAGTGATCTTAACTTTTTCTTAAAATACTTTTTAATTTTGAAATGATCTTATGTTTATATTTATATTTATATATTTGGAAGTACAGGGTCCGTAAACTAAATGCTTTTTATGCAAATTAAATGCTTAATACTTTTGGAAGTCATTTCTTTTCTCCATCACCTTTCAGGGAACTCAATTTCTCAGCAGGTCTAGCCTAGGTTAAGTGCTAGGCAGATACTTACTTTCTAAACAGAGTTTTTATATTAGCCTTTATATTATAAATTATTGTCATTTGAGTCATTGTAATTTTAAGAAAATAACATACTGTTGTTCTTAGCAAAATATTTTAAGGAAAGTTAATTTTATATATGTGTGTGTCTATATATTCTTTTAGCAGCTGATGTGCCATCAGAAAAAGATCTTAACAAAGTCCTTCAGTTATTGGAACCTCAAATTTCCTTTTTAGAAGATCTAACTAAAATGGGAGGAGCAATGCGGTCTGTTCTTACTCAGGTTTTGACAAACCAGCAAAACTACAAAGATCTGACATCTGGTGAGTAAAATGTTAGACTAGGAAAAAAATAAAAATTTACTTATTATTATACTCATAAGAAATTGTATTTTAGAATTTATAAGCAAAATACAGACTTTTTTCATAGATTGCTAGAAGCTGGAAGTTCAAAATAAAGACTTTTTTCAAAGATTGCTAGAAGCTGGAAGTTGTTAAGAGTACTTATTTTATGGATGAGGCAATTGAGCTCCAGAAAAATTAAGTGACCTGTTAAAGATTTCACAATTAACTTATTTTGGAGTTGTGGCTAGAACACAGGTTTCCTATCTTTAATTGTGACATAGTCATAATGTTTGAATGTATTTGCACATTTATATTGTATTCCTAATTAATTCTTGAACTGAAAATTATTGTAGAGTGGTATGGTAAAATTGAAAAATTCACTGGGTAAGTTTATTATTAGATTGGAGACAGTAGGTCTGTGAATTTGAAGAGAGATCGATAGCTTATTCAATCTAGAAAACACAATAAAGCTTCAGAGACATATTAGACAGATTGAAATGATATAACATGCATGCAGAAGAACCTCAGGAGGATAGAAGAGTAGGAATAGGGTAGAAAAAATACTTGAAAAAATCATGACTAAAATTCCTCAAGTTGGATGAAAACCATGAATTATATCTCTAAGATACTTAATTTCAAACAGGATAAATATAAAGATTAGCACAACCAGGCACCTTCTAGATTCCATGCAGAGGGACCAATATGTAAGAATATTTATGGGTAAGAATGAACTTTTTTAAAGGATCTGAAAAAGACTAGTCTGACTGAAATGAAATGAATGTAGAAGGAATAGTGGCATAAATAAGGCTGCCACGTTAGGCTAGATCCTGCTTAGGTAGGCCCTTTGGACCATCTTAGATTTTATATCTGAATGTAGTAGAAAGTCATGGAAATATTTTTAGCTTAAGAGTGACATGATCAGATAAGTGTTTTAAAGAGATGACTTGCTATTTTGCCAAGAATAGATCAAAGGGGCAAAAACAGAAGCTCAAGTACAGCAACCTGGAATAAAGATGATGGTAGCTTGTATTCGAATTTGGTGATGAAACTGGAGAGAGATAAAAATTATTTCTAGAGATCTGTTATTTCTTCAACCTCAAAAATGGCTTTTTATTCAGAAACTGTCAATTGTTGGGAAGGAGAAAAGCAGGGTGATGATAATCATTGAGAGAATGTGTGCCTTAAGAATTATTTGTGGTAATTGCCTTCTATTATTTCTACAATTCTTTAAGTTCTTCTTGAAGTTAACAAAAAAGGAATCAGTTTTTAACTTTAAAATTTTAACATTAGGTTTTGATTAAAAAGCTTAAAATTTGTAATCTCATTTCAGTTGTAATCACTGCTTGCCTTCTCATTGGCTAGCCATGTAATCTTTCTAAGCCTCAGTTTCTTATTATAAAAGTGGTGAGTATACATTAATTTTTCTCAGGTTTATTGTGAGGGGGCCAATTTTGTTAATTTAAAGGCATTACAAAAATTTCATTGGTCACTAGTGAGATAAATACATGGCTTTTATTATTCAGGAGAATTTTAGTCATTTCTTAATTAGTACTCTGGGGGTTCTTTATTCTTTATAAACTAATTGTGGTGGTTTGAAATATCAGATTTCTTGAATCTAAGGATGAATACATTCCTATATATCTGTGTTGGAGTTGGTTTTTCTTTCTTTTTTTTTTTCCCTTCAAATTAACCTACACAGAAATTAGAGGTTTATAAAACAAAACTAAACTGTTCTATTGAAATTATTGTGGTTAGCAAAGAAAAAAACCTCAGCAAATACTGAAGAAATTCATTTATATATTTTTATAATCACATACTAAGATTTTTTTTTTTATGTATACAAGCACTGGGTACAGTCAGAAGTGTGGGAGGGTGAGAGAATTCACCAGAGCCAGAGAGGGGAACAGAACAGGCAGACTGATGAAGTACACTGCTGAGGGGAGCAGTGGGCGCAGCAGGAGAGGTGTGTCGCGGCATGTGGGACCTTGCCGTTGGCTGGGGATCGAACCGGCGCTGCAGAGGCTTCAGGCAACCTCGCAGCCCAGCGCTCAACCTCTGTGTCACCGGGAGGCCCCACATACTAAAATCTTAATTAAAGCATGTAATTTTCCTTAGAGGGTGGTATATGCCAGGGTAATTTGGTTTTCACATAGAGAATATTTTTTTCTTTTAAAAACTCTTGAAATATATATTAATGTTTACTTTTTATTGATACCCCATACTCAATAATATACTAAAAAATAAAACAAAAGTTGGCAATAATAAGCTTTCTGAAATGCTGAAAGTGAAAGTTCTAAGAATGTATGATTTTAGAACCTAAACTTTCAATATTTTTGGAATAAATATTTTAACTGATAGTTCTGTAGAATCACACTTTTAATTCTTTAAATGTGGTAATAAAAAACTTTTAATTATTAGGTCTTGGAGAAAATGCCTGTGCAAAGAAAAGTCAGGAGAAGTACCTTATAGCTTTGAAGAGCTCTGGACTTACATATCCTGAGGATAAGCTTGTATATGGTATACAGGAGCCATCTGCTGGTACTAGCACTCTGGCAGTTCAAGGTGTGTCTGAGTTTTTATTTGGACAGTGGTTACTTCTCTGTATCAAAATAACACTCAAACTTTATTCGCTGTTGAAGAAATTTAATATGTCATTAAAGAAAAGTGGAAGAAGTTGTAAAATTTAGAAGCAAAGAATGCATTTTTCCTAAATCAAATTTGATTAGTTTAATAAGGCTCTAGTTTTAACTCATGAAAAAAATGTATTAGTTATCATTTAAGAATAGCACACACTTTAGTAGCTCAATTTTTTAGCAAACCATGCTTAAAGCTAAAAAGAAAGATCTTTCTGAAAGATCACTTGTGGTTATTAAAATCTTGGTTTTTACTGGAAATTTCCTATTGATGTATAAACATATTAGGCCCAAATATATTGAAGATAAGTGTTGAACTCTGCCAAAATAAATGTTACGATGAGGGGTCAATATAACAAAACTTAGCTTTTCCTTATGTCTCAAAATAATTTTAAAATAAAGTAACATATAACAACTATAAACGGCAACTTTATTTTTCCTTTCCAAAGGTTTTGCAGGTGCAGCAGGAACATTGGGACAACTAGATTCTTCAGATGAGGTGAGGTTTAAAATATAAAACTTTTAAGCAATAGAATTTAAAAGCTTTTAGAACTATGCAGATTCTTGAATATTACCTTGCTTAAATTGGTCTTTTTATAGACAATGATACTGTAGCCCAGAGTGGAATAATTTAGCTAAGATCACAGTTATTTGATAACAGAACAAATATGGCAACTAGAATTTGTACTTGTTTATGATTGATTTCCCTTTCCACAGTTTAGAAGTGGAAATAGGAGAGGTTTATCCTAGGAAGATTTCCACAAGTTTACTCAAATTGTCATCATAATTTAGTGAAATTATTTTTAAAAATTTAGCTAAGTCTGCAAGAGTTTGTTAAAAGAATATGAAATGTAACTGCTTTTCTAATCTCATAATTAAGTTATACCTAACATTTTTTTGCTATATTTAGTTACTTCTAAGAACAATGTTGTTGTGATGACATTGGGAAAGGTTGCTCATTTTTAAAATAGACTTTCAAAAGCATATAAACATTATTTCAAATAGAGCTAATAATTCCATTTTGAAACTAGGGGAGGAAAATGACTTGTAAGAATGCTAATTCTTTTGATGTTAAAGAAGATAGATAATAGACATGTAATCTTAAATCATTTGTTGTGCTTTTTTTTTTTTTTTTTTTTTTTTTTACGATTTATTTATTTCTGCATACAAGAACTGGGGTACAGGCCAGAAGTGTGGAGTGTGAGAGGATTCACCAGAGACAGTGAGGAACAGAACAGGCAGACTGACTGAAATACACTGCTAAGGGGAGCAGCGGGTGAGACAGGAGAGGTCTGCTGCGCCATGTGGGTTTCTGCGCTAGCCGGCCGGCGATAGAACTCGTGTTGCAGAGGCTGTGGATTGCTTCATAGTGTGGCAGTGCTTGTTTCCAGGGAGGTCCTGTTGTGCTTTCTTTAAGGACCTTTTTCTTTTTTTAAAAAAAGTACTTTTTGTGGGGAGGCTGAGTGGCCTTTTGCGAAAAATGCTAGGTGTTGACTATGAATGAGTATATGGGCACTTTCTTGGCTAGACAGCCAGCCAGGAAAAAGTATTGGATCTATTTCCAATAGAAACTATAGAAAACTATTCCATGATGAAATGGTTTAATGATCCTACAGAACATTTTCTTATAATTTTCGATAGGTATTTTCTAGGGAAAAAAATAACAATCATTTTTAATTTGACCATAGATAGGTCTTCAGATTAGCTGTTAAGATTCCAATGGAGACTTCATTGTATTGTACATTGTGTTGTGATAACACCACCATATTTTATAGTAGGAGACTAGAAGGAGCTTTTCTTTTTTGTGCAGATGGGTAGATAAAGGGGTCTTTTGAATCTCTTCTTGAAGTAATGCCTAGGGAAATATCAGAGGATTTGAAAAATGGTCTTTCTTTTTTCATTACCATTGTTTCTAATCTGTTCTTCTTAGGTTGTCTCTTCTGTTCAGTCTTCTTGGATTCTTTGTTTCAGCAATTAGTATGATAACCATTTGTTTCTTAATTATGATTATGTCTCAATGTGAATATCATAGTAAAATGCTTTTGATGGACAACTTCGGAATACTTCAATTTAGCACCTATCCTCATAATGCACTATTTTTGTGATAGTAGCTGAGATATTTAAATGATATATTTCAGAGTTGATTAGACTCTGATCTTTAAATCATATTTTATTAATAAAGTTTTTAAAGTATTTACAAGTACTTTTGTAGTTTATCATGTTTTCTAATTGGTATAGAAATGGGGTCAGTTGATTATTTGAAAACTTAAGAATTTGAAGTAGAGTTGTTTAACTGTAAGTAGATTGAAGGTATGTCGATTTTATTTCTTTAAGAAAAACTTGAGTTTTAGTTAGGCAAACCTGAGTTTGAATCTTGTTTTTTTTTTAAAGAAAATTTTGCATGATTTACTTTTCACCAGTCTGTTCTGTTATGCTTCTAGTGATATCAGAGTCACCTAGAAAATAAAACACGGTAATATTACAATTCATTTAATGCCAGGTTGCAGCCATCAAATTAGCAGTGGTTATCATTGAGTTATTATACTATCATTTCTTGAGGTTGATCAAAGATATCTGTAGTTTCAGACATTTTCCACACGAAATGTATCATATAAATCAGACTTGGTTTAGCATTTATAAAACCAGACCTAGGGTAAGAAATAGGCCTGGGGACACATATATGGTCTTAACTATAATGAATGTTCAGCTTGCCCTGGTTATTACACAATCAAAGCAATGAAAATATTTGTCCTGAATTTGAATCTTCTCTCATAATATTGCTGTGCTTTTTGCAGTTATTTAGCTTCTGAACATCAATTTCTTTATTTAAAAAATGGTGACAATTCTAATGTTAGGATTAATTGAAATAGCATATATAAAGTACTATCATGAGCCACACACATATTATGCTCTTGATGAATGCTATCTATCCTAGTGCTTTATGTGTAGCAAGGATTTTTACTCATCTTTCCAGAGTAAATAGTTTAATAAAGCATGGTTTGAAACTAATAAAATTTATGTTTAAAAATTTAATTAGAAGATCATCTAAGTAAGCATGAATACACTATAGTTGTTTTGGAGACAATTCAGATAAAATAAAAATTCCCCTCTCCCTTTCCTAATACCTAAATACTCTGAGTAATTATAGTTAATAGTTTGGATGTTCTCCACAGACCCTTTTCTATTTTTTTGAAATGTAGTGTGTATATATGAGTAATTAAAAAATGTAACACTATTTTGTGTCCTTTTTTACTCCATTTACACCATAATGTGTTGTGCAAATCCATCTTTGTCAGTATTCTTTCCATATGCTATTTTGTAATATGAATATAGTTTATCCAATAATTCCTTCATTTCCAGTTTTTTATTTTAAGATGCAATGCTACATTTCTTTTTGTTCAGATGTGCAAATAGTTCTCTAAGATGTGGAATTAAACATGCAAATTTTAAATTTTATATATTGTATTTCTTTCTGATTATAAGTCACATACATATTTAAAGTGAGTGTATGGAAAATTATAAAGGTAAGACCATTACCAGAGCCAATCATAGAAGACTTTTAGTGATATAAAGTTAGGAAATTCGGGCCTCCCTGGTGGCTCAAGGGGTTAAGCACAGCACTAGGAAGCTATCCGCAGCCTCTGCAGCATGAGTTCGATCCCCAACTGGCCAGGGAGCTACCCACATGGTGTAGCAGACCTCTCCTGTCTTGCCTGCTGCTCCCCTCAGCAGTGTATTTCAGTGGATCTGTCTGTTCTGCTCCCCACCTGTCTCTGGTGAATTCTCTCCCCACCTCCCTGCCTGTACCCCAGTTCTTGTATGCATAAATAAATAAATCTTAAAAAAAAATGAAGTTAGGAATTTCTATTTTCAGATTGTATTAATAATTTATATATAATAGCATATTTATATTTATTCATCTATATATTACAAAGTTTTTGCTTTTTGGTTCTGAACACATTCTCAAATCTTGAGTTAGAAAAGTCATGTAATATTATAAAAACTAATGAGAATTAAGAGGAGGCTGTTTGAATATTTTAAAAATTATAAGAGCTAAAAGAGACATTTTGTCTTTATCTGTAGGTGAGCAAGCTGCATTCATAGAATGAACTGGTTCACTCAGGCGAGTGAATTCCATCTGGCTAGTGGTAGGGTGGGAAATGGACTCCAGGTTATCCTGTCTGTTGGCTTTTGTAAAGTGGATAAGCTAATGCTTATTACTAATGCTGTGCAGCAAATTCGTTCTAAATGGTGTGACTTATTACCCTTTTTAATGCTCATAAACTTTATGACTCTGGAATTTGGGCAGGGCTGCTGGCAGTTCTCACTTGGTTTATCTCATGTGATTTCTAGTTAGTTGTTGGCTGCAACTGCAGCCATCTGAAGACTCAGCTGAGCTGGAGATTTAAGTTGGCTTACTTACAGATCTGGCAATTGATGCTAACTGTCCACAGGGCTAGTGACCAGAGTCACTAGCCTCTTCAGCATGGTAGCTTTCAAGTTGTTGGATTTTCTGCAAAGTATATGGCTTTTTTCAGGAGGAGCAGCCCAAAAGTAGAAGCTTTAGAGCTTTCTTCTCTAAGCTAGCCTTGGAAGTTGCAAAGTATCACTTCCACTGTGTCTTATTTATTTGTAGTTAGTTGCTAAGGTCTGTGCAGATTAAATGGGAGGAGATGTAGATTGTATTTCTTGATGGGGGAGGAGCATCAAATAATTTATAAATCTATTTTCAGACTTCTACTACCAGAATGTGACATTTGCCATTCTTTTCCCTGGGTTCTTTGATATCTGATAATGACTAGTGATTATAGGTAGATAACATATCAACAGTTGATTATAGATTTTTGTATCTATTTCAGTAGTAGTTCTCTGTTGGAAAACTGTAACATGATAATCAAATACCACTGTAGCCAGAAATGACCATTAAGGATTTGAATTAAAATTAAGTTTCCTTAAGTATAATAGTTGTTACTATTGCATGTCAAGAGAATGAAAGCTTATATTTAAAATTATAAGATATTTTTAAAAGTTGACTTTTACCTTTTAAAGCAAAAGGGAATATACTAAAAATTTAATAGCATTCATTATAGCCTTAGGAATAAAATATACTTTGAATTAATAATAAAATAGTAAAATTAAGTTTTCTGCTAGTCTCTTCTTGGAATCTATTATCCTATTTTATTTTATTTTTATTTCTTAATGGGAAACATTTTATTAGGACCAGTGACCCAATGGAAAAAAAATCTGGGGCTAGGTATTATAAGAAACAAGTTAGTTGAGTTTTAGAATGGTTTATTTAGAGAGAAAATATAAGAATTTCCACTCATTCACCTAAAAACTAATGACAATATTTTAAATTTGTGCTCTACTTTTTGTTCTTTTCAAAGCAGTTTTATATATATATTAAAATGGTTGAAAATGCAAGCAATGATTTAATAAGGGATGAACTTCCTAAATGTTATTCAGACTTTTATAAAGCCTTATGCTTTTCTTTGCAACTATAGGCACAAGTGCTATATTTGCCTTTAGTGCTTATAACATTTGAAATGAAGAGCTGGATAGGGCTTAAAAATTGGAGTTCCCACACTCATACCCCACAGGCTCATGGGATTACTGAACAAACCTTTTTCATGATATAAAAAGGATGAGAAGAGTACAGTGACCCTACTCCTATAGAGAGGGAATTAGAACAGTTTTTAAAAATGTCATAAGTTAGGATGGGAAGGGGCCCTGAAAATAGTCTAATCCTACCATTTCCTTTTAAAAATGAAGAGATAGATTTGAAACTGTAAAGCAGCAAGATTTCTATTTGT
The DNA here is from genome assembly GCF_014898055.3 of Talpa occidentalis. Taxonomy (NCBI): domain Eukaryota; kingdom Metazoa; phylum Chordata; class Mammalia; order Eulipotyphla; family Talpidae; genus Talpa; species Talpa occidentalis. The sequence goes on from NW_023603184.1 coordinate 100,963,981, forward strand.
GTGCACTTATTGTGGTCTACTAATTTTTATTCTTATAAGTTGTGTAGCTATTTGTCCCTGCTGTCCTAGAGTAAACAGAACATTATATACTGAGCAGAGCATTCACATGGCATTCTTCATACTACAACTTCTTATTCTTTTTTGGTATAAACCCATATGAAAGAAAAGTAGAAAATGTTATTTGTGCTTTATGAAAACAAAAAGAAAATATGAGCACATTTTATTGTTATGAAGTTTTAAAATTTATATTCCACGTTTTTGAGCTTAGGTTTACTTAAAACCATCAGACAATTAAGTTCAAATGAAAATTTTCTCTATTTATGCTTGTGACTATTTTTTGGAGAAAAATAGGATCTTTTAGATAGGGATAACTTTTCGAGGGAAGATTATATTTACTGTGGCCATTGCCATAAAGTGTCCATTTATTATGTCTATTTTCCAGGTCATTAATCTCTGTGACTTTGATTTACTTAGATTTTAATGCAACTGAAATAATTTGAAGCTTTGCTTCTTATGAAACTGTAAAAGTGTAAATGTTCATTGTGGAAAATATACCTTTAGTGGTACTATCCAGAGAACACTATTGTTTGTTAATTTTGCTTGTTTATTGCTAGTCTTTTTCCTGTGTACTCTTATTATAATTGAGAAATAATCACTTGATAAAGTAAGTTATTGTGTAGACATGCTCTGTAATTCTTGACTTCATTCAAGACATAATCCAAATGAATGGTTAAAACTAATTTTGTCAAAACTTGTAGCAAAAGGATTATTGACACTGAGAGCTGCTTTTCATAAATGAATAGGTAAAAGAAAAAATAATTTTTGGCATTGTAAGGTTTAATTTGTTATCATAAATTAATCATTATAGGTAGGTAGGAAGTCACAGAAACTTTTGGTAGGAGGGCCTCGGAAATATCTTATGTATTTCCTTTCCAGTGCAGGAATTGATTTTACAACATTCTTGATAGTAATCTCTGTAAATGCTTCCAGTGCTCAGGGAGCTTACCTAGTTTATGGAACAACTTGCTCCTTTGTTTGATTGCACTCAATATTAGGAAGTTCTTTTCAATACTGTGCTAAGTAGTTAATACACTTTCAACTTTCTCCTCTAGGATGATTTTTATCTTTTACTTCAATATGACATCCCTATAAATATTTGGCTTTAGTTATTTAATATTCTCTGCTCTACATACTTCTGTCACTTGTTCATTCCTTTTTAAAATTTATGTTCTTACTCAGTGTATAATGATGGCACATCTTCGGATAAGCATACTGTGCCTTTATTAAGGCCCAAAGTTTTTTGTTCATCTTTTAGTAGCAATGCTAGAATGTTGACAGGAGTCCCAGTGGTCAAATGAAATGTGCAGACTTTTTTTGCCCCTCAAACTTTTAGCTGTCAAGTTAGAGCTCCTTCTCTGCTTTATATTTGTAGAGTTGATTTATAGCCAGAAATCTCAGCTAACAGTGGCTTTTATCAATTTTTATTTTATCTTGTTGTTTTAGTCTTTTAAGATCTCATTTGGGTTTTATTTTTATAATCTGGTATGTTAAATATTCCTTTTAGCCTCTGTATTCTGTTTTAATATTCTTTGAGTATTGCCTTAACCAGCTATGAAATTACTGATTTCTTTTTATGGATCTCACTTTTTTTTTCATATTTCATAGTGAATCCATGAAAGAGAGAAAGAAAAATTAATTTGGCTGGAGAAATATGTAGATTTTGCAAGCAGGGAGTCTGAAACTTTTTCTGAACTTAAGGTGTTTAGGTCAAGAAAAGCCCAGAAAGCTATGCTAGTAGGTAGAGCAACAGCATGAACCTGAGGTCACTTTTTTGCTTTTTGATGGGCTCTGGTTGAGAAAGTATTTAGGAATTTATTTTACACATCTGACCTGCTACTAACACTACTGTTAGCACAACTGACTGTATCCCAAAACACTGCCATGCGTCACTAAAATGTCAGTTGGCACATATATATTTGGAAAATAGGAAAAAAATGTCAGTGTAACATCGAAGTTTGGGATTCATACATGGTCTTTCCTAGTTTAGGAGAACTGTGATGATGGGGTAGAAACCATTAGCTGTGGGGAAAAAGTTTTGAACTGTGCTATGAAGGGAGCAGGAACCTCTTCAACATTTTAAGACATGAGAAATGAGTAACTACATCCGTGCTCCCTCCCTAAGCGGAGCACCTCCAGTCTCACATTGGTTTCACTGGTGGGAGCCTGCTGCCTCTGCTCCTCTTCCCTCTGTGTTCAGTCAGCCTGCTTGTTTCCTTGTTGTGATTGTGGTGCAGTGTTGCCGTCCCTGAGATAATCTCAAACCACTTCAAGATATTTCCCCAGGCATCCAAATGATCTCCCTAGGTACTTTTGTTACTTCACTAATTACAAACTTGATTAGGTTGTGAGTGGTCTATCCCTCCTTATCTTTACCCCCCTCCCCAAGTCTTGTTATTTTTATCATAAGATTTTAAAGGAATGAATATATCACATGTGAACAGAAATGCCTGCATTTCTGTCTTGGGTTTTTTCCTAAGCGTATTTTAATTTGTTTTTATTACTACTTTTTAATTGTCAGGTCCAGCTTCTAATATGCTGTGCTTTATTTTTTAGTACTTGTTATGTTTATAAGATTAGGAGAAGTTTTATTTTTGCATATTGGCATGTTTAAGTGTCTTCATCAGGGGACTTCCCTTGTGGTGCAGGGGGTTAAGACACAACCTATGAAGCCCTCCGCAGCCACTACAGCATAAGTTCCATCCCCAGCCAGGGAAATACCCACATGGCACAGCAGACCTCTCCTGACTCGCCCGCTGCTCCCCTCAGCAGTGTATTTCAGTCAGTCCGCCTATTCTGTACCCCACTCTGTGTCTGGTGAATCCTCTTACCACCCCCGCCTCTGGCCTGTACCCCAGTTCTTGTATGCATGCATAAATAAATTTTTTTAAAAAAAGAGTCTTCATCAGAAGTACGGACTAAGTTTAATAGTAAGAATTTTCATCATATATTTTAATTAAAGTTAGTAGCAATAAAAGATTTTATTACAGCAAATACATAAAAATAAAATGTGATTAATAATATGAAACATGCCTATATTATATACTTGACATAATTTAGAAACATTTGTATTTGTATGGGTCTGTAAATTAATGAACAGGACCATATATAATATTAATTTTGTTTTTCTCCAGGAGGATCAAGATGGGAGTCAAGGTCTGGGCAAGAGAAAGAGGGTCAAACTTAGCAGTAGCACCAAAGGTATTTATATTTTGTGTTTTCCTTGACTCCTAACATGCTTAATCATTAAGGACATGTCCTTAGCCAGCTATATTGATATCAAAGCTCTTTAAAGGGGACCTCCCTGGTGGCCTAGGGGTTAAGTCCCAGTGCTGTCACTGCTATGGCCTGGCCCACAACCTAGTTCTAACAGGGGCGGGGGTAGGGTTGGCGGAACCTCGTTAAAGAGAGTCATGTTACTAGACTTGTCTAATGATGAAAAAAGTATAGTGGATGATTGTTGGGGACCTCGAAAACAGTAAAGCCTTTATTATTGGGTTTGTGTTCATTGTTTTCCTCATAAAATGTGAGTTATCTTATTTGACCCAGAAAAAATTTAGTCTCTTTATTGATTCTTTGGTTTGGATCCCGTGTTTTGATGTAAAGTTTTATTTTACCTTTTTTATAATCTGGGCTATGCAAGTTCTAAAGTAAAAAAGAACAAGCAAGGGACTGATGGAGAGAGAGAATAAGAATGAATAGCACTTAACACATATTAAGGGCTCAATGACTCAGTACATGTTTACTCAAAGAAGGAAAATAGATATGTCTGTAGTGAGGGAATACATTAGTAATGAGTAGTATTTATTGAACCTTTCACTATGCTAGTCATAGTACTAAGCATTTCTTGCATATATTGTTTCATTTAATTCTCAGTCTAACCATATAAAGCAGGTTTTATTATTACTGCTATTTGTGAAGAAATGGAGGCATGTTAGAGAGCACATTTAATGAGAGGTAGATGACTAATATAAAATCCTAGTGCCTAAACTCTCAACCACTGTTTTCTTGACCTTTACTGCAAGATTCAAAGCAGCTGGAGCTGGGAGACACAAATTAAGAAAGGGAGTGAGGTTGTATAGGTTTTAGGAACTGGGGTTGCAAGCAACCCCAGTTAAATTTTATGGGAGTGGATTTGGTTGAAGTTCATTAGCTATTTATAAGGCAGTTGATAAATGGAAAAGTCTGAAAAGACTTTTCTTAAGATGACTGGAGTTTTGAGTTTCTGTTGGTGGGACCCTCACCTCAGGGTAGACCCCCTCCTCTGCATTTATGTCTCCATTTCTAGCTTGTCTTGGTACCCACTAATAGCTTTTCTACAGTACTTGTTATTAGTTGGCAGCCTGTGCTCTGGATTTTTGCTATGGATTTCAAGATCTTAACATGTTCTATTTTCTGGGTTACTATGGTCTGTTGGAAAGTCTCCAGAGGTTAAAATATGATTTTGATGAAGAAAAGATTTTCATTTCTGGTGCTGATTAAGTGTATCTTATGGAATATTTAGGAAAGATGGAACAAGCAGGTACTTTGAAGTTGAGGCTCATTTTGTAGGTCTTCTTTTACTTATCCTGTTGTATTTAATTTGTGGGCTACCAGCAAAGTGAATGAAATTTGAACTGTGGTTATCTTGCAAGACAACTTGAACTGTAATGTAGTTAGGGCTATATCTTAATATTTTGGTTCATGTAGTACTCTATTTTCAAATCTCTCATCTAATTGTAGTCCCTGATTAAGCGCTGTCACTGAATCACCTTATTCATAGTTGACACTTATATTATCCCCTTGATGTTGTTGTATAAAGCTAGTCTAGAGCAATAGCTATCAAGATCATATGCTCCAACAAAGAATTTTCTAGTTCATTTTTAGGGAAAAAATAGAGAAAGAGGTAGTGAAATGATCAAAAATATTCAGTTCATCAAATACCTGTTAATTGTGGCAAGGATGCAGAGATAAGCAAGGAACAGCTTAAACCCTCAAAGAATAGAAGTTGACTTTAGAAATAGTTTTTCTTTTTTTTTAAGATTTATTTATGCATACAAGACCTGGGGTACAGACCAGAGATGCGGGGGGTAAATGGATTCACCAGAGACAGAGTGGGGAACAGGACAAACTGACTGAGACACTGCTGAGGGGAACAGCAGGCGAGACAGGAGAGGTCTGCCTTGCCATGTGGGTTGCTCTGGCTGGCTGGGGATTGAATTGGTGCTCCAGAGGCTGCAGACCACTTCATAGTGCAGTGCTTAACCCCTTGTGCCACCAGGGAGGCCCTGAAATAGTCTTTCTTGTGGGTATTTTTATGCCTCTTTGACTATCTTTACAGATAGTCAGAAAGGGCATCCATTTCCTTTTTCACCTATGTGTAAAGAGGGTATCTTGAGTTTAGTGCAAGTAAGTAAATCTAACACCTATTAATGTTTTCTGATATGTTTTCACCAGAAGAAAAAATGCTTCTGCTTCTATGTACTGGAGTAAGAAAATGCATTAGTAATTATTTTGTATGGTAAAGTTAGTATTGATTTATGAAGAATAATTTTAAAGAAATAGATAAATTATTGAATCCTATTAAAACTTGTCTTTCTAAAAATTAAAAATTTACATAATAGTATTTTTTAGTTTAAAAATATTGTTTAAAAATGTTGTTATTTGGGCCTCCTTGGTGATGCAGGGGTTAAAGTCCCAGTGCTATCAGGCTGTCACCAGCCATTGCTGCAAGAGTGCTATTCCTCTCCTTCCCACCCCGGAGCTAAACCCACTTGGTGCAGCAGACCCTCTTCTGCCTCACCTGCTGTTACCCCTGGCACCTGTGGCCTACACCCCAGTTCTTGTATGCATAAATAAATGAAAATAAATCTTTAAAAAATAAGTTATTAAATTAAGTATCATGAATATTGTCCTTATGAGATAATTTTTTGATACTTTAGATAGTTTTAAGGACAAGTAATTACTTAGTAACCCTCTTATATTAAATATAAGAATTAAGTATTTTGTGATTTATATATTCTGGAGATTATAGAAACCTACCTTGATGTTGTCAGTATTATTGGGGTTATTGAAGGGGTATCCTTAAATTTTAGATACAATCAGGTGCTTGAGGTTAATGGGTTATTAATTATAGTAAGCTTTAAATGAGATGAGCAACTTAAATCATTTGATGATAATTTTTTTTAAAATGCAGATCAGTCTATAATGGATGTTTTGAAACATAAAAGTTTCCTAGAAGAACTATTGTTTTGGACTATAAAATATGAATTTCCCCAGAAGATGGTAACTTTCTTACTCAACATGCTTCCAGATCAAGAGTATAAGGTATCTACATTTTTTTCCCTTCCTTTCTGAACCTTGTTCCTCTTTTTTTATCTTGAAATATATGTCTCAGCTGTGACTCATTTTATTATTTTGATGTAACACAGTGAAACAGCATTAGCTTCTTTTGTTGCCAACACATTTTTGCACAAAAAGTGCAACATGGAAGATCAGAGGCAAAACAGCATTCCTATGGGTTGCCTTTCTGCATGGAACTTGCAAATAAAAACACAATTGCATAAATGAATATATTTTTACAAATTGTATTAAGTTCTCAAAAGGAGAGGTACAGGGTGCTATGAGACTGTTTCACAGGGGCAGTTGGATTTAGATTGTGTATTTAGGGCATTGGAGTAGCAGGGAATTAGTAGCTCTTGGTCATAGTGCTAAAGACAAAACAGTTACTGACTCAATGTACACAGGTAAGTAGGTGGTGTCTATAGTCCCAGAGTGTCAGGACTCACCTGTTACCATCGTATGGTCATGAAAAAGTGCCACAGCCTATTGTATGAAAAGATAATAAAGCATGCTCTTGTTCTTATGGTATAAATAATAAAACCTCTTTAGGTGTGTTATTTTAATGTTGCCATTGCTTTGTGTCTTTACACCTGCTTGAGAAAACAACACAAGAATTTACTTATTACAAAGAATATATAGAGTATTGATAGTTAGATTAGTGGTCTGTTTTCACATCTAATAGGGCAAGATACAGCTTTTTGAGTAATCTGATTAACACACTTGTTTAGTTATGATGGTTTTTAGCTAAGACTTTAGATTTTGTTGTTAAAGTACATAGCACAGAAAAAAGATACATACTTTGATTTAGTAAGTTGTTATCTTTCTAAGCAAAGTGGAAATTTGTGTTTCTAAACCATGGTCTTGTAATTGCTTTAAAACTTCAGTAATTTAAAATGCCTATTAAAATATTTATTAACCATCAAAGTATTTTGTTATAGTTCCATAAAAAGGAAAATGTAATTTAAGAATATCAACATCATTGAAATTATTTTTTCAATTACTGTGGACACCATCACAAGCTAATAAAGTTTTAAAATACCAATCTGATATGTTGAAAAATATGTTATGAATCTCAGATTTAAACTAATGTGCTTTTTTCTTATTTAAAAATTTTACAGGTTGCTTTTACAAAAACTTTTGTTCAACATTATGCTTTTATTATGAAAACTTTGAAGAAAAGTCATGAATCAGATACAATGTCTAACAGAATTGTGCATATTAGTGTTCAGTTGTTCAGCAATGAGGAATTAGCTAGACAGGTAACAGAAGAATGTCAACTGCTGGATATTATGGTCACGGTGCTTTTATACATGATGGAAAGTTGCCTTATTAAAAGTGAGCTACAAGGTAAACTACATTATTTTCACTTGATTTTATGATTAGTATACTTTATATAACTAATGTTATACGAATAGATATAAATATAAAATAATATATATTTGTTAATTTTTGGAAATGTTCAGCAAAATTTAAAGAACCTTAAAATCAGCTATAGTTGTTACAAATAACTGTTGTTAACATTTTATTTTTTGTCTGAAAAGAGTATACTTATAGATACAAATACATACTTAAAAATATTACTATAGTGTACATGTAAAGATTAGAAGTGTTAATATCATTGCTTCACCATAATTTCTTTAACCATTTTGTTATTAGACATGTTTCTGTTCCTTTTTTAAATAAAAAATTTGTTACTGCCAACCCTGGACATTTTTATATGCCTAAATTTTATAATTTAAAGGATGGGATAAATCTTTCCCTCTTCCATTCCCTAGTGAGAGCTTTGATTTTCTTCTTTTGTGCCTACTGTGCAATTGATTCTCCTCAAACTCATATATTTGTAGGACCTCCTTCCAGTCTTAATCTCTGTGATCTTTTATCTTTACCTCTTTGCAATATTTATTACAAATATTAACTTGTAATTTGTTTTTTTTAGTATTTGCTATGTATTAGACTCTGTGTTGAATACAATTCATATGTTGTCTCAAATTTTTTAGTAACTTTCTGAGATTGGTATTATTATTATCCCAATGGAGAGTAAAGTTAGGTTATGTGCTATAGATTGTACAGCTAGGAAATGACAGAACCAAGAAGAACTTTGTGTCTCTAATGTCAGAATCTTTGTTCTTAACCATTATACAACTAGACAAATATTGATAGGACAGTGTCTTCACTTACTGGCATCTGGATCTTAAGACCTTTCTGTTCTCTGGGGAAGAGTGATCTTCTTACTGAGACTTGCCCTGTTCCACTTTTGTCTCCTTTTGCATATCAGCTCCTATTTTCTTTTTATATTGATTGTCCATCTATTCTCAGATATGAAACAGGTGACAGCATAGCCTAAAAACTGACATATGCTCAGTGCAGGGCATAATGCTTTATATATAATAATAGCTGGCTATTTTTGGTAACTGCTATCTTTGGAGCACTCACTGTACCAGTGCTCTTTTTCTCAACATTTTTAATGCTTTATCTGATTTAATTATTAGTAATTTCTTGGAGTAGACATTGTTTTCTCCTTTTTACAGATGAGGCAGTTGTGGCTTAGGGAGTTGAAGTTCAATGGCTATGATTTTATATGACTCTACCTTCACATTGCAGGTAGAGTTGGGAAATTAGTACAGCTTATTAAACAATACATCTCTTTTATTTAAAGGAAAATTTGAAAGCTGTTTTGTATTATAGTTTTTCTATCTTCATGGAAGATGACCTTTTCTTAGAGACTTAGCTTATATGTTGCTCTTTCTTTTAAAAAATAATATCTATTATCATTTATTTGTAGCAATGATATTCTTACACATGGAATTATATATTTAGAGGATTCACAAAAATTGTATTTTAATTTATAAACTGGAACACTTCAAAAATTTAGAAATACCTGTTCTTTTGAAAAGAACTATTTTCTTTACTAAGGGATGTAGCTGTACATATTATGTATGATATACATTTGGTCTTCAAGGAAGAATAATTTTTGGGAAATTATATATGAGTCTGCCTCCCAGTTTTTCTATAGCCAGCTTTCCTGCGAGAGTTTTTGTATTTGTTTCCTTATCTTCCATTTACTTATTAATATGCCTCAGTGTCATTCTATTGCTTTCTCTAAAATTATTCATGACTCCAGAGGCCACATGTCCTACTTCGCCCAGAATAGCTCCAAGTTATGCTTGCTGTTCTGATATAGTAATTAATACAATCCCCTTTACTCTCAGAAGTAAAATTTATACAATAAATTATATGGTCACCATTTCCATGACCTACGTTGTCAGGAAGCCAATGATCACATTTTCAGGCCATATCTTGTTTGATTTTCAGCAGAATTTCACATGCTCGATTCTCAGCTCTGTGACCCCAATCTCTTTTGTATTGATTCTTTCAATGTTGGTGTTTCTTGGCTTGGGTCCTGGTGTCTTTGCTCTTCTTACATTTCCTGTATTTTCTGAATCATATTGCATGGTCTTTAGTTGGTTTCTATATGTACTTCCCTTTTAATGCTGTTCGTCTGTCCTGGAAATTCATACACACTTTGAATTTTCCAGGAACTACATAGCTGTAGGCAGCAGTACTTAAGATCTTTAAATACAAATGCAATTTTTCTAGTAGCAAATTATTTTATTTCTAAACCAGGTTTAAAATTATCTTTAGCTGCTATAGTGTTTTGTTCCTCTTTCAAAAGTAGCATAAAATTTCATGACATTACTGGTTTTCTAAGAGCCTCATAAACTTTCCCCACTTTTACCTGAAGAGCTTTAAAACTACATTGAACATAACTAGTCACAGATTTTAAGACAGGATTTTTGTACTTTTTATTTTTTACTACTTTCTAGCCTTTGTATAAATTATCCTTTGACAATATTGGAAAATCTTGTCTATGTTGTTAGTAAATATAGGCGCTGATACAATGAAAATTCATGTGGCCATAGCAATAGCTGAAGATTTAGAGGAGAAAATCCTCCTTAAAATTTTTACTTTATTGGGCCTCCCCGGTGGCGCAGCAGTTGAGCGCTGGGTTGCGAAGCTGCCCACAGCCTCTGCAGCGCCAGTTCGATCCCCGGCTGCTCCCCGGCCACCAGAGGAGGGTCCCACATGGCACGCAGACCTCCCCTGCCGCCCGCTGCTCCCCTCAGCTGTTTCATAAGGCCTTGTAGCCTCATTTTTGCCACCCATCCTTTGCATTTTTTGTCCCAGTTAGTCCATCCTTTTTTTCATACTTCCTCTACTTAGAGCGTTATTTCTTCCCTCATCCATACCTTCTCTGGTTAATCCTAATTACTGTTTCATTCTGTACATCTGTTTAAACATTGCTTTCTCAGGAGAGTCCCTGAATTATTGGTTAGCTTTATTTGTTCTTACAACTTTGTATTTTTCCTATTATAACCCTTGTCTTCTTAGGTATTAATCTAAGTGGAGGGAGACTATATAAATTTTGATTAATTTACTTAATTTGATTAAAATAATAATTCACTTTATTCTCAGAGCTTGTAGAATACCTCGCTTTCAGTATGTGCTCAATATATATTTGTTGATGAATGAATCTCATTTAACACTGAATCCATTGCTGCTCTCTATATCTGTAGTGAGGAAAGTACCAGTTGGGTAAAAATAGAAGTTGTAATAATTTTATTTCATTAATGATTCCAAGGTGTTTTTCACAAGAACAGTAGTATTTAAAGCAGTGTCAGAAAAATTGTGATTTTGATTAATTATATTCTGCTTACTCACCTTACGGTTTTTTTTTTTTTTTTCCCAACCTTATGGTTTTAATTAAATAGAATGGTGATTCTTTTAAGGTAGATTTCTGTACATTTTCTTGTAAACTCATACTGTGTTTTTAATTATTTATTTATTATATCATTCTTGAATGGTGATACTTAATGTTTTAAAAGTTTAAAATTCCAACAACCCTACTCACTGTCCCATCAATTCAATGACTCACCAACTCCCTGTAGCAGTAGTTGTAGAGAGGGTATTTTCATAACAGGTATATTTAATTTGTAAACGATTCCTTACCCACTTCCTCATTCATTTTATACCCTGGCTCATGCTGGAGTATCTCGGTGCTATTAGGAAGCACGGAAAGAAAGCATACTTATTAAGTGGGTTACATTTAAAAATTGGGTAAAATAATTTCATGAACTGAAACCCGGTTTAATTTTTGGAAATTAAAAAGTACAGAAGTTATGTAAGTAGATGGTTAGTTGGAGAAAAGTGAGGAATCATTGAAAAGATATATATGTAAATTGTACATTTTAATTTAAAATACAATAATTAATGTTCACTTTCCAATCTTTTAATATTGGACTAAGAATTTTTAAGATATGTTTTCCTTGATTGGAATTATCCTCATATTTCTCATCTATGTCACATCAGTAAAGAATCATCTGTGATTTCTACTATTAGTTTCTTTAGAATAAGAACATAAAGATCTTTGTGAAGCAATTTGAATATAAAATCCCCTAGATTTTTTGTGAGTTTTCTCTTTCAAGAATTTTTTTAGTATTTTTAAAGGTATTTTTGTTATCTCTCAAAGCTTATTAACCAGATTTTGTAATAGTATTTTTTATACACTCATATTTCATTAGTTTATATAGAGATATATACAACTATACACTTCTAATTTAAATTTTATATTTATAATAAAAAGAATAGTTAGCATGACTATTCTGTGTTATAGATATTAATGTGTTTTACAGTGGGAATGGGGGATTTGTTTGTCTAGTGAATCAATTTGGAATAGGTTGAGAGGCTAATGCATATGTTTTAATTTCTAATAGTAAACATTTTGTATAAGTCTGATTTCTGCTCTCACCAATCCCTCCCCACCATACAATGTATTTATGGTTTGAAGATTGGTTTTTAGGCATAAAAAGTTAGTGTGCATGTGTGTGTGCGCTTGCGTGCGGGTGCACGCGTGTGTGTTCTTTCTTGAAATGCTTTTTGCTAAAAAATTATATTTACATATTCTTTGGGAAAAAAGGCAGTTAAATATATATTGTTTAAATCATACAGATTGATAAGATGGTACAAGATTAATCTAGGGATAAAATTTTATTGATTGTAACTGAAAATATTACATTCTACCTTTAGAACAGTAATATAGTTTATAAAGCTGCTTGTATATTATAAAGCGTATAACTATTTCATATCAACAATATGTAATATATTGGATATGCAGCAACAATTATTATAATGATGTGCTAAGTGGTTTATATTAATGTTTAATCCCTTAGATTTTTTTTTTTATTTTCCATTTTACAGGTGAAGAAATTGATTCAGAGTTTAGTAATACACCTAAAGCCATCTAGGTATTAAATGACAGGCTGTAGTTTGAACTTAGATTCAAAATATATATCATTGTAAAGTTTTTTTTTTTAAAGTAAGCTTATTTGGGTTGTATCTGTTTTAGATGAAGAAAATAGTTTACATGTGGTAGTGAACTGTGGAGAAGCATTGCTGAAGAATAACACTTACTGGCCTCTTGTTAGTGATTTTATTAATATTCTTTCTCATCAAAGTGTGGCTAAGAGATTTTTGGAGGACCATGGTTTATTAGTTACGTGGATGAACTTTGTATCTTTTTTTCAAGGTATGAATTTTACTTTTGTTGTAAATATTTTTAGTTTACAAAGTGCCTGAATCTGAACTAGCAAATACTAATAAAGAGATAATAGCACATCTTTTGGTTACATTTGAAATATCTCATTTTAATTGATTAATACTTACAAGTATTAATAAAGTACTCACAAAATCATTTTAGAATGTTATGAAAAAATGTCAAGTAATTACAAAGGAAACAAGTGTAATTTTTTGGCATTAAAAGTCCTTAATCTTTAAATTTCTAATTTATTCTCTGAAAAAGTTTATAAATTTTTGTAATAATTTCAGCTAGCACCAATTACAATAGTTTTGACTTTCTTATTTAATATATTATATAAAAAAGAGAATTCATAAAGTATTTCTAAGAAAGCCTACTTTGTAAAGAATTCCAAAAGAACTGGGTTACTATAGTTTTAATTATTTATTTCTATACATATTGTGTCCTTTTATGTCATTTGGGTGTGTTAAAGTGTGATTGCTACTAGCAAGTATTTCGCTTGATTTTTAATATAAATAGTTGCTTCCATTTCACAAGGTTTATAACCTGCTTTAATTTTTGCAAGGTATGAACTTAAACAAGCGAGAACTAAATGAACATGTGGAATTTGAGTCTCAGACCTATTATGCTGCCTTTGCTGCTGAACTTGAGGCCTGTGCACAGCCAATGTGGGGACTCTTATCACACTGCAAAGTTAGGGTATGTTGAAAATATTTTTGTTAATTTTTTTACTTATCTTTCAAATAAGGAAAAAATTTGTAAACATATTGAGTTGTTTACTCATATTTAATAATATGTACTGTTTATTTATATACTGTTTAATTCTGTTTCAAATTGAATTCAGATCCGTAAAAGCTGACCCATGAAAATAATTACTATTCTTAGATAGGTTGTAATTCACATATCTTACAAATATTTCCAACCTTTCCTTACTGTGAATAGTTTTTGAAGCTTTGTAAAAATTTCAAATAGCGTCAATTACAATAGCTTTGACTTTCTTATTTAATATATTCATAATTCTTATTTAATATATTCATAAGTATATTCATAATGTTGTGCAACCATCACCATTATCTGTTTCCAGAATTTTTCATCATTCCCCCCCATAAAACTAACCCATCAAACAGTAATGTTAGGGAAGTTAGAATATTTTAGGGCTCTTGAACTGGAACTGGATTTACATCATCTTAATCTATTTCAGCTTTGGTTAATTTTCAGAAATATGTGAGAGGGCATATTGTGCTGTTTAATTTTCATAATTGTCAATGATTGTTGCTATTAGTTTATAAAGGACTGATTTCTTGAAATGGCAAATGTGGTTAGTTGAAATTTTTTTTACCACTTTATATGCAATGCATATATGTATTTTTATGTATTGCCTGTAATTTGAACTTGAAAATACATTATTTATATACTGAAAAATGTATAACTGTTCTTTTAGGAAACTCAAGAATATACTCGAAATGTTGTTAGATATTGCCTTGAGGCTCTTCAAGACTGGTTTGATGCTATTAACTTCGTAGATGAGGTATGTCTATTTCGATAAACAGTATAGAAAAACATATAAGAAAGGAGGTATAGACTTCATTTGAAATTGAAAATAATATCTTTTCATGGGATAAGGAAACAAATCAGAATGAACATATTATCATTAGACTTCAAAAAAGGAGTAATGGGAAAATTAGTTCTTTGCTGTTCTGGAAATTTAACAGTGCTTTAATTATTATGTTGGCATATTTCCTAGAGAAGGACTTAATTATCTCTTTCTTTTACCAAATGTATACATTTCAGTATTTTTCCAGAGTGAAAATTAGTTTTATTTGAAGTGGTAAAATGACAGTGCAAATGCAGATATGATAGGGGAGATTAATGAGACGAGTGTCACCTAATTAATTGGCCAATGTTGTTATTAATAATGAAATTGAGAAGGGTTGGTCCAGAACATATTCTGTATGACCTAAACAAGGATTTTCTTTTAACTAGTAAGCCAAGTTTACTATCAGAAGCCACTGTAATCCCTTTATGAAATAGTCAAAATATGATCTGTGTGAAAGGAAGATCATGTTATAGGCAGCATCAGCCCCCCCATCTGATTTCTGAAACCTAGGCAGACAGAACTCATGTTATCTTATTTTATTTTGGCAGGGGTGACTTTATTTCTTCTAAGAAAAATTTTTGATGGAATCACAAATTTATTTAAAAGTTGGAAGCAGGGTACAGAGAATTTTCTTTTTTTGAACCATTTGAGAGTTAAATTGTTTACTTGATGCTCATTACCCCAGATACTTTAGTGTGTGATTCTTAAACACAAGACTTGTTCCATTATTTTTCTAATTCTTCATGTCTCTCTGACCCAAGAAGGTGTTTTAGGATCACCCTATATTTTCTATATTCCATTTTTGGAATCATTCATTTTTTAAGGCTCTCTGAATACTTTTTGTAGTGGACAGCACTTAGAAAGCAAGATCTAGGTACTTGGTGTGCTTATTGCTATTGTTATTGCTCCCAGCCTCTCTCAGTAAATAGAGGTTAGGAGTTTAGCATGTGTATATATGTATATACATATACACAAATTTGCACCTCTGTCTTCATTTATTATATATTGAAACATATGAGCTCAAATTGATAATTTCAATTTTAGTATAACACTTTAGGACTTACTCTATTTTCTCCAATAATAAGAAACCTGACTTCCATTATCCTGAATAAATAAATAAATATTTGATTGGTCCTGGTATAGATAACCAGTTTCTCATCTCAGTTGCTCTCCTTTCCCTGCATGGGTCCCTTTTTTTCTATAGCAGTGTTCCACCCCTTTCCTTACATGTGGATACTCTTCTCATCCTGTTTAGACACATGACTCCCCATCTTGCACTGCCCTTCTATGAAGAAACTGTTCTCAATCTATTTATGCTTCAAATTCTTACACTTGGCATTTCCTCCTTTTGGATGCCCTCCTCATCCTGCTTTGCCTTTTATGCCCATTTTGGGCTTTTTGCACATATAATCTTTTTATTGTTTATATATTGTTTTCTGCACTCCACACTGGCTCCCTTTGTCATTGTTCTCTTTACCTGTCAGGCTCTGATTCCTCATTCCAGATCACACCCTACCAAGGATCACTTCCTTATCCTGATGGACTCTGACATACTATTCGGGGCTATCCTTCTGTTTGCACACTGTGGATAAAAATTTTACAGGAAAAAACTATACTAAAAACTTTTAAAAGCATTAAAAACAAGTAATACTTGTAATTTTTGTTGTTTGCTAAAAGAGAACAGCTGTGGTATAGTTTAGCTCTTATAGTGATAGCTTGACTCATGGGATTCACAGCTTTAAAATATAGTTTTTTATAATATTCACAAGGATACCAATGGTTGTTGACATATGCTTTCTTACAAAAGCTGTTTTCGGTGCTGATATGGGAGCAATTAATATAGCTTATGAAGGAACCTAGGGAGGATCTTCATTCATACCTCAGTGTAGAACTGTTTTCATTGCCTTTTATCATGCTCAATCGATACAACAGTGGAGTTCAGATTAGCTCCTCGGTTCAGATTAACTTTAGTAAGTTACTTAGATTGTCTAATATTGATCTGCTTTAAAACTAGAAATATTAGTAGTTGCTACCCTATAGGGTTCTTCAGGAGATTATAGGTGGTAATGTGAATAAAGTTTTTGGCAGAGTGACTGGTACATAACAAGTGCTCAATAAATGTTACTGTATTTATTGTTCTTATAACTAGCATCATGTTTGGTATGGATGCATATGGAGAGTTACAGATGGCTTACTCTAAAGGGAAATATATTTCATCCCTTGTTCTGGGCAGATGCTTCAGATGATCCAGAATTGAGTAGTACACAATTTCTGCCTTCAGGGAGCTTTTTTTTTGCTGAGTAATTTTATCTATGGTGGTTGCTTAAACTATATCGTAAAGTTTGAAGGTTTTTTTTTTTTTTTTTTTTTTTTAAGATTTATTTATTTATACAAGCACTGGGTTCAGTCAGAAGCACGGGAGGGTGAGAGAATTCACCAGAGCCAGAGGGGAGAGCAGGGCAGGCAGACTGACGAAATACACTGCTGAGGGGAGCAGCAGGCACAGCAGGAGAGGTCTGTCGCGCCATGTGGGACCCTCGCCTGGTGGTCCGGGATCGAATCGGCACTGCAGAGGCTGTGGGCAGCTTAGCAACTCAGCTCTCAACTGCTGCGCCGCTGGGGAGGCCCAAGTTTGAAGTTTTGATAAAAAAGTATGGGAATACAATCTAGGTCAAAGTGTGGTGTTAGTATTATAAAACCTTTGAACTTTTATAAAACATTCTCTGATGTGTGGATTTTGTTTATTTCAGCCAGCACCTAACCAAGTCACTTTTCATCTACCACTACATCGTTACTATGCTATGTTTTTGAGTAAGGTAAGATTGTCATTCAAAAAATTTTTTAAGATTGGGAAATGCATATTAAATTAGTAACTCTTTTTTTAATCACAAATTTTAGGCTGTGAAATGTCAAGAACTAGATTTGGATTCTGTTTTACCAGATCAGGAAATGCTAATGAAACTAATGATTCACCCACTCCAAATTCAAGTAAGTATTTAGGCTTTTAAAAAGTTTTAATTAAAGTCCTTGTTTAAGTGTCTTCCTTTATTTTATTTGTATGCTTTTATTGTTATAGCCAAAATGCTTAAAAACTTTTTTAATTTAACATATGTATTTTTGCTATTTGTTATTTGTTCTATACATATTTGACATACATATTTTTGCTATTTGTTATTTGTTCTATGAGATTTACTTTTAGTTACAATTTCCGTAGGAATTCTTTTTACTATAACTTATGGAGGAGTTTTACAGCACTGTTTTGGGTATCAGCAGATCCAGCAGATTCTAGCCTTGATGTTCCCACTATCTTCTTATCCACATTGTTTGGGTTGATTTACCTAGTTGATCCTAGTTTCTCTGTTATATCTTTTGACTTTCAACATTTAGCTTTGTTTTTGGTATCCCTGCTTTTTTAAGGCATTACATATATGTTTGTTATTTGAAAGAGTTAAATATAAATGTCAATGACTGCTCATGAATGATTCCTGTGAAAACTGTTATAAATGTATCCTGGCACCATCATGGAAAACTAATTCATGTATAAACTCCAAAAGGTGGGACCAGGGATTGTACAGAGTATGATGATTACTTCATGTTAAAAAATGTGTATTTGAATTGAATATCTTTAATATTGGATAGAACGTCAGGCATAAATTATGATTAAATTGTAAAATATTTTTAAATGATTGTTCAATATAACATGATTCTATAAATATTAAATGACTTATTATTTGTTTAATATACTTATTTTTTACTTTACTAGGCAAGTCTTGCTGAAATCCATAGTAATATGTGGGTAAGAAATGGTCTGCAAATCAAAGGACAGGCCATGACCTATGTCCAGTCTCATTTCTGTAATTCCATGATTGACCCTGACATCTACCTATTACAGGTAAGCCAGTTTGATAATGCAGATGCTACACTTTAGAAGTGTTTCATTTGTACCTGCAGGATTTTAATTTATACAGAGAATTAAATAGTGATTTGTAAAAGTCAGTGCTGTTGAAGGAATAATTTATTACTTATATTTCCAAAGAGAAGGAAGCATTCCGTGACATGCTAGGCATACTGGAAGCATGAGATTCTGATTAGGAGGCAAAAGTGTGAATGAGGGGAAATCCTCTGCTAGAACCTTTATTGGGATTTTGATGGGAAAGGCAAGGCAGTGCTGAGAAGAAGTTTAGGATTGGCTAGTTTGAATAATTCTCAAGTGTTTGGGGGAATGTAGTTTGTCCCAACTTGCCTGGTATTTTACTGGATTGCTTTAGGGTAGGGGGAATACTGATATTGATGTAGTGTGTGAGAATTAGAGGAGTGATTACTTGCATATGAGAAGTAAGTTGCTTATTATATTTAGGAATTAGCTAGTTCTTGGAGAGGTAGTCTCTCCTGGGATCTGCAAGCTCCTCTACTAGAGGCCACAACATCGTAAGACACTGAAAATTAAAAAAAAATTTACAAGAAGTAAAACTGAATGTTGAGAAATTAAGTTGGTGTTTTTTTTTGTCTTTTAAAGGTTTGTGCTTCTAGACTTGACCCAGATTATTTTATTTCATCTGTCTTTGAACGGTAAGAATAATTTTATTAACGTCCAGTATCAGGAAGTATTTGTAATTTAGTTAATTTTGATTTAACACAAAAATATATCTCAATTATTTCTTATTATAGATTTAAGGTAGTGGATTTATTGACAATGGCTTCACAACATCAAAACACAGTACTTGATGCAGAGCATGAGAGATCGATGTTAGAAGGCGCTCTTACATTTCTTGTGATTCTTTTGAGTCTTCGTTTACATTTAGGTAAAAACCACTAGTGCTACTACTGGGGTATTAACTATTCTCCCTTCCTTCCCCTCTCCCTGTGGTACACAGGTAAGCCAAATTGATAATTGAAATGTGGTTCAGAAATGTCTCATTTGGACCCACGGGATTTTAATTTATAGTGGTGACTGAATGGTAGTAACTGACTTATGGAAAAATAAAAGGATGTAGATATATGTAAACATTGCTTCGGACTCTTGATATATTTCGCATTTGTTACAACTTTAAGGATATCCTTTAAAAAACCTCTACTTAAGTGAACTGCTAACCTAACCTTAGAGTAGTTAATCTTCAGTTATACATTGTATAATTGCATTGTATTTTTTGCTCACTAATTTTGAAGTATCGCATTCTTGATAAAACAGCCTAATAAAATGTGGTAAGTTGTTTCTTTGCTTTATATATATGTTCATATTAATTTTATTTTTAATTATTTTAGGAATGTCTGATGATGAGATTCTTAGAGCAGAGATGGTAGCCCAGCTGTGTATGAATGACAGGACACATAGTTCATTGCTGGACCTCATATCCTTTTGAAAGTTTTAATTTTCTGCTAGGTCTAGAATCTAAATAATAAGTAATTTTTACAGATTAAAGATATATCACTTTTTTTTTATTAGAAATGGTATTTTAAGTGGAAAGATTGTATAGAAAAAGAGCTTCACTTGTTTGATCAAGGGTGTGTTTAGTACTGGTGCCATCAGTTTTTGCCTCTAATTGTTGCCTCTCAGAAAACTCTTATTAGGCCTTGGAGTCATGACTCTGGACACCACAAGATCTGACCTAGGACAACACTAATGAAGTACACTTCGTAAAAGGCAGCTTGTTCAGCTTTATCTGTTTAGCTGTGGTTAAAACTTAGAGATATATTTTACAGTTGTTTTTAGCAGAGTTTTAAAGTTTATGAGAATTTTTTTTCCTTAGAATCAGTCTTAGCCAAGAAGTTTTTAGGGGCAAATACAATAGCCTACAAACTTTGAAAGCTTGCAGTTATTTGTACAGCACTGAACACGCTACAGACACTATTATTTTTAAAGTTATAGTTAATGAGGTGAAGATAATTGTGTATTATTTTGTGATAAAAATTTACTGTTTCTAAATTATGGATATGATCAGAAAAACTGGCAATAATTTTGGGAAATAACTCCTGTTGGAATGCCTGTTTGATACTTTGAAGATTTTTATGAGCAGCATCAATTTGATATTGTTTGATAATTTCATTCAGCCATTTTATCCTGTTCGTGCATGTTGTAACAGAGCCAAAGCATTCTCTGTAACTTGAAACAATTGAGAAATTTGTGATATAGTAGTTTCCTTTGCTTAAATTTTCTTAGCATCTTTTTCTTTTCTTTTTTTTCTAGGATATTTATGTTTCAGGGAAACAATCTTCATAAAATTCTTGACTAGTTTTTAGCGTGTTCTTTGATTTTCTAAGGGGAAGCACAGTATTTGTAGAGAATGAAAATGGTGATCATTAAAAAATTCTTTTTATTTCCTGAAATATCATTCTGGGGAAAATATACTTGGTAATTATGTCAGCATACAGTTTATTAGTAGACTTCTAGATTTAAAAATATTTTAAAAATGACTAAAAAGTTATTATTGAGCTACAGTATTATACAGCCCTCTTGTGGCCAATGTTATATATTACAGACAATTGCTAGTGGTCCATTTTAGTAAAAATAAACTTTCATACATTGGTTAAGATTGTTTTATTACAAAAGTGGCTTTTATTTTTCTTGACACATATATCATATTCCAGAAAATCCAAATCCCAAAAGTGGCATTATTCCGGGGAGTTATAGCTTTGAATCAGTTTTATCAGCTGTAGCTGATTTTAAGGCTCCTGTTTTTGAACCTGGAGGTTCTATGCAGCAAGGCATGTATACTCCCAAAGGTACGTTTATATACATAAACATGTTATGTGAAATACTTTTTTTTGAAGAAGAATTGTGTAAACTGAGTAAATGTTTTATCCTTTGTTTATTAAACTTTGGGTTTTTTTTCCCCCCTTAAACTTTCTATAGATGTATGTCTTTTATGGTAAACAGTGAATGATACTGCTTTCCTTTATTTACAAATTTACATTTTTATACTACCATAAGCTTCTTTAGATGACTGTATTATAAATGGATTTTACATATCAACATTAGTTCATTTTTTGTAAGTTAAGGAACTGTAAATGAAAGAGAAATTAGAAAACAATATATTCTTAAAGATATTTTGACAGTATTTGCTCTCTAAATTTGATTTTTAAATAGTTCTCACTACCTGAATTTTAACTTGAAACAGTTAAAGAATTAGTATATAGAATTATGATAATACTTTCTTGCATTTAAAAATATATATTAATACAAGAAACCTTTTCCTTAAGTGAGCATTTATGTAAAGTTCCCCTCAGATTTATAGATGTCATGCTTGGCAATAGTTAGAAGCAGGTGAAACTCTGACAGTTGGTTTTTTTTTTTTTCATTTTCACTAATCTAGTTTAAAATTTTGAAAGAAGTAGCAATTATACGCTTCGTGACTCCTCAACACATTGTTAAAATGAAAAATATGGTGCTTACATTGAAGTTGTGTTCAGCAAAAATAAAGCAAAATGAACTGTATCATCTAGAATTTTTCAAGGAGCTCACATAGATAGCAAGAACAATCCAGAGTCTCTTTGGAATATATTCTATCAAAGTAAAAAACACAGTGTGTCTTTATTGGCCTGAACACTTTGTATCTAAAATGAACTTTGAAGTTGAGGGACCATTTGGTACAATATAGTACTAATTAAACTATTATGTGAGGATTACTTCTCTCAGACTCACTCATGGGCTTTATTAAAAACACAGATCCCTATGTCTCAGCCTGTTTACTATCAGCAGTATTTCTTGGTATGGGTTCTGGGAATCTGCTTTTAAAAAAAAACCTCTATGCCTAATAGCACAATAGACACTGAAACACGAAGATGAAGCACTGGGTGTTTGAAGATTAGGGTAAAGAGATTGAGTGTTATGTTCAAATACAATACTGAATTATATTAGCTAGTTGTAGGATATTGAGAACATGTTTTTTAATCCTTGGATTTGACTTGTAAAATAAAGAGAGCAGATAAATGTTTTTAAGCTTTTTAAAAGTAGTTGAAATAAAGCTTTCTGAGGGACCTAAGACTTAAGCGAATCTATTATACAGAAATAAAGCCTTACTATTAATATTATTAAAGTGGGTGTGGGTAGTAGATATAGCTTGTCATCTTTTTTGCCACCTCCTTGCTCCTAAGTAGTCCCTGCTAACTCTTTGGAGAGCCAACTTCATGAAACACTGAAGCCCACTGGACTAGAGGAACTAATTTTTTTTCCACTGCGTTTGTTTTGTAATTCTGATAAAAACACTAAATTTTATTCTTACAAATTAATAGATTTAAAGTGAATGCCAAAAAGTAATAGAAATAACAAAGGCCTCTTTGTCTTTGTGAAGACCTTTCTTTTTTCTTTTTAAAATATTTATTATTATTTTTTAAAAATTTATTTATGCATACCAGAGCTGGGGTGTAGGCCAGAGGTGTGGGAGATGAGAGGATTTACCAGAGACAGCGTGGGGAGCAGAGAGGTCTGCTGTGCCTAGCCGGGATCCAACTCTTGCTACAGTGGCTGGCAAGAGTTTGGTAGTGCTGAGACTTAACCCCTTGTGCCACCAGGGAGGCCCTGTGAAGACCTTTCTTAAGGATCTTAAGTCATATTATAATAATTTAAGATGAATAGCCTGTGACTTGGAAATAGGAGCAATTGTTAAAAGTTTCTTATGCTGGAGAGTTGAAATTGTAGCAGATGTATAGACAGAAGCTAAAAGTTCCTGCTGTGTTTCCAATATTGTAAAGTCTTCTGGAGACAATGAGTAGGGGAAAAATTTTAATAGTTGGAAAGGGACATTGATAAGGCAATGCTTTCTAAAATTATTATCCTACAGATTTTTGTCACTTCTAAATACCATCTCTACTATTATATACATATTTTATGCTATATTTATTTTCTAAAATGGATTTGCTTTTTAGAACTTGTACTCATTTTACGAATGATTAGTGAGATCACAGATTTTATTTGCAGTTTATAATTTTTAAATACATATTGATGTAATTATATAATTATTAAAAAACTTTGTATGCTTAATACTTAAAATCATCTGAATGCCACCAGTTGTACACGTAAGATAGTGGTTCCTAGTAATGGAGAAGGTAAGGAGACCAATGTTCAATTTTAGCATAACAACATACTCACTAATTTTTAAATCTAGTTCTCACATTTTTTTCTTTGAATACTTCAAAAAGTGATAATGTGTTGGGTTTTTAAATTTCTAAAGGCACTTAAAAAAAGACAATGAGGCATCATCACGTTACTGCTTGCTGAAATAAGAATATTCAAAATGATGAAATTCTAATTTTTGACAGAAAAATTCATGGCATCAAGGTTATTAATGCAAACATACAATAAATTTAACCTATTTTATCTTTTAAATTTGAAATGTACTTTTATATTTAACTCATTAGGGGATGACTTTATTCCTGAGTAGTCAGTATTCTGTTTCTACTTTCTTTTGAATAATAGCTGAAGTCTGGGATCAGGAGTTTGACCCAGTCATGGTCATTCTTCGTACTGTTTACCGTAGAGATGTGCAGTCTGCAATGGACAGATACACAGCATTGTAAGTTTGTTTTACTGATTAGTATAATAATGGACGTATTTGTGTATTTTCATGGAGAAATTTCTGTTATATTGATTAGTATATTAATGTATATTAGTATATTAATGTTTCGTATTTACATAGAAAAGTTTCCATTATAACACAAATGTGATATGTACTCATTATACTGTTAGCTTTTAGAGGAGAAAATATTTTAAGTTAAAAAAAATCTGTGATGTATGTTTTTTTCAAGATTGAATTTAAATTTGTTGTTGCTATTTGACCAGTGGAATTCAAAGCTGGATTTTGTGTTGTTCTACTTTTAAACCAGTAGAGGAGGCACAAGTTAAAATAATAAAATAGTCTGGCATCAGAAATGATGGGTATCTGTAAAAATAGTGTCATATTGCTATGTTCTTGACACTGGGAAAATAGCCAAACAAAATCAATTTTATTTGTAAATATGTAATAAAGTAGCTTAAAATGTTGGTGACTGCAGGAAATAAAAGTTTTGAAAGATATCTTTTTTGAAGATTTTTTTTAAGTGACATAACATTAGTTTCCAATAGTGTATATGTTTTGGTAGTAGAGGTTCATATTTTGAACACTTTTTTGAATGAACAATTCAGTTTTGTATGTTGTTATAGATTAATTTCTACCTATTTTTAAGCTTCAGTAATTAATATTATATTGCTGAACATCATATCATTTATTTGTGCTTTTTTAAAGCTTAAACAATTTTTTTAAAAGTTTAAAATAATGAAAATGTTTTTGATCTTGAGAAAATATTTGTCCAGAAAACTACCAAAGTATAAATACAGATATTAGACATAGTTGATACTTCTCTTTTGCCAACCTTAGCAACAATAGATAGATAGATGTTGAATTTAAGATTCATCACAGATATGTCTGGAGAAAGTTTGTAGTATAGAATTTTAACATCCCCTTCATACCCCCAAACAAAAAACAAAAACAAAAAACAAAACCATGTCAGCCATCAGCATCTCTCTCTCCCCCTTTTTCTAAAATCCCTTGGGAAGATTTCAGAGGTTCTCCTTTCTCTGCTTTACTAGTAACATATTTTAAATGCTTTTCCATATGGTTTTACAATTATTTGTAGACTTTTACTAGCATCTTGGCTCCTTGAGGAAAGCTATTTTATCTTTATATCTCTTTTACATCTTTAGTATCTCGGTGTTAGTATTACGTAGTAGATATTTAGAATATATTTATTAACTAAGTTTGAGTAGTTTAGATTGACATATGAAAACTTGGGTGGTATTCATAAACACGGTAGCCCTAAGTGGCTTTACCTTTTTTTCTAGGAGGTGGTGGTGGGACAGTGGCAGTGGCTAGTTGTCTGAATATGCTCTAAGTATTAAATACATAGTGAAATATATTATTCTTTTTACTTTATAATGAATAAAAATTCAGACTGGGATTAGGCCAAAGCTTTTAAGGAGTCATTAAATGCTCAATGTATTAGTTTTAAAATAGAAATTTAATTTTTTTATTTTTTAATGTAATTTTAAAAATTGAAGTAACATTTCACTATAATGTAAAAGTTTAAGATATGCATCATTGCAAAGCAACATGTGTGTATACTATATTAAATTTATCACTAACAGTCCAATTCTGTTCTTCACCATAAAAGGGAAATTTTATTTAACAATACACATATCCAGAGTGCTTGATATATGCCAGGCACTCTGTAAAGCAAACAGAATTGTGTATTTTATTTTTCAATAGCATATTTTTGATTGAGCCCCAAGCAGATTATTTCTCTCTTTTCAATACAGTGTTTCCTAATCAGGGGCTGTTGTCCTCTTGGGGACATTTGGCATTGTGTGAAGACAGGGAGTGTTGTTACTGACATCTAATAGACGTCTACTCCCTACAAGTAGCAATTATCTGTCTCTAAATGTCCTTAGTGTCAAAGTTGGGAAACCTGATTAGACTTATATTACCATTTAGGTAACCTTTTCTGTTTGTAGGTATCATGGGTTTTCTGATCTAGTTTGTTATTAGTTGTTTAGATCCATATCATATTTTGTGTTGTGATTATTTCATATAGGGAAAACCATATCCTCAGAGCTATTTTTACTAGTTTTTCTTCTTTCATATTTTGCTCTCCATTTTTTTCTTAATTGTCTCATTCCATTTGTTTTTCAAGCCCCCGTGCAACTTATTTATGGTTTCTTAGAAGTATTCTGAAGTGGTGGTTTGAAAATCTATATTTTAAAAGAAATATATATATATAATAACAACAGATATATAATAGTAACAGATCACAAACATACCTTTTCATTTTAGACTAAAACCTTTGAACCATTTTTTTAAAAGACTTATTTATTTATACCTACAAGAACTGGGGTACAGGCCAGAGGTGTGGGAGGTGGAGAGGATTCACCAGAGACAGAGTGGGGAACAGAACAGGCAGATTGACTGAAATACACTGCTGAGGGGAGGTCTGCTGCGCCATGGGCTTAGCTCCCTGGCTGGGGATTGAACTCATGCTGCAGTGGCTGCGGGTAGCTTCATAGGTTGCATCTTAACCCCTTGCGCCACCAGGGAGGCCCCGAACCATTTCTTGTAAATTAATCTTTAGAGCTTTATGTACAAAATATTATATTCACTTAGTAACTTGTAACACTTAGTAACATGTATACTTAAATAAAAATATAGATGTGAAGAAAAGTTTCTTTGTAGAATGATTTTTTTGAAATTTATTTTGCATGTGAAATGTGCTTTTTTTTTTTTAATAGAGGCATTTTTTTTAAATTTATTTTTATTTGTTTGTTTGTTTTTGTTTATACATGCACTGGGTACAGTCAGAAACGCGGGAGGGTGAGAGAATTCACCAGAGCCAGAGTAGGGAGCAGAGCAGGCAGGAGGACTGAAGTACACTGCTGAGGGGAGCAGCGGGCGGCAGGAGAGGTCTGCACGCCATGTGGGACCCTCCTCCGGTGGCCGGGGAGCAGCCAGGGATCGAACCGGTGCCGCGGAGGCTGCGGGCAGCTTCACAACCCAGCGCTCAACCGCTGCGCCACCGGGGAGGCCCTGAAATGTGCTTTTTTTAGATGATATATTTTAGTTGCTTTATAGTTTATATATAATTGACTATTCCAGTTCTTATTATAGCACAGCTGGGAAGTTAACCCAAAACTGTAGGACTTACTGATCATTTTAATTTTCTTTTTAGGGACAAAAAGTGACTTAACTGAGTTTAATTGAGTGGGATCATTTTTTATTTTCAAGAAGGCAATAGAGGGCCTCCCCTGGTGGCGCAGCGGTTGAGCGCTGGGCTGCGAAGCTGCCTGCAGCCTCTGCAGCGCTGGTTCGATCCCTGGCTGCCGGTGAGGGTCCCACATGGCGCGCAGACCTCTCCTGCCACCCGCTGCTCCCCTCAGCAGTATACTTCCATCCTTCTGCCTGCTCTGCTCCCTGCTCTGGCTCTGGTGAATTCTCTCACCCTCCCGCGCTTCTGACTGTACCCAGTGCTTGTATGTATAAATAAATAAATAAACAAATAAATCTTTAAAAAAAAAAGGCCTTTTGAAAATAATACTGAAAAATTTTAAATTAAAATTGTGTCCTCAGAATTTAGCTTGGTGTTAGGTACTTTGTATAGCCAATCAGTAATTGTTAAATGACTGAAAAGTAAATTTAAAATGTTTGTGCTAAGAATTTATGTGAAAATAAGCCATTTGCTTTATATGATTTTTTTAAAAAAAGATTTTTATTTATATGTATACAAGAACTGGGATGTAGGCCAGAGGTATGGGAGTTGAGAGGATTCACCAGAGACAGTGGGGAACTGAACAGGCAGATTGCCTGAAATATGCTGCTGAGGGGAGCAGCAGGTGAGACAGGAGAAGTCTGCTGGGCCCTGTGGGTAACCTCCGTGGCCAGGGATTGAACTCGTGCTGCAGTAGCTGCGGATTGCTTCATAGTGCTGATGCTTAACCCCTTGTGCCACTAGGGAGGCCCCTACTTTATATGATTTTTAGATGGTTAGAATTTTGGGATCTTAATGCTCGAAAAGGTCTTCAAGATCTTCCGCAAAAGATCTTGTGAAAGTATCTCAAAGGCTGTTACCATAAGAGGGGTTTCAGCAATAAGGAGAGGAGGTCTGGTAGTGGAGGTGGCCCATTCTGCCTCCTTTACTTACCCCCAGTTTCCCAAAAATTCTCAATCGGCAATTCAGGTCTTAAAAAGAAAATAAAAACAATATAACAACAAAGCAAATGAACATTTGAAAGTTATCCATTCAATGCGGTGTTAAATTTTACATATGAGCATGTTAGAACTGTAGTCAAGGCCATTCCAAAACACAACTTTTAAATTCAACTAAAAAGCATATGTTTTTGATGTTCTAGTTTCTGATATTTCTGTTGCTTCCCATCTTCCATCTTTGAAGGTTAATGGCTACTGCCTCATGTTTGAAAGTATAATATGCGAGATCATTTGTGCCATTTTTGTCTCAAACTAGTCAATAATTAGATGTCAGTTTGAGTCACGAAATTTTTTTTTGCTGTCATGTAGCTTTTCATTTGCATTATTCCATTAATTCTTTTGAAATGAGCAGTCAAGATGATGTATTACCTGCTACCTTGAACAAATATAACAACTTTATTTTTGAACTGCGTATTTAGGGGCTAGTGCTTAAAGCAAATAAAGATACAAAATAAAAACAAAATGCTTTTTATGCTGAATGAAATAGAATGGTTGATATTTTATTATGTGCTGTTGGGTTGTTTTGAAAATTATACTTAAATCTAATAATAATTAGTACTGTATCACTGTAGTATTATATTAGAAACCTCTTTTTTAAGTGCAATTTTATGGCTTTCATTTCTGGAGTGTAGGTGCAAATTGTTTCTCTGGTATGTGAGTGACAATTTTTATTTTTAAGGACCCTCCCCCCATCCCCCCACCCCCGCCTCATAATATACATTTCCTCTAAATTGTGTTTCTATTGTTCAGTTTCTAATTTCCATGTTAGTCTTCTTTGGATGTCTGATCATTCTGGCTGCTTATGGCTAAGAACTCTTAAGAACTCTTGTAGATTCCGAGTTTTAATGTAGGTTGATTAGAGTGGTCAGGTTTGTTGAGAAATCTTATGTTAGACTTTTTAGATTTTTCTTTTTAGTCTGGTTAGATTCCTAAGAGAAGGGTCTTCAACATATTGCTTACAAAATAATGATCTGTGAATTAAATGGAGACAAGGCTTAGGGACTTTGAATCAAAAATGCATTTTATTTAAAAAAATGCATTTGCCTTTAACCCCCAATTCTACTTTTAACTGTTCTTGCGTTACTTTCTCCAGAGATGAATTCTCCAGTTGGAATTCTTTTGGAGTGGGGGAGAGGACGTTTTCATTCTTTCTTCATTTTAGCTTCCTATCTTCCAACCTTCCAGTCACTTCCAGGCACCAGGACCATTTATTGAACAATTTCTCACTGATTTGTAATCCTAATCCCATCAGATACAATTGATTCTCATTGTTTGCAAATTTTGTATTCGCAAATTAGGAATCTTGCTAAAATTTGATTTTTTAATCCAAAGTTAATAATCACAACACTTTTCTGGTTATTTGCAGGTAAGTGTGGACATCTATAGAGTGCACCTAGCTGATGTTGAACAAAGCATTGCATGGCCTTGTTTCTGCTCTAATACTGTAAACAAGTGTCCTTTTTGTGATCTGTTGATTTTGTTTTTAAAATGACCCTCAAGTGTAGTGCTGAAGTGCTGTCTAGTGTTTAAGAAAGGGCAAGAACCTTTGATGGACCTTATAGACAAAATTTGTTGTTAGTTTTGTTCAAGCATGAGTCATAGTGCTATTGGCTGTGAGTTTAGTGGAAATGAAACAATATGGTACATCCTGAAAGACACAGGAAATTCATTGATTTATACATGAACCCTCTCCAGAAATTGCTGAAGTGATAACTATGGTGTGTGATGAAGATATGGAAAGATAAAATGCTAAATTTAGACTTGTGATGATGATTGATTACAAAAAGCATAGTGGACATTATTGTTGTCATTCTAAAAGCTTGAGAAATTTACTGTTCCATTACCCAGGGTGAGGGAAGTGTTAAGGCTTTCTTGGCTAATGTTGACTGACTTGTGTGTTTCAAAAGGTAATATGTGTGAAAATGTTAAAATTGTGAGCAAGAGAGGCTCTGCAGATAAGAAGACAGAAGGTTTTGAAAGTAGGTTTTTAAAGTTGATGGACTAACTTGTTTTATAAGGACATTGACAAATGGCCCTTTATAATGCAAATAATGTTTCAGTTGACAAAAATTTTGTGAACCTGACTTGCAGGAATCTAACTATTTTCCCTAGGAACAATAATTCGGTGTGTGTAGTGACTTTGTGTAGTATTTTAATATTTGGCTGTAACAAGCATCTCTGTGTATGTCAGTCTATTTCTCTTCTGTACATTCTATAAATTAATACCATACTCTCATAAATACCTACCCTCATTCTTCTTGTTCCTTCTCCTATTATTTTTCTTTTTGTCTTCTGTTTATGAATTATTTATTCTTGACCTTTTGCCTAGATATTTATGATACTATATCAAATTTAATAACAAAACCTTGGATTTTTATTGAAATTGTTCTGAATTCATAGATTAACTTGGTAGAAATGCTATCCATGTATAGACATCGCATGTATCTCCATTTATTTAGGTTTTATTTAATTTTAATAAAATTTTGTACTTTTCCAAAAGGTTTTGGTTATTTTGTGGGATTTATTCAAAGCTATCTTACAATATTTATAGATATTATAGTAGTATATTTCCTAAAATTATAGTTTGTTTGTTTTAGTGAATAAGGATGCCATTGATTTTTGTTGTTTATCTTATGTCAGTTGGAGTATTATAGTTTTAATGATTTGTAGATTTTTAAAAAAGATTTATTTATGCATACACGAGCTGTGGTATAGTCCAGAGGTGTGGGTGAGGGAGGTGAGAGGATTCGCCAGAGACAGAGTGGGGAGCAGAACAGGCAAATTGGCTGAAATACATTGCTGAGGGAAGCAGAGGGTGAGACTGGAGAGGTCTCCTACACCATGTGGGCTAGGTCCCTGGCCAAGGATTGAACTCTGTTGCAGTGGCTGTGGATAGCTTCATAGTGCTGAGTCCCAGCCCCTTGTGCCACCAGGAAGACCCTAATTTGTAGATTTGTTTTAAACGATAATTTGTGGATAGTTGTATTATCTGAGGTCTATTTATTATTTATTTGTGTTTGCTCTTTTTTTTAATTCTTGATTAGTCTAATCACAGGATTATCAATTTTACTCTGTCTTTAAGTACCAACTTTTGATTTTGTTATTTCTTTTTAGTTCATTCTTTTTTCCTTTATTATCCCTTATTATCATCTTCATCTTAGTTTGGATTCCCCCTCTCTTGTCTTAGATGCTTAGTTGTTTTTTTTTTTGAAAAAGGGTATGCATTTCTTCCCAAGTATTGCTTTTGATGTATATCAGAATTTTTTTTCCTGTATAGGTTCTAAATATTAAAATATTCCTATTATTATTATAATAAAAACACAAAGTTTTAATGTGTTTATATGTCTGAATTTTAGATTTTTGGGGTTGATTTCTAGTTTTACTTGCTTATGACAAGTGGTGATAGTCCAAATATTTGTTTTTTGGTACTCGTTGAGATTTACTTTGTATCTTAGTATTTTAATTTTTATAAATATTTTGAATGTATTTAAGAATTATGTGTGTTCTCTAATTATTTATTTTTTTTTCTGGTGTTTTTCTTTGAAAGATTTATTTATTTATTTATACAAGAATCGGGGTACAGGCCAGATGCACGGGAGGGTGAGAGGATTCACCAGAGACAGTGCGGGGAACAGAACAGGCAGACCGACCGAAATACACTGCTGAGGGGAGCAGCGGACGAGACAGGAGAGGTCTGCTGCACCATGTGGGACCCTCCCCCGCAGGCAGGGATCGAACCAGCACTGCAGAGGCTGCGGACAGCTTCACAGCGCTGCGCTCAACCGCCTGCACCACCAGGGAGACCACCGGGGATTCAAATCTATGCAATCAGGCTACAGAGATCCTTTTGCCCTAAATCAGTGTCACATAAGTTGCACATAAATACGAGCAACACAGGTGAAATAAATCTAAAAATCTACAAAATAATGTTTCCTTTAAGGACACACGTAAACATATAGAAAAAGTACTGACAGGTAAAGTAGAAAAATGCATCCACAATGTTGGATTTGCATCATAAAATACATAATTCTAATTTAAAAAAAAAGCAGGTGTCTGCCTCTCCACACATGTGGGAACAGTCTAGAATGATGCCTGTGCCCCTGACAGAGAGGTCCTTTGAGTGACAAGGGCTGGGGGGAAGAGGGTTGGAATGGGCTTGCTCTCTAAGGGAACTCAAGACCTCTCTGTATGCCTTCATTTTTTTTTTTCAAATGTTCCTTACTTGACTTAGGTTCAACTTTGTTAATTGTGTTGTTAAAAATCTTGTAAATCCTTAGCAATTTATTTTCTTGGACTTTTAAAAAATATATTTGTAAATTTATTTTTATTTATTTATGCATTCAAGAACTGGGGTGTAGGCCCGAAGTGCAGGGAGTAAGAGGATTCACCAGAGTCAGAGTGGGGAGCAGAACAGGCAGATCTACTGAAATACACTACTGAGGGGAGCAGCAGGCAAGACAGGCGAGGTCTACTGCAACATATGGGTTAGCTCCTGAGTGGGGATCTAACTTCAGCTGCAGTGGCTGGCAATAGCTTGATAGTGTGGAGACTTAACCCGTTGCACCACCAGGGAGGCCCCTTTTCTTGGACTTTCTGTTATAAGTATGTTAATGTCCTCTATTAGGATTATGGATTTGTCACGTTTTCTGTGTACTTCTGATTTTGCTTTTTGTGTGTTGAGTCTACTATTATTTGCCTTCAAGTTAATAATTATCTTCCTAGGGATCCTATTGTTCATTTATCACACAAGAGACAGAAAATCTTTCTTATTTCTCCTTGTGAGTTAACCTCTCGTGGGAAGTTTTAGCTTTATGTAGAATCTTGATTCCCTCTTGGAGCCCTCTGTGAGCTCAACACCTTGAGATCTGCCTGCTTAAGAACCTTAAAACCATTACCAAAAACAGTTTAGTGCTTGCTGTACCTGGGGCAGGGTGGGAAGGGACTCTGTTTTCTCTTTCGTGAGTTCAATGTGCATTCAGAAGATTGTATTTTACCTAGCTGTTCCAACTGTTGGTAGTGGAAAAAATTTTAAGTTATCTATTTTGTTTGGAAATGTCTTTGTTTAGTACTTTACTTTGTACTCTTTCTGTTTATTTTTCCTTTGTTAACATTTTCCTGTTGATATTTCTAGTTTTCAGCTTATCTCTCTCTACTCTTTTTTATCCAATAGGAAACAAAAATGTGGAGAGAATAGATATGTTTGGCATTTTTTTGAATAATTTGATTAAAATTTGTACTGTGTAGAGAAATGTGGCAAAATTAATTTCTTTACGTCACTGTTTAAAGCATGGTTTAATTTTAAGTCTGCCATTTAATTTTAGTTTTGTTTTATTTTTACAGTTTAAAACAGAGTGGAAAATTCCCTGGAAATCCCTGGCCTCCCTATAAGAAAAGGACTCCACTCCATCCCAGCTATAAAGGTCTCATGAGACTTTTACACTGTAAAACTTTACACATTGTGCTGTTCACTCTGCTTTACAAGGTACAGTAGTAATTTGAATAGAAAGACTCAGATTAGAATTTATTTCCATGATTTTCAAAGGATATTTACATAAAAGTGCCATTTATAAAGTGAAACACATTTATACATTTAAAATGTATGAGAATATATTTTAATCACATATATGTGTGTTCTACATTGAAAATAACATAATATTACACCATTATTTATGGGAAAGCGTTCTTACCCAGTTTCATATAGAAATATTTATTGATGGCTTAAGTAGAACAAGAAGCGAACTGTTGTAGACCTATAGGAGAATGGAATGAACAAGAGACAAGACTATCACCAGAATCCACTAAAACAAGAAAATCAAAATGGCAGCCATTGGTGCCATAGATCCTTAGTTTAGCATTGTTTTGTTTTCTTTTTTCCTCTCATCAGTAATGTAACATGGAGGGATTTGATTGAGTTCTTGTTGGGCAGCATTAAGAATTTACCTTTGTTAAATACGTTAGAAACCCGAATTTTTAAGTTAAACCTTAATTTCTCTTTTGGCTAAGAGATGAAAGACAGAAGGACTATACTTATCTAAATAAAATAACTATAGATATAAATATTATGTATATACGGTTAGAGACAAAACCTGTTACTTCTTCCTCTTCCTAATTAGAATTTGAATAATTAAAAGAAATTAAGAGAAAGATAAGCATATTTTTAATAGAAACTTCTAATTACTACATATAACTTTTTAAAATTACTTAAGAATACATTAAATTTAGATAAGTGGACATTTTAGTTTTTTTCTTAATGTTTGCTATGAAATAAAATAATACTTTTAGATTTCTGTACTTCCATTATCAACTCTGCCCAATTTTTCATTTAACTTGTAAAAGTTACTCCTGTTAAGATTTATTTATTTACTTAGTAATTTTTTTTACTTAATGAGGTTACATTAGTATCCCCCATCCCTCCATCAGGTATCACCACCATAGTGTACCCACCATCAAATTGCCCACAGTCCACTACCATAGTTCATTGACTTCCTTTCTTCTTTGTTCTTACCTCTCCTTTATCCCTTCTCCTCTCTGGATGTTTCAGTTCTGTAGCCAACTTTTAAGGGCTAGTTTTTAAACTTGTCTTTTTCTGTTATGATTTAGACATGTACCTCAAAAAATATTGGTTGGTTTATTTTGGTTAAATTCTTGGGGAATCATTTAGTGAAGTGATTAAAATATTCTTTTTTATATTAAAAATCAGATTTTCAAAATGTATTGAAAGTCTATGCTAATGACTTTGATGAATGAAAGAGCCCTCTCTGTAATCAAAATAAACATTAAACAGTCAGTGAATTGAAAGTTTTTAATTCTTTGATCACAATAGACTATGTCTTAGGTCCTCTTTTCCCAGCCCTCTTGGCCATTTGGGCAGTTTGTGTAAGGCTCAGCATAGCCTATCCTGTTTTTTTGCTCTCTGCAGTCTCACACCCTGCAGATCCTCCTCCTCTTATTTTCTCCTGTCATTTATCCAGATGACTGTTTTATGATAACTTGATAGACAACTTGATAGCTACCAGGGCTTTTTTAAAAAATGATATTTTAGGTATCATCTGGTTAGTAGTTTGTTGCATCATATTAAGTGACTTATTGTTGTAGAGAACACCAAAAATCAAGTGTAAGATATGGATGACTTGGATTGTGTAATTCATGTATAAGTTCAGATCTATCAATGTTTCTTCAGAGAAACCTCTTTCTTAATGCTTACATTCCTTTTTTCCTTTCTCATCTGTATAAACCAAACACTAGCATTCATTTTTCATAGCCTCACAAAATCCTCAGGCTCAGATTTAAGAACATTAATGTTCCTTAAACATTTATTATGCTCCCATTTATATGCCAGGTGCTATGGGTGAACACATTTGACTGAAGTATCCTATGTAACAAATTTATGTGATACTCTTGTCATTAGCAGGGAATGTTAGCAAATTAGAATGTAAAATATACTTGTTAAATTATTTTATATACTTGTTAAATTATTTAGTATTATTGTAAAATATACTTGTTAAAATAACTTGTTAAATTAAGTTACTTAGTATACTAATATTAATGGTTTTAGTGGACTACTTATTGTGTTAACCTTCAGAAAATCAGTAAGCTAGATTTGCATTAAATACTATGTGATCTTGAGAGGGAACCTATTTTATTGGTTTTAAGTTTGTCTTTTTAGCAAGATAAAACTTTTAACATATCTGACATGCTATATAATATGATGTAATATATAATATAACATAATATGTACTATGATTGTGTACTTTTGTATGTGATTATGTTATTTTCACCTAAAACATTAAAATGTATTTGGGTATTTAAATGAAATGTATTTTGTGGAAAGATAATTATGAGGCTTCTTTTCCTTTTTGAAGATTTTGATGGATCATCAAAATCTATCAGAACATGTACTCTGCATGGTTTTATATCTGATTGAATTAGGACTTGAAAATTCAGCTGAAGAGGAATCAGAGGAAGAAGTAAGTAATTTCTTATATTTTTATATGTCAGAGTTATGACAAGTGGTTTAATACAGGGAGTATGTCATCTTGAAATATGTTGATGAATTCATGCACATAAAATCTTTTTAAGAACTACTGGAAAAGGAACTTTTTCATCTTCAAAGGCATTTTCTTTTAGAGCTTTTACTGGTGGATTTAACTCCACTTATGGAAATAATTGAATTTAAATGTATAATTCATAATAGATATAAGAAAAGTGGTCAATGCATTTTTTTATAGTATGCTACTAACATTGATTACTGGTAAATTGCAAAGTTAGGAGTTCAGTCTAGAAATTCTAATAATCGGATTAAGGATTTTCAATAGAAATTTAGAAAATTCTGGGCCTCCCCGGTGGCGCAGTGGTTGAGCGCTTGGTTGTGAAGCTGCCCGCAGCCTCTGCAGTGCCGGTTCAATCCCCGGCTGCTCCCCGGCCACCAGAGGAGGGTCCCACATGGCGCGCAGACCTCTCCTGCCTCCCGCTGCTCCCCTCAGCAGTGTGCTTCCGTCCTTCTGCCTGTTCTGCTCCCGGCTCTGGCTCTGGTGAATTCTCTCACCCTCCCGTGCTTCTGACTGTACCCAGTGCTTGTATAAATCAAAAAATAAACAAACAAACAAACAAACAAACACAAATGTTAAAAAAAAATTTAGAAAATTCTTTCTGTAAATATTTTGAGGTAATGGAGCAAATGTTAATATATTAGAGAATATTTAAAATGCTTAAGAAGGCAAGCTATAATTTATTTCATGCCTTTAGAAATAACATTTCCATAAAAACATTAGTGTCAGGTTCTCAACCCCTCTTCCCAAAAGATGTTATCTAACAACATGAAAACAGCAAAAAAACCAACTGTGAGTAGGTAGTACTTTGTAGTCTTAAGTTGAATCAACATATATTCTTTCATTGAGATTAAAACGCCACTGAAATTTCTCTAATACTAATTCAGCATTTTGGTTGATTTTTCAGATGTTCTTTCACAATTAACCCAAATTAGCATTATTTGACACTATTATTACTAATGAAAAATGAAAATGCATTGTTAATTTTTGCAGGTTGAAAATGTATTTTTCAGGAGAAATTTAGCTGAGTTTCATTGGACTTACCCATATTTCTGTTGAGAAATTTATTTCTGTATTTTGTGTTTGGTTTTATTAGCCCTTTGTAAATTTGTGGAGGAGACTGTAAGAGATTATGGAATATGACAATCAGTAGATAATTATGTGGACTCTACCATCTATATTGTATTTTAAGCCTGTCTTGGCAGTATTTGATGGGTATTGTGTTTATGTTTTCAGACTTCAGTGTGTGGACCAGAACGTTGTCATGACAGTTGGTTTCCTGGCAGTAACTTAGTATCAAACATGCGGCATTTTATAAACTATGTTAGAGTGAGAGTACCAGAGACTGCTCCAGAAGTTAAGAGAGACTCATCTGCAAGTACAAGCTCTGATAGCTTGGGTTCTTCACAAGTAAGTATAAGGGAGAGAAAGAAAAAGGAACAATGAACAAGGTTGTAGGTAACTTTAAAATGCCTTTTATTTCCTCTGATTTATTTAAGCAACCTCATCTTTTTTTCCCTCTGATTTATCTAAGCAACTTCTGCCTTACTAATCTTTTCCTTTAATCTGCCAGAGTTCACGACGGCCTAAAGTTCTTCAAAGAGAGGTAGACATAAATGGTATTTGTACTAACTAGTAATATGACTTTAATTGGAAATGGGGAAAATGCTCTGAAGTATGTGTGTGTGTATGTATGTGTTTAATATTGTTAAATTAAAAAGTTTAATGTATGTGCGTGGTTTTTTCCGATATAATGACTTAGGCTTAATTTTCAAGAAAATTGATATTATTAAAATAAAATAATACTATTTTATAGTGGGTTTTTCTTATTAGTGTTATAAGTATTTTGGACTAATTATAAGTGGCATATTTGCATCTGTTTATATCTGGCATTGTTACTAACATCTTAAAAAATGAATGTCTCTTTCCTAAATAAACATAATCTTTAGTTACTACTAGCATGCATATTTACATTTTTTTTTTGCTGCATGACAGTTACTTAACTACAATAAAATAAGCCTACAAAAATATTAAGCTCCGTATGTTGTAAACTTTGATTCATTTTGAAATAATTTCATTGCATGTAGCTTAACTAATTTTTAAAAAGCAGAAATGAAAAGTGTTGAAATGATAAAGTTAATTACCTCTCAACACTACAATCTATATATTTTTTTAAAAAGATTTATTTATTTATGCATACAAGAGCTGGGGCACAGGCCAGAGATGCAGGGGGTGAGAGGATCCACCAGAGACAGAGTGGGGAACAGATTAGGCAGATTGACTGAAACACACTGCTGAGGGGAGCAGCAGGCGAGACAGGAGAGGTCTGCCTTGCCATGTGGGTTTCTCCCTGGCTGCCCGGGGATCGAACTCGTGCTTCAGAGGCTTTGGACTGCTTCATAGTGCGGTGCTTAAACCCCTTGTGCCACCAGGGAGGCCCCCAATCTAGATTTTTTGTGTAGCACCATTGAATCAGACATTTCTTATAGTGTAGTCCACTTATAGGAGTGTTCTTTGCCTCTGACTGTATGTTTTTGCTGTGAACACAATAAAGAATTTTGATTAAAATATTGGAATCTCTGTAAGGAGGCAGCTTTTGCCTCTAATGCTGATAGAGAGTACTTTGAAAAGCAATTTAATATTAAGAGATATTGTATACTGTTATCTCATGAAAGCTCAACTGATACTGGAGCATTCTTTCTATTCTTGCATAAAACAATGAAATTCATTAAACTGACATATCTTAATTAAAAGAAAATTTCTAAGATGCCTAATCCAACAACTGCTTTAGTAGAAAGGGTATTTAGAAGATAAATTATCAAGAAAAATACCTGTTCAATTATAAATTAGAGTAACATTCAAATATGAGACCCACCAATGTGATTTATCTTTGTTTCATTTTAGTAACTTAAAGCATTTATGTTAGCAATAACTTTCAAACATTTAAAATTTCTTAATTAAAAATGAAATTAACAGTTTAGATTCATTAACTTAGAAAAAAGTTAATTTATAATTGATTAGAAAATGTAGCTGTCTTCTAGAAGTTAGTAGATAGTATTTTTAATGCTGAATGGAACTACCTATCTTCCTTTAAACTGATGAATAACAGTTTATGATTCCTCTTTAATATGGCTGTGGCTACTACTCATGCTTTGTTTCTTTTCCCTGGTAGTTAGAGCTGAATTTGCAAAAGAGGTGGTATTGTGGATAATCTTCTTTTTCCTTCCTCATTAAAATTAGCAATAAATTTATTTGAGAAAGTGAGGTGAAGGGACATATCTATCAAAAAAGAAAAAATCTGTTTAATATATCTTAAGATGAAACTTGGAACATTCCATTTGAAAAGTTTATTACTAATATGTTTAATACTGTATAACTTCTCTTGATTTTTCTTTCTTTCCCTTTTTTAATGGTAGAATTCTGGTACAGCTCAAGTTTTCAGCTTAGTAGCAGAACGTAGAAAGAAGTTTCAGGAGATCATCAATCGCAGTAGCAGTGAAGCAAATCAGGTGGTTCGTCCTAAATCTTCAAGTAAATGGTCTGCTCCCGGTTCAGCTCCACAGTTAACGACAGCCATCTTGGAAATTAAAGAAAGCATCCTGTCTTTGCTAATTAAGCTTCACCACAAACTCTCAGGAAAACAGAACTCTTACTATCCTCCTTGGCTTGATGACATAGAAATTTTAATCCAACCAGAAACTCCTAAATACAGTCATGGAGATGGTA
The DNA here is from genome assembly GCF_014898055.3 of Talpa occidentalis. NCBI lineage: Eukaryota > Metazoa > Chordata > Mammalia > Eulipotyphla > Talpidae > Talpa > Talpa occidentalis. The sequence continues at coordinate 101,004,046 of NW_023603184.1, forward strand.
TAACTGCAGTAGAAAGAATTTTACTAAAAGCTGCACTGCAAAGCAGAATGAACAAACGTATCATTGAAGAGATATGTAGAAAAGTGACCCCTCCGGTGCCACCCAAAAAAATCACTGCAGCAGAGAAGAAAACATTGGACAAAGAAGAGAGGTAATTTTTTTTTGGTAATGTTTAAATATATATGATAGAGTTGATGGTTTGATAATTTCCCCACCTTTTTTTTTGCCACTTAAGGCCCGTCACTTGGTATTTAGCGCCTATTCAGTATAATCATAACTGATTAGTTTGTAAGAGACATGGAATAAAACATAGTGCTTATTTGTGTGGGATGCTTGAGTTATTGGGAAGGTAAGAAGACAAGAATTTCTGATCTCAATGTTAAATTACCACCCTAAAATTGTAGACCCTTTTGGAAAAATTGCTACTTCTGTTATTACTGTGGGGATCTAATAATTCCTCTGCTAAATAAGTCTTAGGCATGTTTCGTACTTACCACTTTTCTTTTTTAATATAGGCGACAAAAGGCTAGAGAGAGGCAGCAGAAATTGCTTGCAGAGTTTGCCTCACGACAGAAGAGCTTCATGGAAACTGCAATGGATGTTGGTAAGTTAAAATTTATTAGTTTAGAACTCCCATAATTTCAGTCACTACTTTAAAGATAACATAATTCAATCTTTGCATAAATCTAAAGTGTGAGTTTTGATACATGTATTATATCATGTAACACCATCTCTATCATGATATAGAAAATTTCCATGCTCTGGAAAGCTAACTTACTTCATTTTTTTGGATATTGCCCACTTAATTGGACAAATGATCTTGAGTTCCATTACATCACTAATAAAAATTAAAAAAATTGAAGAAGGTAAAAATAAATTAGTTGAAGCATAAACTTTATATTGAACATTATAAAGTGATGCAATACATGAAAGTCCAGTAATTATTTATGTTGAAGAATGTTGCAAGGTATATAAATAGTGCAAATTTAAAAAGTTTTTCTCTGATCTGAAATTTTGGAAGAATTTTCACAGTATGTTAAATGTATATATAAAAAAACATAATACTTCTGCTCTGAGAAAAACACTGTAAAGAGATTGAAAAGGTAAGCTATCTAGAGTAGGAGGAAATATTTGAAAACACATAACTTATAAAGACTTCTATCCATAATACACAAAGATTTCAACAATAAGAAAACACAATTAAAAATGAACAAAAGATCTGCACAAATACCCTATGAAGGAAGAGACAGAAGTAGCAGATATGTATATGAAAGGATGCTCAGTATCATTGCCATTAGGGAAATGCAAATTAAAACAACAGTGAGATAAAGCTACATAGCCAAAATCCAAAATCTGAAATGGCTGACATCCAAAAATTTGAGTCTACCAATCGATTATGAAGAACAAAAAAGAATTCCTACCACTCATTACTGGAAGGAATGCAAAATGTTATAGCTACTTTGAAAGACAGTTTGACATTTTTCTAAAAATCCAAACTTGTTCTTATCGTATGATCCAGCCATTATACTTGTAGGTATTTGCCCAAGGATATAAAACTGTACATCCACACAATATCTAATGTTTCATGTATTCACACTTGTTCAAAACTGGAAGTAGCCAAGTACCTTTGAGTAGATGAATGGATAGAAAAATTGTGGTACATGAATATAGCAGAATGCTATCCAACCATAAAATGGGACAAACTAACAAGTTAGGAAAAGGCATTAACAAATCTTAAACGTACATTGATATTGTAAAGTTTGATGCATAATATATTATATTTGTTAAAATCCATAAAACTTCAGAAAGAGTGAATCTTGATGTATGCAAGTTTTAAAAATCATTTAGGAAATTAGGATTCCATGATGGAATGTAGAATGTGACAAAATAATCTAACATATTATTTCCTATATAAAACAACCTCACTGAAAGAATTGGGAGATAATGTGATAAATAATTTTGGAAATTAGTGAGGCCTTTAGGACTGAAGGTAAAAGGGGTTATACATAAGCACTGCACTCTAGTTGATAATCATTGGCAGTATGGGTTATGAATTCTGAAACCATTGTATATGTATATTGAGATTGAACAATTAAGGATAAAAGGCAGGAGTGATCCATGTGGTATGGATATGAGTTGGAGATACCAGCAAAAGCTCATGTTTAGATTAATACTGACACAGATATTATTTACATATGTATATTTATAGGTATGTGCATATACAGGAGTTAGTATACAGACATATAGTTCTTTCCTGTATCAGCCAAGAGGGCTTAGAAGTAATGATATTCCAGTTGAAACATGCATACCCAGTTGTTCACATACTAGTTTCTTATACAGTTCTCAAAAAAAAAAAATAAATAAATAAAACCCCTCCTTGAAAACATGTTTGATTCCAGGCAAGGAATATGCAAGCTGAGCTGGGAGTATCTCATAGTGCCAGAAAGTTAGGAAGTACTAAAAAAAAAAAACCAAAACAGAGAGAGAGAGTGTGTGTGTGTGTATGTGTGTGTGTCCCCTGCATGTCATAGGAACACAGGAGCCAACTGAGAGTGCTGTCAGTGACCAAGCTCAAACAGTTTCATCTAAAAACAAACAAACGAAAAACCCAAAACAAAGTAGTATTGAATTATAACCCTAAGTATAAAATAAATACTCATGAGGTCATACTTACATAAATGATTTGAATAAATGAATGAGAGGTACTAGACATTTCCCATGTAGAAACATTCCAAATAATATAAATAGTTTATGTATAGAATATAATTCCCACTCTTTAAATGTAGGCTGTGCTTAGTGACTTCCTTCCAAAAAAGGACAATTTAGAATGGTATAAATGAATACTTTTTGCAGTAAAGACTTGTCAGACACTACTATAATCAGGTGACCAAGGTCAGTGTCAATATATGTCTTGTTGACATTATGGACCCTTGAAACAATATGATGAGATTGGGACTATATTTCAGTGGTCTTCCTGCCTAAAATCTTAAACCTCAAACTAATAATGAGGAGTGTTGCATAAATCACCATAGTGTTCCTTAAAAAATTTCCAAGATCATCAAGAACAAAGAACATCTGAGAAGCTGTCACAGCCATCAGGAGCCTAAGGAAACATGACTATTAAATGTAAAGTGATACACTAATGGGATCCGGAACAGAAGGATATTAGGTAAAAACTAAAGATATCTGAGGAAAATATGGACTTTAATATACCAAATTTGTGTCAATAAAAATTGATCAATGACATACCAATATTGGCTCATAAAAAATGTAAGGAGAAAATGGGAGTGATGTATGTCAGAACTCTTTGTAGTAGCTTCAAAATGTTTCTGCAAATCTAAAATTATTTTAAAATGAGATTATTTAAAAAAAGAAAATAAGGATATCCTCTTAGCACCAAATATGAAGAAATGAGGAAAGACACAATAAGAGACAAGAAAGACACAATAAAGATGGTGGCCAATGATGATGACAGTACTTCACATCCTTAACAAAATTAACAATATCGTGCAGTGGAAGTTTTATCATTGTTGCAATTACCACAGAGCAGTGAGACTTCCTAGAAAAAAAGTAAATTCTAGTAGTATACTTAGTTTATGAATAGTGACTCACCTTATATGTTCCTAGGAAGTATTACTAAGTTGTCATTAAAAATGAACTACATTAGATTGTGTGTTCTTAAAAATGGAATAAAACACAACATTTTATTAATTTATGCAACATTTTATCAATTTATTGCAATTTATGCAATACCTGCCATTGGGCTGCAGACCAGCTTTACCCTTCTATGCTTGTTTTGCAGTTGACTTTCCTAGAGAAGGCCTAATGTTTTCAGACAAAAATATATTCACATGATTTTGAGAACACTAAATATATCACCCTATGTCATTTGTTCATTCTTTCCTTATTTCATCCACAAAACTCCATAAACACAAAAGCAAAACATGTACCAATGAACCTTTTGGTTGTTTTACAAATATTTATTTTAGTTTAAATTAATTCAATAAGTATATAAGTATAAATGTTCAAAGTAATGGCAAAAGCTATTTTGTAATTAAAGATTAATATTAGTAGAAGTAGACTAAGCAATTCTAACCCTTATTAGAATAAGAAATTTTATGTAAATTTAAAACCCTGAAGTAGAATTATAATATTCACAAATGGTGATGCTTTTCGTTATTTATTTATTTATTTGTTTGTTTATTTATACATACAAGAACTGGGGTACAGGCCAGATGCGTGGGAGGGTGACAGGATTCACCAGAGACAGAGCGGGGAACAGAACAGGCAGACTGACGAAATACACTGCTGAGGGGAGCAGCAGTCGAGACAGGAGAGGTCTGCTGTGCCATGTGGGTTTTGTCCCAGCCAGCAGGATTGAACCGTGCTGCAGAAGCTGTAGACAGCTTCACAGTGCTGCGCTCAATCACCTTAGCCACCAGGGAGGCATTTTATTGGCTGCAGATACTTTTAAAATCTTAAATAAAATTTTAAAATTGGCCAATGGAGTAAAAATAAAATCAATTATAAATTACCAAATATATTTTGACTCACTCTATAATTATAGAAGCTCTGATTTCCTTGTTCTTTTAAGAAATAAACTTACACCCAAAGCTAATATAATATTTTATGTCAACTTTACTTCAATTAATAAAAAGAACCCATGATCTTTTTGGTTTCTTGAAGAAAGGCAAATTTTTTTTAAAAGATTTATTTATTTATGCATACAAGAGCTAGGGCACAGGCCAGAGGTGCGGGGTGGGGGGCAGCTAGACGATTCACCAGAGACAGAGTGGGGAACAGAACAGGCAGAGACTGATTGAAGTACACTGCTGAGGGGAGCAATGTGTGAGTCAGGAGAGGTCTGCTGTGCCATGTGGGTTGCTCCCTGACCAGCTGAGGATCGAACTTGTGCTGCAGAGGCTGTGGATTACTTCATAGTGCTGTGCTTAACCTCTTGTGCCACCAGGGAGGCCCCAGCTTCCACATTTTAAACATGTCAGAAATTCCTGGGAAATAGACCAGACATTCAGATTCAAGAGGCCCAAAGAGTTTCAAACAAAGTAACTACACCGACACACTCCAAGCCACATTATAATTAAATGTTGAAAGACAATGACAAAGACAGAATATTAAAAACCTTAAGAGAAAGAAGAGTAACTTATAAGGGAACTCCTCTTAGACCATCCATGAACTTTTCAGTGAAAACCTTGCAGTTAAGAACAAATGGCCAGAGACATTTAAAGTATTAAAGGAAAACACTTTCAGTCTAGAATACTTTATCTTCCAGGATTATAACTCAAGACAGAAAGAAGGGTAAGGAACTTCACTGAAAAGCAAAAATTAAAAGACTATATCAACACCACATGATCATGGGAAGGCATGTTATAGCATTATAAAAGGGGCATTATAAAGCAATATCAAAAACAAATATAGAGGTAACTGACACATTATACAACATGGACAGAATAAATTCAGAAACAATAGCTTTAAGTGAGGAGCTAAGTCAAATAGACTGAACAGATATCTACAGAACACCCCATCCCAAAACCACATTATACAAAATGTGGTCTGTCAGGATGAGTTCAAGATCAAACCATTCAATGGGCCACAAAAAGAGTCCATCATATATTAATCTCAACAGAGCCTTCAAACAAATTCAGTAGAAATAAGACATAATGAAAATGGAACTAAATAAATCATACAAGGAAGATGTCAAAAAAGAGAAAGACACACTAAAAAATTTTAAAATAGCAAAATGTCAAGCATTTATGTCTCAATAATGACCTTTAAATGTAAATAGCTTGAATTCACTCAATCAAAGATATAGAGTGGCTGAGTAGATTGCAAAACAATGTTCAACTTCCACTGTTTATAGGAAACTAATCATACCATCAAAGAGAAGCATGGACTTAGGTTTAAGGACTGGAAGACAATCCTACAAGCAAATGACAATAAAAAAGAATCAGGAATAGCTATATTTGATTAGGTAAAATTGATTTCCAATTAAAAAGATAAGAAAGATGGTAGTACATTATAATTAAGGGCCTACCACAGCAAGAGGAAATAACATTTATAAATCCATAAGCACCAAATTATGGAGCACCAAGATATATAAAATAATTATTAATATAACTGAAGAGATATACTGATGGTGCAATAACATTAACAGATTTTAATATTCCAGTTACAAATCAACACGACAGAATAAATTCAGAAACAACAGCCTTAATTGAGGAGATAGGTCAAATAGACTGAACAGATATCTGCAGAACACCCCACCCCAAAACCACGGCATAAACATATTTTTCAAGGACATGTGGAACATTTTTCAAGAATATATCGTATGTTGGGACATAAGTGAGTAGTCAGTAAAAATACTATATTGAACATTTCTGTCCAAAAAACTAGAAATACATGGAGACTAAATTACATAGTTCTTACTAATAGCTATTTGATTAAAGAGGAAATCAAGGCAAAAATGAAAAAATCTCAAAAAGAGGTACAAGTTATCAGAATGTATGGTATGCAACAAATGCACTTTTTTTTTTTTTTTTGGTTTAATTTATTTATTTATACAAGCACGGGGTACAGTCAGAAGCGCGGGAGGGTGAGAGGATTGTACACTGCTCAGGGGAGGTCTGTGCGCCATGTGGGACCCTCCTCCGGTCCGGTCGAACCGGCGCCTCCGAGGCCGCGGGCAGCTTCGCAACCCAGCGCTCAACCGCTGCGCCACCGGGGAGGCCCAAACAAATGCACTTTTAAGAGGGAAGATAATTACAGTAAGACCCATGTTAAGAAGTAGGAAATCCCAATAACTTAATATTGCACCTAACACAACTTGAAAAAGAGAAACAAACAAGATCTAATATTTAGTAGAAGGAACAAAATAATCAAAATAAGAGTGGGAATAAATGAAATAGACACCAAAAAGATCATAACTAAAGATTAATGGAACTAAAATTTCGCTCTTTGCACCTGCACCCCTATGTTTATAGCAGCACTGTTTACAATAGCTAAGCTTTGGAATCAACCCAAATGCCCAAAAATAGATGACTGGATCAAGAAGATATGGTACATATACACCATGGAATTTTATTCAGCATTCAAAAAAGATAAACACATGCAATTTGCAGCAACATGGATGGCGCTGGAAGGGATCATGCTCAGCAAAATAAGCCAGAAAGAAAAAGAAAAATACCGGATGGTCTCACTCATAGCAGGAATCTAGAAAACTTAAATAAGGGACCAGGAAAATGAATATCTATAAGAAAGTGAAAATCATAATCAACAAACAACTATGAACCAGAGACACTTTATGAGGGGCGGGGGGTGGGGGGGAGGGATTGGGGTCAAAATAAAGGGGTTGCAATTGTTTGGGGAATAAAAAAATTAAAATTAAAAAAAAATTTCGCTCTTTGAGAAATAAAATCAGTATACCTCTACTTAAGCTAACAAGGTGGTGGGTGTGGTGTGGTGACACAGATATGAAGAGGTGTGAACCTTTTCTCCTAAATCATGTACAATATTGTAAACCAATGTCACCTCAATTAAAAGGGCAAAAAAACTTATTACAAGTTACTTCTATTTCCTTGGTCTTTCCAATCACCTCTGCTCATTGCTGTTATGGATAATACCATTATTGACTCAATATTTTATTTTCTGCTGTTAATGACATTATATGGTGAGCAAGATTATTATTTTCTAAGTAGTTGTGCTCTATTTATATGATTACATACAAAATGATTTCCCTAATAAACCAATATATATTGATATTAATTGCTATAGTAACTAGAATTGATCATAAAGGAGAAATAATTTGTCCCACCTTAATCTCTTAGGAAGTACTGCCATTTCTTTCCAATAACTGCCTTGTCATTATTCCCTACCGAGATGTCTCAACGAAAATTGAAACAACCTTCTCGTTTCCTTAAATTATAATATTTTATAGTTGTATTTTTGATGCAAATATCTTTGCCCCCTGTGATTTTTGGTGTCAGTTTTATATATATTCAAAAGTCTAACCATATAATATTAAAAATTTTTCATAACAGCTATTTGCATTTGCCTAATTTTTTCTGAATAAGCATTTTATTTTAGCAAATTAATTTTTCTTGTAGTTTTATTCTACCATATAACTTTATTGGTATAGATGGCAGAATTATTTGAATTTGATTTTTTTCCCACTGAACAGAGGTTTTTTTCCCTTAAGAATGAAGGTGTAACTTTTTCCATCAGATTCACCTGAGAATGATATTCCTATGGAGATCGCCACAGCGGAACCTCAAGTTTCTGAAGCAGTATACGATTGTGTTATTTGTGGACAGAGTGGCCCTTCTTCTGAAGACCGACCTACGGGATTGGTTGTACTGTTACAAGCATCCTCAGGTAAAATCAAAGTGATTTTTCAGGGGAACATTTTAGAGCCAAAATGATAAAAATAGATTAATATATGTATTAAATGAAAGTTTTTTCTTGTCTAGAAGGAACAGTAGATCTAATATAGCAAAGAACCATTTAGATTTGCGTAGCAATAGCAAATATTTCTTACTCTGATTTTACCTCACTTTCCTGGACATGAATGTTGAAAGAAGTCCATAACAGTGAGATCTCTTTTTGTGTTACATCATTTTTTGCACTTTCCCCAACAGATTTCTCCAAAGATTTCTGTTTCCTTTTAGTGAGAAATAGTATATTTAGAAAATGAAGTTTATTGATCTTGAGAATCACAGTTTTTAGGTTTGATTCAGTGGGCATATTTTGGAAACCATGCATCATCCATCAATCCATCATCCAGATGGATTGATTCATACTCTGTTATTTAAAAAAAGATAGCATCTTTGAAGATTTATATACTCTGTAGAAGAAAATTACAATATTATCCTTTTTTAGGACTTTAAAAATATTCTAATAGTGGTAAAATGAGTGTAGTGTGTGGTAAATAATTCAGCTTTTTTTGGGCCAATCAGGTCTATGTGTTGTTTAATTTTGAGCTCTTATTTCTGTTCCTAATGTAGTTTTGGGGCAGTGCCGTGACAACATTGAACCAAAAAAGTTGCCTATCACTGAAGAGGAGCAGATTTACCCTTGGGATACATGTGCAGCAGTTCATGATGTGAGACTTTCATTATTACAACGTTACTTTAAGGATGTAAGTACCCTGTTTACCAAATAATGCTTTTACCTGCAAATTGATGGTTATTTCTCTCTGGAGTTTTATTTTACATGTTTTTTTCCTGCCAAATGTCATTCTAATTTAGAATGTGGAAGCTTATTAGAAAAAGTTAACATGTAGATAATAAAGAAATGGAAATTTGTTAATAAATAAAAATTTCAGGTTATAAATATGATACTTTCATTTTATTTTTTTGATACTTTTATTTTAAATGTTTTTTATTGTGAGGTACATACAGTCAATTAATGATAAATACTAACTCATAAATATTTTCATGAAGATTTTTACTTTCTTTTATTTAAAAATATATAATACAATCTCATTGTGATTTTTTTTGACATTCTGAAAGAACACGTTTATTAGGAAAAGAAGAAAAAAAGGCAACTGCGTAGTCACAGGCGGGCAGAAGAACTGCCTCATTATAATGTTTTAAAAATGAAAAGTAGGGGTAGATTTCATTCAGGGATTTTTTTTTTAAAAAAGATTAATATTTATTAATGCATACAAGAACTGGGGTGTAGGAGGTGGGAGGATTCACCAGAGACAGAATGGGGAGCAGCACAGGTAGATCTACTGAAATACACTGCTGAGGGGAGCAGCAGGTGAGGCAGGAGAGGTCTGCTGCGCCATGTGGGTTGCTCCCTGGCCAGGGATCGAACTCAGGCTATGGGAGTGATACCCCTGAACCACGAGGGAGGTCCCTCATTCAGGGATTCTGTAGTTACTTTTGAATTTGGTAAATCCTCCACCCCGTTCTTTTTCTGTCTAGGGCCTCTGGCATTCAGGTGTCATAAATCTTGGAAGATTAACTTTATTTACTAGGAACAGCTTTATTTGTAAAATTTCTATGCCAATTTTAGTGTTTCCTGAGTGGATTATCAAGTAGGGTTTCCTTTTACTTGTATTTTTGGATCTCCTGTATCTTGAATAAAGTAGATATATGATCATAATTTTAAATACTTAAAATTTAAAGCATTATTTAAAGTTAGCTATATAGAGTAATTATTTTGATAGATTTCCAATTGTAATTTTTTCTTGCCCATATTCACTGGTTGAAATGGAGGAAACTAGTAGAATATGTGGAAGACAGAATATTTAATTAAACAATAACTGAGTAACAGTAAATCAGATTGGAGTGTGGTTCAGTGGTCTGGACCTAGGAGAAAGTTTCTCTTGGGTTCTGGAGTTGATGATGGCTTTGGCTAGGGATATGTCATGTAGAAGAGAGAGAGAAAAGAAAAACTGGGATTTGTCCCTGATTCTGCCATTTCTTAGCTATGTGAACTTGGCCATATACATACCCTAAGACTCAATTCCCCTATCTGTAAAATAAGGCTCTTTTATGCAGGATCTGGTCTTTCATGCCTGAATGTACCAGTTTAGAAATTTCTTTAGATCACTTTACACATAATAAAGGTCAGTATAATTGTAAAGTGGTGTGCTTAATATTCAAATTAGCCCTTTTTTAGGCGTGCTTAGGTTGGCCATATGAGGGTTTTGGTTAGTTTAATGAGGATCATGTTTCCATATATTTTCAGAGACTTTCAAATTAAATTGTAGCCTAATAGTTTAATAATTTTGAGGGGAGAGAAAATCTAATAAAGGAGAGAAAAAGTAAGGTATCTTTTTCTTGCACCCAGAATAATTACTCATTTCTAGAAAAACATTTTTTTTTGGTAAGAAACTGAATTGAAATCTGACTTAGACTGAATCTGTTTCTGTTAGTGACTGAGATTTGATTTCTGCGTGTGTGTGTGTGTGTGTGTGTGTGTGGGTGTGTGTCCCTTGGATGATATGCTTTTGGAAGTCTAGGACCATTTCTTATATTTGTTTTATAGTCCCTTCAGGAGATAGTGCATAGTATGTGTGTGGTAGGTGTTTACTGGATTTCTTACTGAAATACCTTAGCATAGAGTAAAATTTTATACTAAATTGTATAGAGTAGAAGAGTTACCATCAGTGGGTAGTATGACTGAAACTAAATATGGAATTAAATTTGAGATTTTCCTCTCTTCACATCGAATACATGCCTTTTACAATATTGACATTTAGAATTTTAGTAGTTTAAGACAGTGCGTTTCCTATTGAAACAAAGTATTATATAAAAGATAAAACAATCTGAGCCTTAGAGTCACATTGAACTTGAGTTTGAACTCAGGCTCTAGCACTTGTAACTGAGTGATCTTGGTAAACTTTTCAATTCTTTTTTGTAAAGAGGGATAACATCACTGAAGTTTTAATGAAAATAGAGGTTGTGAAGATTCACTGTTAAGTGCTTAGCAAAGCAATGGGCATATCATTGAAGCTGTCCTAAAATACCGGCCTCATATGTTAGTATTATCTGCTTGGGGGGCTGCAATTGTATGGGGAATATAAAAATAAAATTTATTATTAAAAAAATAAATAAAATAAAATAAAATATTGTGGAAAAAAAATAAAATAAAACATCTAAAAGTTACATAGACACATGAGTTAATATTTTCAGTTTTAAAAGCGAACTGCTTTTATTAGAAGAAAGATTAATAACATTTTTTTGTAATATGTTGCCAAAGAAAGCAGTTTGTCTACTGACTACCAACCATTCTAAAATGATCTAACACCAAAATCTGCTTCTACTTCAAGCATCTCCAAAACATAAAAGAGATGAGCAGGCATCCCATTGGTTTTCTGATTTGTAACAGTAGAAACTAGCTTGCCCCCTGTGAGAATTTGATTTGTGTACTGCACAACTTTAAATTGACTGGGAAGGCATCTTGCACAGTGTAGTATTTTCAACTTTCTATACTCATAAAGTGTGGTTACTATTGATTTGATGATAATCTGGTCATCTTAAAAATGTATAAATTTCTTTCCAACATAAAAATAACATGTAAAGGTTAACTCAGTTTTAATGACTCTCAAATCTTTCATTATATGCTGCCATTCACTAAATTAACTCATGCCTTATATTGCTCTAGCTTGGTCATCTGTTTACTATACACGTTAGAGGGTAGCTCAAGTATAGACCCAAATGCTGCTTACTAGAGGCCAAAGGAAAGTTATTCCAGCAGGAAAAGTGTAAGCCCCTGTATAGGTTGCAGGGGATAAATTAGCAGAGAAATTTAAACTGTACGAGAAAGAGCTGATTAAAGCAATTAACTTTAAAAAGAATTTCAGAAGGGTATGTAGTTTGCTTACATAATGTTGACCCCTTCTTTATTTTAAATTTTGTTAAACTCTTAAGGTATAGGGCTTAGTGTTAATGCACTTTTAGGGCTTATTCTTATGACCAAATTTGTATTTCAGAAATGTGTGGAGGATGAATTATGGAGAGAGGAGATTGGAATCAAGGAGACCAGTTAAGAAACTTTAGTTCAGAACCTTCTCTCGTAAAACAAATGATAGTTGATTTAAATGTTATAGTGAGAAGAGAAGCCAAAATCATGAGTTATTTAGAAGATAGAATAGTATGAAGGAAAGGGCATGATGTAGAGTAACTTTTAGCTTTCTTATTTGGTAACTAATAAGTTATGAAATTTTTTAACCAAGAGGAAAAGAAAAAAGAAGGAAAGAAAGAAGGAAAAGAAAGAAAAGGATGAGTTTTGACACATTGATTTTATGTGATATCTGAGTGGTTTTATGTGATATCTGAGTGATACCAAATTGGTGATTTCTGGTTGGTAGCTGAGTATTTGCATCTGACACATCCAGACTTGGAGGATATTACTGAGTAAATCACTTAGGGAGTCTAGTTTTAATGAGCAGAGAAAGTAACATTAAGAATAGAACGTTAGACATGTAAACATTGCAGGGACAGATGAAGACAAAAGAGTCTTAAAAGTGGGCCTAAATGAAATGGTTAAAGAGACTGGAGGAAAAACAAGAGAGTAGTATTTTAGAAGCCAGAGGAAAGGAGCCACTTTAAGAAGGGAATTTGTTAATATCAGATATAACAGAGTTTAAGTACCAGTCAGAACAGACAAAATAATCAACAGCAGTATAGTTTACCCTGGCTGTGGTATATTATTGCGAGTATATATTTTATGGACTGGAGAATGATTAAATTCATAATTATTCTCTTTCATTTTTGAAGCATAAATATTTGGAAGCTAAAACTTAAAGGTGTTATAGCCTAAAGATACTGTTGTAAGGCTGTTTGGTTAACTTTATATCACAAAAATGTAAGTTCTGTGTTAGTATAATAATATGGAATTATGTAGAGGTTTATGTGTTTATGTTCTTATATATGTTTATACTTCTTTAAAGTTAATTGTATTTTGCCTTTTTTTTTTAAGAGTTCTTGTCTCTTGGCAGTATCAATTGGCTGGGAAGGTGGTGTTTATGTACAAACTTGTGGCCACACATTACATATAGATTGTCATAAATCTTACATGGAATCATTACGGGTAAGTTGACTGAAATATTTTTAAAGTGTATGTATGTTTCCAAGTATTGATTTTAATAACACATTCATCCTAATTCATCTTGGGTGACTTGATTGCCATTTGAACTATACAACCTAATAGTTCCTTGACTTCTTCAGCTTTAGGGATTTCATTTTCTTTCTTTCTTTTAGCAGTTGACTTCCATGGCTGTAATTTTAGACTTTCCTACTGTATATCTAAAACATTAAACTTTAATATCTTTTTTATATGATTACTCTTAAAGTTTTCCTATTCTTACTTTCATTCATATGTTATGCTTCTGATATCAAAATTTCTAGTTCTTTTACTACCTTGCATTTTTCTTAGTGCATTAACTCTTTCCCAACCTCAGTTTCTTGTACTATCCCCATTCTGTTCCTAATATCTCATTTAATCAATATCCTTTGATTTTAGATCCAGGCAACTAGCCCTGCTAGAAAAATCACTAAGTGATTGATAACCTCCATAAATTTATTGTTTCTTATAGTAATGGTTTAGATTAGAATCTTGTACTATAGATAATTCTTATTAATTAATTTACCTCTGTGTGTTCAGTTTCCTCTCCTAGTCTTCTCAGCAGCTATTCTAAACCTTTGTCTTCCCATCCCAAGACTCTGTCTCTTCCTATGTCACCAAGAAAACAGCAGCTCTTTGTCACATACTACCATAACTTATTACTTTCTGTTTCTATTCCCTGATAAATGGCTCTGTATCCCAACCAATCCTTTCTTTTCTGCTCTCTGGAATGGAACAACTTTTTATGTTCATCAGTAATTTTTCTGTCTGTATTCTGTCTGTATTCCTTTCTCCCTATCATCTTAGGAAACTTGATCTATCAGTAAATAACCTCTTTTTGTGATATAGCTTTCATTTTTCTGCCTCTTCTGTCCTTTCTTTTCACAGTTCATAAAAAAATAAGCCATGAAGAATTCTTTCTCTTGACCTTGTCGTCTCCTGTTGTTAGTCTTTATCTCAGTTCAATTTCTTAAAAGCATAGTCTACTCTATTCATAGATTTCTAACCCAGAAGCATTGAATTTTTCATTTTCCTTTCTCTTCGTTACCTCTTACATTCAATTACCAAATTCTCTTGATTCTGTTTCATTTGATTATATTCTGCTTCATTATTCTCAAGTCTACTTTTTTTGTCTATACTCTCCTCTTTCATCTTGACTTTTGCCACACTTTCTTATCAATTTCCTTACCGAAAATCTAATTTATCCACTACATTGACCTTTCTAAAATCTAAATCTGGGGCCTCCCCTGGTGGTGCAGCGGTTGAGCGCTGGGCTGCGAAACTGCCCACAGCCTCTGCAGCGCCGGTTCGATCCCCAGCCACCGTCGAGGGTCCCACATGGCGCAACAGACCTCTCCTGCCACGTCTACTGCTCTCCTCAGCAGTGTATTTCGTTAGTTTGCCTGTTCTGTTCCCTGCTCTGGTTCTGGTGAATTCTCTCACCCTCCCACGCTTCTGACTGTACCCAGTGCTTGTATAAATAAATAAATCTTGACAGTAGCTTTATCTTCTGTCAATTCAGCATTAATAAATTAAGTATTAGTGGGGCCTCCCCAGTGGCGCAGCGGTTGAGCGCTGGGTTGCGAAGCTGCCCGCAGCCTCTGCAGTGCCGGTTCGATCCCTGGCTGCTCCCCGGCCACCGGAGGAGGGTCCCACATGGCGCGCAGACCTCCCCTGCTGCCCGCTGCTCCCCTCAGCAGTATACTTCGGTCCTTCTGCCTGCTCTGTACCCCGCTCTGGCTCTGGTGAATTCTCTCACCCTCCCGCGCTTCTGACTGTACCCAGTGCTTGTATAAATAAATAAATAAATCTTTAAAAAAAATAAAAATAAATTAAGTATTAGTACCTTAAGCCAATTATACATTTTTCATATCTCTGTATTCAGTTGCTTACTCAACAAATATTTATTTAGTGCCTGTAGTGTTCCAACACCCACTTTGGAGATAAAATACTGAATAAGACAGTTATTTCTCTCAAGAAGTTTGCTATGCATGTTTGAGAGAGAAAAATAAACAAAAGGTTGCAGTATATGTGCTAAGTGCTTCAAGGTATACATAGTGTCTTATCGTTACATTCTGCCAAGTGCCAGAGCATCAGATGCAATGAAGTGCTTGAGTGATGGGAGAGAAGATGGAGAGGTATTGAGTCATGTTGTAAAGGTCATTACAGTCCATGTAAGGAATTTGGACTATATACAGATTGCTTACAGAGATCCATTAAAGCAAAGATCTTACATTTTCAGAAAGGGCATTGTGGAAATAGTTTAGATTGCAGGAGAAAAAGAATGTGCTTGTATCATTTTGGAGGTAAGAGATGGTGGCAGTTTGTAGTTAATTGTGGCAATAGAAAGGGAAAAGAGGTTAGAGATTTGAAATATGTGTAGAAGAGTCTTCCGGACCTGGTAAGAGAGTGCATGTTGAGCCTAAAGGGGAAGAATGAAGCAAGGTGAGTGATGATGGTGATCGTTGAAGGATTATGATTGGGAAGAAGAGTTTCACCTTAGGTAGATCATACTGGTATGATTTGGGAGACATAGTGGTATGGTTTGGAAGACTAGTTAAAAGATAGACAACAGGGATAGAAAGGGATAGAAAGAGGAAAGTAGGTGGAATGCCTGATAGGGTTTATTAGTCAGATATTTGGGATGGGAGAAGGCAGGAAGCTGAAGGACTTGCCATGATTTCTTCTGAGATAGTGTAGTTTTATGCTCCTACAGTAAAGGGGGTAAGACTGGCAGGTGTCATAACTTGACAAGACAGGAGGTGGTTTAGGAAAACCACTTTGAGGTAGAGTAAGAGTGCATCTTAAGATGTTGGAGAAAGACTACAAGGCAATATTCTGTGGTTAGTTGAAGTTGAAAACAGTTTGCAGCAAACATTTGTAGCAGTTTCAGTTTTTGTTTTTGTTTTTCCTTAACAGCACTCACTTTGAGTACAGAATTGGAGAAGTCATAGTGGGTTAGTTTTGAATTGAGTTTTTATTTAGGTATGTATGATGGAAAGGTATAGTAAGGGGAATGAGAAATATTGACTTAAAATTTTTTCTCTTGGTAGATCGTGATGTAAGGCAGGACAGGAAGTACCTGAAAAACTGGGAGACACAGACAGGAGTAAAGGAGATAGGATTTGACATTTGGAATGTAAGACATTTTAATATTTTTAGGTATGTCAGTTTGGGGTCCTTACAAGGCAAAGGTATGATTGTGGCTAACAGATACTTGAGTAGAGTAGCGGTTAAAGCAGTTGGAGCTGATGATGTCAAGAGGCTGTGGGCCAAGATACAGGACTGGTTGTCTGTATACACTATGGTTATGTAGGGAGGTGGCAGGACTTGGAATGAAGAAGAAAGCTAATCTAGATACTAAACCCTTCAGGGACTGAGTATGGTGGATAACAGTCAAAAGGAGGGGAATTGGTGACTATCACTAGACAGGAGAACGCAAGAGGAATGATCTTGAACCACCACAGGGGATGGGAAGAATGAAATGCGAAGGATGTGGGAGAATGAGCAGTGCCTAATTGAGGGGGCTTCCCCACAGAACCCCAGTTTTAGTCAAGGCAAAGAGGAGGACTTAGCATTCTTTAAAATTAAGGCTATAAGGAACCTTATCGCAGAATGTCCTTCTGTGACCAGGACTCTTTCCCCACCCTTCTAGTATACTCTTATTATGTATCTTTAAAACTTAGCTCACAAGGCTATCTTATTTAGGAAGCTTTCTCTGTTGTATTTATCACAATGTTATATCATTTATTTGCTGTTGCAGTGCTAGTACCTTAAATGAAGATTCATGGTAACACTTTATATCATCATCTGGCACAGTATCTGATGCTTAATAGGAGCTTAGGAAATGTTTGTAAAATTGAATTTGAGAGGCATGGCATTAAATTTTTAAGGACTTGAAAAATGTCAAAAATAAAAACAATGGAATTCATTTCTTTTTTGTCAAAGTATTTAAGTCTAAGATCCAGTGAAATCAGCCCTAAAATAAGACTGGGGAAACTTAACTTTATCCCGGCATTATTGTAAACTGCCTTTGTAATGCAGGCATGTAAATTTATTACTTTCTCTTTGTATGCTTTTTTTCCTCACAGTTTTATCTTGCTAATACTAATGGTCATATTGTGCATTCGTACACATATATCAATGGATTAAAAACTTACTTTGAGGGCCTCCCCTGGTGGCGGCGCAGTGGTTGAGCGCTGGGTTGCGAGGCTTCCCACAGCCTCTGCAGCACCAGTTCGATCCCCGGCCACCGGCGAGGGTCCCACAAAAAAAAACCAACAAAACAAAACAAAAAAAAAAAACTTACTTTGAGACTAAGCATTAAGTTAGTGGTACAATAACTGAGACTGCTGGGGAAAAAGCATCATGTTCAGGTTAGGACTCACAACAATAATGACCTGAAAGACCAAAATAGATGCAGGCAAAAGAAAGGAAAAAGTGTAGCAACCCAGATTCCTCCTTCGGTGGTCTAGTTAGCTAACATGTATCACAGTCTCCTGGGAGCAAGATTTTCCTCCTTGGTATGTGTGCATTAATGTCTTTGTTTCAAAATCTTGCTTTTCCTTCATCTTCCTATCAGAAACATCTGAAGGAAAGGATGCTAAATCAATTCCCCTCCTATCACAATATGTTCTGAACACTCAGCAAACCCACTGCATTCAGTCCAATTGGCTGTGTCCAGTGGGTAGATACCTTAGAAGACACAACACATTTTTTAGACTTAATTTACTTGCAAAAGCTATTTATTGTACTTCAAAGAACATGGACACTTTGAGGTCCTACCCAGATTATGAAAACAGGGGCTTGAGGTAATTTGGCACTTTAATTTGGTCTTTTTGAGTTATTCTTTATGCAAAATCCACATTTCAGATTGATTGCATCATTATTTGAGTCATGCTGAGAGAAGAGTAAGATATTTAAAAAGTTCATTGGCAATGGCAAGTGTCGCTTGGTTGTCATGATGCAAGAAGTGATTTGATAAACCAGTTATGTGAGATTTTGGTTAAGTTTTAATGACATTTATTGGAGCAATCATTTCTTCAGTGGTTTGTTTATTATAAAATGTGGTGGTGTAAATTTTGTTTTCTGTAAAGTTGTTCATCATACATCTCTGCTTATTTCATCTTTTAGAATGACCAAGTTCTTCAGGGCTTCTCAGTGGACAAAGGAGAATTCACATGTCCTCTCTGTAGGCAGTTTGCTAACAGTGTTCTTCCTTGTTATCCTGGAAGCAATGTGGAAAATAATCCTTGGCAACGTCCTAGTAACAAAAGCATACAAGATCTCATAAAGGAAGTAAAGGAGCTGCAGGGACGACCGGGAGCTTTCCCAGTAAGCATCAGTGTAAGGCAGAAATATCTTGATTAACTTAGTTCTGCTTTTCAACTTTGATTTTTGTTCTGTTCTAAACTACTTGGACCTTTAATACATTTAGTAGAAATTTATTTTAGAGGTTTTCTTCTGTTTGTGTTTATTAAAGTTAAAAAATGAGAGCAATAGAACAAATTATTACCTAAAGCTATACTTTCCCTTATCTAAATTGTTACAATTTTAATATGTGTCTTTCAGATCATGAAATTTTACAAACTTAGGTATGGTTAGACTCTTTTAGAATATTGAAATAATTAAAACAAAGCCAAACAAACAAACAAACAAATATATCTTACAGTGTAAAGCATAATCTAATCATGTAAAAATATACCTATTATTATTAGATAAATTATTTATAATTATTAGGACTAAGATGATATATTGACATACACATTTTGTGCGGAATCTTATTTTTATGCACTTGTGCATATGTGTATGCATGTTGTGTAATAGAGAAAATACTATAGAAGTGATTAAACTGTTCACAGTAAGTCAGTTTTAATGAGTGATTTGTTGTAAGTGAACCCATCTAGTAAGATTTATTTGATTTAAATTCTTAAATATCTCACTTTTAATTATAGATTTATAATATGGTCCCTGGGAGAAGAGAGAGCTATGCCTGGTTGACATAGTAAATTTATGAAAACTGTAAATATTTGACTTGAAAAATTCATAGTTTAAACCTACCCAAAAAGATTTCATCTCCTGGCAGTTCTTCTCATTTGAAGACTAACTTTGAAATCTCATTTTTTCCTTTTGTAAATCCTATGTGTTTAAAATATGCTTAAAGTAAGGAATGTCAGTATTAATCTTTGAAAAATAAATTTAAATCAATGTCAAGTTTTTAATAAACATGGAAATGATTCTAAAATATGACAACCACTCATTTGTTTAGAATATAGTTTGTGTGGTTTATTAATGGTTGAATTATAATGTTACCAGTCATAACATAGAATTAGGATAAAAGGTTCCTTAAAATTGGAGAAAATATTTATTTATCTGATTTATCTTTTTGCACTAAATATATGGATAACTAGTGTAATTCTGTTTTGACTTTTCAACTTTAGTTTCCTAGTGTGTTCATATAATAGGCATTGTAATATTAGACTATATTATTATTAGACTATATTATACTAATATTAGAGAAAATAAATATAAATTTCGTATGTTTACATTTTTATAGTCAGAAACCAACTTAAGTAAAGAAATGGAATCTGTAATGAAAGATATCAAAAATACCACTCAGAAGAAATATAGAGACTATAGCAAGACCCCAGGCTCACCAGACAATGATTTTCTCTTTATGTATTCTGTTGCTAGGTAAGTATTTATTGTATGCTTTTTATGTGTATTTACTGTGATAGTTGGTTTTGCTTCATATGTATTTGAAGAATGGTTGTATACTTTTAATGTTGGTTGAAATTATGACTAGTTTTAGAACCTCCTAGGAGGGCTATAAATGTTTAGTTTTCCTTCTTTTTTGAAGAATTTATTTTAATGATATATTGGGATAAATGTTATTAAACATTATAATGTATTTTGGAACAAATATGTTGTTAACATTTTGGAACAGATATCTCCCTCAAAGCATGTGGGTGTTATATATAAATGGTATTAAGAA
The DNA here is from genome assembly GCF_014898055.3 of Talpa occidentalis. Classification (NCBI taxonomy): domain Eukaryota; kingdom Metazoa; phylum Chordata; class Mammalia; order Eulipotyphla; family Talpidae; genus Talpa; species Talpa occidentalis. The sequence goes on from NW_023603184.1 coordinate 101,024,633, forward strand.
ATCACTGTTTTAAGTTCTGTTAAGTGATAATACTGAGAACTAAAACATTGTTAAAAACTTTTAATTTTCAGAAAAATGAGAACAGGAAGAATAACTTATTTTGTTTTAAGCTTGTGAAGGATCTGATGATACCCTAGAAGACTACCGGTGATTTAGAACATCAGATAAAGGAAAAGAAGCAAGAGATCAGGCATGATCTAAGTCTCTATTAGTAGCTAGCAGGGTGCTCAAGGAAATAGAGGTAAATACTTCTCATCTTTCAGGTAGGATTAGTCTAATTGACTGCATAGGTGTTCAGTACCCAAGGAATAGTTCCAGATAGGAATTTTAGAAATCTTAATTTAATGAAAATAGAGAACCATAAAGGAAGTGAATAGGAGAGAAGCAGATGCAACTGGGAACTTGTATACATATTCTGCAAAACTGAGATTATAGATCTCTGAATGCCTCTAGAAGCACACTATACTAAGTAATATTGTAGTAGGTACAATTTAGAGAGCGAATGTGACCTGAAGTCATGCACCAAATTAGTGATACAGAGTAAGACTAGAACTGGCGGTCTAGTGTTCTTTCAATTACTGTTCTCCTTTTTTCCTCTCCTGTTCAGCTTTTATAGATTATATATGCATGCAATTCATGATGGTCATTGTTTCTGACACATTCTAGGAGTAGAGGGCAACAAGAGTATAAATTAACTATGTAGTTTTTAGAACCCAGGACAAATGGAACCAGAGTTTAAAAAATTACAGCAGGCAAATTAGAGCTCAAAATAGGGAAACATCAGTCCTTGATCTAGGAATGGAAATGCTGGATTATTGGAATGAAATACAAGGATCTAATGGATTGGAAAGTAACTTTGTAGCCTGCATGTTCCCAGGCTATTGCTAATATTTATCCAAATGCTTTGGGGGAAGATACAGCATTTAACATTTGTCCCTGAATAGTTACCAATTATTGCCTTCTTAAAGGAAAAGCACTTCATGTGAAACAAATTAAACTTAAGTCAGTTTACCAAGGTTTCAAGATTTTATGAAACTTCTATACAATATTGTGGTCATAATATTAAAGAATATTGGGATGAATGTAGACCAACTGAATATGTATTATGTATGAAGTTATGCTATATATATGCCTAACATAATTATAATTATGCCTAACATATAACCTTATTTCTTAAATAGTTAATAATTAGAGATTATTATTGTTATAGTTATGATTAGAGATTATATGACTAGAGATTTTAATTCCAAAAAGGTAGGCAGTAACAGCAATATTTAAAATGCTTAAACATTTGTTCAAAAAGTAAACTTTCTTTTAATTATTTAACTTCTGAATAAAAGTTGTGGTTATTAAATATATAATCATTAGAATATGCAAATTTATTTGTATCTGACCATAGTAATTTGAAGTGGAATACAGTCCTAGTTTCCCAGAGCTGAATTTCTCCCAGGTGAATGAGTAATTTTGTTTGCTCTTTGGGGAGACTAAATGTGTAGATGTTAGAAAAAAAAGTATTTCTAGTGGCTAACTAGCTCAAATCTGTTTCCTTTAATAATAATTTTAGAACTCTTGTGGAACAGTATCTCTCTCTACCCTTTTTTTTATTTGCATGGTAAAGTCTTAGAGGATTTTTTGAGGGTAGTAGAGATAAAATTATGTTTTCTTTGCATTAAAATTAATCAGAAACACTATATTCATATTTTAATGGATTTCCAAAAAGCATTCTGTTGCATATATCACTCATTCAGATGAATTATGAACAACTAATTTGGGGAAGAAAACTTACTTTACTCCTGTCCCAATTCATTATTTCATTATGGAAACAATGAATGCCACCATTTAATAGTGATCTTTTCCCAAGAATTTTGCAACCAAATTGCATATAACCTAGAGGTATTGGTAAGTAGCACTTGTCCTGTATGTAGTGAGAAAAACTGAAATGATAAGTAGATGAAACATGAGTAACTGAGATGTAGTTAGAAAACATCTTTGTATCACAATTGTTTAAACTATTCAGTAAATGGACCTTGCTTTATAGATTAGGTGCCTTATTTAAACTTACATATGAATTATGTTTGAAATAAAAGGAATGCTTGTGAAAATACCAAATTATGAATCCTTTTTAAAACAAAAAATTCTTTCATAAAACACTGGCTCCCCCTATCCCTTTTCTTTATTTTTGGTTCACTGCTGGGTTTAATGGAATAGCAAGAGGATTCAGCAAAAGGAAGAGAATTAACTTCAGGAACTAAAGTGAATCTTATCATTGGTTATATAACAAGACAAAAAAGTTGTAAGCTCCTAAGAAATTTTTGAGCACTTTTCTAGGTGCTGTCCAGGATTTAGAAGCTATATCTGAAATAGTTCATGTTCTCTAGGAATAACAGTTAAAACTCATACACATTGGCCTGGATAAATGATACAGTTTGTTTAAAAAAGATGATGAGAAAGTGCTACAAAACCTCTAAATGGAAAATGAGCAAATTGAAATATGAAGTATAAAACAGTGCTTCTTTAACTCCCTCAAGAAAAGGGAGTGTGTTCTCCCTGATTCCTAGCGGAGTTAAAGCTTGATCTGAATTTTGTGTAATATAGGCGGTGATATGGATGAAGATAACATTTTTCTGAGAAATTGAATAACTTCTCAATCAGTAAGTGGTAGGTTTGGGCCTTGAACCCATACTTTACCAATGTGTGCTTGCTTTTTTCTCTATGCATGTATATACACATATTTGTTTTTCAAATTATACTTAATAACCTTAGAAGTTAGTGCCAAGGGCCAGGGTCAGGGAGGTAGAAGGAAAAGCAGGTCTTGCAAAAAGACATTGGAACTTGCAGGGTTTTTATATGGTTATATCCAGGTGGCCACCATTGGTAGGTTGTAAGTAATCTTTTTCATAATTCTTTCTATTGTAGAGATTGTCTCTTCTTTTTTTTTTCCTTTGTGCTAGAAAATACAGCCAGTACAGTCTTGTTCCAAGTACAGAAAGACTCAGAAAATATTTAGCCCCCAGCACATCTTTGTTTTTACATCATACATTTAGGAGGCAGAAATCCAATATCATGCTGTGATTTTTCAACAGTGAAAGATCAGATATGGGTCTCCATTTGTGTGTTCTCTTCTCCAGCAAGTCTCAAATGTCCAATTTTGATGTAAATGAAATAAGAAAAAGTTAATTGTTAGGACCTCTGACATTTTTAAAGTCCTAGATATTATTACATGATACCAAACCTTTGGAGAGGTAGGTTTTTGTTGTTGTTTTTTTTTCTCCTTTGGAAGGAATGTTCTTCTTAGAAGGAATGTTACATAGGAGATCTTCCAACCATAATCTGAAGTTATTACATTTGGTAGTTTTATTTTAAATACTCTTTAACATCAAATTCCTGGTAACATGTTTGGTGTTCTTTTAAGTATCTTATTTGATGATTAAATAAACAGAATTGTTCTTGTATTTATATTTTAATAGATATTTTAGCAAATTATGCTGAAATAAAAGTTGACATTCTGGTTCTGACATTTGTTTGTAAGAATTGATGGTGTTTCTGGTTAGCTCTTTTAAAATTACTATCTAGGAAATCTTAGTTTTTTAAAGAGAATATAGCCATTAATTTTTTTCTACAGATTAGGCAACAGAAGATTTGTGAAAACAAAATGTATTGATCTCATTTATATTCCCTTGATGAAGGAACACATGCTGGCCTCCGCTCGCTTTCTGTCCACTAATATGAAATCCTTGTCCCTGCTTCCTTGCTGGTAGGTTTTTAGAAGTTCAGTGAGCAATGCAAATCGCCTGAAGGGTGGAAAATTCCCTTGTCACACAGATGCCCTTATCAGCAGCAACCAGATGGAGCTCTGAGCAGGAACATTATCAATGTTAAATTGCTTTCCCCCTCCCCTGAGTAGAGAGGATTAAAGCATTCCTTTAGAAATGGGTGGCAAATGTACAGACTTAGGAATATTAATGTTTTTAACAGTTTGCATTTATAAGTAAATATATGAAAATAACATTTCAAAATATTCTGTGTTCAAAATATAACCAAACCCAGTCAAAATGTTTTAAATAAATTAGGATTCTAAAAGTCACATACAGAGAATAAGCTTGAAATTTTGCCTTTTTTAAAATTTTAAAATGGGGGATATCTCACTCTTAGTGTCAAATGCATATCTTGGAAAACAACTAGTTTATTTAAGTTGTGGCAAATAACAGTGTATTTAAGTTTATTAATACTGTTTTAAGTACAATGCAATTTAAATGGTCACAGAATTTTAATTTATTATTTGACAAAATTGGATATTTTACTGTTACTGTTTTTGGGTAAATCTTTAGATTCTTTATCAATTTGATATTTGAATGTCAATTTATTAATTATTGCCATTCTGTAAGTTAATGATTGCTAACTGTATTGTAATTTCAGATCTATTTGAACAATACTAATGTTTAACAATGTCAATAATTATGGTGTATTTTAATGAAATTCTTATTTTAGAAGTCCATAAAAAAGAGTGCTGTTCATTATATGTGTTGTTCATAGCCACTTTGATGTTAGTGATTTTGTTTTTTAATATTGGTTTCTAGATACCATCTAAACTACAATGAGTGATAACCATTTCTCTGGTAGAAAAATTGGTATGCCTTTGTGCTTTATATGACTACTCAGTGGCTAACAGTTGAAGTAAATATTCTGTCATCAGCTTCATATGCAGTTTTATTAAATACGTTTTTTCCCTTTAGGCCTAGTTTTTAGTATTTACCACAGTTGGGACTTTGCAATAAATGTTTGCAGTGTTTAGCAGATATAAATATGACCATAAAAGTAAGGATAGGTAAATTGTTCCCATTTATTTCTAAATTTCAGATAAAACATTACTGATATGTATCGTTTATAAAAATAAACTATACTTTTGCAAATAATGAAGTTGAAGAACTTTATTATTTAGGTTGAGACAGACATATCAATAAATACATTAAAAATATCAAATCAGCCTAATGACTGCGATATTTTTAATGCTTTACTTACAGAACCAATTTGGAACTTGAATTAATTCATCGAGGAGGCAATTTGTGTTCAGGTGGTGCAAGTACAGCTGGCAAAAGGTCCTGTTTAAGTAAGTATTAAACAGCACTAAATTAGAAAAAATTCTAATTATGTCATTTTGAAAGTACATAGACAGCATGAGTTTTTGGTGTATTTTCAAATTTTTTTTGTCTAGTTTTAATAGTGATTAAATGCTTTAAATAGTTAATCTTATACTTGGAAGAATCATGAATATTTAGTTTTTTCTACTGTGATTACAGTGAGCAAATACCCTGCTAACTAATCAGATTACATTGGTTCAAAATTGAAACAATGTATTATACTCAACAATAAAAAGTTATCTTCAAACTTAAATTCTTTTAAATAAATTTTGTTTGGATTTAAAATCTTTTTATGAAGATGGTTTGTATTATCTACAGATTCATATATACATGCATATATACGTATGTATAAAAAATTGCTGTTAATGAAGGCATTTGTACTATACTTTGATGTACACATTAAAATTTATTAAAATTGTGGATGTTGTTTTTGTTTAAAATATACTTTAATATTGTAAAATGAGTGTGTTTCTTTTTATAAGGGCATATTTGAGAGATTGTAATTTGGAACTTTGAGTGGATTTGTCATGAGCATGGTTTTGAGGCTGTCACTATTTATCATTGTTTTAGGGAATTAATGTGAATAGTAGAAGCAATGTGTATACTAATTATTGGTCCCAAATCACTGGAGTTAAAATATTACCTAAGTGATTGATATGGGCAAAAAATTATTTAATACACATAATGTATTCTTTTGAAAAGTGAATTTATTTTCTTAAATGCTAAAAATGTTAGTAATTATTAAAAATTATCAATACTTACTGATTTTTATAAAGTTGTATATTATTTATAAAATTGTGTATTATTTAAAAAGTAATATGTATATAAATTTGGAATGGTTTCAAAGCAAAGGACTGAGCAAAAACACCTTGAAATTTCTAACATAAAAATAGAAATTTATGTTAAATTTTGACTCAATTATTTTAAAAATTCTTACTAGTTGCATTAGTGTTTTGTTTTATTTTGCATTATCACTCGATTCCCAGAAGTTTAAGGTTTTGGAAGTTATTTTTATTTTTTTAGCCAAGTATTTGATACTTATAGCCCCCTTGATTTAGGCACTTCAAATCTATTTGTATGTAATGATTTACTGTTTAAGTTTTAAAGGGGTAGCTGTTGCTAAATAGAACTTTTATCTTCTAGTCTGTTTGAATTAGTGGATACAGTAATTTTATTATACACTTTATTCTTTGTTATTAATTTATTCCCCAGTGATGTTTGACGTTGGCTAAGTTCTTTAAACTTTTACATTATAAAGTGCTTAGAAAAAGAAATTTCATTTTTATGTTCAAAAATTCTACTGCATGTTTTTTTTTCTTCTATGGTACTTCAATTTATCCAAAGGTTTGTAAATGATGAATTTATCCAGAATCCCCAGATAGTAAAGTTCTAGCAGCAACTACTTTAATTATAAGCTTCAATTTAAATTATTAAATTGATACTTCCGATTTTCATTTCTTTTTATTTCCCTCTTTAGTGAATAGGAAATTATAGTGTGAGTATAGAAAGGATCATGATGAAGTGCATCCTAAATATCTGTTAATACTATTTATAGTTTCCTTTTTTCTTATCAATTATGTTAGGTTTTTTTAGAGCTTCATTGAGGTGTGCTTTATATTTATTGAGGTGTGATTTATATTTAGGTTGTAGAATGTGATATATTTAGTTTTCATATGATTTTTTTGTTTAATTGCTTATTCATTATTTCTGTTAATATTTATAAAAGTAGCTCTATAAGTCATTTATGTAGAATATATTATATCTTATATAAGATCTTATTGTTTTGCAAGGGTATAACTTATGTATTTGTTATTTACTCAAGCCTAACAGAGACCTAATTTAAGTTGAAAACCAGAACATAAATTGGTGGTTTTTCATGGATTCATAGATTCAGTGTGCACTTTTTTTTTAAATCTTCCCTTAAAATCTTTGATGGTATTATTGAACAAAAATTCTGGATTTGTCTAGGGACTCCTCATAAGTCAGTATTTTCCTTTTCCCATTGATTACTCTTCATAATCTCTTAAATATCTCATTTTTAAAGTTTCTTTCTGTGTTTCATAATATTTATAGAAATGATAAAGGAACTTTTATTTTTATCATACAGGGATCATCACACTTTTGGAATAATTTTCTTCTCTACAGCTTCTTGGTGAATTAAAGATTAGTTAGCAAAAGATTTAATGAATTTTGTCTGGAACAACCTCATAATTATGCATGCACACATACATAGAAAGAGACACAGAATTGCAAGCAGGGGTGAGGATGGGAGAGAGGGTTGTTTTTTATACAACTATGGAAGCAGAAAATATTACTTGCCAAATTTATACTGAGAAATAAAATTACAGTGAAACAATGCTATTAAGCATTTACATATTCAGACAATTTTTAAAGTATTGAGGTAAAATGATAGTATTTAGTGAGAATGGAAGTTTGTATCTAAGTATGTGTCTGAGGGATTTGCCATAGTAAAAAAATGAACAAAATAAATCACCTACCAGCATAGTATGGTATTTTAATAATACCTTACATTTGTAGTTTTAAGTTTGTAAAGTACTTTCACATAAATTACCTAATCTTTAGAATGACCATGTGAAATAGGTGTTATCTCTTTTTATAGAAAAGGAAACTGAAGTTCAGAGTGATTGCCTTGCCAAGTCATACAGCTGGAAAATGTCAGAGCTTGCACTTGAACCCAGCTCTTCTGATTCTAAATTCAGTTATATAAGACATATCTCTTGCCCTAAGTGTCCCAGAGGATGGTGAATCTTTAAGAAATTTCACCTATGGGTTTTAGTCAAGGACATCCTACTGTACACTGTTCCCTTGTGATCTTTCTAGGTTCTGCTACACTATACCCCTCCTGTTATCTTGTCTGTTTTCTTTTCCCAACCTTTCACTGTATATTCTAATTTTGTTTTGGGTCTCTCCTTCAAGGTGTTTTTTTCAGGTCCTTCCTAATTCCTTCTTCCTTGGATACCAGTTGACTCTCCATTTTTCACCAGTTTGCTGGCTGATTTCCCTGTGCTCTTATTGTGAGCCATGCTCGTCAGCTTCCATATAAAACTGCTCCTGATTCCTGGGTCAGACTACTATGTATCCGCCAGAACATCAGGCATTAGGGACTTTGTGTTCAGCAGATAAGCAGGTTCTAATAACTTAATAAAAGGTACACAATGTTAAATTTTAAAGAGGGTTTTGAATGAAGTTCGAGGAAATATGGCAGTTTGGGATCATATCTACTTGGTAGAATAAGTGAAACTTTCGGTTGATGTGGCATTTGAACAAAACTTTGAAAGATAAGTGAATTTAGAGTCTTTGTTACAAAATGGTATATACAGTGAAAAGTACAACCTACTTGGTTAGCAACAGTTGTAGGACAAAGCACATGTAAATAATTGAAAGCCTAACTTTTAACTAAGAATAATATTTTATTAAGAGTACTTAATTTCTTCTTTCAAGTGATTTGAAAGTAGATAGGAAACTCCTTAGATTCTAGTGAAGTTCACAGGCTTTCAACATTTTTTTGTTGTGGTATTTTTAGTGTATTTCTCAAGTAGAAATTGTTGAAACCAAAGGGTAGAATGGGAGTGGGGTAGAAAGAAGTGTCATTTAATAAATTATTAGTGTTGGAGTATAATTTTTAAAAATATCTATCTTTAGGTAGGATGATATCTTTCGATATCTTTGGGCCTGAGACTTTGTGCTTATTAATGTAGTTTGAGAAGCCACAGTTTATATCACAAATTGATTGCGTGATTTTAGAGAGATATTAAAATTTAAACTGCAGTCAAGAGAGATTAAGCAAACTCTTGCTTTGACATTTTCATTTGGGGAGCTCTATATTAATATAATTTGCAATCTTACCAAGAAATGATGCATTCAGGGAATAATTTCCCCCTACATGTCTGTTATTGATAAAAAGCGGCCCAGCTAATATGCCTGTGGGCAACTTATAATAGTTTTAGTTGCTAAAAGTTTTTTTTTTTTTGGTAAATTTAGAGCCACTGAAAATTTTGATGTTCCTCTTGCTCTGCATTAAGACTGTATAGCAGTATCATTGAATAAGATCATGAAATTGTTCTTAAGTAGTCTGATCTTATTCTTTCGCTGTGGTATAGTTCTGTTATCTTTGATTTATAACATCTTTTTCAGATTTAAAAATTATAAATAAATGTAGATTGGTCAGATAACAATTTTCGTTCTGTCCTTTTTGTTACTACATTAAAAGTGGAAACTTTGGCCACCACATTATAATAATGGTGAAAGTGTGGAAATTGTCCCCTAACTCCATTCTTTATGAGTATCCAGATGGGAATCTGTCCCTCATAATACTAACAAAAGATTGTTGTAAGAATTCAGTTTTACAATATTTATTTGAGTCTTCATAGATTGTAAATCTTGATAATACTATTTCTACTATTTCAACTCTACTATTGTCAAATAGAAGGATGAAAATTTATTTTTTACCTTTTTTTTAAGTGCTTAACAAAAAAAGATTCTATTGGTCTGTTAAGAAATGAGGTTAGGACAAAAATGGGATTTATTCTCAAAGACTGATACAATTTATATCTTGGGAACAAAATAAATTGGCAGTTTGGGGAGATCTAGGCCAGAGGGGTAAAAGTAGGAAATAAAATATAAACTAAGCACATGAAATATAAACTAACTATAATGTCTTTATGTCTTTCTGAAGATCTAGTTCATTGTGACTTAGACAGCTTTCCTTCATTTATGATTTGTATATTCCGGGACTAAGTATCATATATAATAATTTCCACTATCAGGGCATACTAGTGTCTTGCTTGACTTAGGGCATGGAGCTTCTCTTTTCTGCAGTTACATTAGAACCCTCTCCCTTGCTGCTTAGTTTTGAATTAGTTCTATGATAGAATTGAATTCATGGTGTTACCTCTTTGGCAAAGAGTTTCAAAATAAGGAATCTTGACTATTATCGGCCTTTTCTTTACCCTTCCTAGGACTACCTATATTTAGAAATAGAAGTGCCTACTAGTCATTTAAACACTGAAGTAGGAGATAAATTCCATGAAACTAATACTAATTCTATGACACTTTAGGTAAAAGAGAATGATGATATAATGTGTCTATTAGTGAAGGCATAGGAATTCCAAGAGGTGGTGGAAACACAGCATAGAAAGTAAGAAAATACTACAGACAGCCTTTGAAAATACTCAAATGGTATTTTCCAGTTCTCACAGGGTAGATAAACATTCTCCTAAGAAGCAAGGTTAGCTACCTTATCCTTGAACTTTTATGTTTATTTACCTGAAGCAACATAGAATACAATGCTGGAAGGAGCACTGTGTGGAAGTTAGATCTGCAGTCTGCTCTTTCTTATCCATTGACATTTGGAAAAGTTACCTCATGTTTTTACCTCATTATGAAAAGAGTTATGATGATACTTGCACCAGTTATCACACATATATATGTATGGTTAATGTAAGAGCCAAATGGTGTCTGTATATGACTGCCACTTTATTCTTGCCCTACCTCTTCTGAAATGGTGAGGAGTGAATGGGGAAAGAGGAATCAGCTCTTGTACCCCCTGTCATGACCCTCCTATTTCTTGCGACAGATCTTTAGAGCCAAAGATTTCCCTTAGAACCTTCTTCTTAGAGCTGTTCCCAAAACTCACTTAAAGAACTTCTTCTCACTTTTCCACTGCTAATTTTTCAGAAGTGTGTAGAAGAACTGGGGGAAGTTGACTCTGCTGTAAGGGGAATATATTCACACCTATTAATTCTCCCTAGGATAAATAGGTCAGAGCTTTTTCCTCACTTTGATTAAGTTATAAGGAAATTAAATTTTTCCTCCATGGTAATTATTCAGAGAATCACTTGGCTAGTTGAGATTATTGACAATTTTTTTTAAAGATTTATTTATGCATACAAGAGCTGGGATACAGGCCAGAGATGTGGGGGGTGAGAGGATTCACCAGAGACAGAGTGGGGGACAGAACAGGCGCTCTGACCAAAATACACTGTTGAGGGGAGCAGCGGGCGAGACAGGAGAGGTCTGCCTCGCCATGTGGTTTCTCCCTGGCCGGCCGGGGATTGAACCGGTGCTCAACCTCTTGCGCCACCAGGGAGGCCTCATTAACAATTTTTTAACCAATGGTAATTAGACTGACAGAACTAAAATCTTGAATGCAGTTTAAGTTTACCTTCGATAAAGTTTAACAGTGGTACAATTTAAAATTGAACCAATTTATGAAAGTCCTTTGGATAACTCTTTAATATGTATTTATGTCTTTATGATAAATATGAATTATATACTAAAGCAATAAAATGCCAGTTTTAGATTTCTTATATGTTTAGAAATAACTGACAGAAACACAGAATTTCCAGGCTGGCACTGAGCTCTGTGAACTTCTGTTTCAAAGCATTTTTTGAAAGATTTCAACATGTAACAACTTTGTGTCCAATTTTCTTAACTGAACAGGATTGTTTTTGAAAGGCAGATATATTTCATAGGATATGTTATTATTCTTCAGTAACATATCTAGTTAAAGTCAATACTGAAGACTTGTTATATATTATTTTAATTATCTTGGAAGATGCCCCAGGCTTACAATCTAAATTCTTCATACATAAGGAAAGGAATGTGTGTATGATAAAAATGGAATGTCATACTTTGCTTTTAATCATAAACACCCAAGGGAGGACTGGAGTGGTCGAAATAAGTAGTAAGTAGCACATGTTGAGTTCTAGTCTTAGCTTTTCCAATAAATGCTGGGGTGACCTGGCAATATACTTCCTTCCTAGGATCTTTTTCTTTATCTATGGAATGAGGGAGTGTCAGATGATGAAAAATTTCCTTCTAACATTTGTACTTCTTTAATTATGGTAGAGGATAGGAACAAAGGCAGGTTGTAACACTATTTCTATTCTGATGATGGTTTTCAAGCAAAATAGGTTAGTAAAATTGTAACTTCCATAACCTTGATTTTAAATCAGACAAGCTAATTCATTTTTGATCTTGAAAGAAAATATTAAAAAAGAGCTCTTTGATTCAGTTAGCGTCTACATAAAAAGAATGCAATACTCCCCACCTTGCATTTAAGATAATATTTTTCTGCCAGGAAAAGTTAGTTTTTCAACACCTTTGGGTTTAGACACATTTTTTTTTTAAAGATTTATTTATTTTTGTTGTTTATACAAGCACTGGGTACAGTCAGAAGCGCGGGAGGGTGAGAGAATTCACCAGAATCAGAGCCTGGAGCAGAGCAGGCAGAAGGACCGAAGTACACTGCTGAGGGGAGCAGCGGGAGGCAGGAGAGGTCTGCGCGCCATGTGGGACCCTCCTCTGGTGGCCGGGGAGCAGCCGGGGATCGAACCGGTGCAGCAGAGGCTGCGGGCAGCTTTGCAACCTAGCGCTCAACCGCTGCGCCACCGGGGAGGCCCTGGGTTTAGACACATTTTTAAAATTATAAATTATGTTCTTAGTAAAGACAATCTCTTATGCTTAGTTGAATTGAGGGAAAAAAAGGTAACTACTCTATCTTTATCATGTTATTTCACTGCTAAAAACATGCCGTATTCATAGTGTTACTAATGGAACTAGGTCATTGGGAAAAGTGGAAATTTGAAAAATTTACATATATCAAAATTGGGGGTAACAATATTACTTACCTGCTAGAATTTTTGTGAAAAATAACTCTAACCTATGTAAAGTGGTTATTAACATAGTGCTTGGCACATAATATGTATTCAGCTATTGACAGTCATGAATCAGTTGAAGAAATTTTAAGAGAAAATTGAGACTATACATTGTCTTATAGGTAAGAGGTAAAGCAGAATAAAGCATGTAGATTCTTTTGTTTGTTATAGAGAGGTCAGTTTGAAATGTACCTTCATTTTGTATTTTGTCCATCTCACAGTTTCTCGTATGTCTTATAGTAACTCCCCAAAGCAACAACTCCTCTTCCTCCATACACATACACACACACACAAACACATATATACACTCACTCACTAACATGCTGATGAATTTTAAGCTAATGTAAAATATAATTGCTCAAATAAAATCTTGTTTATTTTTTATTTTAATTTAGGGAACAAATGATAACAGTATGTGTCATTGGGCTTTTATCTTTCTGGTTTTAAGAATTAAATTTAACCATATGTCAAGAAGTATATTCTAACCTACTAGAAAATAACTTTTGATTCACATATCCTTTTGAGTATTTGTGGCAGATTAATCTGTTTAAATTCTCTTTTTTACCAAAAATGAACAAATAAAATCAAAATTTACAATTATTTTTAGTAATTAAAAAATCTTAAATGAAAGTTTTTCTTCTAAATGTCATGAGCAGAATTTTGTTGAAAGCTAAAACTAGAATTTTGTTGAAAGCTAAAACAGTTTTTGAAAGCTAAAACTAGTTGATTGTTATTATGGTACAAACAGAAGAAATGAATCTAGTTGGAGTAGTTCTACATAATCTTTTCTTCAGATTGTTTTTTTCATGTCAAATCAAAAGTTGCTGCAGTCACAATTCAGTCTAAAGAGAATTTAGGGGACAATAGTAGGCAAAGAGAGCAAAGAGAGAACTTCATTGAACAGTGGTTTATATGGATATTGTCCATATTATCGAGTATAGTTTATTGAAGATAACAGTAAATTTTGGTTAAGAGGACAATAGTGAGAAGTACAAGTTGTCAAGGTTGAAGCATAAAACCAAAGAAGAGTAGATTTATAATAGGAGGTAAGGGAAACAGAATCATTCCTATATGAAGATTGAGCATAAGGACAATCCAGATTCCATTAAAAATTATTTGGATATGTATTTCAGAGTTTACATTAAAAGAGAACATGAAATAGTTTGTACTTAAAACTGTATGAATTATAGTTTTAAAGATAAGAAACATTTCCTGATGTGAATTAACTAGAAATTTTGCCAGCATTTTGTTCTAGAATAATTATGTGAACTTTTTAATTATCTTTTCTTCACTTTGTTTAGATCAACTGTTCCATGTATTAGCCTTGCACATGCGACTTTACAGCATTGACTCTGAGTATAATCCCTGGAGAAAGCTCACACAGTTAGTGGAGGAGATGAATTCACAGTAAGTATTACTGAAAGATTCATGTCAATTTAAGCAGTTTTTAAAAAATATTTAAGTATAAAATATGATTTAAATTCTTTTGAATATGTATTTTCCTCATGCAACACAGAAATACATAATAAAAATTAGAAAGTTTACTAGCAATCCCTAATGATTCTTGCCTGAAATTCAGTATTTCATTAGGTGATACAAAATAGTGATTTAAAAAATCCTTCTGATTTATTTATTAGCTAATTTTTTTAATAAAGGAGAACTTTGTGAAGGAAAATATTTTTATAAAGGAGAACTTTCGCATCAGCTATTTAGTTACCTTGAAATATAGTCTGGCAGAATGAATGCTTAATTCTTCACATTCTACAAATTTTCAAAGAAATGAGTTGATTCCTTAGCAGCTGCCACTGGTGTTCATTAAGTTATCATTTATTTTATGATCTTGTGAATTTTTATATGTTAGATGTGATTTACTCCTTTTTAGCTATCCTTTTATATACAAATTGCTCCCTTCGTTTAGTGGTAATTCCTAATTTAGATTGATGTTGTGCTTTGATACCCAGCTTCTTTTTGATAATATCCTTGCTTTCTGGCATAAGAAGTTGACCCAGGTTTATTTTGTACATGTCTACCTTATACCTGTAATCAGCTGTTTTTCCTTGTAGTTCTTTCCATGGGAAATGATATTTAGAAATTAAAATCTGGGTATTAATGTTATACATAGCTACTGGGTTATTGTTTCTTTATAGATCATTCCACTGTACAGAGTTCAGGAATATTTTTTTAAAGAACAGTTCTTGAATTTTAACTGTTACTTATAATTCAAACCTCAGTTTACAAGCCTATGTTGTTTTTTTTAAAAATAAATTTTATTTTTATATTCCCCATACAATTGCAACTCCCTTATTTTAACCCCAATCCCTCCCCTCCCCGCCCCCCACCCCCCATAGAGTGTCTCTGGTTCATAGTTTTTTGTTGATTTTGATTTTCACTTTCTTATAGTTATTCATTTTCCTGGTCCCTTATTTAAGTTTTCTAGATTCCTGCTATGAGTGAGACCATCCGGTATTTTTCTTTTTCTTTCTGGCTTATTTTGCTAAGCATGATCCCTTCCAGAGCCATCCATGTTGCTGCAAATTGCATGTGTTTATCTTTTTTGATTGCTGAGTAATATTCCTTGGTGTATATGTATCACATCTTCTTGATCCAGTCATCTATTTTTGGGCATTTGGGTTGTTTCCAAAGCTTAGCTATTGTAAACAGTGCTGCTATAAACATAGGGGTGCAGGTGCTCTTTGGAATTGATGTTTCTGTGTCCTTTGGGTAAATACCTAGGAGTGGAATTGCTGGATCATATGGAAGCTCTATGTTTAGTAGGTCCAGAAATCTCCACACAGCTCTCCATAGTGGTTGGACCAGTTTGCACTCCACCAACAGTGCAGGAGAGTTCCTTTTTCTCCACATCCTCGCCAACATTTGTTGTTGCTAGTTTTTTTAATATGTGCCATTCTCACTGGTGTAAGATGGTATCTCATGGTAGTTTTGATTTGCATTTCCCTGATTACAAGTGATGTTGAACATTTTTTCATATGCCTGTTGGCCATTTGCATTTCCTCTTCAGAGAAGTTTCTTTTTAGCTCTTCTGCCCATTTTTTGACAGGATTCTTTTCTTTGTTGTTGTTGAGTCTCATCAGCTCTTTGCAGATTTTTGTGATCAGTCCTTTATCATTAGTGTTGTGTGCAAAAATGTTCTCCCAGTTGGTGGGGTTTCTCTTTGTTTTTGTTATTGTCTCTTTTGCTGTGCAGAAGCTCTTTAATTTGATGTAGTCCCAGCTGTTTATCTTTGCCTTCACTATCACTGCTTTGGGTGATGTGTCTGTAAAGATGTCTTTGATGTGCATATCACGTAGTGTTTCGCCTGTATTTCCTTCTATGTATTTTATGGTTTCAGGTCTTATGTCTAGTTCTTTAATCCATTTTGAGTTGATTTTTGTGTATGTGTGAGGTAGTGGTCAAGCTTCATTCTTTTGCATGTAGCGACCCAGTTTTCCCAGCACCATTTATTGAACAAACTTTCTTTGCTCCAATGCATAGTCTTTGCTCTTTTGTCAAAGATTAGTTGACCATAAATCTGTGGGTTTATTTCTGGATTTTCTATTCAATTCCATTGGTCTGTGTGTTTGTTCTTGTTCCAATACCATGCAGTTTTGATGATTATGGCTTTGTAGTATAGTTTGAAGTCTGGGAGTATGATGCCTCCATTCCCTTCTTTTTTTTTCAGGAGAGCTTTGGCTATTCGGGGTTTTTGGTGATTCCATATGAATCTCATCAATAATTGTTCTATTTCTTTGAAGAATGACATTGAAATTTTTATTGGAATAGCATTGAATCTGTATATTGCTTTTGGTAGGATGGCCATTTTAATAATGTTTATTCTTCCAACCCATGAGCAGGGGATCATTTCTTTGTGTCTTCTTCTATTTCTTTTAACAGTGTTTTATAGTTTTCTTTGTATAGGTCCTTTACCTCTTTTGTTAGATTTATTCCCAAGTATTTGATTTTTTTTGTTTCAATAATAAAAGGGATGGTTTTTTTTTTTATTTCTTCTTCTTCAGATTTATTGTTTGTGTATAGGAAGGCTAGTGACTTTTGCGTGTTGATTTTGTATCCTGCCACTTTACTGAACTGATTGATGAGTTGAATTAGTTTTTCTATGGAGTTTTTGGGGTCTCTATGTATATTATCACATCATCTGCAAATAGTGATAGTTTGACTTCTTCTTTTCCTATTTGGATTCTTTGTATGTCTTTCTCTTGTCTTATTGCTCTGGCTAGGACTTCCAGTATTATATTGAAAAGCAGTGGTGAGAGTGGACATCCTTGTCTTGTTCCAGATCTTAATGGAAATGCTTTCAGCTTTTCACCATTGAGAATGATACTGGCTGTTGGCTTGTCATATATGGCCTTTATGATGTTGAGGTATGTTCCTTGTATCCCAAGAATTTCAAGGGCTTTTATCATGAATGGGTGTTGCACTTTGTGGAAAGCTTTCTCGGCATCTATTGATATTATCATATGGTTTTTATATATCTTTTTGTTGATGTGTTGGATAACGTTGATTGATTTTTGAATGTTGAACCATCCTTGTGTCCCTGGAATGAATCCTACTTGGTCGTGGTGAATTATCTTATGGATACATTGTTGGATTCTGGTAGCTAAAATTTTATTGAGGATTTTTGCATCAGTGTTCATTAGGGAGATTGGCCTGTAGTTTTCCTTTTTTGTGTTGTCCTTGTTCGGTTTTGGTATTAGTGTAATGTTGGCTTCATAGAACGTATTTGGTATTGTCCCTTCCTTCTCAGTTTTTTGGAAGAGTTTGTGAAGGATAGGCACTAATTCGTTTCTGAACTTTTGGTAGAATTCATTTGTAAATCCATCAGATCCTGGGCTTTTGTTTTTGGGGAGGTTTTTGATTACCATTTCAATTTCGCTGCTTGTAATTGGTCTGTTTAGGTGTTCTATTTCTTCTTTATCTAGCTTTGGGTGATTGTAGAGTTGTAGGAATTTGTCCATCTCCTCTAGATTGTTGAACTTGTTTCCATATAACTGTTCATAGTAGTTACTGATTATTCTTTTGATTTCTGCTGTGTCCGTTGTGATTTCTCCTCTTTCATTTATGATCCTGTTTATTTGTGCTTTCTCCCTTTTTTCCTTTGTGAGCCTGGCTAGGGGTTTGTCTATTTCATTGATTTTTTCGAAGAACCAGCTCTTAGTTTCATTGATCTTTTGGATTGTTTTTTTAGTTTCAGTTTCATTTATTTCTGCTTTGGTTTTTTATTATTTCTCTTCTTCTACTGTTTTGGGGTTTTTTTGTTGTACTTTTTCTAGATCTTTGAGCTTCGAGATTAGGTTGTTTCTTTGAGTTCTTTCTTGTTTCTTGATGTGAGCCTCTATTGCTATATATTTTCCTCTTATTACTGCTTTTGCTGCATCCCATACATTTAGGAAATTGGTGTCTTTCTTGTCATTCAATTCAAAGAATTTTTTAATTTCTTCTTTGATCTCCTCGTTAGTCCACTGGTCTTCCAGTTGTGTGCATTTTAATCTCCATGAGGTAGGAGAGTTCCTTGCCTTCTTTTTATGGTTTATTTCTAGTTTGATGCCTTCATGGTCAGAAAAGATGGTTGGTATGATTTCAGTCTTGGTGTATCTGTTGATGTTTGTCTTGTGTCCCATTATGTGATCAATCCTGGAGAATGATCCCTGTGCACTTGAGAAAAATGTGTACTCCGTTTTTTTTGGGTTTAGTGTTCTATAGATATCTGTTAAGCCCAAGCGCTCTAGGTCCATATTTAGAGCTTTAGTGTCTTTACTTATTTTTTTGTCTCGATGATCTATCCATTGTTGACAGTGGTGTGTTGAAGTCTCCCACTATGTATGTGTTTTCTCTGATGTCTGTTTTCAGAGATGACAATAGTTGTCTGATATATTTTGGTGCTCCTTCATTTGGTGAGTATATGTTAATGAGTGTTATTTCTTCTTGAAGTATTGTCCCCTTGATCATAATACAGTGACCGTTGGGGTCTCTTTTTATCTTTTTGAGTTTGAAATCTGTTTTATCTGATATAAGTATAGCTGTTCCTGCTTTCT
This sequence comes from Talpa occidentalis, assembly GCF_014898055.3. Classification (NCBI taxonomy): domain Eukaryota; kingdom Metazoa; phylum Chordata; class Mammalia; order Eulipotyphla; family Talpidae; genus Talpa; species Talpa occidentalis. Next base: position 101,043,497 of record NW_023603184.1, read on the forward strand.
TTTTTGGTCCATTTCCTTGTAGGATTGTTTTCCATCCTTTAACTTTGAGTCTATTTTTATCTTTTGTAGCTAAATGTGTTTCCTGGAGACAGCAAAAGGTTGGGTTTTGTCTCTGAATCCAGCCTGCGACTCTGTGTCTTTTTATTGAAGAGTTTAGTCCATTTAGAATTAATATTGATATGGTAGCATCTGTATTTGCCATTGTGTTTGTCTTTCCTTTGATTTTATTTATTTATTCTTTTAATAACTTTTTTTTTTGGGGGGGCCTTCTTTCATTGTTATTCGTCCCTCTGAGGTTCTGGCTTTAGGACTCCTTGTAGTATTTTTTGGAGTGGGGGTTTAGCCGTAATGAAATTCCAGAGTTTCTGTTTGTCTGGAAAGGTCCTTATTCTTTCTTCATAGAGAAAGGAAAGCTTTGCGCGATGGAGTATTCTTGGTTGGCATCTGTTTTCTTGGAGTCTTTTGACTATGTCCCTCCACTCTCTCCTTGCCCGTAGTGTTTCTTCGGAGAAGTCTGATGTCAGCCTGATTGGTTTTCCTTTGAATGTTATCTGTTTCTTCCCTCTTGTCAGCTTCATTATTTTTTCCTTGTTCTGCATTCTTGGGAGCTTTACTATTATGTGTCTTGCTGTATTTTTCCTTTCGTCGTGGAAGTTTGGTGTTCTTCTTGCTTCTTGTATATCAATTTTCAGCTCCTTCTTCACGTTTGGGAAGTTCTCTTCAATTATCTCCTTGAATATTTTCTCTGTTCCTACATCTCTCTCCTCTCCTTCTGGTATTCCTATAACTCTTATATTTCCTTTCTTCATGGAGTCAGGTAGTTCCTGAAGTCTTTCTTCGGTCTTTTTCCTTCTTACTTCTCTTTCCTTTTCTGTTTTGGTTCTTATTATTTCTGTGTCTTCAAGAGTACTTATTCATTCTTCCATTTTATGTATTCTGCTTTCATTGCTTTTCCCAGAGTTCTTTAGTTCCTCCGTTAATTCTTTGATCTCCTGCATTTCTTTTACTTCCCTCTTCAGGGACTCAATTTCATTCTTCTGATCGTTGATTATTTTTCCCTTATCATTGTTTTCCTTTATGACTTCTGTCAGTTTTTTAATCATGGTAATTTTAAATTCTCTTTCTGGAAGGCTCAGAAGTTCTTCCAAGTTACTGTCATTGCAATCTGGGGGTTGGTTTTCTTTTTGTGGTGTGCTTTTTTCCTGAGGAGTTGCTAGGTTGCGTGTGTTTCTTCTACGCCCTACTGTCTGTTTTCTAATTTGTCGTATGCATTGGGACACTGTGTTGCTGGGACTGGCTGGCATCTTGGGTGAACTTCTCCACTCTCCTCTGGCTTCTCCTGGAGCCATCTGTCAGTTTCAAGCAGTCTTTACTGAAGAAAGGTCCCTGTTCTAAAATGCCGATGCAGGGACACACTCCCCTTGCGCCTGGTCTGCCCCGGCGGTGGGTTCCCGATCCCCCTCTGGGCTTGGACTGCAGGCCAGAAGGGGCTTGGCGTGGGCGAACTTCCCAGCTCACCTCTGGCTCCTGAGGGAGCCTTCTGCTGGTTTCAGGCAGTCTTTACTGGAGAAATGTCCCTGTTGTAAAATGGCAATGCGGGACGCATTCCCTGCGTGCCCGGTCTCAGGCACACTCTTCTGCGCGCCTGGTCTGCCCCGGCTGTGGGTGCCCGCTCCCCCTCTGGGCTTGGACTGCTGGTCAGAAGTGGCTTGACGTGGGCGAACTTCCCAGCTCACCACTGGCTCCTCCGGGAGCCTTCTGCTTGTTTCAAGCAGTCTTTACTGAAGAAAGGTCCCTGTTCTATGGGGCGTAGGTGTTTCTTTTTTTTTTTTCCTGGTTGCTAGGTGGCGCCAGAGATCTCTCCTAGTGTCCTTGGGGAGCTGTTTTTTTCACCCCGTGGGACGGGGAAAAGAGTGGGAGTGGTGGGGAAAGCCTCAACGGCTTTGGGGTGCTGTGTCTGCCTTGTGCCCCACCGTCGTGGGGAACCCACACCCCGAATTTCGTGCCCCGGGTCTCAGTTCCAAAGCCCTCAGCTACAGGACGCTGCCTGTAGCCCAGTTCACTGTCCGCAGAAATTGCGCCTTTTGCACCCCACTCCCGAGTCCGGGCGCCTGGTTTCTGATTACTCAGTGAGAGACATTCACCTCAGTGAGGGCCCCGCGCGTCTCCCCACAAGCCTAGGTCGCAGGCGTGGGGCCCTGGGCAGCCGCGATCCGCGTTTGCTTTTCAAGCGCGCCACTTTTCCTCACTAGCTTACCGGCTGGCTTGGGTCTCCGGGAGTCTTTGTTTTTCTCTAATGGCGCCTGGAGCAGTTCGCTCACCTCTGCAGCAAATCCTGCAGGGTTCTCCACAGCTCCAGTTCACAGGGTGTGGTGGCTGAAATAGTTCCTTTCCACTCACAGTCCTGCTTAATGCATAGTTTGCTCTTGTTGGTTGTTTTAATTTTTCTTTTTGTTTTTTTCCTCTTTTCTGTTGGTCGGAGAGTGCCAACTTTGTGGGTGGGGGAGGGTAGTAGGGTTCTAAGCTTTCCTCCCTTCTAGTCCTCTTTTATGGCAACTTTCTTCTTCGGGTAGTTTGCTGGATTCATCCATTTATCTTCCGTGCCCCAGTTCTCACTGGGACCTGCTGCTTTTCCTCCCTATTAACTTTTTTTTTAATGGGAGATCTTACTCGCAGCGTTTCCTCACAGCCATGTTGATCCGCCCCCTCCCCTCCCCAAGCCTGTGTTTTAATGGTATAGTCACACCAGAAAAAAGTTATTTCCAATGACTTAAAAATGTAGTATTTTTTTAAGATTTTTTAAATTTTTATTTTCTGTTTTTTTAATTAATTTTAAAATTTTTTTACATCATTGTTCATTTTTAAACAATATTTGCTTCCCCCACAACCTTAGGTGCAGTCCCCATAAAGAGTTTCTTTCACCAGTGCATCTGTGCACAATCATGTCAGTCCCCTGTGCTCCTCCCTCCTTTCCTCTGATCCCTCTCCCACCCCCTCCCCTGCATAATGTCTCTGATTTATAATTGTTTTTGCTTTGTTTTGTTGTGTACTGTTATTATTTTTTTTTACACTGACATCTTATTTGTTCCCCTATATTCCTGCTATAAGTGAAACCATCCGATATTTTTCTTTTTCCTTCTGGCTTCTTTCACTGAGCATAATTTCTTCTAGCTCCATCCACGTTGCTGCAAATGGCATGATAAAAATGTAGTATTTTGACTGTACATTCTTAGTACAGTCAAAAGGTTCTTACAGTATACTTCCCAAAGCAGTAACAACCTACCTACGTTGTAGAATTTTTTGTGAAAAATAATTATAATCGATGTAAAGTGATTATTAACAAGTGCTTGGTACTAGTGGTTTTTTAAAAATGTTTTTTCATAGCATGAGGCTATTATCTATAAAAAACTTGCTTTTAGACTGAAAGACCAATTAATGTTTATGAGATGGGAAAGAGGGTAGGTGAATCAGGTAAAAGGGCCCAATTTGTATGGTGAAGGGTAGAATTGAGCTTTACAGTGGTAAACTTAATATAGAATATATAGATGTTGAGTTTTAATGATGCACATCTGAAATAATCACAAAGAAATAGAAACAATTATGTATTTGAAAATACTAAACATTTAAATATTGTTAACATACTTTTAAAATAGTTTAAATAGTTTAAACATATTTAAACTCTCACCGTGAGAATTTTATCCTTCAATATTCTTACTAGTATCAAATATTGCATATGTTCAATGACTGCTAATTTCATAGGTAAAAATTCTCATTTACATTTTTAGCATTTCTTATTTCTAATGAAAGCAATAACTAAAGAAAGTAACTTTAATTTCTATTTGTTATTGTCTTTGTAATTTCTGATTATAAAGATTATTTTTTGCAATGGTTAGAACATACCAAAGTGTTGAATAAAATAAAATAAAGTCTTATAAGCTATGTATTATATATAGTTGTTTATAGTTTAATGAATGAATGAGCCATAAAAATGAGAGCAAGTATGAGGAGAGAAATTAATAATATTTTCTTGGAATTCCTTTAATATTTTGAGATGTTTCTTTTTAGTCTTTCTCTATGTGTATATACACACACACATACACACACACATTATATTAGGTTTAGAATCTGCTTTTCAAAATTAATGCAGAACAACCCAAGTCCTATGTTAAAATTTAAGTCTTTAATGAAAAGTCTAATTTAATAAGTCATTTCTGTTGTTAATCACTTAATTGTTTTTCCTTTCCACTATAATATCAGATGATGGATTATACAGCTGTTGACACGTCAGATGTAATATAAAATAGCATGAAATAGCAAGTAAATATTTTAGACTCTCAGTTAATAAATAGTAAGTATCGGTTACCTGTGTTCTGTAGAGCAAGATTGCTTTTCACAAAGACTATGTAAACTTTCACTGATAAGTAAAAATGTTCCTGTTTCTATCAATTTTTAGGACTAATTTGACAGATTTTAAAAATAAGATTCCAAATGAATAGATATTTACTTTGTGGTGAAATTTACTTCATATTTCATATTTTTTAGCTGATTATGTATACTCTGAATTTTATCTTCTGAACATCTGTTCATTTTTCTGTTTACATCTTATTTTTAAAAAGTACCTGAATGATTCTTTTGTATTTATTAATTTTTAGTCAGATATCATTGATATATTACAGTTTTAGGTATACAGCTGAATGATAAGATATTTATATAGATTTTGAAATGATCATATTAAAGCTAGTTAACATGTCACCATATATAGTTACAAAAAATGCTTATTTTTGTCTTGGTGATAAGGAATTTTATCTTAGCAACCTTCAAGTATGCAATACATTATTATGAACTATTGTTCCCAATGGCATGTGCTATATCCTCTTCACTTATTTTATAACTGGAAATTTCTACCTTTTGATTTTCTTCACCCATTTGTTGTCCCCACACCACCTCTGTCAACCACGTGTGTGCTCATAGTGTCTTTGAACTTGGTTTTTAATTTTGTTGTTATTTGTTTTAGATTCCACTTATGCATGTTTATCTTTCACTATCCAATTTATTTTACTTAGCATAATGCCTTCAAGGTCATCCACATTGATGCATGGCAAGATTTCACCCCTTTTTATGGATGAATAATATTCCTAGTATTTCAAATTAGTCTTTCAGACTCATATTCTGGTTACTTTTCTTTTCTCTTCTCTCCTCTCCTCTCCTCTCCTCTCCTCTCCTCTCCTCTCCTCTCCTCTCCTCTCCTCTCCTCTCCTCTCTTCTCTCCTCTCCTCTGTTCTCCTCTCCTCCTCCTCCCTCCCCTCCCCTCCCCTCCCCTCCCCTCCCCTCCCTCCCCTCCCCTCCCCTCCCTCCCCTCCCCTCTCCCCTCCTCCCCTCCCCTCCTCTCCTCTCCTCTCCTCCCCTCCCCCTCCTCTCCCCTCCTCTCCCCTCCTCCCCCTCCTCTCCCCTCCTCTCCCTCTCCCTCCCTCTCCCCCTCCCCTCCCTCTCCCTCCCTCTCCCCCCTCTCCCCTCCCTCTCCCCTCCCTCTCCCCTCCCTCTCCCCTCCCTCTCCCCTCCCTCTCCTCTCCCTCTCCTCTCCCTCTCCTTTCCCTCTCCTCTCCTCTCCTCATTTTTTCTGGTTGCTTTTCCACTTTGAATGCCTCTCTATCCCATCCAAGATCTGGTGTTTACCATTATAACCAGTGTTGCAAAATCAAATTTATGTTCCCAATTCTTTACTTTAGGATTATATTTTCAGATCTAAGAAATGGACTTTCACTTTTTCTTTTGCGATTTCTCAATTGCTTATGAAAGTGATTTCTGCTCCAAAACCATATATGAAATACAAAATGAATTTAGAAGTAAAGATATACAATACCATCAAACTGATTATACATTTTTCTTTTAGACTGGGAAATGAAGAGCAACAGCCTGAGGTTCCAATTCTTTACCATGATGTTACATCCCTTTTGCTCATCCAGATCTTAATGATGCCACAACCCTTACGCAAAGGTATATCTTTATAATTCAGATTTTTAGATTATAAAGTATATTTAGTGAATGTTACAAAAATTGTGGGAACAAATTTAACATTCTATCTGTTGGATTGATGCTACTGACATTACATTCAAACAGTTGAAAATGTTTTGAAGTAAATAGTTCTATTATTAGTAAATAGTAACCAAATGTCTAAAGAAGATGACAGTGAAATAAAGTTTTTTATTTTTCTTTTGATTCTATTCTTGTCAGATTTTTAGTCTGTAATAAGGTATGAACATAGGTAAATCACTCTAAAAAACTTTGTTAAAAGAAAGAGTACAAAATATGAAAATAAAGCAAACTATCAACTTTAATGCCTTTACCTTATCTACAAACTTTCATTTTTTCATACAGTAGTAATCATTCATAGTTACTTAAAATGTGATATCTCCTATAGTTTTAAGTAGTGTTGACATCATAATACTGATTAACAGCATTGATATTATATTAGCAACATTTAAATTATTGCTCCATAGTCATTATAGTTTTTGTTTAAAGATATTTAAAATATTCTATCAAATAGTTAACCATTCTTGTTCGATAGAAAACTAGGTTTTTGTGCTATTATCAGTTATACAGGGAGGGAGGGAGGAAGACAAAAATAAATAAATTGGTCCACCAAACAATACCTACAAATAATGATAATACTTTAAGGTTTGGTTACTAACAGTATTAATAAGTTTTAAATAAATATTTTCCTAAATTTATCCTAATCAATTAATCAACCCCCAGTGAACCCCCAAGAATAGACCACATGTTGGGTCATAAAACAAGTGTCAATAAATTCATGATGATTGAAAGTATTGTATCAAATATCTTCTCTAGTCATATTTGTATCAAACTAGAAATCAGCCACAAAAATAAAGCAGAAAAAAAAATCTCTATTATGTGGAGAATGTTCAGCATACTGCTGAATAACTTGCGTTAATGAGGAAAGAAGAAATTAAAAAATACCTAGAGATGAATGAAAATGAAGTCATGAACTACCAGAACCTATGGGACACAGCAAAAAAGTTACAAAATCAATTTAGAAAAATCAAGTGCATTCCTATATACAATGACCTAGAAGAGAAGGAAACCCAGAAAACCATCCCATTTATAATTGCATCAAAAATAATTAAGTATCTTACAGCATTGAGTTTGGCTGTATAGAGAAGAATCCCTAAATAACAATGTAACCTTTATTAAGACATAAGTTTGTTTTTATTCATGTAGAAAGAAGTCTGAAGATAGACAGGGATAGTTCTACTTAAGAGCAGCATGTTCCTTATGGTGTGACTTTGATCTTTGTTCCAAGGTATTTGTTAGACTTCCAGCCATCATGGTCTTGTTTAAGTCAGCAGAATGGATAGCTGAGGAGAAAACTTCACCCTCTCTTTTAAGAAAAGAGTGGAGAATAGCTGAGGAGGAAACTTCACCCTTACCGAATTTATATCTCTTTGACTAAAATTATATTTATATCTCTTTGAACCTTGCAGATTTAAAATATAAAATCATCTTTTTTAGGAAGGGTCAGTTGCTCAGGATTGGATCATGTTGCTCTTTTTTCTCACCTCTGTCATTGAGTTGCTTTATGATTCTGTCAGTTGTTCTTTATAGAAGAGAGACTTCAGGATTTCCTGGAATATCTGGTATTGGTGATTATAGATATCATCAGCTTCTAGGATTCCATGAGCAGGGCCCATGAAAAAGATAGAAGGGTACCCATTACTTCTCATTATTTTACTCAAGGCAATATCTCAGTTTTGCTCTTTTAAAACCAAGACTTTAAAAACAAATTATTTATTTTAGAATACCTTAGACATATACAACAGTAAAGATCAGAGTTTAATGAACCTTCACCTAGTCCATCCTCCCTCCCACACTGGGTTGTTTCATCCTCCCTCCCACTCTGGGTTATTTTAAAACAAATCCCATATTTCATATCACTTAAAAAAATTTTTTAATACATTTTTTTAAAAAGATTTATTTATTTATACAAGTACTGGGGTACAGGCCAGAGGCATGGGAGGGTGAGAGAATTCACCAGAGACAGAGCAGGGAGCAGAATAGGCAGAATGACCAAAATACACTGCTGAGGGGAGCAGCGGGCGTGTGACAGGAGAGTTCTGCTGTTCATGTGGGAATCTCCCTAGCTGGCTGGGAATGGAACCTGCGCTGCAGAGACTGTGGACAGCTTCATAGCACTGTGCTCAACTCGCTGCGCCACCAGGGAGGCCCTTCATATTATTTTATCCATATTGTCATTAGTGTGTATCTCTAAAAAATATTCTTTCAATAAACATGCCCACAACACTTAACCCATTTAAAATGGATTATTTGGCAATAATATTATATATCCAGTCAATGTCCAGATTTTTATAGTTGCTGCTTGTGATTTCTTACATTTGGTTGGCTTGACTGGTGACACAAACATGGTCTACACAGTCTACACATTGAATTTGCTTGGTATTTCTGTTTATAAATCTGTGTGTTTCATCCCTCCATCACCCCCTTCCCCCTTCCTCCACCCCTTTACATTTTATTTGTTGAGGAATCTGAATCTTTTGTCTGCTAATTGCATCCCCAAAATATTGTTTGACTAACAGTTTTTTTTTCTGTGTTTCCTACAACTTGACAGTTAAATCTAGACACCTGGATTCAGTTTCTTATTTCTTTTACTTTGACAAAAATACTTCATAAATGCTATTGTGTACTTTCATCAGGACATAATTGTCTCTCTTTTGGTAACATTGGAAACAATTAAGAGTTGCCTAAATTTATTTATTTTTTAAAGATTATTTATTTATTTATACAAGCACTGGGTACAGTCAGAAGCATGGGAGGGTGAGAGAATTCACTGGAGCCAGAGGGGAAAGCAGGCAGACTGACGAAATACACTGCTAAGGGGAGCAGCGGGCGTGGCAGGAGAGGTCTGTGCGCCATGTGGGACCCTTGCCCAGAGGCCGGGGATCAAACTGGCGCTGCAGAGGCTGCGGGCAGCCTCTCAACCCACTGCTCAACTGCTGCGCCACCCGGGAGGCCCTGCCTAAATTTATTTTTTAATTATTTCATTTATTAGGTGAAATTCTCTTAAAGACATTTTTTCTCATCAGGTATTTGTCAACTATAGAGTTGATATAGGAAAGGCAGCTTCAATGCTTGAGTTTTTAATTTTATCAGTTTTGCAAAAATGAATGTTTTTTTAAACATCCTCCAAAGATTGCTTTTTTGTTTTTTAGTGTTATTAATTCATGAATTTTAACACATTTGATGTCTTTCAGCCCCAGAGTGGGATATAAATAACCACTTAAACACTTGTGTTTGGTTTGTGTTAATATCCTATGAATAGGACCTCAGAAGTCTTTGATAGTTTCTTCAGATTAACTCCTTTTTTTTCCTTAAAGATTTATTTATTCATGCATACAAGAGCTGGGGGTGTAGGACAGAGGTACGGAGAGGTGAGAGGATTCACTAGAGACAGAGTGGGGAGCAGAACAGGCAAATCTACTGAAATATATTGCCGAGGGGAGTAGTGGGCCGGACAGGAGAGGTCTACTGCGCCATGTGGGTTAGCTTCCTGGCTGGGGATTGAACTCATGCTGCAGTGGCTGACCATAGCTTCACAGTGCTGAGACTAACCCCTTGCACCACCAGGGAGGCCCAGATCACCTCTTTTTGATCTACAATTTAAGAGTTCATTAGTGGGCTTCAAAGATTCTGTAAGTCTCTGAAAATGATAAGGAAAATTTTTGCATGTATATTTGCACTTATTTCCTAAAAAGTGCAATAGCTCTTAGCAGATTTTTAAAAGGCTTTTGGTACCAAAAGTTTTTAGACATTCTGAGGATTCTGACCACTGGCAAATATACTAGACCTCTTTTTTACAAGCAGTTCTCTGTATGATCAAATCACTTTTCATTGGGTCCTTCCTATGAAAAATAAATCACTTTCAGCTTAATATTCATATCATGATTGCCACCAACTAGACCATATCAGTGGGGCATTTATGGGTGGGGCATTGAATAACTGTTAGCATATGAGCCAGTCATGGTGAATTTATCAGTTGACCATCTTTGGTAACACAGGTCTGTGGGTTTTGTTTTGTTTTGTTTTTAATATAGAAATGTTTTTTTCAGTCTTTATCCTTCCATACAATTAATTGTGTTGAATTGCATAAAAATATTGTACTAAACTGTAGACATGGAGAAAATTTGAATTAACTTGAACAAGAATTTAAAAAAGCATGATGATGGTATAAAAGTTAGTGAATTGGTATGAGAATTTGGTTTTAGCAAACTGTAATTGTAATTTTATTTATTTATTTTTAAAGATTTATTTTTATTTTTGCATATAAGAGCTGGGGTACAGGCCAGAGGTGTGGGGAGGGGGCGTCGGTGAGAGGATTCACCAGAGACAGAGTGAGGAACGGAACAGGCAGACGACTGAAATACACTGCTGAAGGGAGCAGTGGGTGAGTCAGGAGAGGTCTGCTGCGCCATGTGGGTTGTTCCTTGGCTGGCTGGGGATTGAACTTGTGCTGCAGAGGCTGTGAATTGCTTCATAGTGCTGTGCTTAACCTCTTGCGCCACCAGGGAGGCCCCAAACTCTGTAATTTTAAGTAACTTTTTCCAATTTAAATTCTTATTTCATCCTTTCAGTGCCAATAAAAATGGAATTCTATGTATTTTTGTTGTTTTAATACATAAATCAGTTTTATATAAACTTCGCTATGTGCTGAAATTTTCATATTATGCCATCTTAGAACAAATTATGAAATATCTATAGATATTAAATATAGATATTGTTGGGTTTACATTATGATATTTTCACTATATGATCTTGCCTGTAGAACTGATTTCAGAGTATCAAAGTGGGGGGTCTGTGCTAAATATTTTTTAATAAAGAATAGCAATGAAGAAATTGCTTTTGTGTAGTTGTAGAATCAAAAGTACATTGCAGTGGGATTAGAAATGAGATGGATGAGAGAACAGAGATGGTAGGCAAAGAGAAATGTCAATGAATGTGAGGAGAGAACAGAAATCATATGTAGATATAATTCAAAGGTTTTTTTGGTTGGTTGTTTATAAGATACAGTCTTGAGCATGTTTAAATGTTTGTCATTTCTCCTTGTTCACTTAACAACTTTATGGTTCTTTACCTTACGTGTTTCATTCTCTTGGAAGACTTTCTCTTAGATGTCCCATTTCCCATAATAACTTGGCCATAGTTCTGTTTTACTACTTGTCTCATTGTCATAATAGTGTTTCTTTAATCTCTCTCTTGCTAGACTATCAATTCCACCAGGACTAGCACCATCATGTCTGTATCCCTAGTGCACAATATGCTCAGTAAATGTTTGTGAAATAGATGTGTTAAATATCCAATTGTCTTATTTTCTGGTAAATTGCTTTATTTTCTATTTTGAAATTCAAGAAAGCTTGAATTTGAATTCTTTGATTGAATCTTTATATCTTATATTGTGATTACTTCTATATATTAGTTCTTTGAGAATATTGGCAGTTTATTAGACCCAAAGCTCTATTGCTCTAAATTATACCCAAAGGAACAACATTAAACTACCTTATTAGTTGTTAGATGGACCTAGGATCGTTTTTCAGTTCTGTGTTGGTTAAGACAAAGAAAATCGTATTAAATTGTTTTGAGTTCTTCACTAATCAAATAGAAAATAGACTTGAGTTTATCCCACAAAACACATCACAAATTGTTTTCTGTTATAGGTTATGCTTTTTCAAAGAGAGCCAGAGCACATGTAGTTAGTAATTCAACCATAAAAGGGAAAATGAAGATTTGATGACTGAATGGATATGTGTAAAGCCTTCTATGGAATCAGTGGAATAGTGTATCCATTTGGAAAAAGAAAACTAATTTTTGAAAAAGAATAAAATGTCTGATACCATCTTCAGATAATGTCTTGTTAACTTGTACAATTTTCACCTTAGGGTTTTATTATTTTATATATACTTACTTTGCCTAAAAGAAACTTTGAACATTTTGTATTACTTTAAAATAGTTTATGGAAAAGGAGCTCATATAAATCAAAATCCTGCTTGTCATCTTATTTATCACCTGCACCAAGCACCTGCATCTGTAGCTGAGCCGGTAAAGAAATGGATTTTTGTTTAATAACTTCATCTCCCCAGGAGATTATAGATTCCTTGGTTTACTCTTGCAAAACCTAACTGTTTTATAGAATGGGTGCAATTACATATTTCGTTGTCTGATTTTTTAAAATTTCTGATCAGGTTTTGATATCTTACCCACTGAAGAAAATCTAGTTTACTTGGATTCTGTTGGTATCATTGAGAGTGTAGCTAATGTCAGTAGCCTTTGACCTAGTTGTCCTTTTTTTGGGCTTTTATCTTAATATAAAAAATTAGGAACATGGACAAGTATTTACATATGATATTTGTTTAGAATATTTTAAGTTCATGAGTTATGTTTCAAATCTTTTAAGTGAAGAGTTACATGTAAATAACAAAATGATGGCTTCATCTTCTGAAATATTGTAATGAGGTAGACTATAAAGAGCTGTTTAGTGGTTAAAACCTCACACCTTAGAAGAGGAAATAAAGAATATAATTTTCATTTGTAATTATATGGAAAATACTACTTTTTAAAGAGCCCAAGGCTAGCATTTCTACATTACAAAAAATCTTTTATTGTGTGTTATTAGTAGGAGCAAGCTTTAGTTATTGAAGAGCCTTGAAAGTATCTTGTCTCTATATCCCAGCCCTTTTCATGTTACACAATAGCAACATGATGCTTAAAACCTGTGCTGTTGTTTACAAACTGTTTATGTATTGATTTTCCTTTGTTCATCCTCAGGTGGTTTGCTAGTGGATTTTTGCATTTTGGTGTTTTTTAACACATTGACTGAGGGTAATTCAATTATTTTTTTCCATTCAAAATTTTGATAATTCTATTCGAAGAGCTTTGCTTTCTATTACAGCATTGGAAGGTAGCCACCTGTTGGCCTAAAAAGTGCCTCATCTGAGCAATTTCTTTCTTTCTTTTTTTTTTTTTTTACTAAGTTGTTAAGACTTTGATTTCACATGTGGTAAGCATTCAGTAAATAAATATTTGTTCAATGAATGTGTGAGTGTGAAAGCATTAAGCTTTGATTTTAAACTGTAATTTAAGTATTTTAAAATAGTAAAGTCAGAGAGGCTTAAAACAGAAATTAGTACTTTGCAACAATGATAAATTAAAATTATGCTGTAGTAGCTGTCATGTCTTTTAAAGGTACTACTTTTTTAATTAAAAAATAATTTATGTCGCTTACAATGAGATGAAGCTTTGTTTGAGTGGTGTTTTTAAGCAATGTAAGCAATCTTATCCTGGTTCAGATAATTTTTGTGCTTAGTGAACAATTCTTTAATTTTCATCATTCTATTAAAACAACTAAGTCATGAAATACTCCTTTTCTTGACTTTTATGATACTATCCTTTCCTGTTTCTCTTATCTTTTTCTGTTTCTTCTTTAAGTTCCTTTTCATTCACCTCCTTCCACTATTCTGAGTTGTTCCTTAGTTCCTGTCCCTTCATTTTCTTAATTCTGCCTTTCTCATAGCTTCAACCATATTTAACTTATTTTTTTCCCCATGACTCAAATCTTTAGCTACAGTTTAAAATCCTCTGGTGAGCTCCAGGCCTAAATTCCTACACCTGCCTCAGCCTCAACATATACAACATTAATTCATTTTCTTCTCATCCACATTTGCTCTCTTCCTCTGTTTCCCATTTTGGTCAAAGTTACCAAGAAATTTACTGTTTATATATTTGAGACCTTTGAGAGGAAGAGTTTCTATCATGCCCAGAACTGATGATTAGCTCATTTTACCCACACTGTACAGATTGTTGGTTTATGCTGAACACTCTATTTTCCTCCTGGATTATAGGAAGGTATGTGCTAGGCAGAGGGTGCCAGAGAGAACGTATGACCTACCCCCTCAAAAAACCTTGGGCACTGAGTCTCTTCATGAGCTTCCTTGGTATATATATCACACATGCCATTATAATGCATCACTGTTGGATTTTAAGCATGTTTCTACTGGAAGAGGATTCGGGAAGTTTCTTGGGATTTCACTCAATGTACCTTCTCTTCTGCTGATTTTACTTTGTATACTTTTGCTATTGAAAAAAATCCTAAAACTATATGCTGAGCCTTTTGAGTTCCTAGTGAATCATCAAACCTGAAAGCATTTTTAGGTACGCCTGACACAACGGTTTAGGCTGGAACCTATGTCTAAGCAAGGAAGGATGGAAGGAGTTAGCGTGGATCCCCAAACTTGTCTGTTCAAAGGGGTCCTGCCATCTTTGCACAAAGGCAAAGCAGACTGTTAGTATGAAAGAACTTTAATAGAATTAGTGTGCACAGAGAGAAGAAAGGATATTAGTTTTCCAGTAAAGTACCCCAAATTACCCATTCCTTTGTGAGCAAATGCCCAAGAAAATGGGGCCTGCCTGAAAGCAGGGCCACTGAGAACCAAAAACTTGCCACAAATCTAAGGCACTTTCTGACAGGGAACCATAGGAAGGGGATTCTAAAGCAGGTCCCAAAAAGTTGGGACAAAAGGAGAGATACCACATCAAGATGATGACTGCCATTGTCATCCCCCAAGTGTCTCCCACCCATGTCTCTTCCAAGTGTTTCTACATGTCTCTTCCATGTGTCTGCTTCCATGCCTCCTTCCCAACAATACCAGGATGCAAGTTGGGCCTCAGGAACAAGAGCTCTATCTCTTCCTTTTGCCCTGAGCCCGCCTGTCTTCCATGTTATATAGCTTCACCTGGCTGCTCAGCACTGCCTATCATTAAGTGGGACAGGGTACATAGTACTTCCCTCCTTTATGGCGATACCTTCTTCAATGGGCTGTTGAAACTAATGGAGAGAGATTTAAAAATCACAACTGACAGGATTTGGTGATTGTTCTAATGTGAGGAGAAGGGGGATTTACCAAGGTTTCACAACTGTTCCAAGGCCCATTTGCACTAGGGAAACAGCACACTTTTCATTGTGCTAAATGCCTCTCATTTAGTATTCTGTGGACGAACAGTGATACTTTGTTTTAATAAATTCAGATCTGTTGAATAGCACGTAGATAGATAGATATAGTAATCTCACTAATTATATATGTAATAATCTCATTTTATTGACTGAAGTGTTGAACAGAAACCAATTTCATATGCAAGAAAAGACATGTTTTTGAAATTATCTTTAGTGCAATATGTCCAGATTCCAAAAAAATAATGATCTTCTCTTTCTTTTGTAGACCATTTCACCTGCATTGTGAAGGTGCTTTTTACCCTGCTGTATACACAAGCTCTTGCAGCACTTTCAGTTAAATGTAACGAGGAAGATAGGTCAACCTGGAAACACACGGGAGCACTCAAAAAGGTTAGTTTATCTTGTCTGAATTGTCAGTTAGTAGTTAGGTAAGTGAATGAAATTAGGTGTTTGAAAGGCTAGATGAGTTAATAACAGTATTTTAATAGAAAATCGAGCACCTTCAGACTAAAAAACTATAAAACATCTGCACAATGAGGCTTTCTGCATCTATCTCCAAATGCTGGCCTTTATTCCTTTATATTTGGGCGGTTTTATTTTGCTTTTGCTGTCCTTATAGAATTTGTGCAAACACAGCGAACAAGTAATACAATGTCTCCATACTTACCTATTTTCCTTATCGGTCCTGTCATCTTTCCTTCAAGTTGTTCCTATCCCCAGTCATGACCTAAAGGTGGCTTTGACTTACCACTTCTGAATTTAAAAAGCCTAGTACTAACCTTTTCTTAATTATACCACTTTTAATACTACTTTTTTCCCATGTTAGAATAGCTACGTTTTTAATAAATTTAGGTCCTCATTAAGTTAAAATTATATCAACGAGAAAAAAGTTGGCCTCTGAACCTGAGTACTAGGCCAACCTCTTGCCACTAAATAGAGATATTACTTTTTTGATCAAGATATAAAGACCCTCTGAATCTCAGTTTTTTCAGAGGCAATGTTTTAAAACATATGACTCATAGGACCCCTTTATTTCTTAAATCCTGTTTTTCTAGGATCTCCAAATATATTTTTGTCTTTTCCCTGAGTAACTTTTCCTCCCTGCTCATAGTTGATTCTCAAATACTTTTTTTGTCTTTCTTTTTTTCTAAAGACTCTTTCAAGTTCTCTGAATAGATGTTAATCTGATACCTGAATTGTTAATATTCAAATCAGCTACATTAGGTTTCTATGCTATGTCATTGTTTAAATGTTTCCTAATAAGTTGTGGAATCATGAAAATTTTCACATTTACAATCGTTCCTGATATATTTTTGACTCTAAATCTCTTCATCTGACTTTTTTGAAATGAGGCATTAACTACAAGGTAAGACAATTGTATAATGGAAGGAACATGGACTAATTTAGGTAGCTATTCTGTCAGTTTTCTTTCTTAATTTGATAATTGCTAGCTATTTTAACAAACAATAAAGCACTTTAAATGAGGCAGATTATCCAAATATAAACTGGAGTTTATAACTATATAAATTGAGTTAATAAATGAAAATAAAAATTATGTTAATATGTAGGTTGGTGTGCCACACATTATTAGTTTCTCCTACAATAGATCTAAACATTTAGATATATTACAGATTGTAAATAATAGCAGCAACTGTATTTATGAGTAATGAAATATCACTGAGACTTCTGTGTAGGTTTCTGCATCATTTCCTCCTTTTTAACTTAATTTTTTTCAATTCCAAAGATTTATACTAAAGACCATCTCTTCTTAAATGATACTTTTCTCCTTTTAAAAAGTTTTCTGTCTTTACTTCGTCTCCCTTCCTATCACCCTCTTTCTTCTTTTCTTTTTCACTCACTCTTTTCATCTTTATAAGTCCATATACTTAGGTATGATAATGCCAATGAAAGCAAATTTTGGCTAGATCTCTTCTGGTTAGGGCAATAAAACTATAGGTACTATGTATTTTTTTAAGTGCTGTTAGAGTTTATTTATAAAAAGGTTTAGTTGTGCTGGAAAAATCATCAGTATAGTTAGTATAAATTATGTGCTTTTGGTTAGTGCAACTTCTGTTAAGAGTCTTTATAATTAGGATTTCTTAACCTTGGGTCCTTTTTGTTTTTTGTTTTTTTTTTAAAGATTTTATTTGTTTATTTATAGAAGCACTGGGTACAGTCAGAAGCGTGGGAGGGTGAGAGAATTCACCAGAGCCTTAGTGGGGAGCAGAACAGGCAGACTGATGAAGTACACTGCTGAGGGGAGCAGAAGGCATGGCATGAGAAGTCTGCTTGCCATGTGGGACCCTCACAGGTGGCTGGGGATCAAATCAGCACTGCAGAGTCTGCGGGCAGCTTCACAGCCCTGTGCTCAACCACTGCGCCACTGGGGAGGCCCACCTTGGGTCCTTTTTGTTTTGATTTTATTAGAGAGCAGTAAAGGACAGTTACTTCTAGCATACCCTCAAAGGACCTGTCATCCCCCAAAAGTTTAAGAAGCTCTAAAATTTAGGGCCTCCTTGGTGATGCAAGGGGTTAAGACGCAACCTATGAAGCTGTCCGCAGCCTCTGCAGCACGAGTTCCATCCCTGGCCAGGGAGCTACCCACATGGCGCAGTAGACCTCCCCTGACTTACCCGCTGCTCCCCTCAGCAGTGTATCTCAGTCAATCTGCCGGATCTGTTCCCCGCTCTGTCTCTGGTGAATCCTCTCACCCCCCACACCAATGGTATGTACCCCAGTTCTTGTATGTATGAACAAATAAATCTTTTTTTTAAAAAAAAGACTCTCTAAAATTTAGACAAAGCACCTACCCAGGACATCTGATGAGTTGCTCAATTCTTGATCTTTTTATTTGTTTAATCATGTACCTTTTGGTGATGGGAGAACTAAGGTTATCTCTCCTGAGGGGGGAGAAATCATATATTGTCCAAAAATTAACAATGATGTAAGAAAAAAGTGCTTCATTTATTAAAAAAAAAAATTCACATACTTTTAACACCTTCCCCTAGACGCTTTGAATCTTGAGTCTCTGTCTTTCATTCATGGACTCAGAAATTTTCTTCATAACTTTTCTGAGCATACTTTGTTTATTCAAAGATTGCCTATATAAAATATGCTTTCTAAGATGACTTATGTATGAAATTAGATTATGTTCTTATTTAATAGTTCACTGGTGGGAAAATTCTCAATACAAAGCAGTGAATCCTGCAGAAATGTTTAAGATGTATTTGATGATAATAATTTAAAAGCTAATTATCACTCAGTAACTTACTAGGGTGATCTAAACATCATTGTTTATATTGGAGTGTTTTTTTCCCCATTAGTTGGAAAGTATTATTTCTTGAAATAGTTTTCTGTTATATTCTGTAAGTCTTTTATTCAAAAGATTACAGTGAATTTAGGCAACTTTTAGATTGAAATGTTATTTTTAAACCTAAATATATCACATTAACAGCTACTCTGATTAGATCACTTCAAAAACCATGTTACTGTTTTGATATTCAGTGGAATATTCTTATTAGTTATATGTAAACTGTAGGTCATGATATTTGGCAAATGATCATCCTCTTGATTAATTAGGCAAGTGTTGAGGTCATTACATGATGTAAGAACACTCTTGTTTTATAGTTTAGAATCATGACTTGGTACACTACCTGACTTATTTAACATGGCAGAAAGGAGGGAGTAATTTAAAGATAATGCAAAGAATTGATTATCAGAAGAGACACACCCAGGCAGGTTCCAAGGCCAAGAATTCCAACATCACCACAATGATACCAGCGTACTAAATGCTAAGATTTTTATTATGCTAGGAAGGGATATTGCTAAATGCAAAGCACTGTTCCTGACATTTTGGAATTTACAGTCTAGTTGAAGAGAGCATATGACCGAGAGATTGAGGGGCAGTAGAAAAGCTGTCTATCATAAGGTAAACTCGGTGGTTCAAACTATCAGTGCCTTAAAAATACAAAATAAAATTATAGTTCGTAGTGCTTATCAATTCTTATATTTTACTGTTTGAAAGTATAGTTAATCAGTAGAATAAAGATACCATACCAAAGTTGTTACTTTTTTTTTTAAAAAAAGATTTATTTATTTATGCATATAAGAACTGGGGCATACGCCAGAGATGTGGGGGATGAGAGGATTCATCAGAGACAGAGTGGGGAACAGAATAGGCGGATCTACTGAAATATGCTGCTTAGGGGAGCAGCCAGTGAGTCAGGAGAGGTCTGCTGTGCCATGCGGGTAGCTCCCTGGGCGGGGATCCAACTTGTGCTGCAGTGGCCGTGGATAGCATCATAGGTTGCATCTTAACCCCTTGCGCCACCAGGGAGGCCCCCAAGGTTGTTACTTTATCTCAGATTATACTTTATTGTAATTTGCAACAACTTCTAATATCAGTAAATATAAAAAGAACATATTGGTGGGTAGGACAAGAGGGGATGTTCCTATAAACCTTACTAATTTGAGAAGTACTTCTTTCTCAAGCACTCACCCATTTCTTCCAGCCTTTTGCTACTCTTTACCCCACTTCTAATCTTACAGTTCAGGGAAAGGCAACTAGTGACAAGAGTCTACTAAGAGGCAAGCATGTGGCAGATAATAAATAATGGCAGGCAGGACACTGAGGGGAAGGATGAAAATAAGAGGGAGGTAAGGTTATCCCCTGCATAACACTTTCTTTGCATGCCATAGAAAGAGCATTATGTGTTATAAAGATCTTGCTGAGATAAATTTGAACTTTATAAATAAGTTCTTTTCCCTTTCTTATAAAAAGCACTATAATAAAAACCTGATTTATTTGTAGACTGTTAGTTGATGTAATGATCTGCACATTCTGTAATAAATATATTGTCCTAATTTATTTTTACAATAAATTGTATTAACAAATCCTACCCAAGGAATTTGAGGGAAATTGTAAAAAAAAATGATTTGTGGGCTGTATTTTCTTCTATTTTATGCATATATGATTTGTACCACTACAATGAGTGAATATATAGTACCATCAGCTTTTTTCACATTGTATTGCAGACATTCTTCATTTGGCTCACATTTGTCATATTCGCTACCCATAAAATATTTGTTTGGGTTTATATGTCATAGTTTAAGTAACTATCTCACTTTCGTTAGTCATTTTTAATTTTTCACTGTTGTAATGTGCTTCAGTGAATGTCCTGGCAGATTGCTATTTTTCTTTTGGATTATTTTTTTTAGGAAGAATTTCCAGGGATGAGAATTATTTGGTCAAATGATAAAATTTGCGTGTTTTTATGTGCACTTACATTAATGTAATTTATGTTAACTTTTAAGAAGTATTGGAATAGCATTAATTACCTTCCCAGTTTCATTGTGAATTCAGAAGTATACTGTTGTATACAGATTTTGAGGAATTGTTTCACAGCTATACTCTATTCCTTAAAAATTATTTTCTTCCAGTGTAATTTTTTGTGGTTTTCAATGACTGATGGAACTAATATTTTGATTTATTCCAGAACACATGTGATGCAGAAAAGTCTTATGAAGTGTTACTGAGTTTTATAATAACTGAACTATCTAAAGGAAAGTTATACCTTGAAGAAGGAACTCAGGAGTGTGCAATGGTATGGTCTCTCTAAAACTAAATTTAGAGTTGTTTAGTTAAAATTTTAGATTTTGTTGCCACCATGAATATAAATTTTAATTTACATATCTCTTCTATATCTATCATAGAATAAATTAAGATTTTCTTTTTTAACTTCAGGCTAGCCCTAATGCTTGGTCTCCTGAATCCATGGAAAAATACTTACAGGACTTCTGCTTACCTTTCCTCAGAATCTCCAGCCTTCTTCAGCACCACCTTTTTGGGGAGGATTTACCTAGCTGCCAGGTATAATTTGGAGTAGAGAGTAGGGAGACTTATTTTTGTCTTATATGCTGATATATGGTATAGTACTTAAATCTGTATACAGTGCTGCCTTACAAGCTATGTTAGTCTATCTCAAAGTAATATTTAGAATATTTACTATTATTTTATTTATTAAAATTTACCCATTTTTATTATAATATTGCTAATATTTGATGAAGTTTTAAGTAAGATCAATAATAGTAAATGCCTAAAACTTGATCAGGACCATAGTATTCATATGGGCATATTTATTACTATTTTTATTGATATACTTATTACTGTTTTTATTAATATATTTATCATTAACCATTATCTGCTTTTAATATCCTTTTAAAGTTATATTGATGAGAAAGCTAGTTGTTTGAAGATATGATGGCACTTATATAATTTCAGAATAGCAGAATATTTGATTTCTAGCCAATTATATTAAAACTCAGATGAATGAGTTATCACTGGTTTAATCTATTTCAATAAATTATAAGGTAAATGTGATTAGGCAAGAGAGTAAGAAAACCAGAAGGTAAGTAAACCAAACTATACTTAGGAGTTATGATCCTGACATCTGCAATTTGTTTCCAGAGAGTTTGATGTGGGAATTAAGACATTTCTCATATTTATGGTCTTTGAAGCCTAAAGTAGACCAGAATTAACCAGTTGATTGTTTCTTCTTTCATAAGTAATTGAATTTTACATCAAATAGTTCAGATTACTTGGTTTTTATCAATTCAGGATAAACTATTCATGTTTTATTCCAAAACATTGTATTTAGTGTTATATTAAACAATTTTAAAATCATCCATTAGATTTTTTTCTCTCACAATTATTTATTCAAAAATTTTAACCTAAAAAAAAAAAGTGTTTCATAGAGCTTCCATATGATCCAGCAATTCCACTCCTAGGTATTTACCCAAAGGACACAGAAACATCAATTCCAAAGAACACCTGCACCCCTATGTTTATAGCAGCACTATTTACAATAGCTAAGCTTTGGAAACAGCCCAAATGCCCAAAAATAGATGACTGGATTAAGAAGATGTGGTACATATATACCATGGAATATTACTCAGCATTCAAAAAAGATAAACACATGCAATTTGCAGCAACATGGATGGCGCTGGAAGGGATCATGCTCAGTGAAATAAGCCAAAAAGAAAAAGAAAAATACCGGATGGTCTCACTCATAGCAGGAATCTAGAAAACTTAAATAAGGGACCAGAAAAATGAATAAATATAAGAAAGCGAAAATCAAAATCAACAAAAAACTATGAACCAGAGACACTTTTTGGGGGGTGAGGGGTGGGAGGGGAGGGATTGGGGTCAGAATGGGGGGGTTGCAATTGTATGGGGAATATAAAAATAAAATTTATTATTTAAAAAAAAAAAACCACAATAAGGTACCATTTCCAAACTACCAAAAAAAAAAAAAAGTGTTTCATTTTGGCACATGAGAATCCCGTAGCATGGCTTACCAAACAAAATCTGCAGCTTCCTTTACCAACTTTGCTCTCTTCATATTTCAGAGCCACAGGCCATGGTTCTTTGTGTTCCCATTACCTCATAGCTTATTTTGTCAAAGGGCAAAAGTTCTTGACTTGGGCACTGAAAATTGGTCTTCAGTGTGGGTATGTAGTGATGCCTGTAAGTTTAAAAAACTTAAACATCCACTTACTGTGCAACCCAACAGTTTTACTTCTAGGTATCTACCAAATAGAAATGAAAATGTGTACACATAAAGGTTCATAAATGAATATTTTTAACATCCTAATCTGTAATAGCAAAATCTAGAAACAATCCAGAAATTAACAAGTGAATGCATGAACAGAATGTGCTATATCTGCACAGGGGAATTCTACTCAGCAATAATAAGGAGTGAATTACTGATACACACATTAACATGATTGACTCTCAAATCATACTAACTGAAAGAGGCAAGGCACAAAGGAGTACATACTATATGAATCCATCTTTTTTGAATTGTTTTTTTAAAATCCTGAACTATAGTGACAACACATCAGTGGTTAGTTGGGGCCAGAAATAGGGGCTAGAATTGATTGCGTAGGGGAACAAGAGAATTTTGGTGGGGAGGAATTGAATTATTCTACTATTTTATTATCAGTGAAATCATTTTATAACGCGCCTCCTTTATATAGCTGTGTACTCCCAGTTCAAGACGTTTTAAAAATCAACATCTTTTTTAAGTCTGCTTGTCATTTTTCATTCATTTTTATTTCCTCTTTGTACCATATTTCAGAATTTTATACTTAATTTCATAATTAGTTCAGATTTTCAGAGATGTTTATTAAATATCTATATTGTATCAAGTCCTGGGAGCAGAGGCCTTATTCTAGTAGACTACTCCTGCAGTCTATAGGAAATGCTAATTTATTTTTAAAGTATCTATTATAAATAGAAAATAAAAATGTAAGGGAAAGTGTTTACAAGGTGTGGCAGGATCACTTTTATCTGAATGGAGCTGGATAACCTAAGGTCTCATTAAGTGGTATCAGGGAGGGCTTCCCTGGTGAGCTGGAATTTGAAGGATGATAGGAATTGATCCAGGCGCATTTTTAGTGCTGCCTCTTGTGAACTCTGTTTTTACTATTTTTCAACCCACACTGATAACCCTATGTCTTTTTAACCAATAGTCACTTTTCCTTTGCCCCCATTTGTTTTCATAATAGTGTAGCTAAGTTCTGTACACTTTGCTCATCAGATATGACAATACTATTTAAAAAAATAAGTGTACGAAAGAAATTAATGCAGTGGCACTTAGGAGTTAAATTTCAAAGAGAAATATTCTAATGATATAACTGCTGGAAACCTTTTCCTACTTTCTTTAGTTTCTTTCTCCTTACTCCCTTCACTTTTCTTTGAAAGAGTTTTCTTATGGTCCAAAAGTAATTGATGAGAATGAAACGGAATATATCTATAATGGGAAATGAAATGTCTTGAGAATTTTCCATTTCATCTCTAAAAGGAAGAAGAAGAATTTTCAGTTCTTTCCAGCTGCTTGGGACTTCTGCCAACGTTTTATCAAACAGAACATCCATTCATCAGTGCCTCCTGTCTGGATTGGCCAGTTCCAGCATTTGATATTGTTTCTCAGTGGTGTTTTGAGATAAATTCATTTACTGAAAGAAATTCAGAACAAGGAAAGGTATGTAAAAAAGAGTGGCACTCACTTTCTATAGTGATAATATGCTAACAGGTAAGAGAATAATGAAGAGTTTAAAATTTCAGGTTATCGGTTCTTTGCAGTATTTGTTAAACTAATTATATTAAAATGATTTGCTTACAGTTATTTATGTTTATTAGTGTAAAAACTGAACTGTTTGAGTTAACTAAGTTAAAGTATAGTATGTTTTAGGCCAGCAGGTTTTTGTTGAATACTTTAATCACAACACTACGCTTGAAAGATAAAAAGAATTTTAAAATAGAAACCGAATAGGCAATCTTTGGATGCTAGGATTGGGCACTGAGTACTACTGGCAGATAGCATATTGTAAACCTATATATTATCCTTATACTTGTTTTCATAGCTACCTTGTCCATGAACTTACTGATAAACACAAAGCTACCTGCTAAGTTACTGCATTGATTTAGATGAATTGTGGCTGTACGAATTGCGTGTCACCTATACAATTTCTTAAGATAATAGATTCATACTATATTTTGTCCATTTTAAGCATTAATGGAATAGCAGCTAGAAAAAAAATTCATACTATTACCAGTATTTTTATACTTTCACAAAACTGAAAAAAATAGGAAATTTAACTAGGTTTTGTTTTCATTTTTACAGCAAAAAAAAATTTGTGAAAAGAGCTGTAGCCCCAGCACTTATGGATAGAATGGATCTTAGCAGATTGTCGTGTTAGAAGATTTTACATCTTCTAGGAAAGAGATTCTAGATTATAAAGTATTAAAATAGAAATCATTAGTTGTAACTATAACCTTCCTTAGAGGGAAAAAAAACAATAAATTGTTCATTATCTGAGAAAGGTCAAAACTTTGTTTTTACAAATAGGTAACTTTAAAATTTTGTATTCAATATATTTAACACAAAGTACATCTAGATATATTTTCATGAATACTTTAGTTATATTTAATATTTTTCTTTTAAAGTATTAACAGGTTTAAATATAGGGTGCTGAATAAGGTGAATAAATAATAGGGTGCTGAATCTCAAAAAAGTGGTATCATGTAATTGGAAACTACATTAAAATAGAGAATAGTAATTGTTAAATTATTGTTTAATAGTCATTTGTAAAATGGAGATGAGAAGAGTGTGAAGAAGATAAGCCACATTCTTGAGGACAGCGTTTTCCTTTCTTTAAAAAAAGGGGCCTTGGGCCTCCCCGGTGGCGCAGTGGTTGAGCACTGGGTTGCGAAGCTGCCCGCGGCCTCTGCGGCGCCGGTTCGATCCCCGGCTGCTCCCCGGCCACCGGAGGAGGGTCCCACATGGCGTGCAGACCTCTCCTGCCGCCCGCTGCTCCCCTCAGCAGTGTACTTCGGTCCTTCTGCCTGCTCTGCTCCCCGCTCTGGCTCTGGTGAATCCTCTCACCCTCCCGTGCTTCTGACTATACCCAGTGCATGTATAAACAAAAACAAACAAACAAACAAACAAATAAATAAAAATAAAAGCATGCCTCTATTAAAAAAAAAAAAGGGGGGGGGCTTTTCCTCCCCGGTGGCGCAGCTGTTGAGCGCTGGGTTGCGAACCTGCCCCGCAGCCTCTGCGGCTCCTGTTTGATCCCCGGCTGCTCCCCGGCCACCGGAGGAGGGTCCCACATGGCGCGCAGACCTCTCCTGCCGCCCGCTGCTCCCCTCAGCAGTGTACTTAGGTCCTTCTGCCTGCTCTGCTCCCCGCTCTGGCTCTGGTGAATTCTCTCACCCTCCTGCGCTTCTGACTGTACCCAGTGCATGTATAAACAAAACAAACAAACAAATAAAAAATAAACATGCCTCTATAAAATTAATAAATAAATAAATAAATAAGGGGCCTTTTGAAAAATATGAGTTTTGTGCTAGTGACTTAAATGCATAGGACTAATGAGTATTTTTGTATAATGTTTTAGGCCTTGCTTATCCAAGAGTCAAGATGGAAATTACCACATCTTCTACAGTTGCCTGAGAACTATAACACCATTTTTCAATACTACCACAGAAAAACCTGTAGTGTCTGTACCAAGGTCCCTAAAGATCCTGCTGTTTGCCTTGTTTGTGGTACTTTTGTGTGCCTGAAAGGACTTTGCTGCAAGCAACAAAGTTACTGTGAATGTGTATTGGTAAGCAGTAGTAAATAGTATAAAGTTTATGAAAACTCAATTTTTTTTTTTTTTTTTTTCCTGTGGGACCCTCGCCTGCAGCCGGGGAACGAACCGGCGCTGCAGAGGCTGCAGGCAGCCTCGCAGCCCAGCACTCAACCGCTGCGTCACCAGGGGAGGCCCGAAAACTCAATTCTTATATCATATGGAAATGTGTATACATATGATCAAAACAGTTCTTAAAATTTAACTACTCTGAATTAAATACACAATACATACAGGGAATTTGTTCTTGTTTTTGTTTGTTTGTTTATATTTTTAAACAAGTAGAAGTGTTAAAAAAAAAAAACAACACACAGCCAAATGCTTTATTTAAGTGAGAAAAACCTTTCTTAATTCCCATTCCAATTCCTCTCCCTGGCCACGTCAATCAGATACACAGTTGTAGATGCTGGCCTCTGGATGAGGTTTAGGTTGACTCTTAATTGCTTTCCTAGATAATCCTTACCTTTATTCCTCCTAACATATTATTAATAAAGTGTTATGAATGAGAATGTAAGTTTAACTTAGATGAAATCTTACTAAATTAAAAAAAATTTAGAAGATATTTTATTGAGACTTTCTTGATTTTTTTTAAATAAAAATCCATTCGATTGTGAAATTCATTGATATATTTTTATTTTTTAGCATTCTCAGAACTGTGGTGCTGGAACGGGGATCTTTCTTTTGATCAATGCATCAGTGATTATCATCATTCGAGGCCACCGCTTCTGCCTCTGGGGTTCTGTGTATTTGGATGCTCATGGAGAGGAAGACCGGGATCTCAGGTTTGATGTGCACGCATATATCTGGTGTTTCATTGACACTTCATCAGTAAAAGATTATGTGCCATTCTGGCTTTGTAAAGATAATTATTACTTTTCATATTAAGAAATTCTGGCAGTCATTAATTTAGGGCTATAGTTTAGTTTTTGAAGCATTTCATTAACATGCTAAGGAAATTTCAAAACAAGTTACTATGTGGGATTAGCATGAAGATTATATTGTAAAATGTGTGTGTGTGTTTGAAATCTTCATTGTACTGTACTACTTTTTTTTTTTAAAGATTTATTTATTTATGTATACAAGAACTGGGCACAGGCCAGAGGTGTGGGGGATGAGAGGATTCACCAGAGACAGAGTGGGGAACAGAACAGGCAGACTGACTGAAATACACTGTTGAGGGGAGCACTAGGCGAGTCAGGAGAAGGTCTGCTGCACCATGTGGGTAGCTCCATGGCTGGGTATCGAACTTGTGCTGCAGTGGCTGCGGATAGCTTCATAGGTTGCTTCTTAACCACTTGCGCCACCAGGGAGGCCCCTATTCTGTATTACTTCTAATATTTTTTCTCCTTTTTATTCTAGGCGTGGCAAGCCTCTCTACATTTGTAAGGAGAGATACAAAGTTCTTGAACAGCAGTGGATTTCTCATACTTTTGATCACATCAATAAAAGATGGGGACCACATTACAATGGGCTGTGACTCACCACCTCAGCATTGCATTATATCATCAACTTCACTAAGAATTTATCAACAATAAGCTTTAACTTAATTTGGAGGATTAACGCTTTTGCTGAGGAAAAAAAAAGAAAATATACATTATAAAGCCTTTCCAAAATTAGGTGCTTGGTAATCACATTAATGGTATAATAATTTTTTTTTAAAGATATCTGCAGAATATAAGTAACAAATTAAATCATTCTTTGGTGGTCATTTTTTTTTTTTAAGTCCACAATTAATAAGAAGCACAACTTGTTGACAAAGTCATTTAAAAATGGTTCTCCCAGCAAGGCATATCTGCTATTCACTGATACTTAGAATGGGTGTGATTTATTTAAAATTTTACTGCTTCTTTATATCTGTGTATTTTAATTTGCATCTTCTAAACATAATGCATCTTTCCCTTGCCATTCTTGTGTTGATTTGAAATTTTTGCTGTATGTAATTAGAAAAAATTGTAAAACATGATTTATGTGAAATATTGTATAGTAAAAGTTGGTCTAATAGTAGAACTTAAAATTTTTTCTTATTGTGAGGAATCTGTTAAAAGTTTAAGGCTTTGCTGAAAACTTAATTCATTCTCAGGAATTTCATAAATATTCTCCCCAGGTAAATAATTGAAATAGTTGTAAAATAAGTAGATAGCTGCTGTTAATATAATACAGTACATTTTGCGGGATATATGTATGGTTGGGGGAGTCCTTAAAAGTCAAAATTTGCCATTTCAGTTGGATGAATTAGTAGAGGTAATAAATAGATTTTACTATGAAGTCAAGTTTTGAGAGCATACACATGGCAGATTTTGATTCTGTGCATGTCCACCTTTCATCACCAACCAAGTTTTTATTTAAATGATTGGCTTGAAAATGCTCAAACTTCCCTACAAGTGAAACATAATTTTAGAACTTTCCTATCAACTCAACAGGTTCATCTGTATTATAGTTGTGCAGTGTAATCACTGTTATTTTTGGTTGGTTTCTTTAAAGAAAAAAAAAAAACGCACAGTGATGACCTTCATGAATGGGCAATGCATCTGTGTTCTTTGAAGTTGCTGTGAAAGCAATTTATATTTGTATGGGTTTTTAATCAGTAAAAATGGGAATGATTGAGCTAAAACCTACTCTGTAAGTAGAAAAGGAAGATTACAGAAAAGCATGTTATTACTACCAAGATTTTTCTTCCAAATGATTCATAATTTGATGATTATTTCATATATAGTGTTATCAAGCAATTCTTGGTACTTTGGACTTCCATGACTTGTTATATAAAATTACATTTTTACATGTAAAAATTAAAAACATCTAATGATGAAGTATAAAAATCACTTCTAAAAAATTTTGAATGACACATTACAGAATATAAAAAGTGGACATTAAATGATGGCCTTGCATTGAAATAGAACAGAACAGTACATATCTGAATATGTTCAAAACGTCAAAAATTACCTATAGCACTACAATAAAATACATGGAAATAGCTTGCTATTTTTATATACATTTCCAAAATACTAAGATAACTTTCTGAAAAACTAGAATGATTCTGTTTAACTAAATAGCTGTCCTTTCCAACACATTGCTACTTTTTTACATACTGTATCATAAGTTCAGCCTGTCATATTTTTTGCATTGGTCATATGAATACCAGGCCATTTGTAAGTGTGGTTGAAGAGCAAAATGCTAATTTACATCTCTAGTACATACTGTTACAGGATTCATGAACTTGAATAATTCTACAGTTTGAAACTGATGCTATATATACATGGTATAATGTATTCAGACTTTGATTACTACATATTTAAAATGGAATGTTTTATGATTGTGCTTATGGATGTGAAGTGAAAATATTAGCCTTAACATTAAAATTTGGGTATTGATAGTGTTTATTTTGATATTGGTGAATTAGTCACCAGTAAATTTTAAAAAAGCACTTGGTTGAAAATTGTACTTGAATACATACATGCATGCTGCTAAACTAGAACTTTAATTTTTTCCCCATAACTTTTATAAGTCCCATTTATAAACCCACTTTTAAAAATAACAGGTCCAAGTTAGAGTGATATGTGTATATTATTAAAAAATGTACTGGTGTGATATCTTGTATGAATGATCATTTAAATACAGTACATTACTGTAGATGCTAAGTCAATCTTTATAATTAAGCAGAAATGACAAAATTAGAAATAATCAACATTGTAAGATATGTTAATAAAAACCTACCATCATTTGGTTTGTGAAAGGTCCTTAAAATATTTAATGCTTACATTTTTTTAAAAATGATAATGGCACTAATATATGTAAGTGCTATAGCTGAAAATAACAAAGCATAACAAATAGTTACTTTAAGGTGAAGTTAAGTATAAGGGGTTTGCTTTTCCTTTTACCTTTAATTTGCAGAGTTGTTTCCATTTGTTCTATCATTGTCTCTTAGTCCATGCAAAACCCTTATGTGTGTGTACTTTCTACGGAGGGGAAAGAAAGAAATGAGTGTGTAGATCTGAGGAACGCTGCTATGGTCCTTGTAGAAGTCTAAGAATTCCAAACTAGATTTTAGAAATTTAAAGTGCTTTATGATAATGCTTATAGGGGTCTGTCTTTGAATTGATGACCCTTGCCTGACCCATCCACCCTGTAGTTCACCAGCCAGTTATCAGTTAGGAATCCATTTGTGTTCATGAGCCTTTCCCCCTCTTTTATGTAATTGTTTTATGGTATTGATTTCTGTGATTTAGAAAAGGTACTAACTAAAAGCACGGAAAGCTTAGAGGTAACAACAGTATGTGGAGTATCTCCAGGAATCTGTACTGTATCATCTCCAGGATTGTAACTGCTAACTCTTATGTTCCTATCGTTGCTTGTATTTGAGATCATGTTGAAGAACAGCAACAGAAAGCAAATAAACAAAACAACAACATCATGGTTTTAACCATTAGAATCAGATCACCAAGACAAGATACATTCACTGGTGTTATGCCTGACACTTGAATGTTAATGGAAATAGAAGACTTGTGGCTCTCTTAGTCCCATTCACAGAACACAGCTCTTTAACTTTATATACAACACTGCTTAGTAGTCAGGGAAGAGCTGGAGTGGGCAGAAGGACAGTAACATGATCACTTTTCTAGTTACGATACTTCAAACTCCCTTGATAATGAGGCACTTCAAGCATGAAAGAGCTATATATTATCTACCATTTTAGTTTACAGAAAGCAAGTAACAGTGGAATGACTGTGACTACAACTGATGTGACACAATGAGAAACATAATGGGCCCCTTATGTAGAGTAGCTTCTGTGTGAATTAAACTAATGTAAGAAGTGGCAACACGAGATTGGTGTGACATGGCCCAAGATCAGGTCAGAAGAAATAGGGTCTAGAGCATAATAAAGGCTTCAGCTTGAGGGAAAGAAAAAGGACCCAAAGAAAAGAAAGTCTACATTAAAGGAAATTCATATCTGATTCCCTCTTGACAGGGGAGCAGGATCATCTTTTGAGACTAAACAGGCCTAACATCTGGGAGCTTGAGGTAAGTGGTGAAATTTTAGAAGTTTTAGGCTGGAAATAGTCTGGAAATGAGAAGCACCACAAAAGTCATAGTGAAATCCTAGTAGGCTTCGAAGCCATAACATTTTAATAGAGTCAATTAGAAAGATTTTGTGTTTTGATGAACCCGTTGAGATCAACAGTCTAGGACTTGAATGATAGAAATTAGACTGCTAAATTAATTCATGATTGGGGCTAGAGAGGTGGGTGGCATATAAAGTTGTAAGTGAATTGGGTTGCTGGTTGAAATGAGTGTGGGGTCCATGCTGTGTAAGTAGAGGGATCTAGGATTGGAAATGAATGAGAGCTTTTAATTTTTACTTTTGAAATTGTGAAAAAAAATGCTTTAGTGTTGGCACTTGAATTCACTTATTCAGTAAATATTTATTGTGCCTACCCTGTGCACTAAATGCTGTGTCAAATGAAAAATATAATGGAAACTAGTCAGTCCCTACTTTCCATAGCTTTTTCTAGGTGATTAATGCTACAGAGGGTGTGTGTGTGTTTGGGGCGGGGGAGCGTAGGATGGGAGAACATGTGGAAGAAACTATAGACAGGACCTCTGAACCAGTCTTGAGGAGTATAAGGAGACTTCCAGGGCTATAGAGATGTCTAAGATGGTCCCTCAATACTGTGTAGGAGATAACTGGATGAAAGAAATATTGTGTAAATAGTGAATCAGGCATATAAAAGGTATACCATTTGCAAAGATCCAGAGTTGAAAGAGGACTTATATTTTACAGACTTGAAATCATTCTGACTCTGGCATAGGTGCTTATGAGACATAAGTAAAATCTAAAGTGCAGTATTCTGTTAACCTTCTATAGATTTTAGATTTTGTTCAGAAAACAGTGGGAAGCCCTTTTAGGGTTTTAGAGAGTAGTGATATGATCAGATTTGCATCTTAAAGAATCAGCCTGGCTGCAATGTGGAGAAAAATCCAGAGTAGAAAGCCTTGCTGGCTATCTAGAGTCCAGAGACTTGACAGAATTCAGTAAGGTGAGGGAAAGTAAGCAAAAATCTGTTAAGTGCCTACCAGACAATAAGCTAACTGCTAGAGATACCACATTGAATGAGACAGAAAAACTTAGTGTCTGCTTACAGTGGAGTGGAAAACACTCTGTCACTAAAAGTGAATGACTGTTACCAGCAAGTTATGCGGATGGCTGTGGGAACTATGGATTCATTTAGTGTAAGGAATTCATAGAAGTTTATATAGACACAGTGATATTTAAGCTGAGATCTGCAAACAAGACGGTAGAAGTGAGCTAAGTGAAGGGGACTAACGGGAGGGCATTCTAAAGGCCTGAAATAAGCATGGGCAAGGTGCAGTCAAACTGAAATTAGTGCAATAGGGTTGAAGCATTAAAAGCAGAAGAGGAGTCATCACAAATTGTAATTGAAGATGTGGGAATATCATCGAAGGAGAAAAGGGCCTGTGATAATACCCTACAGAGCATCTTCATTTAGACAACAGAGAAAATAATGGAGACTAGGGATAGGATTGATTAATAACGGAAGAAAGAAAAAAAAAGTGAAATTTTAGAAGGAAGGCTATTTAGAGAAAAAGTTATAAATACCAACTGCTGCTGGAGAGGTTAAGATAAAGTAATAGAATGAGAAGCCAGAGTTTAACTTCTGGAGGTGAGAAAGTAGAAAATTGACCCTAAAGTGAGGGAATAGAACATAATTCTCTACCTAGCATGGCCAGGGTTTATGTCTGTTTTTGAGGACAGCTACCCATGTTTGCATTAAAGCCTACTTCCAATGAGTTTTTGCTTTTACTCAGTGCTCTCAGGTGGCCAGTAAACGTAAAGAAATAGGGGGAGTATAAGTGTTTAGCTTTTGAGCCCTACACTAGAGGAATACAAGGAGAAAAAGGGATTGTTAGAAGCTTTTAGAAAGTAATCCAGTATCTGTCATGGTTTGGTAATGCAGACAGTATTTCACATGATTGTTAGATGAAAATACTTCATGTCTTCTAGTAATGGCAGATCAAGTTGTTCAGACTGTATTGGTTATCTATTGCTCTGTAACTAATTACCTAAATAATATTCATTACAGTTTGTGAATCAGGGATCCAGAAGTACCTTAGCTGGGTGGTTCCAAGTCAGTCTCTTACACGATCTCAGGCAGGTAAGGTGTTAGCTAGGGCAGCAGTCCTCTGAGGCTAGAACAGGTCTGGAAGATCTGCTTCTGAACGTCCTCATGTGACGTCGGTTACTTGCTGTGTGGGTCTCTCCGATGGGCTGCTAAATAACACAGCAGCTCACTTTTCCCCAGAACAAGTGATCCAAGAAAGGAGGGAGAGACAGAGAGAGGAGGGGAAGGAAGAGGGAGAGCACTAGCGAGCAAGAACACAAAACTGCATGCCCAAGATGAAAAACCCAGTGTCTTATAATCTAATCTTGGAAGTGGCGTGTGATCACTTCTGCCACACACAACAACCCTGGTACATTGTGGAAGGGATTTACACAAAAGTGTAAATAAGGGGCCCATTTACTGAAGAAAATTTTAAAAGCTAAATGAATGGGCAAGAACTGAAGAAGAAACTATTTGCATAATCTCAAAGTATGTCTCCCAAAGATACTAACCACAAAGGGAAAGATAGTACTTATAGTAAAGAAACCTGGCAGATAGCACTTTAACCGTGATTAAAGTTAATATTGCCAGTAATAAAGCGTATTAACTTTTTGAATCCCTGAATGTTATTTACTGAGAAATATATATAATTTTTGTATAGACTGCAGCAAGTGCATAATTTCATTTCTATCGTGGAAATGTCAGATAAAGCCACTGAAGCACATTCTACAAATTAACTTACTTATATTCTCCAAAAGTGTGATGGTGAAAGATGAGAAAAAACTAAAAAATGATTACAGACTGGAAGGCCTAAAAAGAAACTAAATTCAATGTGGAATTCGGGACAAGATCTTGACACAAAAAATTGGCAACCACTATTGGCTCAACTTCTGTAAATGTAAAACTTGTTCAAAATGAGAAGTTGAAAAATAAAAGACATGGTTTAAGAAAACTTTGATCAAGTAAAAGAACTGAGTTCACATTGAAAGAGCCCGAAGAGTACCAGGAAAATTGACCCTCAGCAATCAACTCCAATGCATATCCTAGAAACACCATTAGACAATAAAAAGAAAGGTACTCAGGACTTACAAGGAAAAAAAAAGATCAAATAATGTGGATATAGAAGCAATTACCAGTGAGAATTTCCTATAAGTGATGAAAAACATTGAACCATAAAATTTCAAAAGTTTAATAAATCCCAAGTAGGATATAGAAACCCATATGTAGATAACATAGTGAAACTTAGAAAAGAAAAAAAAAATTCTTTAAAGCTGTTCAGTGGAGAAAGAATGAAGTATTCTCAGTTTTATGATCTCTCATTAGTAACACTGAAAACAAGAAAACAGTAGAAAAATATCTTTAAACATGATGCTAAGTGAAAGAATTCAGAGAGGCTGCACAAAAAGGCCAGCATATCCAGAAGAGGCAAATTTTTAGACAGAAACGTCAGTCTTTGCCAAGATCCTGGAGAGGGAGATATAAGGAGTGACTGCTAATAGATACAGGGAGATGAAAATGTTCTGGAATTTGATGGTGGTGGTAGTAGTTGTATAAATTTGTAAAGATATATAAAGCCGCTGGATAGTACACATAAAAAAAATGAACATTATGGTATATGAATTACATCTCAAAATACAAGTGATAATCATGTACTCTTAATTTATTAATACATATTATAATTTCTCTAGCTTACATTTAGACAAATCCTTCCAAGCAATATGGTGGGGAAAAAAAAACACTTTAGAGGCAGGTAGATCTGGGTTTAAATTCAGCCCCACCAATTACTAGCTGTGTGATCCTGGGAAAATCTCTTAATCTCATTGAAATATATTTCCTCATCTGTATAATAAAGATAATATTTCACTTTAAAGTTCTGGACACAGGTGTAATATGTACTTATAAAGAGCAACTAGATCCTCTGATATACTGAACCCAAGCCAAAAAAAATCAGTATGTGAAAAAGAATGATTTAATAGACTGCTGACAATCTCTACAATAAGCTTATAAGATATCTAGTTCTCGTAAATACATGACATTTGCATAATGAAAAAAAGATAGTCTGAACTTGGAAGACCTAGAGATTATTCAAAAGTAAAATGAAGTCATTGACTTGGATTATAGTTCCTCTAGGATCAGAGCCTGCTACTTATCTCTGGTACCTTTTCCTTCACCATATATATGGGGATATTCAATATATGTCCATTAAATGAAAACAAATATGCCTTGGAATGTAAATTTCAAGGATTTTTTTTTTTTAATTTCAAATAGAATAGAGGGGTGGTAAAACTTCCAAACAGTATGGGACTAGAGACTGGAATAATAAAAACTGAGATAAGAGTGAAAAAAAATGTAGCCAATGGAAACAAATTATGTAAGAAGATAATTTAAATCAATATTTATAGTAATTCATTAAATGCAAATGGCCTGAATTCCTTGTTAAGACGAAGGTGGTCAGACTAGATTTTTTTTTTTTTAATTTATTTTTATTTATTTATTTATACAAGCACTGGGTACAGTCAGAAGCGCGGGAGGGTGAGAGAATTCACCAGAGCCAGAGCAGGGAGCAGAGCAGGCAGAAGGACCGAAGTACACTGCCGAGGGGAGCAGCGGGCGGCAGGAGAGGTCTGCGCGCCATGTGGGACCCTCCTCCGGTGGCCGGGGAGCAGCCTGGGAATCAAACCGGCGCTGCAGAGGCTGCGGGCAGCCTCTCAACCCAGTGCTCAACCGCTGCGCCACCAGGGAGGCCCGGTGGTCAGACTAGATTAAGCAGAAAATGAACAAATGTGTTTGCAAGAGATACATCTAAAACAAGTGTGGTTATATTTTGAAAAAGTTCTAAGGAGACACACTGAAGTATCAATGGGAATAATGATAAAATGTATGAGTTTTTCTTTAAAATAAACTAGGGTGAGTGTGGGAAATGATGGTAGTACAGACTAAATGTTGGCCATGTTCTGTTAATTATTGAAGCTAGAGGATATGTCCGTGGGAGTTTTTCTACCTCAGTTTTCACACATACTTGAAAATTTCCACATCAAATTATGACCTAGTTGGATTTATCTCTCAAATAATAGAAGAATTGTTTAAAAAAGGTCAGTCAATATCATTTGCCACATTAACATAGGAAAGAGAAAAATGTTAGTCTCATTCAATGGGGGAAAAAGCATGTGACAAAAATGTATCATGTATTTTTAGTTAAATTGTTAATAAAGAAGATAATTTCCTTAATGATCAAGGTTGGTTATCCGAAGTAATGCTAATGCAAAAATCATTTAAGGGGGGGGGCCTCCCCGGTGGCGCAGCGGTTGAGCGCTGGGTTGCGAAGCTGCCTGCGGCCTCTGCAGCACCGGTTCGATCCCCGGCTGCCCTCCGGCCACCAGAGGAGGGTCCCACATGGCGCGCAGACCTCTCCTGCCACCCCCTGCTCCCCTCAGCAGTGTACTTCGGTCCCTCTGCCTGCTCTGCTCCCCGCTCTGCCTCTGGTGAATTCTCTCACCCTCCCGTGCTTCTGATTGTACCCAGTGCATGTATAAACCAACAAACAAACAAATAAATAATACATGCCTCTTTAAAAAAAAAATCATTTAAGGGTAAACCATTGAATGCTTTCCCTTTGAGACTGGGAACAAGACAAGATGTTCTGGATAACTATTTTGTTGAACATTGTGCTAGATGTACTAATCATTTAAATCGATATTTATAGTAATTCCATTAAATGCAGATGGCCTGAATTCCTTGTTAAGGCGAAGGTGGTCAGACAAAATTAAATAGAAAATAAACATATGTTGTTCAATAAGTAAGCAAAAGACAGAAAAAGCATAATGGTTGGAAAGGAAGAAATAAAAACTGTATTCAACAATGGTATGATTGTGGACATGAAAGATTCAAAAGAATCTACAGATATAGTATACCAGTTAGAGTTTGGATAGGTTACTGGAGATAAATTCAATATATAAAAAATCAATTATTTCTATTTATCAAAAAATTAAATAGAAAATGAACTTGCCATATCCACATTAAATACCTATGGGCTAATCTAACAAAACATTTGAAAGAATTCTTTGTGGAGCAATAAGGTTAATGAGAAGCAAAGATACCAATAGGAAGAATCTTATTAAACAGATTTACTTGTTATAAATTAATAGAATCATTTCTTGAAAAGATGTTCTTTTTTCCCTTAATCTGATTAAGGTTGGCTACCCCCCAAAACTCACCAATGCAATCAAAATTCAAAGATATGCTGATCCTATATTTTAAATGGAAATGCAGAAGTCCAAGTTATGCCAAGACATTTTTAGAGAAGAACAGGTAGGGAGACTCATCTATTTTCAAGAACTATTATGATTCAATAGCAACTAAGGAATGTGCAGTTGGTGTAAAAACAGATAAATAGACCAAAGGAATGGAATACAGGACCTAGAAATGGATCCTGGCATATATGAGCACTTGATTTATGATAAGACTAGGCCTGCATGGGAGAGGGGAGAGAATGGGCTTTCCAAAAAATGATACTGCTATCCATATTGGATCCAATCTCATCACACAACATCTATTCCAGGTAGGTTATAACCCTAAATGTGAAAAGCAAAACAGTAAATATTGGGAGGTTAGTAGTACTTTTTGCTGTCCATAAAAATATTTCTAGATCACTTTCAGGTTCATGTTAGGATTATAATTCCTTGCCCCTTTTTAATGTTAGTTATAGCCATGCAACTTGCTTCAGCCCATAACTTGAAGTGAATGTGTACTTTGTTGTGGAATCTTTAAAATGCAGCGAATGATACACTATTTTTT
The DNA here is from genome assembly GCF_014898055.3 of Talpa occidentalis. Taxonomy (NCBI): domain Eukaryota; kingdom Metazoa; phylum Chordata; class Mammalia; order Eulipotyphla; family Talpidae; genus Talpa; species Talpa occidentalis. The sequence continues at coordinate 101,081,633 of NW_023603184.1, forward strand.
TCCCACTATCACAGCAACTGATGATGCTCCAGATAGTGACTACTCTTAGCCTGGGTCTCAGTTTGAGTGCAAGTCCATCCTGTGCTGTATAAACCAAATAAACACAAGCAAAAATAAACTTGGTTTTTCAATTTGATGGATTCTTGTAGTTTCTTGTTATTGCAACATAGCCTAGATTATCCTTGCTCATTGAGAATTTGCTATAAAAAATGGGTTGTTTTATAACAGAAAAGTGAATTATGTGTCAGTGGTTTAAGAGTTGATGGTAAACAATAAGAGAACTGATACTGAAGGATGAAAGAGAATGATCCAAATTACCCAGGCAAAATAGTTGTTAAACTGTTGTCTGTAATAATTTATAAGAGGAATAACACCCCTAATGAATTTATAGTTACAGACAACAGGATTGGAAAATAGAGTGTGTTGCCTGCTGTCTGCTGTATTACACAAGGAAGAGATGAGCACAGAAAAGAACTGGCAGTTTTATAACTGGAATAAAGAACAAAGTCCAAAAAGTTGGGGAATTGAAGAAATTAAACTGCTGTTAACCACAACCACTAAGATAGACTGAAACATTTGTGTAACAAAGAGTAAATTTGTGTGGCAAAGGTTAAATGAGATTAAAACCTCTGAAAAGCCTCTGTGAAAGTACTTGCCTCGGAGTAAAAATCAAATTAAAGGGGTTGCCCTCAGCACAGTCTTTTAATTGGGCAAAATGGGTGACTCTCCCAAGGAAATTTGGTGAGCCCAGTTTACCTATAAGTAAGTGGAAAGAGTGATGGAAGCTAGAAAGCAATGAAATGGAGCAAATCTAAGAAGAATGCCTGAAAAATAGCTGATGTTACAACTTTTGGGATATGACGTTGACTCAACTGCTATAGATGAACTACCTATGTAGTTTTGTTGAAGAAACCATGAATCTGAGTATTAGAAGTCTGATATTTTTTTAAATTTTATATATTTTTTACATTATTTTTCATTTTTGCACAATGTATGCATTTTCATCTTGGTTATAGTCCCCGTACAATTTCCACCCCTCTTGTTTTGCTCCTACTCCCTCCTCCCCCTCACCCCCCATTTCCCCGCCCCGCTCCTGTAGTGTGTCTCTGGTTTATAGTTGCTTGTTGATTGTGATTTTTGCTTTATTATAATTAGTCTTTTTTCCTGGTCCCTTATTTAGGTTTTCTAAATTCCTGCTATGAGTGAGACCATCCAGTATTTTCATGATCAGTGAAATAAGCCAGAAAGAGAAGTCTGATTCTTTAGGACTTTAATGGCTTTGTACCGCCATCCGTACATGGAAAGGAAGTAGGCCAGCAGAGAGCTGGGTGGCTCCCAAGGAGGCCTACTCTCAACTACACTGTGGGCCAGTGATGTAATGGAAAGGGAACGTTACCCAGAGCCTGGAGCCATGGGCCACAAAGAGCAGCAGACAAAGGGGCTCTCTTCCCTAAAAGCGGAATCAAGAAATCAAGAAATCTTACACACCCATAAGGTAGAGGGTCTTCATAGTATCTTCCTAGCCAGACTTCAAAACAGCTATGAATTAATGACTTCTGAATTTAAAAAATTTTCTAAATGGAAGTGTTCATTGTGGTCACGTAGTCCCTTTCACCTTATTATATATTCACAAATCATGTTTTTCCATGTAATTAGATTTTTCCACTAGAATCAGTGGTTTTGTCTTTAACATTTTTAATAAATATGAATTCTTATAGTGGAAATTATATTTCTGTTTTTAAAGTGTTCTAAGGAAAAATAATCAATGTAAACTCCCCATAGATTATAGACTTTAAACATAAAGGAGCAAATGTCTAAGGTAGGTAAAATATTTTGTGTAAAACAATCTTGAAAGTTTTAAAGTAATATGTTTATAATGATATATATAAAAGCCTGTAATAAAGATCAATGAGAAAGTTTATATGAAATGAAATTTTTTTTGACCGAAAGTATTTTGAGAATTTTTATGTGAGTTTAAATATTTTATTTTAGTGTTATTTTGTTTATATTGGCTCATATACTGTAGCTTATTTCTTTTTGAATAATAGATTATTGTCATTTGCCATCTACTCGCTAGTAAATTTTCTAAGTTATCCAAACTAGTTAAGTTATATCAATGTTTTAAAAGAATCATAATTGTATAGCTTTATTTCTAGGCTTATTTTTTCTTATAGTACATTTGGGTCTTTTAACACATATTTTTTCAGTCACCTTTATGTTTCTTTAGATCATTGCCCTTCACCTTAGTTTTTCCAAAAGGGATACCCATGATAAATGGCTATGCAGAGATGATTCCATCACTTTCCACACCCAGGACATTACACTCAAGCAATTTCTTTTTAATGTTCTTGATTATTTAAAGGAGCAGTTACTTCAAAGAAATTACTTTCTTGGTAATTTTCCACTATTATAATAATAAAATCTTGCTAATAAAATTCATCACACATAATTTCATTTCTCTATGAGACGATAGAAACAGTAAGGTTCTTTCAAATCTGTTGGGGAAATTATACTCCTGGTTTTTCTCTGCCTTTTCTGATTTTGTTGCATAGAGGAAAATAAATAAGACAACTAACAGACTGCAAGGTAGCTGGTGGGGTGGGGATCGGGATTCATATAATACATGTCTTTAGGCATTTCCCATTCCTGTTTTGTAAGCTCACTGATATTTAGTCTGTGGGTTGGAGAAATTTTTCATAAGTCTGCTGGGGAATAGAGATAAGAGGATGCTCTCTTCCCCTCTCCAAAATAAGACAACAGAATAGAATAGAAAATGTATGGAGCAGGGCTAGTTTAGCAACCTACATCCTAGGCAGTTCCTCTCAGAAGCTTTGTAGGCACTGAAAACTAAACCCCAATGATATGTACTTGTCTTGGGCATGCACCACATAGGTAGAATAAAGGGATTGCACCAGCTAACATCTGCAGTCCCTTTACACTCCAACTCTGATTCAAAGAAGGGTTAGAAATTGCACGCTAACTTGTTTTTCCATTTCCACAGAGAATAGAACAAGAGTTGATGAGTCTTGCAATGAGAGAATTGATTAAATGTAGGGAAGAGCATCTTAACTGAAGGGCGATTAAACACTGCAATGGTTTTGCATGGTAGGCTGTGGAATCTTGCTTCCTCATGGTCTTAAGGAAGAAGCAGTAGCTGTCCTGGGTAAGATACACCCACAAGGTATAATGTCTTGGAGTGGGAAGATTCAACCAGGTGGACTTGTGAGGATCCAAATGCTGGGAATCACTCTTCCAATTTAGAGAAGTGCAAGGAAATGACCTTTTGCTACTCTTAGGAGGTAGTATTGGTTTTCTAAGACTGTCATTATGTTGATGTAGTCTTAAAACAGCCTTTCAAAAATGTCTTCTTTCTACTGCAATGGAAATTACCTATAATGACTGTTAGAAATTGCAGCTTCCTGAGCCCACCCCAGATCTGCTAATCTGGAATAAAGACCCCAAAATATACATTTTTAAAAGCTTCTTAAGCGATACACACACACGCGCGCGCACACACACACTGTAGTTTTTAGAACCATGATCATGGAGAAATAAGAAGTTTTATTCCCTACAACTGGACTTTTAATGACATATATACTTTTACATGTGGTGACTGAGGTCTCTGTCTAAGATTATTTACTGGAGAGGAGATTCATGCTTTAAGAATGGATCTGGAGAATGGGAAGGATTTAGGAAGGATGTTGATCAGGATGTTCTAGGCCAACTGGAGGAATGGAGGACAAGGAAACAAGCTTTGGTTTACTGTATACTAACTTTTGCTAAAGACTTACATAGCAATAAAAAAAAAAAAAAACAACCCTTATGTCCTGAAAACATTTATGTTCCTCTTTATTTTATCTTCTGGAGATTTTTCTTTCTTTTTTTTTTTAAAGATTTGTTTATTTATGCATACAAGGCGGGAGTATGGGGGTGAGAGGATTTACCAGAGACAGAGAGGGGAAAAGAACAAGCAGATTGACCGAAATACGCTCCTGAGGGGAGCAGCGGGAGAGAAAGGAGAGGCCTGCTGCGCCATGTGGGTATCTCCCTGGCAGCTGGGGGATTGAACTCATGCTGCAGAGGCTGCAGACAGCTTCATAGGTTGAGTCTTAACCCCTTGCGCCACCAGGGAGGCCCCTCTTCTGGAGATTTTTCTACCAATTTTTTAAGAAAAAAATTTAATGGTACCTTTATTAAGCCAAAAAGAGGGGTTCACCCCCACTCCATCATCAGGAAAGATTGGGGACCTAGACTAGCCCAAGCAGCTATGAAGCTGACAACCATCCCTTCTAAAGTTTCTGGAAAGAACCAGCATTGCTGGTAACAATACAAGAGAGGAATAGTTTAGCATTAGTGAGCAGCAATTCAGTATTATAATAGAAATCTAAAGAATCCAGAATTCCCAAGTTCCCCTTTGATCCTGTACTTAAAGTAGTTGTTGGGCCTCTCTGGTGGCGCAGGTGGTTTAGCACAGCATTGTGAAGCTGTGAAGCTGTATGCAGCCTCTGCAGTTCCTGTTTGATCCCTGCCGGCCGCGGAGAACCCACATGGCACAGCAGACCTCTCCTGTCTTGCCTGCTGCTCCCCTCAGCAGTGTATTTCAGTCAGTCTGCCTGTTCTGTTGCCCGCTCTGTCGCTGGTGAATGCTCTCACCCTCCCACACATCTGGCCTATACCCTGGTTCTTGCATAAATAAATAAATCTTTAAAAAAAAAAGAGTTGTTGGGCCTCCCCTGGTGGCACAGCGGTTGAGCGCTGGGCTGCGAGGCTGCCCGCAGCCTCTGTAGCGCCGGTTCGTTCCCCGGCCGCCAGCGAGGGTCCCACAAAAAAAAAAAAAAAAAAGAGTTGTTACTGTGGAAGTCCTTGAGGAGAAGGAACTATGAAGGAAGGACTCATATTCCAGACATCCCATCTGAGGTCACTGGAGATTCTCCTGGACAGCTTCCTCCAACCAACTATGTAGACTATACCTCACCTGTGGGTCACTTTTGGAATTCTCTACAACCTTCTGTCAAGCTCTGATTTTCTTGTCCCTCTCTTCCTATCAGTGCTAATACATGAATCTGTTTCAAGTCCGTGTCTCTTCAAATTACCTCCTGCCGGTCGGTGACCATGCCATTAAATAGTTAGATTCTTCTGCTGGACAGGTGACTGCTTTCCCTGGACTCTGTCTATTCTCCTTAGGAATGGATCCTGGCCGTACTTCTATAGGGGGCAGATGACTTAGGGTCAGAAGACTAGTTTGCTTGTAGACTGTGAGCTCTGAAACATGTCAATGTTTCCTGTTTGAGCATCTCAACAAACCATTTCAACCCAAATGGAGTAATCTCATCTCTTAGCCCAGGCCCGTGAAACTTGCCCCAAAGCAGGCTATAACTATAGTGATTCCAAACTGATTTCAAAAGTTTCTTCTAGTAGACTCATACAAAATAAATTTTTCTCCTGGCAGAGCAGCTTGGTTTGATTTGGGTTATTTGACTACAAAAGCCCAGAGGCCAAGCATTTATTTAAAAATATTAGGAATCAGCAGCACAAATGAGATTGAGTTTTTGTGAAAAGTTAAAGATTTCTCATTTAGGGAGGGAGTTCACGAAAGACCCCATTAGCCAAGCCTCACCAGTAATTAGTCTGACTTCTCAGGCAAGAGGCAGGCTAATTGTCTGCCATCCATTCCAGAAGGCCTAGAGACACTTTAAAACCTACCACCCATTAAAAAATATCTTTGGAGAATTTCCTGCTGTGTCTAAAGTCTTTTTCATTAACTAAATGTTCAAACTGAGATCAATATATAAAAATATGAACAAAATGACTGATTGTAAAGTTCTTTTCTGTGGCATTCAAGAACTTATTACTTATGAATCAACTATAGAAAAATGAAAGAGGCTCATCTTCATTAAGCAGCGCTGTGAGATACATATTATTAACCAATTTTAATAGGTAAGGCAACTGAAGCTCAAAGAAGGTAAATTTGTGGCAGAGCTGAGAATCAATGGATTAAAGTGAATATGCTTTTCACAACTCAGTGCAGAAGTTCAGGAAAAAGCAGCAGTGAATTAGGATTGTTGGGGACTAGCAGCCCGGAGGTTTCCAGGAGATCTATTTGAGTTGTAACCATGTGATCTCTTGGGAACGGAATCCATCTACCAAGTTTGTACAGTGAGGTCTGTGGTGAAGCCAGTGTTGATAACCCATCTTGAGTCTAACCTGTACTCACCTAAGAATTTGGGTTTGTCTCCCCAGTTCTGAAGGCCGAGTGGCCCATCTGGGATATAGCTACAGAATCACACATGTGCGCCTATAAAGGAGTCCTCGGGGTAGAATGCTATAGTCAACTCCACATGTGTAAAGTCTGCAGCAGTACTGGTGCTACATGCTCCACAAATGCCCAGCAAGGTTTCTCTGCCAGTAGACAACTTGTGATAACTTCTCCTAACCAGGGCTGATGCCATCCATCCCAGGTTGCCAGCTTGCTCTTCTGTTCCTCCTCCATTCCTGAACTTCTGCCACCCCCCACTCTGCACACCAAGGTCTTCCAACTGCCACAATGTGGGGTTGAGTTGAACCCTTGTCTCTGTTTTCCCAAAGCAGCAGTTCTCCTGTTTCTAAAGACTTTCTATGAGCTGTGCTATTTTATTGATATGTCCTTTCATTCAATAGTCTTCTAGGAACTCCATCGATATAGACCCCCAGTGGGCCTGTCCTGAAGGTCCTTCAGAAATACCCAGATGCATCTGAATCTGTAATGTGATTTAGGGCAGGTCTGTAAGTTTTAAACTTTGCAGTGTCTAAGACTCTGTTAAAATACCAATTTCAAATTCTTACCCCAGAGACTCTGATTTGGGACCTGGATTCTGCCTTTTCAACAAGTACATACAGTGGTTGAGAAACTGTGTTTGAGCTGCCACTCTTCCCTGCCTTGGCTATCTCTGTGCTCTTGTCTGGCTGGATGCCAAGCTCCTGTCAGACAGGGATGATGGTTCATTCCTCTCCACAACTTAGTGTTTAGCCCTGTGCCTGGCACATAGGCCTGAACTTCATACATGCCAAGTGCTTCACAGGCACTACCTCTAATGCTCATAGCAACTCTTTGAGGACTATTGTCCCCCCAGAGAGGGAAAGTGAGACTAGGGAGGAGAGACATAGTTGTCCCAGGTGCAACAGCTGGTAGTGCAGAATCAGGATTGAGACCCAGATCCACTGGACACGCAAGCCATCCTCAATCTCTATGCAATGCTACATCTCGACTTTTTGTGTAAAAAAGTGGAATTTAAAATCAATCTAGACTTTTCTAGATTGCTTAGTAATGATGGCAGGGTATTGTTTACTTTCTGAACTGGATTTAGGATAAGTGTATCTCCTTTCAGTTTTAATTTCTTCCCTCCTTGGAATTCCAGGGTCCCCCAAAGTGGTTGTCATCATAGAATATTTGCTTCAGAATTGTAGTTAAGTTCAAAACACTTCTTAGCTCACAAGAACTTATAAACCTGAGTGGTTTCACAGAGATGTGGCCTCATGTCCTTTTTGCCTTGGATCATAAGGTTTAGGCTACAAATATATGATAATCAGAATAACATCAGCTTTATTTTTGAATTTTTTGTTTGAGAATAATATCAAACTTACCAAAAAGTTGTAAAAATAAAAATAGTACAGAAGCACTTATATTATTATCATTTTTCTGCATTGCTTTATATTTTTGTGTTTCTCCCTGGTATTTAATCTATCTCTCTATCTATAGTATGCCAATAATATATATTTTCATATATATTTATATATTTTCATATATAAAATGTTTTGGAAAAATATATACTACGTTATTGTAATATATAATATTGTGTGTAAATACAGACTATATATGTATATATATTGGTACATCTGTGCATATATACTTATGTAGATGTTATGTATTTATATACTATATATACATATATAGTGTTTATGTATATACAATATATACATATATAGTGTATAGATATATATACATATATCTGCATATATATACATATATAATGTAATTATTTCCTTATTTGAAAGTAAGTTTCATGTTTCATGATTCCTAAATATTTTAATATGTATTTCCTAAGAGTAATATTATATAACCATAATACTTGACAAAACAATCAAATTTTTTTAGAGCTCTAATTGGTTTCATTAAACAATTCATGAATTGAGCAGAATCACACCTAACAGTTGGAAAGGTACTGCTCAGTTTTGTTAGTTGACTTATTGGTGTCCTTTATAGCATGCCCCTTCCAGGATCTAGCTTAGATGCAGTTATTGTGTTTTCTTGTCATATCTTTTAAACATTCTTTAATCTCACTTTATGAAGTTGATCCTCATCCCCCCAAACACTTTTTTTTTCTTCAAAAATTTATGTGTCATCTCTATGCAGGGCAATGTTTATCTACTCTCTGTTGTTTTAAATTTAGTATATTTAGTGCCAAAGCAAGTAGCACACACTATTTAGTGTAATAACATACTACTCCTCGTGTTTGGTGTTTCCTCGTGGTTAGGTGAAGTGATGCAGTATCAGGCTGAATGCTGCCCAGCTGACATCCAGAGTATCACATCTGGAACCACACAATGTCATCTGTCCCACACGGATGACAATTTGGACTACTAAGCCACTGTATAATTTCTCCATTGTCTGGAGAAATTTCCCGCCCTTAATACTAATGAGCAATATGTGGGGACTGCTTTAAGACGATGCAACTAATATCTGAACAGCAACTATTATAAGGGCACTTCTCTCTGCCAGGCCCTGCCAGTTATGGACATGGCCTCATGTTATCCTAGGGCGGCTCCTACCATTTCTCATGAACACAGGTCCATCTTCTCTTGACTCCAAACGCTCTCCTGGGGATGCCATATCAGGAGCCAGATCAGCTCTGCAGTAGTTAATGCTGTGATTAGGAAGTTGCAGATGGAACTGGAGCAGAGAAAGAGCAAAGAAGAAGTGCTATTAGGGGATCCCTTTGAGGGGGAGAAATGGTCTCCAGATACCTGGCTCAACTCCAGGAAACAGAAAAACAGACTGGAGGGCTTGGGGGATCAGGGAAGTTATAGTCACTGAGTCGCACTATTTACAGTCTGGTTCTGTGAAACTGAGCCCCTCACCTCCACACTTGGTAGGGAAGCAGTAGCCCAGACCATCTAAGGAAGTGTGCCTTCTGGAACAGGACCAGCATTGGTCAAGCCTTCTAAAATAACCACAAAATCTAACATAACAAAGAAGAAGTTCCAACAGTAACTGCTCAGAGCCCTGGAGAGGCCATGTGAACCCCTGTCCAGACCCCAGCTCTGCAGAGGCACACCAAAGGGCCTGAGAGAGTTAAGCTGTGCTGGAAACACAAAACTGTCCAAGCATACACTGAGAAACTACACAGGACCCAAGGAGTCAAGTTTCACCCAGCTCTCCTGCAAAACAAAGCACAGATGCAAATAAAATGACTTCATTACTAAATTCTACTCTCTGAACCCCAGAGAGATAAGATAGACCCTTTTGATTGGTGGGCCCTGAAGAAAAGCTGCTAAGAAGTGTGAAGGCTCTCTATCAAGTTGGGGAGGTGCCCTGGGGGATGATCACCCAGAGACATTTTCCCTCCTTATCCATCTATTCATTTATTCTTTCAACCAATGACTATTTCTTGATTAGTTGCTCTGTACCTAGAGACCTGGAGCATTGAGATGGAAATGGAGAGGGGAGAAAACTCCCTAAAAATAAAAGAAGAAATAGTTCTGTTCTGATTTGACTTTTCCTGTTGTTGAGAAAATGTGCAACCTCTAATGATATTTATAAATACAGAATCTAGAATCTACTGAAAGAAAAGAATTTTCTTTTTTCTTACTCAAGGGAAGGAAGAAACACAGGCTGATCATTAATTATAATCAAGCTTTAAATCTGTATGATGTGTGGCTACTAAAAGGTGGTATTTCACATTGATATTGGACTTTATATCTTGGACACAGCAGACTCTAGGGTGAGTCAGCACTTCTCCATGGCCTCTGTCTTGAGCTTATAGAAACTAGGTCAAGTAAGCAGGAAGCTTCCCAGAGGAAAGAGGCTGGAAGGAAGCCCACAGGTCAGCCTGTCTGAGGGGAAAGGGGCTGGGGCTGTGAGATTCAGGCTCCAGGACAGCAGTGCTGACCTCTTAAGGGGACTCCCACAGCCTGAGGGGAATCAGTTCCCTGGGTAACACCTTGGTGCGAAGGAATGACTGGGTGCCTCAGCTGTCCTGTGCCAGGGGGATTTTGGAGGAATGGAAGCAGCAGGACTTTTTCTGAGCCAATGCACAGTCGCCTGGGAGCAGTTGAGATTTCTGCTGTTTAAGGAGTTAAATTGTTGGGAACTCATTCATCCATTGAAAATGCTCCCCAGGATTATACCGAATTATTGGACAGGGGTTTCTCCTGGTACAGAGAAATTCTTGAACTTAGATAGTGTGCTACAGGGAAAGGCACCAGAGGAAAAAGCCCTGCTTGGGAATCATTTCTACAGATCGGAAGTTTGGTGTCTGACAGCCTGATGTCCCTCATGGGGAACAGACCCACTCAAAGCCAAACCTAGAGAACAAAGTTTCTTCTTCCAATCGAGCCCACAAGAATTTAGTAAGTCTTGGTAAGGAATAAGGAAATCTTTGTGAGGGTATCTTCTTCTGGCATTCCTGTTTCTGACCACAATCATTGGCAAGTCTTTCTTTGAGGTATTTCAATTATTTGTTGATCCAAGTGACTGGTTATATATTTCTAACCAAGATGATGCCTCTGAGGCTATTGAGAGACAGAAGTCTAGGTTCCACTGCGGGAAACCTACCATCCGTCATCCTTCCCGCTGAAGGACTTGGCCAAGAATCACAAAGTAAGAAGAACAAAATAAGCCAACAAAACATTTGAGGAGTAAGGGTTGATGTCACAAGATATTTCATTTGTTTTACACATCTATAACCTACCAATTAAAGAAAAAAGTGTCAGAGTAACTCTTTTTTTTTTAATTTAAAGATTTATATTTATTTGTACATACAAGAACTGGGGTACAGGCCAGAGTTGTGGGGGGTGAGAAGATTCACCAGAGACAGAGTGGGGAACAGAACAGGCAGATTGACTGAAATACACTGCTGAGGGGAGCAGCAGACGAGTTAGGAAAATTCTGCTGTGCCATGTGGGTAGCTCCCTGGCTGGGGATGGAACTCGTGCTGCAGTAACTACAGTGAGCTGCATAGGTTGCATCTTAACCCCTTGTACCACCAGGGAGGCCCGCAACTTTACATTGTTCACATGTGAAGTCTCCCAGGGTCCTATTCAGAATCCATTTGCACTAATTTTATATAATTCTTACAAGATAGCTAAGCTCTCAGGTATAAAAAACAAACAAAGAATTAAAGGTGGAAGGAGCTAAGATAGGCAAAAGGAGCTAAGATAGCTAAGATTTCCTAATAGTAGGAAATGACAGGTGTCAACAAAAGGGGAGGCTACTAGAATAGTCCTAGGAACTCAAAACCAGCCATCTGGACCATTTAGAGTAGGTTTAAATAACTCCTAGAGTCTTGACTTTCTTCCAGACTTGGCCAGCTATTGATTTTTTTATGAGTAACTCAGAGTCTCTAAGAGAAGATGAAATTATGTTAACTTTTCCTTGTTTATGAAGTACAAACATATGTTTGGGAAGATTTTTATCTCACATAACTAAAATTCTAAAGTTTTCTGCTTAACTGATTGAACTTTGAAGAACTGGGAAACAGTCATCTAGAATGAGTCATGGTGCCAGGTTCAGCAAAGCCCCATTAGCAACAGTTTTGAACACAGGTGTGCTTGTTGTTTGTACCAGTTGACTTTTGATACAAATTATACTTCTCATCTTGAAAGGTGCAATTTGGAGGTTCATAAGACCTTTGCAAATAGCATTACTATGATTCATAAAGGAATGAATCACCACCACAGGACCAGTTTTTCACTTAGAATCCATATAGGTTTATAAACGAGTGACCAAATGGATTTGGTGCCTCCCCAAATTAAAAAGAAAATTTAGAGGGCCTCCCCTGGTAGCTCAGGCAGTTGAGCGATGCGCTATGAAGCTGTCTGCAGCCTCTGCAGCACCGGTTCGATCCCGGCCAGCCTGTGAGGGTCCCACATGGCGCAACAGACCTCTCCTGTCGCTCCCGCTGATCCCCTAGCAGTGTATTTCGTCAGTCTGCCTGTTCTGTTCCCCACTCTATCTCTGGTGAATGCTCTCACCCTCCCGCCCATCTGGCCTGTACCCCAGTTCTTGTATAAATAAATAAATAAATAAATATTTTTTAAAAAAGAAAATTTAGAAATATAATTTAAGGTGTTTTATTTGCTATAACCATGTATTTTATTATTATTTTGTTGTTCACTTGTTATGTTCTGGGTCCCTGGAATTGGCTGATTGTGGGGTACACTAGACATTGGTTTTTAGTTGCTAATAATTCTGTCCCCTTCTTACTGGAGGGATTCCTAGTAGAAAGTTGGAGTCTATCTCATGCAAAAGTTAAAGGTGCCCAAACACTTCTGACAGATGTTGGGATTGGTAGGCAGGGACATATGGACAGTTACCTACATATGTTTAAAAAGGCAAACAAGAGACATGAAAGTTTTTTTTTAATTTTTTAAATTTAATTTGTTTTTATTTTTTTACATTGTTGTTCATTTTTAAACAATATTTGCTTCCCCCCACCCTCTCAGGTGTAGTCTCCATGGAATTTCCTTCCCTAATACATGTGTGCACCATCACCTCAGTCCCCTGTGCTCCTCCCTTCCTCCCTCTGATCCCTCTCCCTCTTCCTCCCCTGCAGTGTGAAGAGACATGAAAGTTTTAAAAACAGCCCAAATTCAGTCTCTAGAAGTGAAAACTACATGCCTGAAATGAAAATATTAGAATTAATGACAGATTAAACAGTGCAGAAGAAGAGTAGTGAACTTGAAAACAGTAATATCTAGGAATTCTAAAATGTAGCAGAGAATATATAACTTAAAAAAATGAACAGAGCATCCATACGCTGAAGGATATCTTTAAGAATAGTTAGAGTCCCTGAAAAGGGAGTGGGAAAAGGGAAATTATTTGGAGAACAGTGGTCTCAAATTTTCCAAATCTCACTAAAACTAAAACTTAATGTCATTAGTAATCATACTAAATGTAAATAGTCTTAACACTCCAAATAAAAGGCACAGATTATTAAATTAATTAAGGAAGCAAGAACTAATTATACATTGCCTGCAAGAAACACACTTCAAATAAATTAGTTAAATGTAAAAAGATGGAAAAAGTTTGCCACATTAATACCAGTAAGGTAAAGTTACAATGACTACATTAGTCTAAGATAAGGTAGATTTCAGGTAAAAAGTTTTACCATGAATATAGAATGTCATTTCCTAGTGACAATTTATCAAGAGGGCATAAAAATTAAAAATATTATACACCTAAAAACAAAGCTTTACAAATGAGAACTTAGATAACTGCAAAGAAAAAAAGACCAATTATAGCTAGAGATTTCAATACCCTTCCTTCAAAAATCAATGGAATAAGTAGAGAATATAAGAAAATCAGTAATGATATGAAAGATTAAACACTATCAACTAACTAGACCTAAGTGACTTTTAGAATGTGTCATCTAAAACAATAGCACACATATTCTTCTCACAGTCTTTTTTACTGAGATTTACTCTATTCTGCAGCAAAAAAAACCTCAATAAATGTAAAAAGATTCAAGTCATTCAAAGCATGTTTTCTGATCATGACAGAATAAAATAAGAAACCAACAAAAGAAAGATCTCTGGAAATTTTCCAAATCTTTGGAAACTAAAGAATATACCTCTAAGTGAGTAAAAGAAGAAATCAAAAGGAAAATAAAGTATTTTAATCTGAATGAAAATAAAACCACAACATATCAAAAACAGGTAAGGGAGGATTATAAAGGGTTACAAAGGATCCCAAGGAAAGCATTTGAGGATAACCACTATATTCACTATCTTGATTATGATGTAATTCACTATTTTGTGGGTGATACTTGATGGATGTCTAGAAATGTCAAAAGTTATTGTACACACTATGTACAAAGTGAAGCATTCTGTGTTTACTATGAGTGTTAATGAAAAGTCATTTTTAAAAAGCTGTCAGATACTGCAAAAGTAAAATAATCCAGAAAAGTAACAATTTTAATCAATTCGCCTTCTAAAACATCTCTAAAGTACTTTTCCCCTAAAAATGTTTGTTTAATTGTTGTTCTATATGACAAAACTTTTGTTAATATTTTCTATGGATAGAATAGAATCAGTCTTTTATTGTTGTTGAACAAAATGTGCTTTTTATCATTTATGTTTTAGAAAAGTTTCAAACTACTCCCTTGGTGACAATTATGCATTCTGCTTGGTATTAGATGTCATCAGGACAGGGTGAATCAGATACACTGAAATATGATTTGCTGCAATGCAAAATCATATGCTTTCATCTACCGATATACTTGCTATTTTTAGTATTGCTGTGAGTCTGCTCTATCAAGACAGGAATTTTGATAAATTCCCTTTTGTGCAATTTGAATTGTATATACTGCATTGACAGTATATTCCCTGAGGGCCTATAAGAACCAAACACTATTGTAAGCACCTTAGATATAGCAGTGAATGAGATTTTAATGGCAGAAAACAAAATAATTTAGTAAAAATCAACTTTCATGATAAGTTATATTGTTAAATGCTATGGAGATGCAGTGTGGTTAAGAAATATCTTTCTGGGGCCTCCCCGGTGGCACAGCGGTTGAGCGCTGGGTTGCGAAGCTGCCTGCAGCCTCTGCAGTGCCGGTTCGATCCCCGGCTGCTCCCCGGCCACCAGAGGAGGGTCCCACATGGCGCGCAGACCTCTCCTGCCGCCCGCTGCTCCCCTCAGCAGTGTACTTCGGTCCTTCTGCCTGCTCTGCTCCCCGCTCTGGCTCTGGTGAATTCTCTCACCCTCCCGTGCTTCTGACTGTACCCAGTGCATATATAAATAAACAAACAAATAAATACATGCCTCTTTAAATAAATAAATAAAGAAATATTTAAAAAAAAAGAAAGAAATATCTTTCTGAGAAGATGACTCTTGAAAAAACAGTCTGAAGACTCTAAGGGGAAAAACCATGAGACTTTCTGGAGGGAGAATATTGCATATAGAGGGAAAGCATGTGCAGTGACCTGAGGCTGGCATGAGTGTGCTGAGGAACAGGGTAGCTCCTGTGGGGTGAGAAAAGAGAGTAATAAGAGGCGAAATCAGAGAGTTGAAGTGTCCAGACTGTGGAGTAAAGTTTTTACTTGGGATAAGGTAGGAACTTAGATAAGGTAAAATGGAGGATTTTGACCAGAAGTGGCATAATCTGATTTATGTTTTAACATAATTACTGTCGTGCGTCGATACTGGTCCCTGAAAGATTGTTCCAAGTCTCAATCCCATACCTGTGAATGAGACTTTATGTCGGAATAAAGTCTTTGCAGATGAAATTAAGTTAAGGATCTCAAAATGATATCACACTGGATTTAGGATTGATCTGGTGTCCTTATAAGAAAAGGATTAGGCACAGAAACAACCAGAGTCATCAAGAAGAAGGCAATGTAAGGATAGAAGTAGAGATTGAAGTGAAGCATTACAAGACCAAGGAATGTCAGAATTGCCAGCTGTGAAAGAATAAAGTTTTGTTGTTTTAATGCACCAAGTTTGTGGTCGTTTGTTATGGCAGCCCTGGGTACATCATACAGTCGTGTTGGCTTGTGTGGAGAACAGGCTTTAGAGAGGGTCAAGGAAACACCTTAAGAGGCTATTGTGATGATCCAGGGGAGACTAACGGTACTTGGCCCAGATGGCAGCTGGGCAGTGGTGAGAGAAGTGGTCAGAGGTTGGGTGTAAGAAAAAAAAGGTTTATATACAGGTGGGTGGATACTAAGTACCCAAAGTTCTTAAGTTTGTGTGCTGGTGCCTACGTTTGTGTTTCTCAGCTTATGTCTGCAAACCATCCTTCAGCTTTGCCAATTAGTGCCAAGTTAAAGCCTGCTGAAAGGAGGTGCTAGAGGGAGCTCCAAGGTTGGGGAGGGAGAGGGACATACTTCATCCCTTTGACTTCCTTTTCCTGTCATTGACATCACAACAGTAGCTAGTTCCAATTTCTGGTGTTTCCTTCACACCTCTAGGACAACCTCACTCAGCCCCCTCAAGAAGTACCATCACCTGCTGGCTATGGTTCCCTCTTGAGGTCTAACTCTGCGACCCTCTTCACAGATCAGGCGCTAAGCTCTGATGACCCCAACCCTTCTCTCTATTCCCCCAGCACTCAGGACAGTGGCCGCTTCCTGCAGTGACTACCTCTGTGCTACCTCAGTGGCTCCTTTTGTCTTTTCAGTTCTTGGTTAACAATTACTTATATTAAACATGTTAAAATACCTGATGTGTTTTCTGTCTCCCAAATAGACACTGACTAATGCAGAAATCACGGATGAAGTTGCCTTACTTGACACAGACAAGGCTGTGAGAGGAGCAGGTTTGGAGTCTACTTTGATACAAGTTCTGTTCAGACACCTACTAGGCAGCCAGAGGTATCCTGGAGAGATGTCCAGTGCACTGTTGGCTTGGTGAGCTGTGAATGAGGGGAGAAGTTTGGTCTGGACATAGTGCCGTGAAGGTCACCAACATGGACAGGCATTTAAAGTTCCAAGGCTGCGAGCCTGTCTGGAGACACCCTGGGTCATATTTTTCTTTCTTATCCCAGTGTCTTAGCACAGATCTTGGCACAGAAAGTCTTCATAAGTATTTGTTGAATAAAAGACACATCTGGTGTGTCTTTGTTTTCAAAATGAAAAGGAAGTTTCCTAGAAATTCTATGTAATTGATCTGATGTGAGTGGATACTTCAGAACTGACTTGTTTGTTGAGTCCGATGCAGAAACCAGGGTGACTTGACTGAAAAAAGGGGATTTCCCTTAATAGCCGTTGCCCCAGTCAGTGCCCAAGATGTTGGGACCCAAGTCTGGCTTTTCCCAGCGCAAAACTAATATTTGAAAACAGCGGTTCTAGTTCCCAGCAGTAAAACATGCACCGCCCCCTTCCCCGCCGCGCCAGAACTTCCTTATGAATGAAACTCGGCCTTTCCACTGGGTTTCTTTTATTCATCCTGGCCTCCCACTTGCCATCCGATTCAAATTACAGTGAGTTATTAATAATGCATCTCTCTTAGCCTTTATCCCAGGAGCAGGACTTCCTCTGGGTTAGTCTCGGTTTTGGTCAGGTTGAACAATGGCAGGTAAGCCCTTCCTCCCCCACCAGGAGCTGAGTGAGCAAGAACAATGCCTGGATCGTGTGTCCGTGGCTGCATCGGAGAGTGCAGGGCGAGGGGCGGGGGTCAGGTGGCGCCTGGCATGACTCTGTTTTCCCTTATCCATTGCAGCAGCCGCGGAGGTGAGCCGTGAAAGCACCGAAGGAGACAAAACAGGGTAAGAGGCCGCAGTCCCAAGGCCACATGCTTTTCCCTTGGAGAGCTAGCTCACCTGGCATGCAGAGGCTAGGGTCCTCTTTCCATCACGATTTGTTCTCTCCCCAAACAAAAGTTCCTTTAAAAAAAAATAATGTAGATGCATCTGCTTATCAGGGGATGGTGACTATGTCAGCGGCAGCGTGGAGTTAAAATGAGTGAGGTTTAAGTATTTGATTTAAAATACGATTGGAAACGACTTGCTGGGCATTCTCCTGCACCACATACATATTTTTGTTTAACGTTTTCTTGTCAGAGAAATGTTAAGCAACAACTGTGAGTTTTAATGCAACTCTGTGTGCTTAGTATCAGAGTTTTGCCTTCTCATCAGTTCCTTTGGTAAATCCGTGTTTGCTCTCCTCTCTTCTTGCACCCCCTGCTCTGAGGGAGTTGGGGGCTGCCTTTCAGCCTTCCTTTCCTCTTGGCCAGGAGACTTTCCCTTCCCAGAGGAGCCAGAGGAACCCAGGCCCAGGGGGAGCCTGGAAGCAGATGAAACCATAGACTAGTGCCTGCTGGGCAAGAATTTTACAAGAAGGTGAGCTGCACAGTCTCTCAGACCTTTTTGCTCTTTCTCCAGTCTTACAGGAAATAATCTACCTGGTTTTACCCCTAGAGTCTAACACATAAGTATTAACCAGGCCTGTGGCATTCAGGGGGAGCTTCAGCATTCCACTCATGGGTAGTGGAGGAAGGAAGGGGTTCTCCTCCTTTTTCTGTCCACCTCGGGCAGCAGGTGGACGGCTGATGGGTCAGTGTTATCAGGAGATGACGATGAGATTACAAGGGTTAGGATAGCGGAGAGAGACCAGGGGAACATGTCGTTTTTCTTCCCCTTATTATAGTCACGGCTGTAAAGTTGATTTATGCGTTCTGATGGCCTGGAGGCTGGGCAGGGAGCACCTTCCCTGGCAGTCTGCCTTCAGACAGAGAAGATAAGGGGGAATCTAAGGATGGGTCATCAGGAAGCATTTAAGGAAAATTGCTTGCCTTCCAGGTGCGGTATCTTAATGCTCACGCAGCCCACTGACAGACACTGTTCGTCTCTTTTGAGAGTTGTAGTAGGAGTTTTAAGGGACTACAGAGCGTGACATGATCACAGTTGCATCAAGAGCTTCACGTGTTCGATTTCTGTAATGCATAACAGAAAAGCTGGTACTCGAACTAATGTGCTTCCTCATGATGAGGCAAAGATGGGCTTTGTGACTGGTTCTCAGTGGAGGCAATGGGCTTTGTGAGAGGCAAGAGCTCGAGCTCCTCTACCGAGGGATGGCACTGCATGGTTGGTGAAAATTTGCCAGGAATAGCCCTTCGCGAGCTAACTTGCTTCTTCAAGGGCAGAAGAACCAAATGCTTTTGTCATCTTGTCCCACTGGCTTCAGAAGGTGGATCCCCAGACACTCAGTGGCAGTTACTTCTGCTTTGAAAGTAACCATGTAGTGTTGTCAAGCACTCATTGAAAGGATATTCAGGCAGGCAGGGACCCCTTGATGGGAATACAAAAGACTGCACTCCTTTTCTAACTAGCTGGAAATGTAGTCATTTTCCACGTGACATCAAAACCCTCATGTAGAGTGAGAAATAAATCCAGTTATCACATGTCAGTTTTGCCTATACATGGCTTGGGTATATTTTTTAATCAAAAACATTTCCTCTAGTACTTTTGTACTTTCTCTTTGCTTTTCTTCAGGAATGACCTTGGCCTGAACCCAATCTTTTGCCATATTATACCTGGGCATTCTCTTTGCCTTTTTGGCAAAAAGCCCTTTTAATGTCAGAGCAGAAGGGAATGAGACAAGTTAATCATAGACAACAGGATATAAGCATAAAGAAAAAAAATGTAGTGTTAAAATTCATGATAGAACTTATTAACATTTTCCCAGTCTATATACATTTGTTAAGTCTGTACTTTTAAACATTTTTTTATTGAAGAATTTTTTTGTTGTTGTTAGACCAGCAGCTAGGAAACAGCAATGATTTTTACTGTTTCCAGGCCCAGTGTAATTAGTCCTGGCCTTGGGCTTATGGGCAGAAGGTTACTACAAAGTTGGATTAGTTTATAGATGCAAAATTCTTGGAAAGAGAAGTTGGATAAAGGCTTTTGGCTCACAAATTGACTGGCCCAGGACCCTGAGACTGCTTACTCTTCCTGGCAAGAAAGAAGATGCTATCAAATACTCAGTCATTTGACAGTCAATGAAAAAAAGACAATGGACTAGAATTAGAAATCTCTCATTGGATGTAACTTTAGCAGGATCCAACAAAACTCTCATTTTAAACCCTAGTAATCTTTTATTAGACAGGGTGTTGTAGATAGGGATCCAGAGTGGCTGTCTCTACAGACAAATAAATTTGTTCTATGTATTTTTTTTAATCCAGATAGTCCTTTGTGGGAATCCTAAATACTGGAATTTAGTTGCTCAGTAAAAACATCTATAATAGTAATTGTGGGATATGGGAGAAGCTCCATCCTACCTGCGTTGACAGGCTTGTTTCTTTCAGGAGAAATATTAATGGATTTATCTGGTGCCAAATCTGCTTGTGAGGGAGGAATCTGACCTTACTGTCTCCCCATTCCACATAATCTGGGTGTTCAGCCAGCCGGCACTTGAGGTGTCTGCCTGGCTCAGCAAAGTGCCCTTGTAGCTCCCAAACTTCGTGAAGCAACTGTCCACGAGTACCTGATCTGAAGACTGAAGTGTCTGATTGTAAACCACAAAAATTTAGCAGTTTAGGAAATGCTAACCTGCTTAAAATGCCCCAGCTATAGCTCTGATGGGAGAAGTTAAAACTCTGCCACTGGGATCTTTCCAGAACCTCCAACTCTAAAACAGAGTACTCTGGGAATTCACTGGCAGAGAAATCCACACCCATAGTCTTTCTCCCCAAATCACTTCTTTAGTTTTCATGTACGCCCAGGATGCAATTTTGTCACTTGGATTTTTTAGAATTTTTTCTGCTAAGTGATTTGCTTGGAAACAAACCAAAAAAAATCTATCAGTAATATTTAACAGAGCTTGTATCAGTGATGATTATTTAAGGACTTGAGGTGCAATTTTTATTTACTTGGCAGAATGAAAACAATCTTGTAAGTAATTTTTATTTAATTTGGTCCTATAAAAAGACCATGGTTGGTCTAAAATGAGGACAAAGAAAATATATTGTTGAATGTCAAAATAATATGAAAAAAAGACTGAAATTTCAAGGAAAACCCTCAAGCATATTTTATGTGCAGCATCAACTACTATGTGGTTCCTTTTATTTGGGTAAATTGTGGAATGCTGTACGTCTATAAGCTGCTGAGGCTGAGATCTCATTTGGTACTCATGGAAATAAGACTGAGTGATCTTTCTCCCAAGATGAAGATCTGTTGGTTTGGATGGGGTCCTTGTGTGTTCCTGCTGCTCCTCTGTGTGCCAGATGTAGCTTCCGCTCTAGCTTCCGCTTAGCCTTTCAGGCCCATTTGAGACACCAGAGCCCTCAGAATAGGGACAAATTATTTCAGGAGTGCCTTGACCTTCCAGAGTGCTTGTGGCCCCTTCTGGCCAGCTGTAAGTGGTACAAAAGCATCCATTCATCTTCCCTACCTCCCACATTCTTCCTGTCTCTCCTTATTCAAATGTAAGTTTTTTAAAGTGGTTAAAGAATAAGTAAGTCAAAGGAGTACTGCTTCCTGTGTAGAAATTATATGCTTGTTTTGATGAGGGCCATTTATTTATTAGATGCTTTGCTGCATGTTATATTATCTTTGCAGTCTGCTGAGCCACCTTGATTGGATACTGGGAGGAAATTATTTCTTAATGTAATTCTATGCTTAATTTATAGATTTGATGCCTATGTTTTTCTCATTATTTCTGCTAGCTTTTAAAACTCTATTAATACTTTAATTATGAATTTTCTTTGTTTTTATAGCCTAAGGCTATTTGATGGGCAGGCAGAGTTTGATAAATTAAAGGAGATATGGTACACTTACTGAGAAAAAAAGGAAAATAATAAGAGAAAGTAAACTATTTGGGGGAGTGCCTATAATCTATTCTCTCATTTAAACAAAGATCTGCTTACACCACAGATTGGAGACTTGGCAAGCCTCTTCACTTACCCTCCCCTTCACCCCCTTCAGTCACAAGAAAACTTTCTAACAGTCATACACATTATTTTAAAGATTTGTTTTATCTATGCATATAAGCACTGGGGTGCAGGCCAGAGGTGTGGGGGCTGGGAGGGGGAGGGGGAGAGAATTAACCAGAGACGCAGTGGGGAGCAGAGCAGGCAGATCTACTGAAATAATCTACTGAGGGGAGCGGTGGCCAGCCAGGAGAGGTCTGATGTCCATATGGGTAGCTCCCTGGCTGGCAGAGGCTGCTGATAGCTTCATTGTCCTGAGACTTAACCCCTTGTGCCACCAGAGAGGCCCTGTTGTGCACATTTGATATGGAAAAGAAATAAAATGTATAAATGTACAGAAAACTGCAGGCCTGTGGACACCGGCCTTGATTTTTATTAATTGGTTATGTGAACTTGGGCAGGATATTTACTTTCTCTGATTTTTTGTTTTTCTGTCTCTAAAAGTGCTCACAACAGTATCTGTTGTTCCAGTTATTATAGAGTCTCAATAAGGGAGAATGACATAATGGATGTAAAACTACTTCGTGTGCAAATATAAGACAACAGCCAATTACTGACAACTCTTGGGCCAAATACTATACACATATTTTATTTGGCCTCTACCTAATATAGAGCTACCAAAAAACAAAAAGACCCCAAGATTGTAATGACACAATCATAACAGAAAGGTACCCATGTAGCAGCTACAAGCAGATATCCCTGGTGACTTTCCTTCACTTGGAATTTCAGGACTATGAATCATCTTTTCTCTCTTGGGTCCTTGTCATCCTCTCATTTTTGCCTGCACCTAATGGACAGAAGAGGAATCAGGGTGAAGAGAACATGTCTACGCCTTAGAAGATGTGGTCATAAATGGGATACTTTAACTACAATGGAAGTTAAAAATCAATGGAAGTTGGGAAATCAAATCAATCAAAATACTCAGATACATCCAATCATATTACTATGCAAAGAAAGAATGGTTTTGCATAAAAAAATAGCAGTGTCCGTTAACTCTTACAGAATGATTCTTAAACCACAAGAATCCCAGTGCCTCGTCAGTGCCAGGTATGTAGTAAAGATGGTATATATTTAGTGAAGGAAGGAAGGATTGCAGGAGGGAGGGGAAAAGATTTCAGTCCATGTGTACGCTTGCCTATTTACAGACAAACAAGACTATCTTAAAGGATGGTGTCTCCTCTTTGGCATTGTGGTCTAATCTTTTCAGTACTAAGTAATTACTTGCATCTCTAAATGATATGCCACAACTGTACAATGTCCTCTTTGACTTTTATAGACCGAGGGGGAAGAGACATTAAACATTATTCACATTAGTTAAGTAATTAACTCATTCATCTTGTCATTTAAGTGTGAGTTGGTGGAAGAAACAAGGAAGAAATAATAAGTGGGCAACTGGAACACAACCTCCTAAGTATCTGGGTCAGACTCATCAGAGTCTCATATGGTAGTAAGACGCCGTGCCTGTGCTTTCCCCTGCTCACCTTTAAAGTGTGTGGACTTTATTAAGGTCAGCGGTTCAGCGCAGGGTGGAAAGATCCAGATGGCCTCTGTGCTGGTGATTGCCTGCTGCTCTGGCCACCGGGTGAGGCCTCTGGCGCGCAGACCTCTCTGCTGCATATACGACTTTACTCAGTCACCTACTTGCTCCTTCTGCCTGCTCTGCTCCCTCTGGCCCTGGTGAATTCTCTCACCCTCCCACGCTTCTGATGTACCAGTGCATGTATAAACAAAAACAAACGAACAAACAAATAAATAAATAAATAAAAACATGCCTCTATTAAAAAAAAAAAAAATTTACTTTAAAAAAAAAAAAAAAAATAATTGTGTGGACTTTATTAAGGTCATCTTCATCTCAGGACGTGGAAATGATCCAGATGGCCCTCTGCAGGTGCTGCCTGTGTCTGGCAACGGGTGAGGCCTCTGAGCAGTTATCTCTCTGGCTGCATATACGACTTTACTCAGTCACCTCTTGCTCCTTCTGCCTTCTTGGTGACCCTGTGGGATTGTTCTATGTTCCAATTTCAAGATATCCTGGCATTTTACCATTGAGGATCTTACTAAGAATCCAGGGACTGAGGGGGAGTACTTTGGCATGGTGTTGAGCAAAATTAATGCAGAGAGGAAAGAGAAGACTGGGAATGATGGCTACCACCTTCTCTCGCTCAGGTGAAGGAGAGAGGTCAGTTGATGTCCAGAATCATGGAGGATGGCTGGTATCTGTTTTGGGGTCTTGGGAAGTTGCAAGGCTGGTTTGGGTTTGCCGCAGTGTACCTACCAGATTGAGAATCTGATCTTAGCTTGACCTTTCCTTGTGGAGTTGATATCCTGTGTAGGTGTGAAGGCTCAGTGAGTTCTGGCCGGTGATGAAAGAAACTTTGACTGGGACTCCCAGCCATGAGCTATGGTGGCTTTTTAAGAATTCCCTAGGCCCCATGGGTGTCTACAGAGAAAGAGAAAATGAACATTAACCTTCACTCCCCAAATTCTGGATTATATGAAATCTGATCAAAGAACATAAAACCATTCTCATTACTTGAGGTCTAGGAAAGAATTCAGTGTTCGTCAATCTGGTAGTATTTTGACACTCTGGCATTCTGAATTGAGCTGAAACAATGGGGCACAGTTCTTTTATTTTATTCCTTTCCATTCTGTTCTACTATATCTTAGTCCCTTTCATAATACTCATTCATTCTTAATGTGTCACAATCTGCTTGTACTTCATCGCTTCAAGAGGAATGATTAAGTTGTAATCACCAGTGTAACCACTAAAAAAGCCATACAAAGATATATTTTGAGAAAATGCAACTTAAATTTAAACAGAACACTAAAAAATATTCAAATAATCCAAAAGAAGACAAAGAAGAGAAACCTAATTCTTGCTAATACTAAGTAAAGGCAGAGATTGTAAAAAAAAGTATTAAAAGCAAACAAGAAATAGAATAAACAGAAAATAAAACAATATTCCTACATGCAAACTTATCAGTAAATATATTAAATGTAAATGGTCTAAACATAACAACTATATTCTATTAGAAATTCACTTCAAATATCATCCTGTAGGTAAAGTATGGGGAAAGATTGCACGAACCTTCGATGTTCTGTAACAGATTACTACAGACGCCTTTATTACTTCCTAACTTCTATTGGTGGGAAACCCAAGCATGACTTAGCAGGGTTTTCCATTTCAGGGTCTCACCAGGCTGCGACTGAGGCTGTGGTGTCCTCAGAGACTCATCTAGGGAAAAGTTTCTTTGGGTTGTTTGGCAAAATTTATTTCTTTGCAGCTGCAGGACTGAGGCTTCAGTTTCTTATGCACATGAATTTGTTGACTTCGATGAAATAGATCAGTTTCTTAAAAAATCAGAAACTTTCAGTACTAACTCAAGATGACAGATAAACTGAAGGTCTTATAACTATTAAACATAATGAAATCCAGAGTAAAAAAACCTTTCAAAACCAAGATCCTCTGGTTAAATCTACCAAATATTTGGGCCTCCCCGGTGGCGCAGCGGTTGAGCTGCGAAGCTGCCCGCCGCGGCAACCTCTGCAGCGCCGGTTCGTGCGCAGAACTCTCCTGCCGCCCGCTGCTCTCCTCAACAGTGTACTTCGTCAATCTGCCTGTTCTGCTCTCCGCTCTGGCTCTGGTGAATTCTCTCACCCTCCTACGCTTCTGACTGTACCCTAGTGCTTGTATAAATAAATAAGTATAAATAAATAAATAAATCTTAAAAAAATAAAAAAAACCCTACAAAATATTTTAAGAAGTCAAGCTCCTACAGAAAATGAGACAGGAAGAGTATGTGTAAAGTAATGGTTTAAGCTGGGGCCCCTAGGCCCCAGTGAGTGATTTTACTCCATAAATAATTATTGAATACTTACAGATTTATTTTTATTTATTTATGCATAGAACTGGGGTGTAGGCCAGAGGTGTGGGGGGTGGTCAGAGGATTCACCAGAGACAGAGTGGGGAGCAGAACAGAAAGATCTACTGAAATACACTGCTGAGGGGAGCAGTGGGTGAGACAGGAGAGGTCTGCTGCGCCATGTGGGTCAGCTTCCTGGCCACAGATGGAACTCGAGCTGCAGTGGCTGGTGATAGCTTGATAGCACTGAGACTTTAACCCCTGAGCCACCAGGGAGGCCTAATTATTGAAGACCTTAAAAAAAAAAAAAGAATAGGAAGAAACACTTCCCAACTTATTTAATGAAGCCAGTATTTCCCTGATACCAAAGGAGGTAAAGGATGTGCAAGAAGAGAAGACTGCAGTCCAATATCTTTTTGAACACAAAAATCCCTAACAAAATATTAGCACATCAAATCCTGCAATATGAAAAGAAGAGTATTACATCATGACCAAGTGGGGCTTCTCCTGAAAATGCAAGGCTGGTTCAATGCTTGGAAACAAGTCAATGTTAATAATCTAAAGAAGAAAAAGCACATGATCATTT
The DNA here is from genome assembly GCF_014898055.3 of Talpa occidentalis. Classification (NCBI taxonomy): domain Eukaryota; kingdom Metazoa; phylum Chordata; class Mammalia; order Eulipotyphla; family Talpidae; genus Talpa; species Talpa occidentalis. Next base: position 101,107,704 of record NW_023603184.1, read on the forward strand.
GGGGGAAAAAAATCTAACACTAATTCATTACAAAAACTTGCAGCAAACCAGGAAGAGAATGGAATTTCCTTAACCTTGATAAAGAGTGTTTACAAAAGCTTGGAATGTGGCAAAACTAATGAAGACTACTTCATTCCCAGGCAATGTTGCCTAACAATTGCTTTCTTGATCCTACCATGGTCCAGCAGTAAAATCCTAGGCACCCCCATCTCCCAGATTGTGCTTATGAGTTCTGACAAACCAGGCACCGGCAGCTGGAAAGAGCATAAATGCACCAAAAGTGAGCTCTGTGTCTTGTATTGTGTGGCACTGACAGTAGGATGGCACCCCGAGTTTTACTACAATGGCATCATGCAGGAACAGGGTGGTGCAAAGAATATTAGGTTGGTGAAGGAGCAGTTTGCTGAGCAAGGACAGAGCCCCTGAGAGCAAGGCTGTGTGGCAGGAAGCTGGCAGTTCAGCTGAGCCTGGGTGCCTCCTGGGAAACAGACCCTGCAATAAGCCTCATGCAGGAAAACAGCAGGGACCTGGAAATGAGATTTCTGAAAGTCGAGGAACAGTTGAGTCAGAGCTGCAGGACCAGCTGGAATGAGAACCTTTAGCTATCATCACCAAGCCACAAAGCAGCAAAGATAGGCTCAGTAAAGAGACCAGGGAGACTTTTTTTTTTTTTTTTTTAAACAAAGGGATTCAGAAATAAAAGGATTTGCTTAGTTAATGTTCCAGCTTGCCAGAGAGTCCAAGCAGCAAAGTCATGAGAAATATCTCCTGAAAGTTATTCTCTCATGCTGATGGGTACACGTGAATCTCTAGTCAAGTCTGCTTGGGGGCTTATTTCTGTCATTCAGACTCCCCAAACTATCTTCTTAATGATCTGGAACTTCAGATTTTTCCAACTTTCCCATAAGTTCTGCTTCTCAATCTGTTCAGGCAGAAAAAAAAAGCAAAAAGTTCAACAATGAGACCAAGCTAGAAGTATTAATTTTGGGATTCTGGTATTCAGTGATGGGTTTTGATGACTCTTTCCTGGAATAAGTCCATTTAATTGCTCAAAGAATGTGGCAGTTAAAGTTTGCCACTAGTTTTGAAGTTGAACTGTAGTTCTCAGTATGTTCTTAGCAAAGGGAAGTATAGAATGTTGCAGAAGAAAAGAAACCGTGTGGGAAAGTCTCAGAAACATGCCAGTTTTTTCTAGAAAGAAAAATGCTGGACCTCTCTGTGGCCAGCAGAAAAACCTCAGTTTCTTCCTTGGGAATCACAGCCTTCAAGGCAGTGAGGTGTAGTGGGGTGTGTCCAGGCCTGGGTTTTGACTCACTTTTGCCCTGTGGGGTAATAATCATGGTGGGTTCTGGAGTTAGGCAGTTTGGATGCAAAGACTAGATTTGACATTTTCTTGCTGTGTGACCTTGGGTGACTTTGTTCCCCCTTGGTGCCTCTGTTTTCTCAACTATGACAAGAGATGATATACATCTCTAGCTACCTTGCAGAGCTGAAGTGAGAATTAAAGAAATAACTACTGTATGTGTAAAATACCTGGAATCATACCTGCCATGATGGGTGTTATGTTGCTGTTATTCTCTATAACCTGGGGTTTAGGGGAACTACCTCTCTGGACTAATTCAATTTCCTTAATTGTGAAGTCAGAGAAATGGGTTAGGCCATAGTTCTCAAAATGTGGTCTGGAGACTTCTAGTATGTCTAAGCTACTTTAAATATACCTAGGTTATCAGTTTAAATAAAGTCTCTGGAGTCCTGGAAAAGGGCTTCTAAATCGTGCTTCCAAGGTGGTTTTATGCATGTTTACGTAATTGTAGCAGTGCCTATATAATTCAGTGAACAGCAGTTGGCATTTGCTCCTTTGGGAAGGAAGGAGAACTTAGGCCAAGAGAGGCACGGGCACTCTGACCAGTGAGCGGAAAGCCGGGGCAGGAGTGGACACGGGGTGTGCCGGTCCTGCAGGTCCTGCAAGTTAGGACTACAGCTGGATGAGCTGCCTTCTTCACAGATGTCCAAACAGGTCATGGATTTGCTTGAAAAAAGTCCCTTTCTCAGTTGTATGGTCTTGGGGTAAGCTGTGGAATCTTTGCAACAACACATGTTACAAAAAGCCTCTTGTTGAAAATCAAACTAATTGCTTCATCTTCTGTGCTCCCATTCACATGATTTCTAACCTCTTGTAATTTGCATCCTAATGTACTATAATGAGGATTGTGTGTGTATCTGCTGGAAACACGTAGCTTCTCAAATTCAGGGCAAGTGCCTTACTCATCTCAGTATACTTCTATTTCTCCTCCTCCCTTACCCTTAGCATTTAGCACAGTGATTTGCATGTGGTCATCCTTTTATAAATGTTTGTTGACTGAATCAGCAGAAGACCCAGTTTGAACCAAGTCCCTGGAGTGGTGTTTATATGTCTGTGATCCCTAAGGGTGTGCACTGTAACTGATGAGACTCATGGACACAAAGGCAGTGGAAAAAACCCTGCCTCCGTCACAATGGCCTTTGCAATATTAATATAGTGGATGATATAAATCTTAATTAGTAGCAGGAAAAAGTGATGATGTATCAAGGTTCTCAAAATGTCAGCTGGTGGCTGGGCAATCAATTCATTTATAGCCACTAACCATTGCACTGTGATACTGAAACCAATACTGCTAATTAAAGGTGTAATGACAATCAGCCAGATCACTGTTAATTGACTCTTAATACTTCAATGACTTGTTTTTATGCCAGTTGAATTTAATCAAAAGGGGTCAGAGAGTACTATAAGGTTTATAATTTTCAAAGTATTTGCGTTTGTTAGTTTTCAGGTGCATCATTTTCAGAAATCTAAGTGAGAGTGCCTATGCTTATTTGAACTTTATTTGCTCATTAAAGCTCTGAGAAAGTGAATTCTTGCTGACAAATAGATATAAATATTTCATCAATAAGAAATTTTACTGTACCTTAGATATAATTCAATATTTTCTTTATCCTCTGTTGGAAAAAAAAAAAACACATAGGTTTTTTTCTTCTAACTTGAGAAAAATTTTCAGTTCATATGACCCCCGTTTTCATTGTTCTTTTTCCCCATCATTGACAAGTTTTGGGGGGAAAGTGGTTCGTAGTTCCTGTGTTCTTCACCCCTGCAGCGAGACTCTGTTCCAGGGCTTAGCATCTTTGAAAGCCACCATCCGCCTCACTAGCTAAGTCAAATGACTTTTTCCTGCTCCTGTCTTCCGGTAGCCTGTTCCACATGGATCACTCTTCTTTTGAAACTCTGCTCTCCTAGACTGGGATCCCCACTAACCTGTCAAAGTATTTTCCGAAAGCAGACTAATGTAGCCAGCAAGATAGGCAGGAAATATGAGCATGGGGCCTGCAGGATTAAGGAGGGTCAGAACACAAAGAAAAGACCAATGGCCAGTAGGTTAGAATGTTCAGCTTTTTCAATTCTGACCCCTTGCCAGTATTTAAGGGCTCAGGATGGGGGTACATCCCTAAGATGTGCAGACATGAATTTTAGGGCATTTGAAGAGCCCAGCACAGTGGCAGTCATATTACCATTCCTTTAATATTTTTTTCTTCCCCAGAACCACATTCTCTAGACATGAGCTAATCCCCAAACTCTGGGTTCCACACCTCCAGTGGTCTCAGGGCACTGACTGGAAAGCTTTCTCCTTATCAGACACTGTGCTAACCCGCTGATTTATAGCCTCTCAGTGACTGTAATTGTTCCTGTAACAAATGAAAGAGAGACACAAAGAGATTGTGTAACTTGCCCAGAGTCACACTGTCAGATTTAACCCGTTTGCTGGACTTCAAGGAGCTCATACTTTTCAAGTCCACATTTAGACTCATCTTCCTGTCTGATCATCTCCAGAGTAAACTTACAAATAAAAACTTCCAAGTTCTCTTTGACTTTTCCTTTGTTATCACCTTTATTTTTTTCTTAAATTGACTGAATATTGATCATTTTTGTTTTTAATACTAAATTCATATTGAAAAAAAATGGGAAATAATGCTTGAAAACATTTTAGACACAATGTCACTCAAATTTTAATGACTAGTGCAAAATATTATACATGATTACTCTTCATTTACATAATAGCTTAGTTGTACTGTACACAACTTATCACCTTTAACCCCACCCCTTATCCTCCATGCTCACGCATTTTCCACCAGTTATTACTTTGTCCTGTTTATTATTCTTTCACCTCTTCCTCTTCCACCATTGCCCTAACTCACAGTCAGGTGGGGATTCCTGACCTGCTTCCGGGAGGCATATTCTTTGCTGGTCGTCGCTCCCAGGGCAGAGCACAGTGATGAACAGTCTCTGGAGCCAGACTGCTGGCTGTGAATACTCCACCTCTTACTACCTGTGTGACCACAGGCAAGTGACTCTATCTTCTTTACTTTAACTTTCTAGTATCTACCTTGAAGGGTTGTCATGAGGATTAACTGAATCAATATTTATAAAGACTTGTGAATTGTTTTTACAAAATGCTAACCAGTATGTAAAAAATAATGGTCTTGAGATGCTGATTTTGGTATTCTCTTAAAAAAAACCCTTAACACCTAAGAATTCAGGGCCCAGGTTATCCAAAAATATTTGCCCTACCTCACCTACTGCTTTCCCAGTGAAACACTCTGCTGGCTCTAGTCTGATCAGACATACCTTGTGTTTTTTTAGGTCCTATCCTCCACATCTGATACTCTGCCTGCGCTTTCTTCTCCTTACCCATCTTCCAGGCCCCTCCAAGATTCCCCTCTTTCAGGGAACCTCCCTTGTCAACAGTGGCCCCAATCTGAGACTTAGGTTTTATCACACTCAATTTGCAATTAATTTTGACTTGACATGTGAAATTTCTTGTTTATTTTTGTTTAATGTCATAACACTTATGCCTCATAATACAACTTAATTATATTTCATGGGAATAGAGACCCTACCTTTTAGTTCTTTGTATTTCCTGAGTTCTGGGTTATTTTTTTTTAAATTGAGCTAACGTTGTTTTACATCACTGTTTGTATTACAGAAGAATAGGATCTATCCCTTCAGGTGTTGTTACCACACCACATCTACCACCCAACCCACGGTCCTCCACCATAGTCCACTGTGCTACTGGGATAATATTGGGTTGTCAGAAAAGTCATGACACATTTTTGCTTGAAAAACAGAAAAAATACATCATGACTTTTCCCACAACCCAACATCTTGCACTTGATTACTGCGAACATTAGCTGATTCAATTCTAAAACACCTTAAACAAAAATAGCCAGTGTTAGGTTAAAAAATAACAAACTTGAGTATTACCTGGTTTCTTTTCTTAGTGAAATCTTTGTTTTATCTTTAAAGCTTGGAAGTCTTTAGCAATGCATTTGTTCTATTTGACACTTTAAACGAAAAAAATGTTAGAGTTATACCACTTTATTATTTCCTTGAGGTATTGAGTGCTGTCTAAATAGAATATTGTTTGGATGAATTATTTACATTTGAATATGTTAATGCATGGGGGCTCTTAATTTATAAAAATATGGTCAAAAGTCAAGTGAAAAGACTATAATTTGCCACCTAATTTAATTTTAAGATTATATATAAGTTCAAGAAACCTCAGCATCATTTAGTTCTCCTTGCTTGTGGAAGAAAACAGCAAGCTACAACCTTCCCATCGAGTCTATGAGTTGCTTTCCCTTCCTTCTCAGCTTCCTCCAATAAGTCTTCTGATTTTCAATATCTTTTCACTAGTATGAATTAATCATTTTAAGATATCTCAAATTCTTATTAAAGGCAGAATGGGAAGAGAGGAGGAAATGGGGAAAAAACAAATGTAGTTATTTCTATGTCTAGTACAAATACCTAATATTGCAGGTAAGGACCGAAGAAGCTTCCTAGTACAAGACATTTATTTAATCTTAATTTCTTCTTCATGCTGAAAAATTCTAGATTCTTGAGTTTTTTCAGGAACCTTTTTTCTCTGACATTAATCTGTGACTTCCTTCTAAATCCTCTCTAGTTTCACAATATACATAATTAAATGGAGTTTCTAATGCTAAGTGCTCTTTCTAAATCAAACATACTTGACTGGAATTTATTCTTTTTTTTTAATTGTGTAAAAATGAATTGTAAAAGAACTAAAGAATAAAAACTCTTAAGGTTTTGTTCATGCTTAGTCACACTGGATCTCTACCAGACCTTCCCTACTCTGGCATCTGGAATGAAAGCAGTGGCTTCACTGCTGTATCTTTAATGTGCCACCATTCGTGTGCTCGCTTTCAGATTATGCTAGTACCTTATAGTGATAGATGCTGCCCATTTTTTTTCTAATCGGTTCATATATAGTGGTAGCTCCCGGCTCTAAGCATCTGGCCTGCTAACTGCATAGTAAATAACAGTAAATATGCTGCAAGTCTTAATGGACTATTTATATAAAATTGTTTGTGTAAAATCAAGATCTATTGTTATTAATAACATCAGCCATTTTGGACAGGTGCTTGGGTCCCACTCTCAGCCAATTAAATGAGAATTGCTGAGGGTGGAGCCAGGTCTTATGTTTTTAAAAGTACCTGTGATGATTCCACTGTGCAGCCAGTGTTGAGAACCAATGAGCTTGTCAGTTTCTCCTTGAGGGAATGTCTGGGCAGGATTTATAAATTTTTGATATATGGACACAAATAAGGTTGTAAAAAGATGTAACTTGTTTTGAGAGAGTTATAAAATATATTTGCTTTTTCAACTGCTAAGGCCAAATATTATCTGTACCCTCAACAACACTGTTTCCTTCATTTTCATATTTTTTTCTTATTAAAATAGCATCAAAAAGTGATGCCTTATTGCCAGGACAACCTGGAGGGGTTCACCTAGCTAGCTAATCTTTCCTGAAGACTGTTCTACTTGATCACACTTTGTGTTCTTGGCGCTCCTTTTTCCTGCAGCGGGAAGAATATAAAAAGTTCTATAAAAAGGTCTCCTGGCTTCTTCTGCCTCTTCCCTCTGTCTCTCCAGGGTGTCATTGGCCTGTACATTCTTATCTAAATGCACCAACTAAACTCATTTTATTTCTGCTTTTAACTCCTCCTAAGTAATGATTTCTCCTTCTGGTTAAGAAAACCCAAACAATGGTCTTCAGAATTTAAAAAACAGAAGGTCATCCTTATTTAGTTTTGCTTTATGCCCGGTATATACAACATCAGGCTTAGAGAATTTAAAGTATATAGGACTTGGCGAATGACAGCAGGGGCTTTCCTTGCTAGGACTCATGTATAAAAAACCAGACACTACAGCCCTGCAACTGTGCTGACAAATGTGTTCTAGATTTACCCTTTGTCTGGTTCAGAGTTCCTCACTCCACCTCTCCATTTTTCTCTTATAGTGGAGAAATCAACCCATGTTCTCCTTTTGCATTCCCCACCTATAAACCTCAGAGCCCAGGCCATGGCAATATTGCAGAAGGACAACTGTAGGGTCAGGACAGGCCACTGAGCAGGTTTTCTATGGAGTAAAGGAGGAGTCAGAGTCCTTAGTGGTTTTGCAGGTTTTTATTGGGATTACCAGGTATACAGCAGGCAGGGGCACTGGGGGGCCGGTAGGCTGGCAGGCCTCCCAGCCCCCAGCAGGTCTTCACTCTGGGCTCTCTGGCCTTCTCTCTGCTTCTCTGCTCTTGCTTCTCTCTCAGCTTCTCCTGGTGTCCCCATGACGCCACCCTTGAAAGCCCAGTCGAATCCCATCTACCTATGCCCACACCCTACTCCAGGTGCCCGCCATCAGGCATGCATTCAGGACTGCAGGGATCCATCATCTATCCTGATGGCGGGAGGGCAGAAAAGCCTGATACCTTTCACCTTACCCTACAACAACATATCCATGTGTCCTTCTAGAATAGTTTGTAAATGAACTAGAATAGACATAGCTCATGTTCCAGAAAGTCACTTAAAAATTCAGGTTGCTGAATTCATAGTAGTTTGTGAATATGTGTTTCTCAAACACTAGATGGTGAGAGTATGTCATGGTAGGAGGGTAGGGGGAAATTTCCATTGGTATAGCTAAAAATTGCTACTTTAATTCATTTATCTAACACTAAGATAACTATGCTAGATTAAGTGGTTTCATACTAATTTATTTAGGGGTTCCATTTTCACTCCTCAGTAGATTTTATGTATGTCTCATATGTTTCTTCAGTCACGAGTTCATCTAGTTCAGAAGGATTACTCAAGGTTATCTTAATCACTCGTCTTTATCACAAGATTTGTTGACAAATCCTGGATTTTCTGCCCGAGCTTTATCACTTTGTTACTTCTGATGGGGGAATAGAGTTCACTAGCAGCTTTTACACTTTCCAAAGCACCAGGCTCATCTTGTTTGTTCAATTTTGCCCCAAATTTTGGTAGGCTACAGTAAAGAACATCATCGCCCAAAGCTTCCTGTTTAAAATGGATGACTACCAGAGTTCCAACACTATTTTCTGTTGCTACATATTCCTGTTTGTCTGTGAATTTATGCAGTGAGAGCAGAGCGGAGCCCATGCCCAGGTACTGGTGGTGATGCCTATAGCCCCTGGGGCCACGGTGGCTGTAAGGTGGGTAAAGTATCAGGCTTTTCCATTCCGCCCTCCTGCCATTAGATTCAATGTATGCCTGATGGTGGACACCTGGAGTAGAGTGTGGGAATACGTAGGTGGGATTCACCAGGGCTGAGAGACTGGGCTTTTAAGGGCAGTGTCAGAGGAAATCAGAACAAGCAGAACCATGAGAAGGAGAACCAGTGAGAAAAGGGGACCATGAGAGAATGCCAGAGAGCCCAGAAGGAGTGAAGATTTGCCCAGGGACCTAAGGAGGCTAGCCAGGCACCTGCCATGTGCCTGGTAAAATCTCAATAAAGCCTAAAAAAGCTACCGAGGGCTCCAGGACACTCCTTTACCCATCTGCTTGGGTCCTAGAGATCCTGCACCAGTCCTAGAGATCCTGTTCCATCCCTTCTTGACGCTGCAGTGGGAGTCATGGCGGCTCAGGCTGCAGGCCATGCCCGGAATGCTGCCTGGTTTTTGCAGTGCCCTGTTCACAGGTGTAGGGAAAGGTAAAAAAGTATCAGGCTTTTCTGCCTTCCCGCCATTAGGATTAATGATGGATCCTTGCGGTCCTGAAGGCATGCTGATGGCGGGCACCTGGAGTAGGGTGTGGGCATCCATAAGTGGGTACACCTGGGCTGAGAGACTGGGCTTATAAGGGTGGCTTCATGGGGACGCCCACAGAGCAAAAGAAAGCAGAGCAAAAAGCAGAGAAGCAAAGACCACGAGATAACACTGGAGAGCCCAGAGAGAGAGACTTGTAGGAGACCAGCCTCCCGGCCCCCAGCACTCCTGCCGTGTACCTGGTAACGCAAAAAAAGCCTGAAAAAGTCAAGGAGGGCTCCAGGACTCCTTCACCCATCTACTCGATCATAGAGATCCTGCTCTGACTCTTCCCGCCTCTACAACAGGTGTAGGGTAAGGAAAAATGTCAGGCTTTTCTGCCCTCCCACCATCAGGATAGATGATGGATCCTTGCGGTCCTGAATGCATGCCTGATGGCGGGCACCTGGAGTAGGGTGTGGGCCTAGGTAGATGGGATTCACCTGGGCTGAGACTATGCTTTTAAGGGTGGCGTCACGGGGACGCCAGCAGCAGCAGAAGCCGAAAGAGAAGCCGAGAAAGCAGCAGCAGAAGCCGAAGAGAAGCGGAGATCACCAGAGAGCCCAGATAGAGTGAGGATTTGCCTCCCAGCCCCCCAGCACTCCTGCCTGCCATATGCCTGGTGAACCCCAATAAAAGACCTGCAAAAAGCCACTGAGGACTCTGACTCCTCCTTTACCCAGTCTGCATGGGATCCTAGAAAACCTGCACTCTGTCCTGTTCCTGCCCTTACAACAGGTTAGGAAGGGGATCTGATTTTTGTTTTTATGACAAAAGGCAAAAAGCAAATGTAGGGTAAATGGAAGTTATCAGGTTTTTCCGCCCTCCCGCCTTTAGCATCAATGATGGTCACCTGCGGTCTGACACGCGCCTGATGGCGGCCCCTGGACGTGGTGTGGGCGGGCGTGGGCGGGCGCACCTGAGCCAGGGGCTGAGCATACAGGATGGCCACAGAGCAGAGAACAGAGCGCAAGAGAGGGCGGGTGAGAGGAAGGTAAAAAGTATGGGGCTTTTCTGCCCTCCTGCCATGGGGACTGATGATGGATCCTTGCGGTCCTGAATACATGCCTGATGGCGGCACCTGGAGTAGGGCGTGGGCATGCGTGGATGGGATTCACCTGGGCTGAGAGACTGGGCTTATAAGAGCAGCGTCATGGGGACGCCAGCAGAGAGCAGAGCCACCACAGAAGCAGAAAGAACGAATGGAAGAGAAAGAAACGAGAAGCAGAGAACAGAACTACGAGAAGAACGAACGGTAGAGCAGAGAGAACACCAGAGAGCCCAGAAAGAGTAAAGATCCGCCAGGGGTTTGGAGGCCTGCCAGCCTCCTGGTCCCCACGCTCCCCCTGCCTGCCCTGTGCCTGGTTGCCGCACTACAAATGGTGTAGAAGGATCGTTAAAAGCCTGAAAAGCCACTGAGGGCTCTAGGGCTCCTCCTTTACCCGTCCGCCCAGATGATAGAGAACTTGCTCGGCACCTTCCTGGCGCTACAGCAAAGATCTTGGTAAGTGTTGGTTTGGCAGCAGCTTTTATAGAGGCAGCGCCACCCCAGCACTGAGAGAGGTGCCATCAAGCTCCTTGTCCAGAAAACCCTTTTACAGCCTGCATATTTATGATATTCCTGTATCACCATATATGAGTATTACTTTAGGTTGTATGTGTTACTTGGCATATTTGGTAGGTTATTTTTTGGGAGTGCTCAAAGTTGTTTCCATATAGAGTAATAGTTATTGTTTCTATGCTTTGGTTTTTGGCTTGGAAAGATTTCAGGAACTCTTTACTTTCCATGACTCCTGCAGTGGTTTCACATTCATTATCTTGATTCCTACAGTAACCCTGTGAGTTTACACATGAGGCCCAGAAAGGTAGTGTGCAATACCTGAGGTTCACACTGCAGAGGCTTGGGACAGGCAGGTCTTGGAAGTGGTGTATGGCACCAGCTACAAACTTACCTGGTTCTTGATGGCAGCAGACAAGACAGCAGGTCACAAAGCCCATATGCGGGAAGCAGGAACAAGTCTTTACTACAGCAATAGGCGATCCACAGAGAGCAACAGCATTATCTGTCCAGCTGGCCTGGCGGGGCCAGCCCGGCCCAGTGGCTCAGGTGGCAGCAGCCCTGTGTTGGCCCTGGTGGTGGCAGGCCCCTTGAGCCCCCTTGGGCTGTCTCAGGCTCTCTTGGCCCCTTGGGCTCCCCGCCCCCCAACCCCAGGCCTTGGCAACAGCAAAGGCAGCAGTAGCAACAGTGGCAGCATCCAGTCACGGTGGCCTCCCTGGGCTCCCACCACAGCAGTGGCCCAGTGCCCTACTAGCTTTTATATGATTTATAGAGAAAGCCAGCACAGGGCCACGTTTAGGCCTAGTTCACAGAAGTATGTTTCATGCATGTGAACTACATATCAAGGTTAAATTATTTACTGCCTTCCCCACATGTGGACTACATCTTAAGGCTGCATGTTATCTACCAGGCCACTTGAGCTGGAAGGTCACAGTGAAAAATAGCCATGGACACTGTGAAACTGTTTTCCCATCGACCCTACAATGGATCTTCTGGTATCACAACCATCTAACTCCAAATCACTGTATCCATGATGTCCGGTTTATGACATTGAATAATTATTGCACCCTTTTCTTTGGTCAGTCTTATCAATTCAATGTGTATTATGCACATGTGACTTCCAAATTCAATTGTGTAATGAAATTTATTTAAAGGTAGAAACTTGGCATTAATTGCCCTTTAATATGAGTTCTACTATAAACTCATTTTCTACAGATTTCAAACATGATTTGGTGACTCCTGGCTATGAAGATCTCACCAAGGAGGTAATTAAAAATCAGTGATGAGGAGAAATCCTTCCCATTATTTTAAATCAGGTTGCCACTTAAACTCTGAGTAGAGCACATTTTCAAGTATCCCTGCTAATGTTTAACAGTGTTGGCCAACAAAGAAAGTCCACTGTTTACTCTCCATCCTTAACTTTTTGGGTGAAAGAAATCATTTTTACACTTAATAGGAATTAGCCACAAGTTAGTATAATAAAAATTAACGTGTATTCATGTATTTGGTTTCATTGCTACTGTCCTCTTTGTGTAGGTGAAAGGTATTGACACACATTTAATTGATGCCACCTGTAGTTTGGGAGTTAAATGCTTCAAGTTTGGTCTCTCTTCTAATACTCATAATAAATGAAGTAGGTACTAGGACCCCATTTTATAATCAGAAAATTTAGGCTCGGATGGTTTGAGTATACCGGCTAAGGTGAGAAAGCTAGTATGAAGCCAAATAGGGATTCAAACACTGAACTTCTTCACTCCCAAAATGTTTTGCACTGTTACTTTATGCTGCCTCTCCAGGATACTGGTTGATGCTGAAGGCCAACCATAGTTTTGGAAGGGGTGGTAAACAAATTCCCTTCCCCTCAAGATACCCATATCCTAATCCTTGGAACCTGTGTTTATATTAACTTAATGGTAAAACAGACTTTGCAGATTGATGAAATTAAGGATCTTGATATGGGATGATTATCATGGATTATTTAGGAAGGCCTGATGTAATCAGAAGTGTCCTTATGAAGGAAATAGGCAGGGTAGTCTTGGGTCAGAGTTAGAAAAGGTTTGAAAATGTTAACACTACTTATTTTGAAGATGAAGAAGGACCACAAACCAAGAAATACAGGTAACTTGTAGAAGCTGCAAAGGCAGCACATACAATCTCAATTAGAACCTCAAAAAAAAAAAAAGCCCTTAATATTAACACCCCCAAATTACCCCAGTAATCTGTTTCAGACTTCTGATCTCTACAATTGTAGTAATTTTGTTTTGTTTGATGTTTAGTGTTAGGTTTGTGTTAATTTATAGAAGCAACAGGAAGCTAATATAGAAGAAAAGAGTTAAGTGATACATAACTTGTTTTGGCACTTTTAAGGAACAAATTTAATTTTCTTTGAATAACTTGTATGACTAATACCAAATTAAAATATGGTTGAATTATAAGAGCTTTAGTATTATAGAGGAAATTCAACATTGTAAAGAGTTTTCTACAGAAATAGCAATAAATAACAACGTAGGTGGCATTAAAACCCAGAGTACCCAGATACTCTGTAATTTATTTTGTTCTCCATTTGTGGACATTATTTGATGTGCCATCTTAATTCACAATATTTATTACATTTATTCATGATCCATTTACCTATGATCATAGGTGTTTACTATGCAGCAGTAATCATACAGGTATGTTTCTAAGGAGGTAGGTAAATAGATCGATAAACAGATACACACAAATTGTGTGGTACTCCAAGCTCTGACAGGCAGATTTTCATTCACTTACAAACTTGGAATTAAGTGGATGTATAAATGTTTAAAAGTTTATCAAGTATCTGATTACAAGAGAATATAAATAATTCAATATAGGAAATTATCCCTTTAGAGTTGATAGAAGTAGCAAGTAATATAAATTTAGTATAATAGAAATGAGGAATTTCAATTTTATACTAAATTGCTTTGATGATTAATCTTTTATCAAAAAAAAATTAGAACTCCTGCCAGAGAAAGAGTGCTCTGACATCTATTAGATCTTATAAAAGTTTGATTTATTTCTTTTCTCTGAGTTCATTTTGAAAGTTAGGAGAATATCTTGATGTTAAGTGATAGGAAAAATCATTCGTGCAACATAATGACCCAGTTGGAATTCAAATTGCAATCAAATTGCAAAGCAGCTCAGTTATCATTAGATTTGCTTAGATGGAGACTGAAGGTTGGTCCTGAGTCTGTAAGGGGCTGTTTAGGACTTAGATTAATGGAGAAATTAATTTACATCTGACTTGGTCTATGAGTGCTATTCTAAGAGTCCAGTCATCTAGATAACCTCTCTGAGTCTCTATTTTCCTATTAAATGAGAAGCTTATGTTTTATTTCTTTCAGTAGCTAAAATATTATTTGATCCCCAATAAGTGAACTGTAGTTGGGATTTCTCCTCCCCCTCATATTTTTCATAATAAACTTAACAGTTAATTATCAGTATCAGTAATCAATCTAATTGATTTATATTGATGGAGCACCTGCCATTTTTAAGGACTTTGCCAGATGTGGTTGAAGACTATGAATAAATATAGATGCAGAGGACCCATCTTTTATGTGAATTACAAAATGCCATGCAATATGGTAAATGACTGCCTTTATGATCATCAGAAAAATGATCTTTTTTGCTGGGTAGATGAAGGCCCACAGCTGCTGGCGAGCAGAGCATGGGCTCCTTGTTAGCTCTCACTTGTCTCCTTGCTGGGTGATTTTGGGTAATGCACAACCTCTCCAGTCATATTTAGCAACCAGGGCAAGACCAGTCCTTTTGTAATCTCGTTGAGTAAGTAGCACGTCCACTCTGCTTTCAGTTCTTACAAGTTACTTCAGTGGGTGCATTGTTGATTCAGTTTACATCAAATCAGGAACTTGGATATTTTCATTCTTAATAACTCTTGTGAGGAAATCACCATATGGCTGTTTGCAAACTACTTTGTTTTGTTCATTTTTAATATTCAAGCTGCTTATGATTTTTATAAGTCTTATAATCAAAGGGGAAATTGCCAAAACCTCATCTATTCATTTAGCAAACATGTTTTGAGAACTGTTGCTAGACATTGCAAGATAAGTAGTTGATGATAAACAAGACAGCCACCATTCCTGCCCACATGGAGAAACACTCAGAGGTGGGAGGTGGGGGAAATGAGAGGGTTGGAGGGGATATGGGGGAAAGCAGTAAAATAGACTCTAGATCCTGAGGAAAAATCTTGTTTTGGGCTAATCTCAGGAACTTACTGAGCAGGAGGTGTTGGGGCAGTGATGTAGATGGTTGCCAAGGAAATCTTTCTCAGTTGAAACAAAATGGGTGTGGGACTTTGTGCAGATGTAGGTATCATCATATTTAGAGTTTTTATTCTAACTGAAAGGAAAGGAAGCGGAAGGCTTCCCCTTAAAGAGACGTGATAGGCAGTTAGTGAGTACCAGAGGTACTTAGGAGAATTAAGAAGGGTAATTAATTGGTCTTTCTGTGATGGTGTAAGCAGGTAGTTAAGACTTTAGAGGCCAAAGCATCTGAAGTCACAGTGGAAGTAGATGAGAGAGCTTCTCTGGGAGCTGTATGCATGTTTGAAAGCTGCAGTGTTCTGACACCTAGCAGGAAAGAGAAATGTCTATGGTTGTCTTTTACGTAAAAGAAAAACGTTACTGAAAACAACTCATTCAGTGAGAGAAATAAGAATTTTTATTTCTATTGATCATTCCCTGATCTATGGCATGTATTTTCCCAAAAGGTTATGTATAAACCATAAAATATGCAAATTCTTTGGTTCAGCAATTCTACATCCAGGGCTTCACCTAAAATCATCAGGTATGTATACAGGATTTGAACAAGAATGTTAAAATGCTGATTGTAATAGTTCTTAAATACAGAAAAAATTAAAACAACAAAGTGTTCATGGGGATGGGCATTACAAGTCTTGGCACAGCCATTTACCAAAAAGAAATGGTCAGCAAAGACCATGTTCCAGATCAGTGGTTCAAATGTGAAAGTCACTCGATGTTCTCACTTGTCTGAAAAACACTTTACTGCCAAGATGTCTTATTTTAAGGGCAGAGCAGTGTTGGGAAGTAGTTGGGAATAGAAAGTGTAATTTCAAAAGAGCCTTCCCAAGTGAGTCTGATACCCTGAGAATGGGCGTTTTTCCTTTTAAAAATCACTATTGTATTTCAATGATGTAGAAACCTTCTAGTGAAGCAGTTTTAAAAAATCAAATGTGAAACAATAGTTTGTCAACAGTGGTAACACACACACACACACACACTTTTTAAGTCTGAAGGACAGATACAAAAATATTGATAGTAATTAGTTCTGGGGGCAGAATTATGAGTGATTGTATTTTGACTTGTGTCCTTTTCTGTTTTGTCAATTTTCCTGCCTACAATATGTTAACACTTGATAATCAGAGAATATCAATTTTAAATTTTAAAAAAGGATGCAAGAGTTAAGAGTCAATCTTTTCTGAAGATTGTTAATTTGAGGGAGGAAAAACCACATTAAGTCCCTGAGTGACTCATTATACTCATATAGTTTCTCAGTTACCCATAGTTTAGGAAAGTTCAGTGTTTTTTGTTTGTTTGTTTTCTCTTGCCCTTAATAGAACCAAATTCCAACATTACAGTACCTTCAAAACAATTATCCAAATTTCAGGACCATTGCCAAAAAAAGTCACATATGATGTGATGGCAAATACTTTAGTTCTCTTTCAAATCAGCTTTACATCTGTCTGAATTTTGGGGAAGTCAAATAGTTGCCCAAAGATGATGAGGGTCCCTGGAATACCCCTGATGACTGATGCACACTGCCTGCAGTATTTGTACATGTTACCCTTCTGGGTGGAGAGCTGGATTTCCCTTTACTTTTCTCTTACCCCTTTGAAGACAATTTTCTTAGGGGACCAGATTTTCTACTTGTGTGAAGGATTAAAATTTGGAGGGTAATGAATTCTAAATCACCACCAGACCAGGAGGCTAAATGCTTGGGTTTCAGACCTGGCTCCACCATTTTCTTTCTTTTTACTTGCCAGCGAAATAAAGATAGAAACACCAGCTCTCCATCGCTTCGCGGCCTTTTGGCTAAACACCGGCTCTTGGATTTCTGTAAGAGTTGGGTGAGATAATGTTTGCAAAAATGCTATAAAATTTGTAAAATGTAATACCTGTGTAGGGTACCAGCCCATATTTTTAATCTGGCACATTGATGGGGCATATTGATGTTGCAGCTGCTGTGGCCAGACCCTGTGGAAAGCAGCAACATCTTATGCCCCAGGAAATCATTTCCTTTACAGTTAAAATCATGATGGCAGGATCAGGGTTTGTGAAATTCTCTCCCTGCTTCCTAAACTCTGGCAATACCACATATATTTCAGTTCTTGGAATGTCTGCCCTTCTGGTGCCTCCTATTTGGGTCTACAAACTGTACTTCACTCAAACTGTTTGCCTTGCTTTTCAGTGGCTGCCCATTCAGGACAGACTCTATATCCAGAGATTCTATCTCCTTTTATCATTGGATCTGTTTTTTAAAAAAGTACTGGCTGATGACTTTGGTTAAGTTCTCATTTGACTTAGAATGTCATTTGGAATTGAGGGATAAAACCCATGAAATGAAAATGTGGATATTAAAATAGAGCAGAAAATGGATGATATGGCTCTGCTAAAAATGCATCTATTTAAAGTAAAACCTATAGGATGTTCTTTGGAAAATTATCTAGGGGGAAAAATCCAAAAGTTCTTTTTTTTCCTTCCTTTGCTATTCTTCAGTTATCAAGTGCAGTAGCCTGCACTCTGTAAAAGACTAAAAGGTTCACCTGTGATAATTCATTTAAAAATGAAATTCAGTGCTTTGCTGGATTTGAAATGCTTCTGTTGTATTAAAAAATTAGTATGTTTGATGTATGTACCTTCAAATGTGTTTTGACTGAGATGTGTGTGTACTAGGGCATATGTGTGGATGTATATATACACTTATGAATGAACACATTGAAATTTTTGCAGTTTGTAGCTATATTGAAAAATAAACCTGATGTATTTCTTAGCTATGTTAACTGCCTTTATATATAAGAAATCACATCCATTCTTCATTCACTCATAGTCTATCATTTCTTTCAACATCATATAGCTACATACCAGGCCCTATATTAGATCTGGGTATAATGGTGCACCCCACAGTCATGGTCCCTGTCCTAGTGTTGCTGACATGTAATGATGTCAGCACCTCAAAAGTCATCTAAGACATTCTTGTGCTTTTGAGTTCTTGAGTCATTGCTGATTTAAGCTGTATATATCATATTGTTGATTCTATTCTTAACACCATATTATAACTGACAGCATTACCTCGATACCAATATTTTACATTATTTTTGGTACCTTTTTTTTTCTGCAACTCTTAGATGAATCTTCTAAACAAGCTACCTTCCAACCTTATCAGTACAGCGCAGAACAAATGGACATTCCAGAAGCAGTTGATGATTCTTGTGTCTATTCCCCCAAATGTCTCCTTGGAGAGAACAAATGACAAACTACATAATTCATGGTTTTAAAATCTTTATGGTGCTTTAGTTGTTGGCTCCATTAAAGATAGCAGCTCAAGCAAATTTAAAATGAATAGATTCTATCTAGTTTGCCTATTGTTATTTTTGATGCCTGTTACAGCAGAGAAATTATGCAAATGGCTGTCAGGCTGTTGCTACTGTGCTCACCCTGGGAATGCATTCTAACTAGTTTCTTAGATGAAAATGTTTATCTGGAGCAGATCAGGCTCTCAGCCATCTGCAGGAGTATGCCCCTTCCTTTAAATGGTCTATTTTGAGCTAATATGTATTGTCAGGGTTGAGGTATGGGGTGGGGAGGTGGGGAATAAAGGCAGCATAAATTACTGGGGAACTATTAGCTGGATGGGCCCAGGGCAAATCCCTGGTAAAAATGTTTTAGGCTGTCCTCCTTCACTGAGGCCTTAGCAGCAGTCAATGACCTTTGGGACTATATCCTCTTAACCTTCCTGTTCTTGTCTTTTCTGTGAAAAACTGCCATGGTAATCTTTCAAAGAAAATTTCCAATTTCATTCCACTGCTTAAGAACCTGGTGTGACTGCCTATCACCTCTGAGATCAAATTTTAACACTCAAAACTGCTGGAAAGCCCTGTCATCAACTGACTCCTGCATACTGATTCAATTTCGTCTTGAGTATGCCTTTGACCTTCAACTGGAATTTGGTCTTTTTCATATCCTATTCATTCATATTTGAGCCAACAAATAGATGTTATAATTCATAAACTCAATCTAATATAACTATAAGGTGTTAGGATTCTATGAGCTATAATGTATTATGTGCAAAAACTGGGGGATACAGGAACACAGGACATGTCTTACTGCCTGATGCTTTGCATAGTCTTCAGCTACTTCATGTGGACTTGAGTGCCACCTTAGCCAACCAGAAAAGAAGTTTATGCCAGGCAGACAGGCAGGTCCTGACCTCCCATCTCTAGTGTGTTCTCTCTCTCTCTCTCTCTCCCCCCCCTCCCTCCCTCCCCCCCCCACCCCGCCCCCTCTCTCTTTTTAAGCTCAGTGCTCTGCATTTAGCCCAAGCCTGCTATTGAATACTGGTGAACATCACTTTTCTTTACTTCAAAATTCAGATCAGACACTCATGGCATTTCCCCAGGTGCATCTGCAATTTGGAAAAGTAGAACTGCCTACAGGCATTGACCGAGCCCTTGGCTCAAAAAAACATTAATTTGAATTAATTTGGAGGGGCTTTGCAGCCTAATGTTGGGGGAATATAAGACTGGAAATATTAAATGACATGCACTTGGAACCTGCAAGAATGGGTCTGATTCTGCTGCTCACGCGGTGGGAGACACTAAATAGATTAGGTTTGTTATAGGACAGGGAGAGGGGCAGCCCAAACCCCGCAAACCTGCCTATTCTAAATGGGTTCTGCCATCCCCTGCATCAACACAAAACATATGAGACTTTAATGGGAAGGAGCTTTAATAAAACTAGGAAATAATAAAGGTAAGGCAAAGAGTCTAGTTTCTAAATGAAGCACCCAAAGTTACCCGTCCCCTCGTGGGTAAAAGTCCATCCATATGGGATTGGCCCAGAACAAGGCCTCAAAGCCTGCCACAAGTCTAAAGCATCTTCCAGTGGGGACCCACAGAAAAGGGTCAGAAACAACCAGACAAGCCCGAAAGGAAAAGAGCAAAATCAACATCAAGATAAAAGCTGCCATTGTCACCTCCCCACGGGTCTCACCCACATCTGTGTCACCCAGTCCACGACCAAAAGACAAGCGCAGTTTCTTCACGTGTCTCCTGGCTCCATCCTGCTTCCTTCCTCAGTCTCTTCTGCCGCTTCTCCTCTTTCTGCTCAGCTCCACCCTCCCTTGGGTGGGGCAGGGAACCTCCCCCTTTCCTGGGGACCACCCTGTTACAGGTTCACTTCCAATTAGCATCATGTTAATCTGGACTTCTAGGGAAGCAAAGTCACCAAGGATTTGGTAGATTTTTCAGCCTCTCCCACAATAGCCATCTGAAGCTAAAACAACTTGGAAGAAAGTCCTCTGGTGATGTGTCACATTCTGGTCCATGCCCTCCTGAAAGACACCATTTTCTCAGCCTCAAGCATTCTGCTGTTTTTTGGAGGAATAGGAATCCAATCTCAGATAAGCCAGGTTGAGAAAATAGGTCATCCATGTGAGTTTCAGTTATTTTCCTTCCAGCTTTCTTCTATGTTCACTTTAAATTGCTTTTCTGCAAAAGGCAAATGGAGTTACACTGTCTGGTGGGCAGTTCAGGGGGATGACAGCCACTCCAGACTGTAATCCTTGTCAGGCACCACCCAGATTCCTAGCTTCTTATGGCTAGCACCTGGTTTTTGTTTGGGCTGTTAAATTTCCATTAAAAGAGTGTAGAAATATCCTCCTCAAGTATTGATTTTTCACACACACACAAACACACCCCGTAGTTCATAGCCACTTGATTTGCCACCTGCAGTTTATAATAGATAGGACCTCTGGGATTATAAACCACTTTATTTCTGCACAGAATTTCTTAGCTTGAGGCCAAATTGAAGGGCATTAGTCATCAGTAATTTGCTGTTGTTTTTATGTTTTTCACTCAGGTTTAAGGCAGCTAAAGCAAAGATAAATTTCCCCATGCTTTGGTGAGGAAGTGAAAAATCTGATCATTTAGTTAATTATTTATCATAGCTGTGGGCGCCTATTGTTTCTTAGTGACTGTAACATGGAGACTGATTAGAGGTTTGCTAACTCGACAATTTGAACAATATTAGATAAATTCAATTATGCAGCAATTTCTATTCCCCACCCAGCCCCCATATTTATATAGGTTTAAAATTCATAGAACATTAAAGAATGAAATTTAGCGATGAGCCCAGAGATCGCTGGAATCATTCACGGAGTCCTGTGGGATGCCAATCCTGGTCTCCCCCTTGGAGACCCAAGTGTCTGTAGCTCTGGGTTTGAACAAATACAATGATGGTGCCTGGGGCTAACTCTTGAGAAATGGTGATGAGATCAAGCATTGGAAGATAGGGGGTTTCAGAAGAGGAAAATTAACATTGTGATATCAATAGAAAAGGGAGGCTCCAGGATCCCTGCCCTACCCAAGGAAGGGTGGAGCTGAGCAGGGAGGAGAAGCTAGAAAAGACTGGGAAAAGGACTTGAGAAAAAGAAGAGAGAAATGGAGGAGGCACACGGAGCAGAGAGACTACAGAAGAGGCTGTGCTTGATTCTCAGCTTTGGACTTGTAACAAGGACTTGAGGGGCATGGAAAGAGACACATGAAAGTGACAGAAATGTGGGTGAGAAACCCATGGGGAAGCTGACAATGGCAACCTTTATTTTGACTTGGATTTTGATTATGCTCTTTTCCTTCCAAGCTTGCCTAGCCCCTCTCTTATGGTTTTCCACCAGAAATGCCTTCGACTTGTGTCAAGATTTTGGACCAATCCTGTCTGGCTGGGCATTGACCCCCCAGGGGATCGGTCACCTTGGGTGCTTTACATGGAAAGTATTTGAAAGTATATTCTTTTTCTTCTCTCTATTATACACTGATTATACTAAAGTTCTTTTCTATTGAAGGTCTTATGCACTAAAGTATGTTTTGTCTTGCTGGGGTGGATGGCAGAACCTTAGAGCAGGCAGTTTTGGGAGTCTCACAGTTCCCATCATTCTACCAGTTAACAGAAATGGGCATAAACTGGTGAGACTTTGGAGATTTGTCAGGAGGGCAGAAGTACAAGCCTGCCATTCCAGACTGGGTCTCCTAGTTTCCGGTTCTGTATATTTCCCAACACCCAAGAGAAGAAATTCCTCTTTTCTGTATCAGCCAGGCTTGTATAGTTATTGCACCCTTGGCATCATCAGAGTCCTGACTCCTTCCCCTGAGGTGCTGGGTGGTAGCTGCCACCTTCCAGTCAGGACTGCGGGCTCTTCCTGACTTCCCAGCTGCCAGCTGGGTGCCCTGCAGAGATGCTTGCTCCCAGTCTCCTCATCTACAGGTTGCCCAAACTGAAATCTAAGGTAGGACTCATGGGTTGGAAAGCAAAGTGCTGTCACTCTCTTTGCTGCAGCTGCTGCTGGGGCATTGGGTTGGGGGCAGGGTGAGCTGTAGGAAGCTGGCTGGTACCCTCTCCCCTCAGGCAGCGCCCTTCTTTACACCTTACCTGATCCCACCCCATCCATCCCATGCCACCCACTCTCTCCAGTGACATAGGGATCCACAATGAACAGGATGGCTCTAGAAGTTTCCTGTGAGGATGAGAGAGGAAGCACAGACCTGGAGGATGTGAAGGAGGTTGCCAGAACCCCTGGCAAGGCAGAGAAAGAGAAGGAACACTGGAGGACTGGCTCTGGGGCCCAATAAGCTGGGGTGCTGGGGAGCTGATAAGACAGCAGAACAGCGAGGTGGAGTGGAGAGAATTCGAGGTTGGAAAGGGAGAAAGCTCTGGAGCCTGGGGACCCTGTGAGCTGGGTGGGGGAGTAGGTCATGTTCTAAATGCAATAGAATTTTAAAAAGACTACTTTTTAGCTGTGAAGGATAGATTCTTGAGGTCAAGAACAGAAGCCCCTGACAGTAAGGGAACACTGGCTGTGGTTCAGGTGGGAGATGTGGTGGGTTTGAACACCAGGAGGGGCTGGTGGGGCTGTGAGTGAAGCCCTGGTGGAGGTCCCTGGCCGTAGTGGTGAGCGGTTCATTTGCCCAAAGACTTCATGGAACTTGAGTTGGTCCTGGTGGCCAAAACTGACAGGAGTCTGTATTCGGGAATGTATTTTTAGAATAGGACTAGTTGATTATCCACAAGGGTTGTTAATTATTTACATATTTGTAAGGTAATTTGACACTTGTTTCATTACAGAAGCTTGTAAATTTGAAAGGTTTCTTTCTTATCCTTCAATGAGCAAATCATATGCTTTTCTCTCTTGATCTGTGACACAGCTTGGTGACTGAGTACCTTCCTGCTACTATAACAGATTGCCATAGGTTGGGCATTCCTGATTTAAACATCAGAATATTCTTTCTTATAGTTGTGGAGGCTTGGCAGTCCAAAACCAGAGTACCAGCAGTTTGGGTTCTGTTGAGAGTCCACTTACTGGTTTACAGACTGCTGCCTTCTTGTCGCATGGCTGGGAGATATCAATGGTCTGTTCATGACTCTTCGTAGAAGGCCACTAATCCCATACAGGAGGGCTGCCCCCAATATGGAGCAGGGGACAGGCATTCAATTCATAGCAGTGACGTTTCACCTTGAGTATAAGATTTTTACAACAGAATAGAATTACTTCTCTAAGTAAAAGCAAGGATTTTACAGAATGTGTTCTATGTATTAGTACTTTTTCAGTTAAATGGCTTTTGTAACAGAATGTAGAGTATGGTGACTGCCACATATGAAATATATTTTTAGGTAGCTAAATGAGACTTTCATCTATAGAGCTATTTTGCAAAAGTTAGAGGCCTATGTGACAAATATCTTTTTTTCCAGCCCATGAAAACTATGACTCTCTATGATTTTTCTATAAGTCTTTAAAAAAAATGTTTGGCCTCTACCCATTGCCTTTCCCTGCTAACTCTGTGAGCACAGGAGGCCCTGCCCCTCAGAACCCTTCTCCAATGACAGTGTGCTGGGCTCAGCCGCCCCGGCTAGGCACAGCTCTGTGGGTGAGTCTGACCACACCATGTGGGCGTCATTTTGGAACTCTTCCTCCTAGCTCACAGACAGGGCAGTTCACTTGCACGCCATTCTCGCCACACTGTCATCTGGAGCCTCCTTGAATCTCACTCTCCTTCTCACCATGCCTGTTTTGAAGACAAAATTCCAGACATTTCAGTAGCTCTCCTCCTTTTCAGCAGAATTTAGTCCCTGTATTAGCCCTACTTCTTGAAGATCTCTCTTTCTGCTTTCTCTTTTTCCCTGTCTCCCTGTCTCCCCCTTTCCTCCTTCTGCTCCCCCCTCTCCTCCATCACATAACTTCCTTGGAGAAGTGACTATTTAGATCTTTTAATCCATTTTTTAAATTCGGTTGTTTATTTTTGTTGATTATGGGTTTTAACCCCTTGTGGGATGTGTGATGTGCAACTATCTTCTCCCATTCCATTCCATAGGGTGTGTTTTCATGTTGATGCAGGTTTCTTTTTCTCTGGAGAAGGTTTTTAGTTTGGTGGAGTACCACTTACTTGTTTTCTTGCTTGCTTTTGGGGTACTGTGATACTTCCATTTTTGTTCTTTTTTCTCACGTGTGTTTTACATTTATTTTGTTCCAAATAAATTTCAAGATTATTTTGTTCTGTTTCTATGAAGACATCCTTATGATTTTGATAGAGATGGCAATGAATCTGTATATTGCTTTGGGTAAGATAGCCATTTTAACAATGTTAATTCTTCCATCCCATGAGCATGAAATATCTTCCCATCTCTTTTGCACACAACACTAATGACAAAGGACTGATCACAAAAATCTACAGAGCTGATGAGACTCAACAAAAAAAAAAAAAAAGAAAATAATCCAGTCAAAAAATGGGCAGAAGAGCTAAAAAGAAACTTCTCGGAAGAGGAAATGCAAATGGTCAACAGGCATATGAAAAAATGTTCAACATCACTGGTAATCAGGGAAGTGCAAATCAAAACTACCATGAGATACCATCTCACACCAGTGAGAATGGCACATATTAAAAAAACTAGCAACAACAAATGTTGGTGAGGTTGTGGAGAAAAAGGAACACTCCTGCACTGCTGGTGGGAGTGCAAACTGGTCCAACCACTATGGAGAGCTGTGTGGAGATTTCTGGACCTACTAAACATAGAGCTTCCATATGATCCAGCAATTCCACTCCTAGGTATTTACCCAAAGGACACAGAAACAGTAATTCCAAAGGGCACCTGCCACGCCTATGTTTATAGCAGCACTATTTACAATAGTTAAGATATGGAAACAACCCAAATGCCCAAAAATAGATGACTGGATCAAGAAGATGTGGTACATATAAGCAATGGAATATTACTCAGCAATCAAAAAAGATAAACACATGCAGTTTGCAGCAAAATGGATGGAGATAGGAGGGATCATGCTCAGCGAAATAAGTCAGAAAGAAAAAGAAAAATACCGGATGGTCTCACTCATAGCAGGAATTTAGAAAACCTAAATAAGAGACCAGGAAAAAGACTAATCAATGCAAAGTAATAATCAAAATCAACAAGCAACTATAAACCAGAGACACACTATGGGGTTGTGGGGGGGATTAAGGAGGGGTGGGAAGAGGAGGGACTAGAGTCAAAATAAGGGGGGGGTGTAATTGTATGGGGACTATAACCAAAATGAAAATGTATACATTGTACAAAGATGAAAAATGATGTAAGAATTAAATAAAATATTAAAAAAATAACTTCCCATCTCTTTATATCTTCTATTTCTTGCAACAGTGTCTTAGAGTTTTCTGTGTACAGATCTTTAACTTCTTTGGTTAAATTTATTTAAGGTATTTAATTTTTTTTATGTGACTAAATGGGATTGTTTTCTTAATTTCTGTTTCTGCTAGTTTGTTATTTACATGTAGAAACAGCAGATTTTCATATATTATCTTTGTAGTCTGCTGCTTTACTGTACTCATTTATTATTTCTAATAGTTTTTTATTTTTTTATTTCTAATACTCATGAGGATTTTTATTTTTTATCCTCACATGAGATGATCTGTGTCTATTGAGGTAATCTTATGATTTTCGTCCTTCCTTTTGTTGATATAGTGCGTCCTGATTACTGGTTTATGTATGTTGAACCATACCTTGAATATATCCCACTTGATCCTGATATATAATTTTTTAAACATATTGTTGAATTCAGTTTGCTAGTAGTTTTTTGAGGATTCTTTTGACATCTACATTCATCAGAGATATTGATCTATGTTTTTTTTTTTTTTCCTGATGTTTAGTTTTGTTTGCTTCAAAATAGAATGTGGTCAGAAATGTTCTTTTCTTTACAATTTTACAGAAGAGACTGGGAAAGATAGGTATTAATTCTTTGGCCATCTCTTCATAGATCTATTTTCTTCCTGATGCAGCCATGGAAGGTTGTATATTTCTAAGAAATAGTTCTTTTCTTCTAGATCCAGTTTGTTGCCATATAATTGCTTATAATATTCTCATATGATCCTTCGTATTCATGTAGTATCTGTTGTGACTTCTCTACTTTCAGTTTTGATTTTATTTGTGTTTTCTTTCTTTTCCACTTTTTTTAAATTAAGAAAACCTCATTGACGTTTAAAGTTTAGATTTTTAATCCTGCATTAAACATTTATTGTGCACTTATTTTGGTATTTTGTATTTGCTCATGGGTATTTGGCCATGAATATTTGCCCATGAGGCAATAAAAATTAAGGCATGACCTATGTTCTTTAAGACCTCACTCACTGATGGGGAAGACCAATGTTTAGATAGTAATTGTTAGAAGATGTTATAACTGCTAGAAAAGAGGACAAATTAGAGTGGGATCAGAAATGAGAGATGACATCTAATAGGGAAAATTAGGAAAGTTTTCCTGATGAGACGACATTTCAGCTTTGCTTGAATGGATTCTATCTAGCTTTGTGCAAATTGGTTCTGTTTTTGAAGACGCCAGTTCCTACAGCTGGGTGTCTCTTACCTGTCTCTTTACCATCACATCATGCACTGGCTTGTATGTGAGTTTGAAATAATTAACTACTTTGTTCACTTTTGCATAACATGCATTTTATTGTGTGTTCCTGGCTAGTCATTTAATATTTGTGTAAATTTACTCTAAATGTTCCCTGCTCATTTTCTGATTTCTTTCCTTTTTTTTTTTTTAAAGATTTATTTATTTATTTATATAAGCACTGGGTATAGTCAGAAGTGCGGGAGGGTGAGAGAATTCACCAGAGCCAGAGCGGGGAACAGAGCAGGCAGAAGGACCAAAGTACACTGCTGAGGGGAGCAGCGGGCGCTGCAGGAAAGGTCTGCGCGCCATGTGGGACCCTCCTCCGGTGGCCAGGGAGCAGCCGGGGATCAGCCTGGGAGCAGCCGGGGATCGAACCGGCAGTGCAGAGGCTGCGGGTAGCTTCACAGCCCAGCGCTCAACCGCTGTACCACCAGGGGAGGCCCTTCTGATTTTTTTTTTTTTTTTTTTTTTAAATGTTTTTTTTTTTTTAAAGATTTATTTTATTTATTTATACTTACAAGCACTGGGTACAGTCAGAAGCGCGGGAGGGTGAGAGAATTCACCAGAGCCAGAGCAGGGAGCAGAGCAGGCAGAAGGACCGAAGTACACTGCTGAGGGGAGCAGCGGAGGCAGGAGAGGTCTGCGCGCCATGTGGGACCCTCCTCCGGTGTCCGGGGAGCAGCCGGGGATCGAATCGGCGCCGCAGAGGCCGCAGGCAGCTTCGCAACCCAGCGCTCAACTGCTGCGCCACCGGGGAGGCCCCCTTCTGATTTCTTTTTATAAATTATTCTCTAGGTTTGAAAGCAATCCTTTCATGATTTGTGATTCATATATAAAATACTATAATATTTAGAAAAAATATTCCAAATGACATACTCAGAAATGGAAATTTTCATCATGAGTTTTATATCACAGGTATAAAATGTTGCTGGACAAGTTTCTATTTAAATCACACTTGTTAGGCTTGACTAACTGCCTGGGAGTTCACAGGGTACTTACTTCAGATTGCTTTATTTTCAAGAAGGTAAGGCTGCTCCTCTACTATGGAATAATGCAGGATATTCAACAAGGATATATATAGGTCAGTCTCGTTTTGGATTGCTAGAAACTAGAACATGCTGGTGAAGACTGAAATGGGCTCATGAAAAGGGCAGTTTATTAGAAGTATGCAGTAGAAAAATTCGCGCATATCTAAACAACAAAGCTTACCAGGCTTTAGAGGGCCTACATATGAAATTTTTAGTATATCTACTTGTCAGACTTAAGAAAGATCCTTTCTGTTTCTTTCTTTTCTGCTTTTCTCCTATTTTTAAGATGGGCTCCTAATGCCTCACATGCTTTTTTACTCTCATAACTTCTGCATGTATCTTGGTCAGAAAAATCTCCTCTATAGAAAGTTCTTATTTGCTAAAAAAAAAAAAAAAAAAAAAAAAACTCTTAAATTAAAATAACATATGCACCAGCAAAAAAAGACTAGCATAGTGGGCCTCCCTGGTGGCGCAGAGGTTGAGCGCTGGGCTGCGAAGCTGCCCGCAGCCTCTGCCGGGCCAGTTTGATACCTGGCCGCTGGCGAGGGTCCCACATGGCCTGCAGATCTCTCCTGTTGCCTGCTGCTCCTCAGCAGTTGTCTTTGTCGGTCTGCTGTTCTGATCCCTGCTCTGGTGAATTCTCTCACCCTCCTGCACTTCTGACTGTACCCAGTGCTTGTAAAAATAAATAAATAAATCTTTAAAAAAAAAAAAAAAAGACTAGCATAGAAAGATAAATTTTTCAAAAATTAATTTCTCCCTTTTCAACCTCTCTGACTTCTTATATTTCTCCCTGAAGTCAAAGAATTTGTTTTGTAGATTTCTGAAAACTATGTTATGAAGATATACACATACATAGAGAGCTATACACACATAAATACATAAAATGGCTATAAATGTATTTTTTTATTTTCACAAAAGATATCCTTACTGTTCAATGCTTAAAAAAATTGTATTTTTTTTTTTACATATGGCATTATTTCCTTATTAGCTGACACAAAACTTACCTTCTTTAAGTAATTACTTGTGGCTAGATTATTTCATTTTCTTATAATTATATGATTCATTACAAAATTTCTCCATAATGATGGACTTTTAGATTGTATCTGATTTTTCTATTAGAAGCAATGCTGTGATGAATATCCTTGTATAGCTGTCTACTATAAGTTAATAGTTTAAACTTTTACATTTGTTCTGTGATCAATTTCAACTTAAGTTTTATATGTGGTATGAGATAAGGGTAGAGATTCTTAGTTTCCTTTTGGTTATGGCAGTACAATTATTTCAGCATCTTTTATCAACAAGCTTGGTATATCAAAATATGATTTTAAAAAATATTGACCTTGTATAACTGATGAACTTTGGTAAACTCACTAATTTTAATAGCTTTTTTGTAAATTCCATCAGATTTTTTATGTAGATGATCATGTCATCTGCAAATAAAGACCATGTTAGTTTTTCTTCTCCAATTTCTTATCTGAATGCTTTTAGTTTCTTTTACTTACCTTATTGCACTGACTCTATTACAATTTCAATAGAAGTGGTGAGCATAGATATACCTGCCTTGTTCTTGATCTCAATGTAAAAGCATTCAGTTTATTACTGAATAATTATATAAGTGTGACATTAATTTTAGGTATTTCTTACATATCTTTATCAGGTGGGAGCACAATCCTTCCATTCCTAATTTACTGAGTTTTTTTTTTTTTTTAAATAATCCTAAATGGATGGTGAATTTTGTCAAGTATTTTTTTTGCACCTATTGAGATCATCAAATGGTTTTCTTTTTCACTCTATTTGTATGATTAATCTAAGGTACTTTTTGTTTATATACATAGGATAAATGCTTACAAGTAAAACTGCAGAGACAAAGAGTATGGGTATTTAATACATTTTGACTATTAGCCTAAAAATATTGTGCTAATTTATACTCTCATTCATATTTTCTGAGTTTATTTTTCCAGGTCCTTTCCAACACTGAATATCATCAAGCTTTAATGAAACCTTATCAGCTTGATAGAAAATACATGGCATATCAATGTTTTGATTTATACTTCAAGATACGAGCGAGATTTAGCATCCTTCCTACATCTATCATACATTTAATTTGTTATTCTGTAAGGTTATTCCTTTTCTTTCTCTATTTTATGTACTCTTGATTAAACAAGAAAAAACTATCTCCTCACACAAATATTTTTTCCTAGCTTGTTTTTTGAAAAATATTAAATGATAGAACATGACATGAACAGAACAAAACATGACAGAACAAGGAGGGAAACTAATAAGAAATATGTATAATACAACCGATATGAGTAAAATAGTAGCTATATACAAAGGGGAGAATGATATACACAGATGCATAAAGGTTAAAAACTAAGTTTTTAACTTAGTTTTTAACTTTTATGTTAAACTAAGTTTTTAAAAAAGTTAAACTAAGTTTTTAACTTTTATGCATCTGTGTATATCATTCTGCCTGCCGCCCATGTGCTTGGAAGATCCTTTGCCTATGTTGAGATTATAACACATTTTACCTATAAATTTATTTACCTATGTAGATTGAGACTTTGCTTTGTGGACTAATGTATTCTTTATTTTTAACATTAAATATTCCACCACTACTTGGAAAGAAGTTTAAAACCCTTTGTATATATCTACTATTTTACTCATATCGGTTGTATTATACATATTTCTTATTAGTTTCTCTCCTTGTTCTGTCATGTTTTGTTCTGTTCATGTCATGTTCTATCAGTAATAACAATCTTACTATTATTGTGTCTTGTTGATTTCTTCTAAAGGTTTATATTTTTATGCTTCTTGACACTTTGTTTTTGGTACTGAACATATCATTTTTAAACTCATTTTGATTTCAGTTTTGGTCATTCTAACAGTGTATAGATAATTACTGATACATAGTAATTGCTCAATTATTGTTGCATGTACAACCAACCCTTTATGTTCTATAATATTTTTGCCTTGAGTTTACTTCTTTGTGATATTAGTATTATGATTCTTTCATTTGCCATTTTCCTGATTTATCTTTGATCTCCTTTTTTACTTTTAACTTTTCTGAGTTATAAAATGAGTCTTGGAGAGCTTACTTTATACGTGGCTCTCTATAATTTGGTTTGTTCTATATTTTGACCTTATCAAAGAATCATATATTGATTAAAGAAATATTTTCAATCTTAATGCTACTAAATATATATTATGTTTTCTGTTTGTAATGCTTCCCTCCAAACTACGCATCTGCTACCCCAAGAACTGTCTTTTCTTTGGCGTATGTATATATCTATATGAGTAAGTGTACTTTTCTTATGTCAAAAATTTATAGTTTATTTTTCAGTCTTTTAGACATTATTTTATAAATTTGCATGGTGGTTTAAACCTGTATTTATCAATTATCTGTTGGCTACCTACTCAGATAGGTAAGAAAATTAACACATATACTATCTCCTTACTTTTGTTAGTACTGTCATTTCACTTGGTTAACAGTACACTTAATTCTCAATTTCACCATTTATCATATTTAGAAAGTAATGTGAGGAACTTTTACCTTTATTTTCCTCTCTACCCCCTCCTCAAAATGTTATTAAATTTTTTTATTATTTTTCATTATTAAAATGTTAATATTTGCCTCCTATAAATGAACTTTATATGATTGGTTAGTCTTTTCCCTAAATATAAAGAGGTTCAGTCTTTGTTATTAGACATTTTACTAGAGCCCTGCATTTATCTCTTGGTTTGCTGGATAGGGAAGCAAATAGGATATTTTTTCCTATCAGAACTCACAAAGCCACTGAGCTGTTACATGTCTGAGAATGTCTACTGAACAATAATTTGAAAATAAAAGTACTTACTCCTACTTTTCTCTGCCTTTGAGCTTTGTGCACATGGCTTACATATTTTATGACAATGAGTACTGGATGTTCTGCTTTGTTTGCTGTTTATTTTGTTTTAGTATGTTTGTGTCCAAGTACCTGAGAAATTCTCTCTCTTTTGATATTCAGTAATTTTACCAGAGTGTATGTCTGTGGGAGGCCTGATTATTTTGCCCTCTGGTGTGTGGACATTTGAACACTAGGGACAGTCATGTTGATGGATGGTAACTTTGCTCTTCTTTCTGAAATGTTGTTTAAAGTACTGTATTTGGGTCATTCCACTTGGCAGGTGGCATCTTTTCCTGCATGTTTTTGGTGTTGAAATTTGTTTTAGGATTCAGCCTGAGTATTATTCCCATCTGAATACTAACTAGGCTCAACCCTGCTTAATTTTCAAGATCAGATGTGATCAGGCACACTCAGGATGGTGTGGTCATAGACCAGCCTTATTATTTTTTCTATTTCCTTTGAATGGCCCACAAAGCCTAGTGTTGAGTAATGTATATAAAATTTCATTCTTACTGAATGTATAAGTGAGTGTAGCTGGATTCATTTCTCTGCTAATTCACCTTCTCAGTCTACTCTCTAAATAAGGGAATGTTGCCTAAGTTATTCAGAGTTCTGGCCTTTCATACTCTGCCAAATTTAAGAGGGAGTTAGGTTGAGAATGGCAGTGATTCCTGGGGTCTTCCATCTCTCTCTTTCCCTGAATGCTGCTTTTCACAAATTATGGTTTGAAATATGCCCCTTCTGTTTGAATGCTGCTACTGTATTTTTACTTTGCTTCCTGGAGTTCAATTTTTTCGGTATTAACATTATTTATCTGGTTTTAAGGAAAGCTGATGCATGGCTTCATTCTGCCATTTCACCCCAGAAGTTCTTTCATTTTTAAAAAGAACAAAAGGAATATTTTAAAGTTATGTATGGTGAATAGTCATATATGCCTTGGGCAAAACATGGATGCTTTTGTATCTACTGGTACAGACTAGATGACTGGTATAGAGTAGATGGTCATAAATAATGTCAAGTCTAAAAGAAAATATACTATTTAACATGGAATTGGCAAATTCTGTGCCAGCTACAAGAAATACAGAAATGACCAAGTTAATGTCCATCTTCAAAGAACTTAGATAAGAGTCTCTACTAATTTATGAATAAGTACATGTAACTCAGATTGGGTGTATTTGTTCTACTAAAGATATTAGCCCAGAAGTTTTGAAGGTTTTCTAAACAAATGTGAAAACTAAAGAGCAGAGCTGAGTTTCTTATTCTTCCATCTCTTGTAGAAATAGTTGAAGGCTTACATACATTGGCATTTAATAACTACTCACTGAATGGTAAGTAATACATTTTACGATGATTTTGTCTAATTTATAACATATCATTGAAGGAAATGGAGGTGATGTCCAGTTACCTTGGAATTGGTCTAGATTTTTTAAAAAAAATTTTAAATTTATTTATTTATACAAGCACTGGGTACAGTCAGAAGCGCTGGAGGGTGAGAGAATTCACCAGAGCCAGAGCGGGGAGCAGAGCAGGCAGACTGATGAAGTACACTGCTGAGGGGAGCAGCAGGCGGCAGGCGGCAGGAGAGGTCTGCGCGCCATGTGGGATCCTCGTCCAGCGGCCGGGGATTGAACCCGGTGCTGCAGAGGCTGCGGGCAGCTTTGCAACCCAGCGCTCAACCATGGCACCACCAGGGAGGCCCTGGCCTAGTTTTTTGATTAATTTAAAGAGGTGATGGGCACAGTACAAGGAAAAAGCATCAGGACATTCAGAAGATACTTTGGATGAGGATATTTAGTGCTAACTTCAGCCTGGAGGAATTGAACTCAGCTATTTATTTTTAACCCCATTGGGAAGACAGAGGTGAATGAGCAGGAAACTTACTTAGGATTACCTTTCTCCCTTAGTTTTTCTATTTTCCTTCACTAAACACATCAGTCTTAATGAGTACTGGATGTGAAATTTGTTCCATGGATTCCTTTTATCACTAAAGTCATGGGTTTTTCTTCATTTCCTTTTAGATCTTTTACTGGCTGCTTAGGGGCCACCCACCCAGCTGGTTAATGTGTATTTCTTCATCTTTTAGGTGACTTTGTTTAGTCTTGGGGCAGATTCTAGTTCAGGCCATTGAGTGGTTTCTTTTTCTACTACAAGATGAAAACAACCTCAGATCTTTGTGTGATGAGTCTTTTTGTTCCTTTCAGTGTCTGTGTATTGTTATTCTTTCTTTTCCCTCCTTCAGGAAGAAAGAACAGGAGTTGGACAGGCAGAAGAAGGTCACTTGCCTTCTTCTGCCTATTGATTTTCCTGTGCCATTCAGCGGCTCATTAGTTTCTCCTAACTACAGTTCTGCATTTAGAGCAGAGTGGACTGGGACATCAGCCACAGAGGGGGACTGACTGTGCCTCCATCGTCTGGAGGTGGATTGAGAAGGTGACTTTCTGATGAGACAAGAGAATCAAATGCCTGGGTGTTTTATTTTATTGGTCTGATATTCGAGGTTTACTGTGTCCTATATGAATTAAGCCATGACCCCCATGAGGCTTTTTAGAATATTACCCAGATGTCATATTATTATACCTGTAAATATTTCTGTGTGTTGCTAAAACATAAGGGCCCTTTAAAAAAAATACAAATACAGTTATAACAATTAAAACATAAATTAGCAGTGTTTCCTTAATATCATCAAATAACTTGTCAGTGTTCTAATTGTCTTGTAAATGTTATAATTTTTTAGCTTGTTTTTGTAATGCCTTCATATTTTATATATAGATTTTAAACCTTTTTTAATCCTGGGGTTACACCTTTCACTTTCTTGTTTTCTGAAGAAATAGGGCCATCTGACTTAAAGATTTTCTTGAGAAGACTTAGACTCTGAAGTTTGCTTACTTTATACCCCTAATATTGTCTAACATGTTGCCCTGCCCCTTGTTCTTGTAAAATCAGTAATCTAGAAACTTGTTAAGATTCAGTTTAATTTTTTCGCAACACCATTTTTTAGATAGTGGAGTAGTCTTCCATCAGGAAGCATAATGTCTGATTTGGTGATGCTAGAAATTATGAAATATAAATCCATATGATATAATGTTAAAACCTAGCCATGGCTAATTTTTTAAAAATATGTCCACTACTGAGGAACACCTAAGGAAGTCTTTAGACATTCGATCCTGGTAAGATAAAGCATCAGCTGAGCTATTAGTTTACAGTCATACAACTCCTCCCTGTGCTGTGTGATGTGTGTCCTGGGCAAGTTCTCCCTCTCTTGTGGTAAAAGGGATCTGGAGCTGATGGTGCAAGACCTGCCCCTGCTGTTAGTCGGACACAGGGGCCATGTTTAATTCATTTGTACCCGTAACAGAAAGAATATTGACTCGCTGCTTTCTCAGCTGCCATAAAGAGACTTAGCTTCTTTTCTTCATGAGTTTGCTTTCTAAAAGCAAAACAAAACAAGAAAAAGACAATTGTTCTTAACTTCCAAAGGACTTTGTTTCCATAGGGATAAAATCTCTAAATATCTCTTCCATCCATCCATCTCTCAGGTGACTAAAGTAATAATAATTTTGCATATTTCCTAGATATTTGTCTAATAAAGATGTGTGTGCAAATATAGGGAAAATGTTACCCTTATTTACTGAATGAAGAATTCTTTCCTAGGTGATGTTCTTTTCACTTTGCTAATAATGTGGCTGTCCCTGGTAGTGGAGGTTTTGAATATCACAGGAATACAGGAAACAGCAGGATCTTGCTCTGAGATAATAGTACCTTTCATGAGAAATACATTGGTGGCATTGAGTTCCATCCTACTACTACGTGCAAACACGGAGTGCATCAGGTCTTTACTTTAAAGCAGTCACATACACAGACACATTCCAGCCCAAAAGGACTTGTGATTTGGTTTGTAAACTGCATGAACTTTCCCTGCGCTGATAAACCATCACTCCCCTCTGCCAAGATGGACTAGTCCTTTTATTTGTTTTTCAGTGAGAGTAGTCTGTGTAACCTGAGTTTTGTAAAGCCCGAAGTCTTCATTTCATTTCAAATCCAAATAAGTGACAGAGGCCCCATTTAGGGGATTGCAGGAAGTCCGGGTGCCTCTGAGGGAACTTCTCAGGGTTCTACAGAGTCCTATTGTCCCAGGTTAGTCTCTCTCACTCCATATTGCTCCTGACCCTTCTTTGGTTCATGCTGCCTATTTCCATGAGGTCTCAGCTGTGTCATGCCCCAATCACTGACTTAGACAAAAATATAGTCCACCCTCAAGGTTATCATTCTGGCCAGGAGCAACATTTTGGCTTAGACGGGCTGTACCAACAGCTTCCCCAGAGCAAATTATCACCATTTACATACAAGTTTGTAAGCAGCCACTGTTTGGGCTGAGTGTTTAATCATTTGTCAGAGAGTTATAGAATCAGGCATTGATTTTAAGAAGAGAAGACTGGCAACCCTGTTACTAATGTACCTGGCCTGTTGCAGTTTTGTTTAACTGTGTCTGTGGATGCCCAGAGGGACATGATGGGCCTGGCAGTGGAAGCTGATTGGTCTGCCTTCCATTTACTCCTCATTGACACCTAAATAGATGAATTCCTTTGGGTGAGTTCTTGTTTTGGGATCAGAAACGACTGTTCATTAGGTCTATTGGGCATGTGGCCTCCATTTGATTGGTAGTATTTTCCCATAGATCTTCTCAATATCTTGTGTAGTTGGTCAGAAAAAAACATTATTGTTAACTCCTTTCATTCTATTTTGTGGAACAAATGTGTTGAGATTGGACCTAGCTCAGAGGCCTGGATTGCCATTCCTGCATTGCCCTGAAACAGTGATGTCACCAGTCTGTACTTCAGTTTCCTCACCTATACAGTAGGAGTATATTAGTCTGCTAGGGCTGCCCTAACAAAGTACTGCAGACCGGGTGGTTTTAACAACAGGCATTTATGTTCCTCACAGTTCAAAGGCTGGAAGCCTGAGACAAGATGTTGGCAAGGTTGGTTCTGTTTAAGGACTCTCTCCTTGGCTCATAGATGATCATCTTCCCTCTGTCTCTTCACATGGCTTCCCTCTGTGTCTGTGTCCTAATCTCTTCTTATAAGGACACCAGTCATAGTGCATTAAGACCCCTCATATGACTTCATTTTATCTTCACCTGCCCAAATGTAATCACATTCTGAAGTACTGGAGGTTAGGATTTGGGAGGGGATAAAATTTAGCCTATAATAGAAGGTGAGGTAGTAGAGGCAGAGGATTCTTAATTATTTTCTAATAATGTTAAGGAGGCCCCAGAGCATAGGATGACAAACTCACTGTCTGAGAGATTTCCTAGGATCACCCTACTTTCAGTCCTAACTCTGAGGAAGTCCTGGGCAAACCAGGAGAGTTGGTCACCCTGTTCGTTGCTTACAGGAAACAGGACCAGTAATTGGTCCCTCAGCCTGATCTACCAGAACTCTGATGCTTTTCTTCACTCAAACATCAGTATCCTAAGTGAGACTTAATTGAACAAAAGGGTTTTGTGGCCAAAAATCATTAGAAAACAACTTGATTCTAAGGCCTCAAAAGACCTTTCCTTGCTGACACATTTTATGATTTAATTTCATTTGCACACACCAAATTCCAGCCACTGGAGCAAAACTTATTGGGTTCTCATTTAGTTCATGGCTGAAAGTGAAATAAAACATTATAGGAAACTGCTAAGACTTGTCTATTCTGAAATAGAACTTGGTGCTGTGCTTTGGGATGGCAGTGATGCTTGCTGAGTACTACCTGCACTGAAATTATCCTATCACCTTGTAATCCTTATAGCAACTCTGTGAAGTGTTATATCACCACCAGCAGTCGCCTCATGGTACAGAAGAAGAACCTAAGGCACGGATTGATAAATTACTGGTCCAAGTTTTAGGACTGGTCAGGGCAGGGCAGGCAGTTTGACTTGAGTGCTACTGTCTCGTCACTGAGCCTGAATGTAAGTGTCTCTGTGATGGGAGCAGGGATCACACTTGAATATAAAGTAATTTCATCTCAGCTCCTAGGCCAGACTCTTCTCTCCAGAAAGTACATCTCAGGACATCTTTGTCCCCTGCCTGTCTGTCCTTGGTCAGCACCCCCACCTGGTCCTGCTTTTTGCTCCTATGGAAGCTGAGAGCGGTTTTCAAAGTGTTGAAAGGTTTCAGTGATCTCACAATAAAGAATACTAAATTGCATACTGACAGAA
Source organism: Talpa occidentalis (assembly GCF_014898055.3). NCBI lineage: Eukaryota > Metazoa > Chordata > Mammalia > Eulipotyphla > Talpidae > Talpa > Talpa occidentalis. The sequence goes on from NW_023603184.1 coordinate 101,145,722, forward strand.
TATTCCCTTGTTGATTCTTTTTCAGATCTCCTGATCATGGTAAGGGAAAAGTTTGCATTAGCCTTTAATTCTCCCTATCACTTGGCGATCTGTCTTTTTCAGAAAGCAAGAGCAGAGGGCAGCAGTAGCTGGCCGAACTTGAATAACTCTGTTTAGTACAGTAATCTTGTTACAGTTAATTTAAAAATTTGAGATATGGCAAAAGATACTGGTTTTACTTTTTGGTAGTTAAATAAAATACCTTTAAAAGGCATTTATTTATGTGGAAAAGAAAGTGATTTAAACATACTTAGTAATTAATAGTATCGGTAATGTACAGGTAGAGCAAAAAATGTGAAGCATATGGTAAGAAAGATTGATTTTTGTGGAACACTGGCCAGGAGGAAAGATTGGCATTCATTAAAATCTTAAAACCATCAAATGAAAGGTAGGAACTATTTGACCAGCTGAAAGGCTAGGTGCCTCAGGCAAGGGTGATTCTTGCTAGGGCTCCTGCAGTGCTGCCTGCAGGTAACTTTGAAGCTTAGTGTGTCTGCCAAGTGACCTCTGGAAAAACAGGGTCCCCACAGCCAGTGGATTGTTTTACTAATGATTTTCAATATTTTTGCAATGTCCCCATCAGAAAGGGTAAGGATTAAAAGTGGATTTTGTACCAGGTCAAAAGGCAATGTCTTGGGAGAATGCAGCCTAGAAAATAATCAGAATTAAAAATGCAAATTGGAATTACCAGGTGAAGCAAAAATACTTACCCTGGGTGGACACCAAGCCACAGTGTAGAGATTGGAATCTATGCTGTTAGATTTCCTAATGATCACTCCCCTAGTCCTAGAAGCCAGCTGAAGTTGCTTCCTCATGCAGTCTGGAGCAGTCAAACTTGAAGGGACTTTTTTATGGGCTAAGTCTCTAGTGACTCTTTGCCTGCCAAGCTTGCGGCTGGTACTTAAACTCCATAGGACTGTGTCCTTATTAAATAGAGTAGTGCTAAGGCAAAGTGAGTTTGCAAGTCCTGGTTAACCACTCCGTGTGAGTCCCACACTAGTCTATGGCTGTATGGAAAGGATCTGGGCTTGGCTAATCCTTGTAGGACCTAACAGCTGGTCAGTCATAGGTGCTGGATTTTGACTGATGCTTTTTGGTATAAGCACCAAATCTTCCTTTGTAACAGCCCAAACTTGGCATATTGAAGTTGAAAACTGCCTTCCAGTGAGAACTGGAACTGCCTTCCATCAGGAAGACCTGGTCAAGGTTACCAGAACCTGGGAAAGATCTTAGACCTGCAACTTTCAGCCATTTCCAGGAGCAGTAGCTGCTGCCATTAGGAGCCTAGAATGATAGCTGTTCAGGCATGACTGGAAGTCTTCTGTTGCCGTTTCACTCTTACCTGCAAAAAGCATCAAAGTCCAGTACCTATGACTGACCAGGTGTTAGGTCCTACAAGGTATTAGCCAAACTTAGATCCTTTCCATACAGCCACAGACTAATGTGAACATAATTTCCCCTTTTAGAGTTATGTTTATGAAGATGTTCAGATTCATGTTGCTCTACCCCTCTACCTCTGTTCTCATTTCTTAAGTACACTTTATTTTTTTTTAGAGATTTATTTATTTATGCACATAAGAACTGGGTACAGGCCAGAGGTGTGGGGGGTAAGAGGATTCACCAGAGACAGAGTGGGGAACAGAACAGGCAAGTCAACTGAAATACACTGCTGAGGGGAGCAGTGGGTGAGACAGGAGAGGTCTGCTGCACCATGTGGGTAGCTCCCTTGCTGGGGTTTGAACTAGTGCTACAGAGGCTGCGGATAGCTTCATAGATTGCATCTTAACCCCTTGCGCCACCAGGGAGGCCCTCTTAAGGACACTTGAAATCCCATAAAAGAAAAGACCATTTAAAATAGAAGAAAAAAAGAAAAAGTGCAAGTTGCTGCTTAAGAAATAAAAGTATTCCTGTTTCAATAACCTATTGCTCCTAATCCTATGAAGTGGTATACATAACAAACTTTTTTTTCCCATCAGAAAACATCTGTATGGATTATTTCATTACAACGCCACGATGCTTAGACTTGAGTCACTTCCAGATCCCACAGACACTTGGGAAATTATAGAGACCATAGGCAAGGGAACCTATGGTAAGGTCTATAAGGTAACTAATAAGAAAGATGGCAGCCTGGCCGCAGTGAAAATTCTGGATCCAATTAGTGTAAGTAATGGCGGTAATTGTAATTACAATATAATCTTTCTTGTATACTGAGCTTTCAACTTCTTTCCTGATTCTAGGGATAAATTCATGAAACCTGGCATGCAACCTAAAGTTAGTCATAATTTGTCAGCACACCTGAATTAAGGAACTCCACTGGAATTTAAATTTTCCTTGACTTCCCATTTCTTGTCCATTTTTTTCTCATTTGGTTTTAGTCCTCTTTAGTCTTCAAAAGTTGTTCTTTCAAAAGAGTGATTTATTTCCCTCCCTGAGTTTTTACAGAAATTGGTCTCTTTGTAAGTTACAAAGTGACCCAGGCTTCTGCTGTTTAATCATCTAGCCTAGCATCTTATTTCAGGGCACTGAGCACTGAGGTTATAATACTGTATGCTGTTTTACACAGTGAGGTTGTAAGTGTTCTATCCTGGGTGGATCTTTCAAGCTACTGCTCCTTAACTGCTTTGAAAATTTAGACATTTTTAATTAAAAAAAAATATAGGGCCTCCCCGGTGGCGCAGCGGTTGAGTGCTGGGTTGCGAAGCTGCCCGCAGCCTCTGCGGCGCCGGTTCGATCCCCGGCTGCTCCCCGGCCACTGGAGGAGGGTCCCACATGGCGCGCAGACCTCTCCTGCCGCCCGCTGCTCCCCTCAGCAGTGTACTTCCGTCCTTCTGCCTGCTCTGCTCCCTGCTCTGGCTCTGGTGAATTCTCTCACCCTCCCGCGCTTCTGACTGTACCCAGTGCTTGTATCAATCAATCAATAAATAAATCTTAAAAATATATATATATGTATATATAATAGTATTGTTGAAGCAAAAGAATGTAATGAAGATGTTTTATTGGTATCATAGAAAGTTTTAGTTAGGATATGAATATCCATTGTTAGATATTTTCAAGATATGGTAGTAAGGACATTAAAAATACAATATAAATATACTTTCAGTGATTACTTGAGATTGATGTTATACCTGTATCCTTCCTTACACATTAGACTTAATCCAACATGTGTTTTTTTACCCTGTTTAGGATATGGATGAAGAGATTGAGGCAGAATACAACATATTGCAGTTTCTTCCTAATCATCCCAACGTTGTAAAGTTTTATGGAATGTTTTACAGAGCAGATCACTGTGTAGGAGGACAGCTGTGGTTAGTCCTGGAGGTAAGAGCTCCTACTGGGTAACAGAGACACAGATGCTTTGGTTAAGTAGAAGATACACCTTGAGGAGTTGGTCTCTCTTGGGTGTCACAGGTACTTTACCAGATGTGGTGTTCCCCTCTGTAGTTCTTACAGGTTGGCCGTGTGCTGAAATGCTCATGTTTCTCTGCTTCAAAAGTTTAATAATCTTTATTCAGATACAGAGCAAATACAGGAATACAGTTGGGAAAGGTATATTTTCTTGTCCAAACTGGGACTATTTCATAGAAAATATGTTCCAGTGATTGCAACTCTTTTTCAAAAATTATTAACACAAGGTTTACTTGGCTTGCCAACTTTGAGTTAGCCCATTCATATTCATTAATAATCATCTTAGAAATTAGGAAATGAAAACTGCAGGTTTGGGCAAGGGAGACACTGAACAACAGTTTGCTTGCAATAGAGGTCTAAGCCCACCCTCTGGGAGACGGAGAGCTGCAATGCTCAGTGTTGTCCTAGATTGTCTTTCTATTGCCAATCACTGGCTGTGTGCAGCTCAGGGAAGGGCATGACCTCTGGTGGAGGCAATTTTCTGTAGCAGGGGCAATTTCTAGCAAGAGATACAGAGGGAGCAGCCGGTATTCATGACAGCATCTGCTCTGAAGGGAGCATCACTGTATCCACCATAGTCCAACTTGCTCCCTCTCTTATGAATGGGAATGAATATGTGTATCTAGGTGCAGACAAGTGAATTCCAAACAAATCCAGTTCCCCATGGGACTAATGTGGTAAAGATATAATAATGCAAACGTGAAATTCTTATATTAGGACTGGTCTATAATCCTCACTAGGCCCACCATGATTTATTTAGAGTCTGCCCTTCTGAACAAGGACATATCTTGGTGTCTGAGGTCATAAATGTGATCTAGGAGCAGCTCTGGTACCTCTTGTCTGGATTTTCTGCCTGGCTCTGGGAAAGCCTGTGCAAAGGACAGTGTATGCTGGCTGCCACAACAACCATGAGGAAGAACATGAATCAAAATTTACTACCCACATACATACACACACAGTCTCACACAACTGGAAGACCATGGTGTTCCACACAGCACCCTGACCATTTTGTGCTCTCTGCAGCCTTTTAAAATGTGCTTTAGATGACTTGCACAATAAAATTATGCTCTGTTTAATATTATCCTGTTGAATATAATCCTCATTCTGTATATTGAGATTAAATTTATGTTGTCTTTGCTCTTTCCTTGCTGAATGCGATGAAAGGACCAGTAAGATAGTCTTCCATGGAGCAATTCTAAGTATAGAAAAATGTTATTAATAGCCTTCTTAAATCACCCCAACTCTGAAAACAAAAACAAATAAAAATGCCATTTCTGAAATTCATTACTAATTGTTAGCAGCAAGCAAGCCAAGACACTCTTTCATGACAGACACCTTTTGTATTAGAAAGATATGAGGAGAAAACACACATAATAATGCTTTGGGAAATGTGTGAATACATTTTATTCTAGATTAATATTAAGTTTGAAAAAAATCCCTGTGTTCTATTACCTCTCATTTAAATGAAATATAATAAGAAATAAGGCCTTTAATAAAAATATAAATACTAAAAGAAAAGAAAAACAATACTTGGAAAAAGTGTCTATTATGTACACAAGAATGAACTGTCTTCTCTTTTTTTCCTTTTATTATAAAATCTTCAGCAGATAAATACTATTAATTTCAGCACAAATCATGTGTTCAACTTAAAAGAAATAGTTTGGTATTTAGAGTGTGAGTAAATAAGACTCTAAACAAAAAAAAAACACCATATATTTTTTAAAAAAAAAGCTAGAATCAATTTAGAAAAAAATTTTTTTTTCCCTAGAGATTTATGTTTAAGTATCTAAACTGGAAGTTTGGAGAGGATAGGTGGAGGAAACACTTTTGTAGTTTTTGCTTTTATTTAAGGCCCTAGAAAGACTTCATATTCATTGGTATGAATCAAGTTTTCATCGCATTAACATGTCAGGATCATAGCAGGACTCTGATGATCTGGAACCTGGGACTAGTAGGTTTTGATTGGCCAGAGATGGTTAGAGAGCACTGACTCAGACAGCAGGTCCTGGCAGGGCTCTAGAATGAGAGTCACTGGAGTGCTGGGGGTCTGGAGGAAGGTATAGTACACTTAGGAATGGGGAAGGGGAGACTTTGAAATGCAACAGTGTGTATCCCACCTACATGTGTTCTAGGCGTTCATCTAAAGGAAGAGGGAGTGAGGACCTGGGAATGGGAAGCATTCTGCTCACTATTCTGCTCATAAGTATGTGCCCTGGAGAGAGAGCCCAGAGTGGGGAGTCTCAAAACTCACTGACTCTTGTGTTGTATGTCACCACTCTGACTGGAACTCTATGGTTACATAGAGTTAATGACATAATTTTCATTCTTCTAGGTGCAAGGCAGTGATTTTACCTCATATCAACAAAATAAACAGTTTTCCCAACTGAGAAGTGGGCAATACCTAACATGATGCTTCTTCTAAGGCATCTTAAGAGTAACTTTTACAATCCTTTACTCTTGCTTTTTTGCCTTCTGTAGAGCCTGATATCCTTGAAAGATAAAGGCACGGACAGAGGACACTAACAAGGAATTTTTCTTAATTCTCAATTTGACTCAGTCAATGCCAGTGTAAAATCTATTTGAAAGTTGGAGCTTTGACTAGAATAAAGGTCTGGTAATTGTGTTACATGGGCTATTCTTTAAGAACATGGAGGAAAGTTGATGGCTTATTGAACAATGAACATTTTATTGCTTGCAATTATGGCCATCTTAGCAAGTGTACTTACAGTGATTGAATCAATATTCAATGATATTTTGGAAAATAGATGTGGAATGTAAATGATTTTTCTTTTTTTCTTTGTTTGGAGAAAAATGTTCATTATATTCTAGATGCATCCAGCTGCTCCATTTCCTGAATGCTGAGGGCATAGAGAGAAATGCAGGGGTGGAGACACCTCTGTGTTTGAATCTGATGGCTGGAGGAGTGGGCAGGAATAAAGGGCTGTGTCTGTCAACCTGCAGGGGTGGCAGAGGAGGCCTGGTTGCAGTCTTATAATTCTCAGGGGATTATTTAATGTCATGCATTTAAATATCATTCCTTGTTATGCTTTAAAAATGTTCAGTCTGTTTCAGTGAACATTTAGTCTGGTTAGGTAATTGTCAGTGTGTATTTGCTTTCCTCTTTTTATATCCAAGTGCCCAAAGCCCTTTCTCTATCCCATGGACTGCCCTTTGAAACCTTGCTCGTAGGCTTATCAGCTTCACAGGAGAACTTCCTCTAGAGGTGTCCTGAGCAGTTTAATTATGTGTTTTTGTGAATCACAGGATGAGATAGCTCTCAAACTCTGACATTTAGTGAACAAAAGGTACCAAGGTAACTTTCCTTGTTTTTAAATCCATACTGAGTTTTTATTCTGCTGACAAAATGGCTGCCCTTAATACCTATAGGTTCTAGAGCTAGCTATGAAGATAGTTTATAAATTGAGTTGAATAAGCTCCTGTTACAAAAATGACTACATTTAAAATAGGGCAGGAAAGAGACTCAAATGAGGTTTCAGGAAAAAATTCCAGGGTTGAGTTAACTTGGATCATCACCAACATTTAAATTTTCTCCAGGTAGAATTTTAAAGTGCACTTAAACAATTCAATAAAGCCTATGCCTCCCTGAGATGGGAGCCAGGTGAGCAGTGGTTTTGGAAGGTGTTATATATGTCTTGCATCCCTATTATTGTGTTGGCTTTAGAGGATCATAGAACTTTATTGATACTTTCCTTATTCTTGTAGGTTCCCTGGATCTGTCACTTTTTCATTTTCCACATTTAGTTGGTTAGAAACTTGTTTTGCTTTTAATGTAGGAAAGACCCCCATATCTGTGTCTGTTCATCCTTATGATTCTTGATTTTTTGACCCTGCCTCTTGATTGCTTCAATACCTTCTAATAGTCCAGCACCCAGAATCTTCCTTTCATATTTACCCTCCATTTTGCTGCCCAAGTTATCTTTTCAGAATGCAAATCTGAACAGAGACCTCCTACCTAAAATCTGTTTATAGCTTATAATCCTATCTAACAGAATATTGTAATATTATAATACACATATGGTCATAATAAAGCCTATATTCCTTAGTAGGGCACACCTGTCATTATTGTTCTCCATTTTCCTGTCCCATTTCCCTTGCCTGAGGGTCTTGGCACTCTCTATTGCAACAGTAGCAGAGTATTTAGAACTACAGATACACACACACACACACAGAGACACAGACACCCTCCCCATAATATTCCTTCCTTTGCACACAGTGTTCCTTGTCCTCCCGCCATAACCCATTTGTCCTTCAAACTAATAAATGTTATGTTCTCTGGAAAGCTTCCCCAGATAGTCCTTTCTTCACTCCACCTCAGCAGCATTCAGCATTCCTACTTCAGGCCACTATGCTCCCTTAGACACATCCCTATTTGCATACACCACACTCTAATTGCTTATGTGTGCATTACTCTTGTTAAGTTCTTTGAGGGCAGGAGTGTGTCATGTTCATGGCTGAATAATGGGTAATAAACTCAACATCAGAAACTATTGAGAACAAAGGGATAACTTTTTCTTTAATAACTAACCTTTGTTCTTGACCCACTGGCCTGCCTAGAGAGGCAATTGATTTTAACTCATTCTATTAAATTTAGTCTAACTGAGTGAATTTTTGCAGGAGGATTAAATCCTAGTATTTAGAGCCCACTTTCACAGTCCATTTCTATGTTGAGTCATTTGGGTAAAGACTCAGTTTTGTTTCGGCCTCTTCTTTCCCTTTTCCACTTCTTTCTCCCCTTCCCTTTTCGCTGGGTGCCATGTGCAACAGGTGCTTATGTAAAGTCATGGCAGCTCAGCAGGGACCTCTGTACAATGCTGTAACCCCCAAATCCTTTGTGTTCTGCCGTTCCTATATTCTTATGCCTGGTCTCTGTTACGCCCTCCTATGAGGTCCCCACTTTCTTTGATTTTCTCATTCAAACTCTAGCCTGACCCTGTCCCCAAAGAGAATATAAAGTTTTGAGTCTCCTGAAAGTAGTAACAGGCCATTGGGAACTGTTATAGTGCCGGACTTGGTCAGCCTCACCCTCCCCTGTTGCCATTTCCACTCGACATGAACACTTCTTTGTTGGCTTGAGGCTCCTTTGCCTCATGGAAATCTCCCCTGAGTTTCCAAATGGGAAATTCAGTTTCAGGAGAAATTGAAGTTTCTATTACATTTTCCCCTTGTACAGAACCACCAGGAGGGAGTATCTTGTTCTTTCAAGCTGTTCATACTCTCTGCCAGACCCAGAAGGGCTCTTCTTGTGGAGGGAGATTATTCCTTAGCTCATTTGATACATTTGACCTTGGTCATCATTTGATTCTGTGGTCAATTCTGCAATTTTTAGTCTTTAAAATATAGGATCTAGTTGGGGAGTCCTGAGAGAATTATCCTTGAATCATGGCACTGAAAAGGCATTCATTTTTTTTTTAAATAAATTTTATTTTTATATTTCCCATACAATTGCAACCCCCTTATTTTGACCCCAATCCCTCCCCTCCCCGCCCCCCACGCCCATAGAGTGTCTCTGGTTCATAGTTTTTTGTTGATTTTGATTTTAACTTTCTTATAGTTATTCATTTTCCTGGTCCCTTATTTAAGGTTTCTAGATTCATGCTATGAGTGAGACCATCCGGTATTTTTCTTTTTCTTTCTGGCTTATTTTGCTGAGCATGATCCCTTCCAGCGCCATCCATGTTGCTGCAAATTGCATGTGTTTATCTTTTTTGAATGCTGAGTAATATTCCATGGTGTATATGTACCACATCTTCTTGATCCAGTCATCTATTTTTGGGCATTTGGGTTGTTTCCAAAGCTTAGCTATTGTAAATAGTGCTGCTATAAACATAGGGGTGCAGGTGTTCTTTGGAATTAATGTTTCTGTGTCCTTTGGGTAAATACCTAGGAGTGGAATTGCTGGATCATATGGAAGCTCTATGTTTAGTAGGTCCAGAAATCCCCACAAAGCTCTCCATAGTGGTTGGACCAGTTTGCACTCCCACCAACAGTGCAGGAGAATTCCTTGAAAAGGCATTCATTACTCAAGAGGTTATTGGACACTAAATGTGATTTTCCCTATCAAAGTCATGCAGCACATAGTTGGAAGCAAAGGAATGTGGAATCATGGGGAAGACATTTCCCTGGTACTCAACTTCAGGGTCATCAGAGCTATCAGTGATGAGGTATCTGTTACACCTGACAATTGTAGAGAGTGGAGCCCAAGGTCATTTCCTATAATTCTGAACTTATGCGATCATTATAGTCTTTGGTAGTCTTTACCGCTTCTAGGATCCCTCCTTGAATTATTTCTGGAGATAGTAATTTTATCCTAGTTTTAAAGATTGTAAATTTTCCTAATTCTATGTTAGATTTTTAATCATACTCTTGCTTATGAACAATTTAAATGGTAAAAACCTGGGAAGATTAAGGTCTGGGTCTCTTGACTGTCAGTATGTGTGTGAAGTATCTGCCACTTAGGTAGCAGAGATGATACAGACATCAGAAGCATCTGTTCTCCCTTTTACTAAAATATTGTAAATGTTCTAATTAAAGTTGAATAGATCCTCATGTATTATTATTTTGACAAAGAGTTGTCTTTTTCAGAAAGGTGCTAATCTATGCGCCCTCAGATTTCCTTGTTTAGGAAAAGCCAGTTGACTCAAGCAGCCACACCCAGGGGGCCCCTCTACTGTTTACTAGTTAACTCTCAATTGCAAAGTTCCAAGAGAAGCAAACCTAATTTACTGAAGCAGGGTGTTAACCTTTGTGATGATGAAGGTGGCTCTTGGAAGCTGATGAAAATTCTGAATTTTCTGAGCAGGGAAATGCAGTATGTAGGACATACTGCATACAATTTCAAGGTATTTACATGTCCTCACATCAACTAAGAACCTTTTTTATTTTACATTTTAAAAGAATAGATTTATTAGAAAAGGAGATGCAGCTGCATAGTCACAGGCAAGCAGGAGAGCGGCCAAAAACCTTGATTAAAGCTGGCATGTAGTAAACCCAGACTTGCACACTGACTTTGGCAGTTAGTAAAAATTATCCTTGAAAACCCTTAAATTGCTGAGAAAGTAAAGCATACCTGGTTTATGGACTCAAAACGTAGTACATAAAAAGGCAAATATTTAAAATACAATCTTGGTGTTGATAATGAGGGAAAAAAGAGAGTGAAAGGGCATGAAGTTGCTGAAAGCTGAAAGTTGACTAGGAAATGGTTACATAGACATACTATGCAATTCTACTTCATAAAGTTGACACGGAACTCTAGAAAGAGCTGGTTAGGCTTCTGATGCCTGTGGTACTGTTATAGGGCAGCCCCGATATTGAACGGGTTGCCTGGCTGTGGGTCCTCACCCGCGCGCTTACAAGGGACTTATTAACACTCCACTACAGGCACACACAAGAGGTTAATAAAAGGTTTATTTGCAAGGGAAAAGGAAATAAGGAAAATGTACAACTCAGGGAGAAAATAGGGAAATAAAGTCTTTAATGTGTCCTACCCGATCCGCAGACCTGGAAACGCAAAGGCACTCTCAGCACTGGCCGGAGGCTGCGAGCTGGCGGGGAGCCAAAATGGGGGAAACCCTCCAAAGCCCACATGTCTGGCTTTATACCAACCTGGCTGCTTAACCCCACCCTCAGGTCCCAGCCACCTTCCCTTTGCTGGTGATAGGATTTGGAGTTCCCAGTGACTTTTGGCTTTGGCCTGGGGTGGGGGTGGAGTCCACAAAGCCTGTATGGAATTAGCTTTAGGACATCCTTTCCCCCTAACAGTGCTAGCACTGGAGGCAGGAAGGTTTGAAATGACTAAAATTTATTTTCTGGCAGGTATCAGGGATACCCATCTTGCCTCTTCCAATCTTATATACAAAATAAACATTACAAAAAAGACAGTATGCATGTAAAATGAAAAATATCCAATAAGTCACCATGATTACTTACATACATTGTCTTTCAATTTAGAAATTTCAGAAATTCTAGATAATGACTAGTATTTTTATATTTCACTTGGCAATTGAAAAAAAATCAGCTATTTTTTATTTTTATATTCCCCATACAATTGCAACCCCCTGAAAAAAAAAAATCAGTTTTTTGACACACATTTTCACTAAAATCATCACCTGGAATAAATCATGCATAACATACACACACACACACACACACACACACACACACCCCATATTTGATTGTGTAATGGGAATTTTAATGATTCTGAACTGGAGTTTTGTGATCTGCAAATTAATTTTATTATATGAGATCAGTAATCAGTGGGCTTTTCTTAATGTCTTCATTTTTCTTTTTGTATGTGTTCTACTCTTTCTGTCTGGCACCATCTCTTGCAGCTATGTAATGGAGGCTCCGTCACTGAGCTTGTCAAAAGTTTGCTACGGTGTGGCCAGCGGATGGATGAAGCAATGATCTCATACATCTTGTACGGGGCCCTCTTGGTAAGAATGTCCACCAGGTTGGGGATGACAGTGGAGGGGGCATTTTGTCATCCCTGAATCCCTATTTGCATATTAACATTGGAGAAATCACTCTATAATAAGCAAGACTTATAACAACAGGGAGATATAGCTGAATATGGACTTTGATTAGACTTTTAGTAATAGGGTGATTGTTTTAAAACAACTACAAATCTCCCCTTTCTCTTTCTTTTTGTGTGTTGGCGGTGGGCACATGCAGGGTCTTCAGCATTTGCACAACAACCAAATCATCCACCGTGATGTCAAGGGGAATAACATTCTTCTGACAACAGAAGGAGGAGTTAAGCTCGTTGACTTTGGTAAAGACTGCTTGTCATTTGTTTTCTTGATGTGTGCAATTTAGCCGAGGGCAACAATTTACTGCAATTTCAAAAGACTGGGGCCTCTTTACTACAACATAGGCTGAGGGACTTTTCCAGTCAACACAGACTGGAAAATGGGGGGTGGGGGTGGGTACCAGATGGATCACCCTAGGAGAAGCTGTTTGTTAATCTATTTTCAGCTTTAGAGCAATTTTATTAAAGAGAGAAAATGAAAGTGTTTTGAAAGAAGAAGTTGACAGAAAAAGTTTGGTTTTCTGGGAAGAATTTCACATCTCAAGGCAATTGTCTATAATTTACATTTTGTCATTTCTTCTTTTGCATATGAAAATAGAAAGCCATTGGTCTTTCAAATGACTTTGTCTAGCCTTAGGCATACTTATTCCCTGTGAGCAGAAGGTAAAATAGTCCTTTGGGTCTGCAAGCTAACATCCCTTTAAATTGTGATTATTGCTGTACATGAGAGGTTAGCTGAACTGGAAGCATGAACAGGAAATGGAAGTGTGAGAGGAAATGGAGAACATTATCACTTAAGGCCAGAGAATTATTAAATATCTCCTCACAGCTCTTATGTATTGATATTCATAAACTAACAAACCATTTGGTTTTTCCTTTTTAAAATTATCAAATGATTCAATCTTTTAAATGAGTTTAACAACAGTATTTCGGCATAATTATTACAAATAATGAGAAAACAAATACAAAGACACTTTTAAAAATGTTCTTTATTGATAGTATAGTAAAAGAAAAGATTGATGATTTTATATATCCAATGTTTTATTGGTAAGAAAGGATTGCTAAAACATTTAAATAAATGATTTGTTCAGAAGAAATTACTCAAAAATAAATGAAGTTACTTTAGGTGTATGGGTCTATTTACCAAAGACAAGCAAAGAAAAATGGCAGAGGAGCACTTTGTTCAAGTCTTATGCTCCTCTTTCTAGTCATTAGGAATGGTGTAACTCCACAGATATGCTGTGTGTGTAGCATCAGAGAGGTATTTTCCACATAACCCAGGGGAGTGATAAATATGTTATAAAGGAAAGAGCCTAGGAAGATGCAGATAGGGATTAATGCTGATTTATCCACTTAACCAGCACTGCAATTTGGCAGGAGGGTAAAGGCTCCTAATGTTTCCAGTAGAAGGTTCCTGAACTTCCAGGAATGTCTAGAAATTATTTCTAGGCATTATGTCTACAAGAAATTTCTAGACACACTGTTTAGACATTAAAAACAGTTTTTTGAAACCAATTTTTTTAAATCAAAATTATGTGGAGGACTTGGTAAAATAGGAAATTATCCAAGGCTAATAGAGTTTAGGATACTCTCTGGCTTTCTAATAAAGAGTGGCTAGCACCACTACCAGTTGTGCTACCCATGAGTTCTTGGCAAATATACACCTGGTTTTCAAAGGTATGTCCTTTGCTAATGAGCTCAAGTATCCAGGTTTCTAAGTTCTGGTCATTAATAGGTTTAGTGGCAACCAGTCATTTTTTAAGGACTGCATTAGATAGTTGGCATAAAAGAATTTCTTAAATTTATAAAATAATTTACAATCTATAAATCATTTTCACATTTGCTTTCTTATTCTTAAGAAAAACTCCTTGTGTGAGATGTGATGGGTATCATTCTCCCCAATTTGGAGTGTAAAGAAAAGTCACTTTCCGAGAGTGAGGTGACCCAAAGCTATACAATTAGGAAGAGGCATTGGAAAGCAGGTCTTATAACTGCTACTCCAGTGTGCCTTTATGTCTACTTTATTACCATGCACCATAAAAAAGAGAACTGGCTGAAGACTAAGACAGATAAAGTATATTAGGATTATATTAAAACTGAGACCCTCAACATTGAGCCCTAGATAATATTATCAGTCAATTTCTTTTTCCATTTGACAAACATAGCTCTCTTGCCAGGTTTCCAGGCTTTCAGATAAGATAAGGAACTGAATATTTTTTATGTCTATACTGATGTTCCATTATAGATAATATGTGTCAATCTTCTTCCATAAAATGAAGCACTTTTTTAAGGAAGGAAATCACCCGAAATATTTTGGAAGTATAATAGAAAGAGATTTGGGGTTGATGTTGTTGATGTTTGTCTTTTGCTTCCATTTTGCAACAATACAGACTGGAATGTTTATTAGGAAAAAATATCACCTGATTTAGATGGGATGATAAATGTTCCTGCCCAGGGAGTGGTTAGCAAAGTATAGCCTGTCAGCTGAGTCTGACCTACCTCCTGTTTTTGTAGACCTGTGAGGTAAGAATGGTTTTAAAAACTTAAGTGGTGGGGGAAAAAAATCAAAAAGACAATATGTTGTGACATGAAAACTACATTCTTCTGTAAATAAAATTTTATGGAAACACAGCTACACTTGTTTCTGTGTTGCCTATGGCTGCTTTCATGCTGCAACAGCAGTTAAGTACTTGTGAACAGAGACCATGTAGCCCACAAAGCCAACAATATTTACTATCTGACCCATTATGGAAAAAGTTTGCTAACTTCTGGCCTAGCCGCATCCACTGCTCACTCCTGAAATTCAACACCCTTTTCTCATAGGGGTCTCTGCTCAACTTACCAGCACACGTCTACGGAGAAACACATCTGTTGGCACCCCATTCTGGATGGCCCCTGAGGTAAGCAGGGGGGCATTTATTTCTTTGTGTTTGTTGAGCACCTAGATGCTGTACTTTTTTAATGGGAAAGGCATATGTTTTTGTTTTTTTTTTTTAAAAGATTTATTTATGCATACAAGAACTGGGGTACAGGCCAGAGGTGTGTGTGTGGGGGTAAGAGGATTCACCAGAGACAGAGCGGGGAACAGAACAGGTGGATCTACTGAAATACACTGCTGAGGGGAGCAGCAGGTGAGACAGGAGATGTCTGCTCTGCCATGTGGGTAGCTCCCTGGTTGGGGATCAAACTTGTGCTGTATAGGCTGCGGAAGCTTCATAGATTGCATCTGAACCCCTTGCGCCCCCAGGAGGGCCCACATTTTAGTTTTTTTTTTTTTTTTTTTTAGGGACCAGGAAAATGAATAACTATAAGAAAGTGAAAATCAAAATCAACAAAAAACTATGAACCAGAGACACTTTTAGGGGGGCGGGGGCGGGAGGGGAGGGATTGGGGCCAGAATGGGGGGGCTGCAATTGTATGGGGAATATAAAAATAAAATTTATTATTTAAAAAAAAAAAAAAGGGAAAGGCATATGTTTCACCAATTTTTCAGGAAGAAGAAAATCTTTTATCCTCATTGAACTACGTTCTGGCTTGGTGAGTGATAAGAATGATCAGGAAAGCAGGATTAAGGCAGAACTAGATCATAGTGTACCTCCATGGAGTTAGAAAAAACTGTTCCCCCCCTCCCCCCGTAAGATGGAGCCCTCTGTAAGGGCCATGACTTGGCAACATTCAGGCTTTGTGTAAATGAATGAGAAGTCAACTCCCCTGGAGCGATGTAGCCCCAGTGACACATGCCTTGGTGAAGAGACAGATTTCAGCTCCAACTGACCTATAGAACTATACACTGTAGCTTTGGTTGTTTTTTTCTTACCAGCTACATAGCAGCTTCTCTTATGTACTTTGCTGGCTCTCTGGTAAACTTGGGATTTGGTTCCAATTTAATTTTGGTATCATTTCATCACATCATCTGGGAAATGATGCATGTAGAAGTTTGGGGAGAACTTTCAGCTAGATAAGGCATACCCTGGAACACCAACGAGTACACTTTGTTTTCAGGTTAGCATTTCATTCTGCAGTACCCTAGCCCATGCCAGAGAGCAACTCTCTGGGATTAAGCAAAAGGGTTCTTTTAATAAGAGGCCTCCTGTAGTCATTGTCTCAGAGATCTTTACATCTCCAGTCTGTCCCCACAGCTATCCTTCCTCCTTGTGACTGCCAAGGTACTCTCCTAATTTGTTCACACCAACTACTCAGATTTCTGTAGTGGCTCCTCATTGTTGATGGCCCACTTTTTCATGCTTGGGTAATGGATAGACACATTTAGGGGAAATAGAAAAATCTTACAGATTCCAGTGTTTACCTAAATCTTAAATGTTTAAATTGGTTTTCTTTTTAAATGAAACTAGTTAACTCCTTATCACTTATATTTATAGAACAATAAAACCAAAAGGAAAAAAAGTATGAAAAAACTACAAAGCCAGTAACATTCAAGTGAGCAACTATAATGAGACAAATGACATTATTTTTTGAAACTCATTTGTTATTTGCAACTGAGTGTGTTTCCAAGCACGATAGCACAGTTATTTCTAGTTACTTTGTCATAGTTACTACCACCTATCATGTGGCGACTCGGTTCTCCTGCCATTTTACTGTTTCAACTCGGGTGGTCTCTATTCAAAGAGCATCTCCGTTAGCCTCCAAATGGTACATTTCTGTTGGCTTGATGTCACCTTAAAAATAAACATAAATATGGAAATTGAAATTGCGTGGCAAAAGGTCTTCCAGATGACCTGGAATATATTTCACTACTTATCCTATTATCATTATTAATAATGACAAAATTATCATTGAATCAAAAACATAAACATACTGTTATTGGGACTTTGTGAAACCCACTTAGAGAAACACTGCAGGACAAAGTCAAAATCCTTTGGTTAGTGAACAAAGCCCTTCATAGCTACCTGTCCAGCCTCATCTCAGGTTCCAAATTTATTCCACAGAAGTACCTCTAGAGTAGTAAATGTAGTAAATAACATTCCCAGTCCATCCTGATATATTATTCTTTTAAACTCTTCTATATGCTGTTATATCCTCTGGAGGGACTCTCAGAGATTTGGAAAATTCCTCCTCCATCTTCAATTCTCAGCTCAAATGCACCCGCCCTTGGAAACCGTCCCTAATCTCTGGCTGAAGTTGAAAGTCCTATCCTTAAGTCTCCATTGTAGCCTTTACTCCAGATACTAATGCACCATGGCCTTTCCTTTGCAATGGCTAGCAAGCAGGTTTCCTAACTAGAGCCTAAGCTCTGGCAAGGACTTGAGATGTCTAGGTCTTTGCGCAGTGCTTTGTGCAGAGTAGGTACTCAAATATGTATCTGCTGGTCAAGAGCCAGAGGAGAAAGTGAATTTGGTGGGTAGTCTGAGAAGGGCTTCACAACTCTCTGTGTTAGCCGATTTTTCTCTGTAGTTTTTGATATATCTGTTCTTAAATGAAAATGTAAGTAAGGCCACTCAGTTCATGCTTGGGTAGGCATAATGTGGACTATAACAGTCCCTGTTGTAATCTAGAGCAAGCCAATGTTTTCAGAATTGCAAAATGTAATTAAAAGAAGACAGCCCTTGACTTTGTATACTTCTTATGAGGTTGGTGGCTTTTCAATTTCAGCTGAGTTCAATGAAATATGTGGAGAGTTACTATAAGCAACATCTTAGTGATCTGTAATAAGCTTCTGTTGCCCAGATTGCCTGGAATTGCTTCCCTTATTGACAGGGTAAAGTCAGCATCTCATCCTGCCTGCTGTAGTGGATAAATTGAGGAGTAGACAGATTACTCTGTGAGACCTTGTCAGTGCCTTTCAGGAATAAGTATCTTCTTCATGCATGCCTCAAATAATCTTTCAGAATGTGGGATTGTGTCCATTGCAGTTCTTAGGACTCAGGCCTATACCATCCTCACATTTTTATTTTCTAAATGGAGAATTATTTTTTCAAACAAAGCCTCCTATCACGCCATAATCCTCTGTAAGACTATCCACAGGAACAGTCATCCATTTGTCAATTCATTCAAGAAACATTTATACTCTCCCCTGTGAGCAATGCTTTGGGGCAAAAGCAGTCTGTAAAGTGCAATCAGCAATGGTTCAGATAACATTGTCTTCCAATGATGGCCTGCATCCTATATTGATCCGAATATGCTTTTACTTCTGTTGGTGTGAATAAGTGACATTTAGATTAAATATGACAGCAGTGCAGGCAATCCCTTTGCCAATAGAATAAAACCATCACAGGCAACCTGTGCTTTTACTCTGAAAATATAGCTGAAAGATTCTTGATCCTATTTTATTTTTGAGAAATTGAAGCAAATTATTCTTTCCCCATTTTTATTTCCCCAGGTTGAGTTACTGCAATATTTAATTTAAATAAGCTATACGACAAACTAGGTAGCTAATGGAATGTGACCATACCACAATCAAATGTTGACAAGCAGTCCAAATGCACAGTTCACTGGGGCAGCTCAAAGCTGCAGCGTGAATTCACTCTCATTTTGTCAACACTCCCCACTTATTTCCTCTCACTGCTGTATTTGGACACTATGAAAATGGACTATACTAGGTAAAAATAGCATACATTCAGCAATGTAGAAGAAGAAAAATTCTAGAGGGTACCCATAGTACTTTGAAATATTGCTACTGGGGAGATATTGCTGGCACAGTAAGGCAATGAAAGTCAAGAGTAGTACAATTTTTACAGTTTTTCAGTAGCATATTATGACTCAGGGAAGATTATTTTAAGAAGGAAAGAAAAGCCTATGTCTTTAGCAAATCACCCTGAGCAAAATGACTTAAACAATAGGAAATTAATTTTCTAGTGTAAGTGCAGAGATCGGTGATTCCAGCATTTGCTGGTTAGCAGTTAGGGAAAGCCATAAAAAATCCAGGTTCTTAAATTTCCCTGGATTTTTAAAAAAGATTTATTTTTATTTATACAAGAACTGGGGTACAGATCAGAGGCATGGGAGGGTGAGAGAATTCACCAGAGACAGAGTGAGGAGCAGAAAAGGCAGAAGGACCGAAGATACTGCTGAGGGGAACAGTGGGCAAGGCAGGAGAGATCTGCCACGCCATGTGGGAATCTCCCTGGCTGGCCGGGAATCAAACCGGCGTTGTAGAGGCAGCAGACAGCTTCAGAGCACTGTGCTCAACCTGCTGCGCCACCAGGGAGGCCCTTAAATTTCCCTGGATGTTACTGCTGCAAACTACATGGCATTCTTGTTCAGTGACTGACTTAGGGACCTTTATGTCAATACTGCCTATGAACAGCTGAGGGACAACCATGGCTCCAGGAGTCCAACAGCCACCAGCACCCATGGGACAGTTCAAACTGATGTCCCCCTTCACTCCCATAGGGCTGCTCTTATAAGTGGGTTCTGTTCCTGTCCTGGGATCAAAACCACATCCTCCAATACCACTAACTAGTATTAGCTTTCTAGTACTGCCATAACATAGTAACACAAAAGGGTAGTTCAAAACAAAAGAAAATTATTATCTCACACTTCTGGAGGGTAGATGTTGAAAACTGAGATTTGTCAGGGCCATGGCTCTTTCTGAGGCCTCTAGAAGAGGCTTTTTTTGCCACCTCTAGCTGCTGGCAATTTACTGCCAGTCTTTGGCATTCTTTGGCATTCTTTGACTTAGAGCTGTGTATGTCCAATCTTTGCCATCGGAGTCACATGGGGGTTCTTCCTCTATGTCTCTACATAACTGTCTTCTTATAAGGACACCAGTTGCAGTGGACTGGGGGCCCACCCTGTTCCAGTATGACTTCATCTAAACTCAACTCAGTATATCTGCAACTATCCCAGTTCCAAATAAGTTGATATTCTGAGGTCCTGGGGGTTTAGCACTTCAACATGTCTGTTCTTGAAGAACACATTTCATCCATAAAAACCCTCCAAATATTTAGCACCCCTCCTCTGTGGTAAATAAGTCAGGTTTCCTAGGTAATTAGCCAGTCATTTGGAACCTGTAGATCTGCATGTTATAGATACTAGTTTTGTTTAGAGAAGCTTTGCTTTGCCTGCTTGTTTCTCTCTCACCCCCCCCCTTCCACCCTCTCTCCTTTTTCTCTCTTCCCCTCCCCTCCCTTCCGGTATATGAAGCAAACATAGTTACATAGTTCTTTCTGGATATATGAAGCTATCAAATTGCCGCACCACATGGGCTCTCAACAGCTTCAGCATTTTGTTTTTCCTACCTGCTCTCTGCTCAAGCATTTCTGATGATCTCCTGAGATGTTTGACCAATGTCACAACATAACCCTCAACCTTCTGTTTGCACTGAGACTCTGGTCTCCCTGCCTGGTTTGTAGGCTGTACCTTAGTCATATATATGTATTTTTTTAAACACAGTCTTCTCATTAGCCATGTTGTCTGTTTTCTCCTCTACTGTCTCCTGAAAGCCAATTTCTTATAATACATAACATGAATAATAGTACAACATTACATAGAAGTTAAATTTTTTTTAAAGATTTATTTATTTATGCATACAAGAGCTGGGGTACAGGCCAGAGATGTGGGGGTGGGTGTCAGGTGAGAGGACCCATCAGAGACAGAGTGGGGAACAGAACAGGCAGACTGACTGAAATACACTGCTGAGGGGAGCAGCAGGCGAGACAGGAGAGGTCTGCTGTGCCATGTGGGTTGCTCCCTGCCTGGCCGGGGATTGAACTCGTGCTGCAGAGGCTGCAGATTGCTTTATAGTGCAGTGCTTAACCCTTTGCGCCACCAGGGAGACCCAGAAGTTAAACATTTTTTAAGTTGCTCACACCTACCTGTGAAATGCCAATTAGGCATGATCACATTGATTAACTATAAAGATAAGGAACCCAAGACTCTATCAGACCAAGGGCCCAGAGACCTGAAGTGTTAGGTGAATGACAGTGACTGGACTCTATGTTAAGATTCACAGAACTAGGGAATTTCCAATACAACCCATTGTTTTGTGGTCCGTATTGGTATTTCTCAGTCAGTATTTGCATTATACACATACCAGTGATATACTAGTTTATTAAAAAAAAAGGCCATACAAGCCTAATTTATGTCTATTTATGGTGATGGCATGGGGTGAGGACAGTTGACCTTTAACCTACTTTTCCCACCATCACACATGGAGAATAATTAAACTGAATGCTTATAAAGAAATAAAGCAAGAAAAGGAATCAGAGTTGTCAAAGTTTTTATTGAGGACATCTGTAGATTATGTTAAAATAATGCACTGGTATGGCTGTTGAAATATTAAAATGTTTACATTCTGGATGGTAAATGGCTGCTGTTCAGAGCCCCTTGATTGCTCCCTTGGCCACCAGAGTGCTCCCTTGGAATATTCAGACTTTCTAGTGACCTGGCAACTCTAGAGGGTAACTTTTGGTAAAAGCAGGGAACCTCAAGGACCAGCTCCAATGCTCCAGCCAGTTGATGATCAGAGTTTGAATACTGTGCCTCCTAAGAACATATATGGTGAGAAGGGAACTTTTACTTAGTGAGGACCTGCTAATGCACCAGGGACTATGATAGATGGTTTTTTAAGACATTTTATTTCATTCTCACAATAGCTCTATATAGCCAATATTTTCTCCATTTTGCAACTGAGGAATGTGAGGCTCCATGAAGTATAAGATATAGTACCCAGATTCACATAATTAGCTAATATTGCAACAGTTTTACTCCTTAGAGGATATGGGGTACAAATTATATTTACCGAAGAAAATACTAAGGCAGGAGAAGATTCTCTCTGTGCTATTTCAGAACAGACTTGGGACCCCAGAATTCAGGTTTGCTAGCCCACCATTCTTGTACCCTTTCACTTTAGAGTGTTCAGACAAGATATTTGGTGTGGGACATGTGTGTCAGTTAATGGGGACAGCCCACACAACAAAGATTTGCAGAGATGTGGTGGAGTACTCTGAAATTGGAGTGCGAGTCACATCATTTTAAAAGACGCGCATGAAGGACCTCTCACCTCTAATTTATAGGTTGACTACACTTTGCAATCCCACCAATGTGAGTAGCAGTTCATGTATTACAGATCCAGTTTACTTGGCTTTTTCCTAAAACAGGCAAAGGTCTGTTTTTGGATTAGACAGCAGACTTGTGGATAAAATAAACATTTGCTTCTTTTTAGAATTTTTTCCTTTTTATTTCCATCTGCTTGTTGTTGCAAACAAGAGCTAATCAGCTGAGCAGAGAAACAGATGTGCTGTGACGGCTCCAAAAATGGGCTCTCTCTGGCAAAGGGTCCTTGACAGGGGATGGTTGCCATAACAACCAGCTTACACCAATGCAGAAATATTGCAGGCTTTTTGCAACCACTCTTGCCTTCATTAATTATACCATTCCCACCTAAATTATATGATAATGCTTTTTCCTTTGCCACTGCCAGGACTAGAGATGACAAATGAGATATTTTGTGTTGAAGGACTGAGAAAGCCATAAACGGTAAGCCATAAACAGTACAGAGCTGAAGTATTATTATTGCCATTATTACCATTTTGTTCCCTAAATTCTAGCTAATGGTTTGGTTCCCAAAAAAGATTTAACATTTATTGAATGCTTACTACGTCCCAGGCACTAAGTGCTTTATAAGAATTAATTCATTTACAATCTTCACAACAACCTCATGAAGTAAGTGCTATTATGAATCCTCTATTTTAGATAAAATACATAAATCACAGAAAGTAGCTGCAAATCATGATTTGCACCAAACCCAATATTTGGTTTCAAAATCTCTTAACCATTATACTATAGAAAACTGTTTAGTGTGACCATCAATGTACTAGATAGAATTATCCTGCCTAATATGTTAGGCAGGAAAAAATACAATATTTCAACATTACACTGGAAATCAATGTAGTTAGTACCTGATGGAAGGATCTGGAAAAGCAAAATAACAAAGTTCTTTAGAATAGAATTTAGGAGATTTGGATTTTACTTTTAGCTCTGCCACTCATTTAAATAAGTGATTGTAGGTGCAGCAGACCTCTTCTGTCTCGCCCGCTGCTCCCCTCAGCAGTATATTACAGTCAATCTGCCTGTTCTGTTCCCCACTCTGTCTCTGGTGTGAATCCTCTCACCCCTGCATCTCTGGCCTATACCCCAGTTCTTGTATGCATAAATAAATAAATCTTTAAAAAAATAAAAAAGTGATTGTAGTTAGTTATTTTGATATGATTTCAGTTTTGGTAGAATAGCTAAGAGCACAAATTCTGAAATCAAATATATCTGGGAACAAATCTTAGATATCTATATAAGCCAATTTATCTACAGACCTCCAGTAAGTTACTGAATATCTCTGATTAATAAGAGAGACAAAAGTTAAAAGAGGGAAAACCTGTTTCAAAGGATGATATGAAATAATATGCCTGAAGTGTTTGGTGAAGTAGTTATGTAATTAGTGCTTTTAAAAGTGTGGGTGTATATTACCCCCATCACAACCCCTCCCTAGCCTGTTTTCATCTGTAAGAGGAAATTGGCTTGAGGAGTCTCTGCCTTCAAGTTCCCTTCTATTTTTCAGAAAATGCTTACAGTTTTCAGGGAAAAGCCTCTACCAGCTCTCACATCCCGTGTCTCTGGTGTTCTTCAGATAATAAAGGCAGTATCTCCCCAAGTCCCAATAAGGGTGAAGTGATGACAATGGCGAGACCTTTTGGGTCACTTTTACATGACTTTGTTTTAAAAGATTGGGGATTCTTGGGATCCCATCTGCCAGTCATTTCACTGTGGAGAACAGACTTTGGCTGTTTAGGAGATTCAAAGAGGGGGCTCAGAATCTTAGATCATGGGCCAAAAAGACCAGTGCATCTTCCTCCAAATACTCACTGAGATTCTAAAGCCAGACTCCTGTGTCAATCTCTAAGAAGCAGAGGGATTCCCTCTTATCTTGTTCTGGGGCTGACCTTGCCTGGTGCTGCCTTTGAGGACATTGAAGAATGAGGCAGGCACTTGGGGCTCTGGTGGATGAAGGACCTAGGACAAGGATGACATGACTGGGTGCAGCTCCAGCATTTAACCTCAGCTCCAGGGATGGCTCCCTTCTCAGTTAGAGTGCTGTGGGGAAGTTGAGTCATCATGTCATATGTCAGTGTGGAGGAGGGAGGCTGGCTCTGGAGGTGGTGGTGACATGTTATCACCCTCCTCCTGGTGGGTCTAAATATAGGACCCCACTCAAGGCCCTCAAATCCCAGATGTGCAAAGCACATGAGTCCTAGAGCAGAGGCCTTCTCCTCCCTCTGTGCTAAACAAGACGTGTCAAAGTAATGGCTTCTATGTGCATTTGAACTTTCTAGGCTGATCTTTTGCCCCTTCCTGGGGAGCTGAAAAAGGTCAAGGCATCTGTTATTTCTTCATCCACCAAAGAAGAACCTATATACTGTTGCCACAGGAATTGAAAGATTTGCTGGAGGAATGTCACAACTGATCTTGGCTCTTCTTGAGTTCTGAGTCCCAAGTTACCTGGTGGCAACTCTCCCATCAGTGTCTCTGCTACCCTGCCCAGGGCATGGGGACGCCACCCCATGAAAGGGAATTTACACCCATATCTGATAGTCATGGACCTGTTACTAGGAAACAAAGGGAGTTGAGCAGTCAGCACTAGAAATGGGACCCCAAAGAAGCCTTGGGTTGGGGGTAAAGTGGTTGCAAGTGTGTGTGGGGAAAGTAGTATTTATGGTGCTCTATTTCAGTTTTCCCCCACACTTTTAACTTTCCCAAGTTAAAGGGCATAAGTTCATTAGGAATGTGGACATTCTCAGGTTGTGATACCACCCTGAGGGAGGAGAGGAGAGAATCTGAGGCTGCTTGCAGATGATGGGCTATGCCCCAGCATGAACATTCAGATATTCTGATGGATTTGTGTCTCCTCTTATTTTTTAGATGCATTTGTGGGGGAGAAAGCTGTTTATTTTTTCTCGTTATTTTCTTATTGTGGGCTTGTACTTTGTTTCTGTTGCCAACCAGCTATGTGACTTTAGGCAAGTTTTTTAATCTTTCTGAATCTGTTTCCTCATCTGCGTAGTAGTACTTGATCTAAGAAGCTGTAAAATGAACTGACTTGTAGAGCTCCTTCCTCTTTCCTTAGTTGTGTTCTGGTAGAAGTAACACACCTACTCACAAAGGAAAGGGACCAGAAGAGAGTGAGGAGACAGAAGTGAGAGGTGACAAACCCATCTGCTTAAATAGAGAGTATGCTACATGCTCTTGGCATGGAAGTTACTGTGGCTGTGGTTTAAGGAACATGAAATCTCTTTGGCAGTGGCCCAGCATCCTCTGTATTGTAAGAACTCCCAGGAGATTCCTCACTCAGAAGAATAGTGGGAACCACGAGGGGTTTGCTCCTGTTGGTTATATGAACCAACTGTGTAACTTCAAGTCACCTCCCCCCCGCCACCTCTGGCACCTCAATTTCTTCTTTTGTGAAAGAGAGGGGTTGAATTAATGAATCCTAAGATCTCTCCCAGCATCTGCCTCTGGTGTGGGGAGCTGCTGAGGCAAGGAAGGCAATGGGCTTAACCTGGGTCTCCAAACAAATGTGGTCCTCCAGAGCCATTTTAGTACTAGGGACACAGAAATTTGGGCACACTGACTCACAGGATAGCTCTGTGGGTGTTGGTCATAAGTCTGAGAATAGGGCTTCACGTAAATAAAGATATATGACATATTCCCAGGGCTTCAGAAAATTGAGTGCTAACAACAGTGTTTGCAGCCCAGTCCGTCTTCCTTTGCTAGCCTCAGTGGGAAGCTTGTATTGTGCAAGCAGGATCTGTTGTTAATTTGAACCTTGCTTTATTTCTATAAAAGCTTAAGCAAGTGTTACAATCCTGAGAAAAGGCTTGTAAAACATCAGATTTTAACTAGAGATTTTTCTGAATTTCATAGCAGTATGATTTAAATTATTTCTGGTAATTTCTCAGTATGCAAACTATAAACTCAAACCTAGCTTTAAGTTGAGTTTTATAAAAGAATTTAAAAACCTACACCCCTATCAATTTCAGTTTTTAGTCCATATCTTCTTTGTCAAAAAAACTTGAACAAATGTCATATTCAACTTCCCTGAATGTTATATTTCACCAAAAGGGAAAGACTGCACTTTTTTATTTACTATCTCAGCTTGTAACTCTTTAAAATGTGTGTATGTAGAACTGATGAAAAATATTTCCCTGGAATATTTATGATTTTCAATTCCAGAGAAGTTCTATTTTAAAATCTTTATGATCAATAGCATTTATCAATTATGTTGCATGAATTGTGTAAACAAAATTAAGAATCCTATTTGCCTTCCTATTTCTGAACTCATCTTATTTGCCAGTCTATTGACTGCATTTGTGGCCTCAAGGTCAGCCAAGGATTAATAGCTTTAGGTCTATTTGCCTTGACTCCTTTAGAACTGAATTTAGCTCTTGAGATAACAGCATTTTGCCTGTGTACTTGAGTGAAATTTTAATCTCAACCTTTGGTTATAATTTTGGATCACACAATTGATTCTAGTAAAGTGGAAAATTAGAACATAAAGGGTAAACCTAATTGTGTTTTTAATGACATTTTAAAATAGTCTAAAAAACATGTTATTTTTTTAAGTTTGAGAAATTTTTTTACAAGAACAAGACATTTTTCCTTAAGGTAGCTGGTGCCACAGTAACACTTGCTTAAAAGTATTGGTCAAAACCACATTTTTGAAAGAGATTTCAATCTAGAAACTCTTTGAAATATAATTTGAAAAATGGTTTGTTGGAATGTCCACAAACTCATATGGTAACTGTTTTTTTTAACCCCTTTATATCCAGTCTAACACAAATGTTCCTTTCCGATGAAGAACTTGAGATGAGGATTGATTGTTTTTTTCAGGTTCTTATAACCCAAGTCATTCTGCAAGAAGTAGAGGGTGGATCTTTATATTGGGAGCTTTATCAGTAAGCCCTACTGTTGGTTGAGATCAAAATGATATTGTAATTATGAGCTGTTCATGGGATCATCATGATGGCCCGAGAAAGTGAAAATGTTAACCCTGGTCTTGCGCTTAAAATAGTTGGAAAGGGATTTCCTTTGCTCTTCTTGTATTAATGTCATGAGAACCTAATTTCATAACCAAAATACCAACTTGTTGATGAAAATAATCCCATTGTCAAAAATACCCTGGAAGCAGGGTATTTAGTATACTAAATTCTCTTTAGTATACTAAAGAGAATTGCCCTAGCCATCAAAGAAAGTTGACTGTTAATCTTTGCTCCAAAAATACCCTGCTTCCAGAGTATTTTTGACCTTAGTTCCTTATTTTTTCACCTTTGTTCCTTCCAGAAAAGTTTTTGGATGCCACCTTTGAAAATTAAGACAAACTTTTCAATACTTATTTACATTATAAAGCTAAAAGAAACCCACACTATTTGCTCTTCTTTACTATGCACATAATTCATGAATCCCTGTAGATATTTTGGAAAATACAAAAAGGTATACAGAAGTTAGCAAATAAAATGGTTATTACCCATGCGGTAATGACCCAATGACAGCTATGATCAACATTTTGTGCCATGCAAAAAAGCTGAATAACCAGCACTGTCATGAGCAATACTCAAAGAAGGTCTATTTGCCTTGACTCCTTTAGAGCTGAGTTTAGCTCTACATGAAAAAGGGATTGTTCAGTTTGCATGAGAAAAACAGGTGCAGGTAGATTAAATAATTTGTTAAGGTTATGCAGTGAGGGGGTCGGCACAGCAAAAATGAAGATGCCTGGCTTTGGGATTTTCCCACACCAGCCAAGGTGCAAGTCTTTCCATAACCCAAGAGTTAGTGACAGGGCCTCCCCGGTGGCGCAGCGGTTGAGCGCTGGGTTGCGAAGCTGCGCGCGGCCTCTGCGGCGCCGGTTCGATCCCCGGCTGCTCCCCGGCCACCAGAGGAGGGTCCCACATGGCGCGCAGACCTCTCCTGCCGCCCGCTGCTCCCCTCAGCAGTGTGCTTCGGTCCTTCTGCCTGCTCTGCTCCCCGCTCTGGCTCTGGTGAATTCTCTCGCCCTCCCGCGCTTCTGACTGTACCCAGTGCATGTATAAACAAAACAAACAAACAAACCAGCAAACAAATAAATAAAGCATGCCTCTATAAAAAAAAAAAAAAAAAAAAAAAAAAAAGAGTTAGTGACAGTTGGTTTTTCTCAGCCATCCTCAATAAAACTCAGTTGACCAGGCCCCCGGGTGGACCAGGAGATATGTGTCAAAGCAATTGTAACTAAGTTAGGGTACAGTTGCATCCTGTGGACTCCTGAAGTAGGAGACACGTCCTCTGTGGGGCAGGAAGGAGTGACTGGGGCAGATGTAGAGAGTATGGAACTTTGGAATTTGTTAGCCAGAGTATACTAAAGAGAATTGCCCTACCCATCAAAGAAATTTGACTGTTAATCTTTGCTCCAAATACCAGTAGAGTGAAACCGTTAGTGAAAACTTATTTCTTGACCTTAGTTCCTTACAGAAAAGTTTTTGGATGCCAAGGTAGTAATGACCAATAGTTAGGACCTTCAGGCCTACCTCTGGGTAAAAGCTTTTGGCACTGGCACTAAGGCTGCTAGTGCATAGATATGACAAGTAATCCAAGAATTAGTGTTTTTTCTTTTCTTAAAATAAGCAGCAGTGTACTCTAGAAAAGTGTACTAGAAAAGGCGTAAGTTCACATTTCAAGGTAGGAAGCTGGACATGCTCCATTAGCCAGCATCCAAACAATTGCTCTGTCACTGAAGCTTATCTTCCTTAACGGAGGCATTATCATAGCAAACATCTTTTCATAGACCTTATGACTTTCTACAAATTATTGGCAATAAAATCTCCTCAAGGTTCTCCCCATCCAGGTCACACAGAATAATCTTGTTGGCTCTAGCTAATTTGCATGCAGAGGTTAGCCTCTAGTTTGGGTGATGTGACCCCAAATCACTTATTTAAAAATTGTGAAGTCATAGACTTTTAAAGCTGGAAGGGATAGAAGACACCATTTATTCCCACTTTGCCATTTTATAGATTAAAAAACTTATGTTCTGAGAACATAAGTGATTTTTCTGCAACCTGCTAAGGGAAGAGCTCAGACCCAGCTTGAACTTGTTATAGTGCCTACCAAACTGACTTTTCCTCCTGACTTCCCTGTCTGGAAAATGACAAAACATTCTCCCGGTCACCCAGGATCAAAATGTCAGTCTTGCTGGGGGTGTCCTTTTCCCTAGCCTTCCCCCCAATCCTTCTCTCTCCACCACCATCCCCACACCATACCCATTTTGTCCTCCCCATTCCGCTGCCAGCTACATCAGTTACACTCCTGTGAGGGAAACAAAGGCTTAAGATAAATGAGAGTATATACTTGACTTGGGCTAGTGTCCTCCTTGGGGCAGTAGAGGTGGGTGGCAAGGGTGTGGGAGGACAGGCGATGGCGTTTGAGGTCTGTAGCCTTTGTCAATATTTCAATCCACTTCTCTTTATGCATTTAATATGATTTCTAGAACCTGGGAAACCTGTTTCTAGAGCAGTGCACTTGCTTGTGATTGCTACTCTCCTTTTCTTTGTGGAACACGATAACAACTGATTCAGAGAGCTCTTTGTGGTGTCACCTTTTCCTGGGGGCAAGGGAATCAAAGCCCAATGGACCACCCATAAACTCGGCTTTATTTTACCAAGAGACAAGGAGAATGCTGAGCTAAGAAGAATGGGATTACTTTTTCGTCTAAAGAAATAGTTGCAGGCTTTGGTGTTGGATTGATAGAGAATCCAGTTCCAGGATGTGTTGACCTTCCATTGGGATGCATTCTCCAGAGTGCTTCTTTAAATTCTGCCACACTTGTAAGTAACGTAAAGAGTTGTTTGCTTCTGGTTCCGATCAGTCCTGAAAGAGAGGCACCATCTGTGCCAGAGACTCCCTCTGAGAAGATGGAGTTTAGATGACAAAATCTTTAAAACACATGGCAGTTTAGTGAGAATATGATCGCAAAAGCTGATAAATCCACTGCTCTTTTAACATAACCTGTGCTATATAGAGCACGTATCACATTGTATTGATTTGTTTACTTAGCTCTCCTTCTTCTGTGTTCAAAATCTGGCCCTGGCAATGACTAGCTGTGAACTTTAGATAAGATATTTAACTCAGTTTTCACACCTACAGAATGTGTGATAATAGCACCAACCTTACAGAATGATTACGAGGATTAAAGTAAGTGTGCATTTGTCTTTCTCTTCCTCGGGATTCGTG
Source organism: Talpa occidentalis (assembly GCF_014898055.3). NCBI lineage: Eukaryota > Metazoa > Chordata > Mammalia > Eulipotyphla > Talpidae > Talpa > Talpa occidentalis. The sequence goes on from NW_023603184.1 coordinate 101,175,918, forward strand.
CCATCTCTGGCTAGTGAGTACTCGGTAATACTTTGTGAGCTATTTTCCTAGAGTAATTTTCTGTAAAATTCTTTGGAAGACTGAGCCTAAAAAATTTCCTTGTCACTTTACAAGCTGAATTTGGGGAAGAGAATTTGACCAGAGAATAATTTTGTTAATCAGACTGATTTGTCTGTAAAGAGAAGTTGAAGCCAGATAAATGTTTGGAATATTTTATGACAGCACTAGAGAAACATTAGGATATTTCCATTCCTATATTTGGGTGATTCTTGGAGTTTGCCTTATTGTCTTCTACAGCTCATCCAAGGTGGCTAGAAGTTGATTTGAATTTCTTTCCTGAAGTTGCGAATTACAAGTAGTAGACACTTTCTGTTACTTAATGAGAAGTGATGTCCCGCAAATATGCCAAGCGTTTGGAGTCCATATCATTTATTGGACATTCTAATGTACTTTGTCTTAGGAAATTTATAGTATATTCATGGTTTGTCATTTAATTATAGGTTTGTTTTAAATTTCATTTGGCTGTAGCTCTTGTTGGGGAATGAGAGTCTTGTTTCTCTCATAGGAATATGTGAATAGTGAACTGTTTGCTGATTGATAGGTCTAAAATTATGTTTTCCCCACATGTTTGAAAATGTCATTTCTGAAAGGGAAGGTGTTGAATAGCTTTCTCTGGAGATCTTTTAAAAATAGTATCGTTTCTCACCTGATTGGGGGGATGAAAGTGAGGTCTTTGGGGACAATGAAATGACCTCTACTTCTGAAAATTAGAATTACTTGAACTTTAGTTTGAATGCATGCTTGAGAATAATGTACTGAGTATACAACAAGGTATTCTATCCAGAGAATGGGGCTGGGATCGGGCCAAGGATGCAGGTACATGGAAAATGTTCTTTAATTCAGACACCAAAAGAGAAGGGCTGAGGGCAATTGTCAGAAAAAGAGTTTGAGGTCTCAGTTGAGGTGACCAGTGTGTTTGCCCGTCCTTGCAAGTCCAATTATCTGGTCTGACAGAAAGCAGGTGTACTAGTTTTCTGTCACTGTCCTGGCAATACCACACATATAATGGCTTAAAACAACATACAATTATCCCCTCACAGTTCTCTAGGTCAGAAGTCTGGTACGAGGTTACTGGGCTCAAATGATCTTCCCTATTTGGAGGTCTCACAGGCACCTCAGACATAATATGTCCAAATGGGGCTTTCCAGATCTGCTTTTCAAGCTAGAGCTGCTTCTCCTACTGTCTTCCCCATCTCATTAAATACCAATTCCATTCTGGAATTGCTCAGGTCAAAAATGGGATTTTCGTATAAGCCCCATTCAGCAAATCCAGTTGTCTCCACCTTCAAATTTATATAATCAGAATTGGATTACTTCTACTGACTTACTGAATTCCTACAGCAGCATTTTAAACTACTTTGGCTTCTTTTATTTCTTAAACTATTTTGGCTTCTTTTACTATTTTAATGCATCCTCAGTGCAACAGCCAGTGCTCCTGCTAACATGGCCCCCACATCTGTCACTCCCCAAGGCCAGTTGGCCCATCTCACTCAATATCAAAGCCAAAGACCTGATGGCTTAAGAGGGTGGGTGGCCCTGTCACCCCAGCCCTTTGTTCACCAGCAATGTTGCTTCTCTACCTCACACATCAGTGAGGTGATTGATCAATATATCACTATATCATTAGACTCTCAATGTTCCCCCTTGACAATGGCCATGGGATATCCTTGGTTGAGGAGGCAGATTTCAGGTCATATGGGAGCACCTGATCCTTCCATACACTCTGCCCCACTCCTTTCCCCAGCCCCATGTGATAGCCACCAGAACCTGAAGGGAGGGACTTCTCCAGTCTGACTCCAAGCCAAGCCCAGGGATATTTTTTGGTTCTGTTGCTCTTCTATGGAGCTAGATCAATAACAGAAGTGACAGCTGCTGCTGAAATACAAAGTTTGAAGAGAAGGCAGGTGTTCTTAGAAAAAGGGAGTGGTAGGCGTGGTTCCTATTTTATGTTAACCACAACTTTCAACACCTTTCTGCTCAATTGGCTACACTCCTGGGGATTTATGTAGGAAACAAGCATCTTAGAGAAAAACTGTTCCTCGCTGTTGGATCCAGCAACTATAACTACATCAGATGATAAATCAATTACGCACAAATACGGTCTAGAAAATTCACATCTTCTTATTATTGGAATTCAGTATCAACGCAGCCAAGTGACTGAGAAGGGGCCTAAGATCAGCCAAGGCCTTTAGGACATTTGAGGTGGCAATGGGGTTGATTGATGTATCCTGCTTTTGTCTACTAGGTCATTGCTTGTGAGCAGCAGTATGACTCTTCCTATGACGCGCGCTGTGACGTCTGGTCATTGGGGATTACAGCTATCGAATTGGGGGATGGAGACCCTCCCCTCTTTGACATGCATCCCGTGAAAACGCTTTTTAAGATTCCAAGGTAGGACACAAGATGGCGCTCTTGGCTCATTAGTTCCTCATCAAAGCGGCTCATTAGAGGGATAATAAATAGCTCCTAAACAATTTCTCTCCAAACCCGAGAAAGCCTGACTGCAAAACATATTTCTTTTTGAGAAAGAAAGGAAGTGGAGTCGGGTGGGGAGAGGTAGTCCTGAAGTACTCTCATTTTTCTGAGATGTTCGTTTTTTGGGCATTGCACAAGAAGGCTAAAAATTCGATTTTGGATTATCTTTCTAAATAATGGTCTTTTGTTTTTAACTACATAATAATATCTGGTCATTTTTTTCTAGTTGGATTCTTTCTTGAGTATCTGAGAAATTTTGAGGACAAAAAAATATTTTTTGTATCCACTCAGGTCAGTACTAAAAAGCATCAAAAAAATATTATATCCGTCGACTTGCTCTTCATCTCTAAATTTTATTCTTAATGGTGAATTGTGCTGAAAGCAGTCTGTTTGAAGGACAATTAGATGATAGCATATTTTCTATAGTATGCGTCAATAGAGGTGTCTACAGGAAGCTTGGTGGTTTGTCTTTCATCAAAATTCGGCCAACTCAGGGTTCTGGTTCAGAAAAGGAGGCTACCAGGGAGTTTAATCCTGCCAGGTTGCAAGATTTGTATCTTCCACATTCCTCTTTCAAAAAGACTGCGTTAGGTCTGCTGGGAGTTCTTTAACCACTTTAACAATAGTGTTAACCTTTCGTTATCTGCACAATCACTCAGCTATCACAGCCTTTAAAATTTTCTTCTTGATTGCAATTAGCATTTCTGATTAGGTCTATTTATATGCAGATGAGACTCCCCGCGTTCATCATCATAATGTTATCATTTCATACCTAATCCAGATGTGAACTACCACCCACTACTGTTCTGTAAAACAGAAAAGCTGGTTTTCCATCCAAGTCAGCCTTAGTTTTTTGCTTTTTCCAAAGCACAAAAACAGGTTATGGTGATTAGAGAAGCAAACAAAGCTCCTGACTTTTTAAATTAAAAATCTGGTGAATGTTCAAAAGCGATGTATAGAACACAGGATTCCCCAAACAACATTATATATAGCAATATGTCAGAATATGGTGTTTGAAATGTGTGCGTGCCTGATTTTTTTTTTACACATTTGGTTTACTTTTTATTTATTTATTGTGGCTACATTAATCTCCACATATCAGAATTGAGGTTAGTAGGCAATTAGCAAGATACGCATTTCTTTTTAAAAATTATGTGCTGTATGCAGACCACCTGTTCAAAAATTTCATAAACTGATGAGTGTGAGGCAGCTAAGGAGGGGAGTGTGTGTTTAAATAGACGGTGTCTCTGTCTATTTAAATAAACACTATCTCATGATTCCTTTTAGCTTGCTTCTGCGCCCAAACAAGCCTCTACTCTCTAATAATCGCTATGCTCTTCTTCCCTTACCCTGTCTATTTGGAGAAATGCTTCCAGATCTGAAACACAAATAACTAAGGCCCCCACTGCTGCTTTAGGACAGGGTGAACCTAGGAGCAGGTATTTTTTAAAAAAAAGGACATTAGGGGTAACAAGGAATCTTTCCCAACATAAGTAGGAGCTTTGTTCCTTCTTCCTAGTGGAACCTCCTGCCCTTTTACCATCTCTTGGCTCCCTTGCAGCTTGATTGAACTAAGGAATGACAACAATAATCGGTCAGCAGATCCTCAGTGCGATTCTGTGTGCTCAACTCTTGCCGTCATCACTGTCTTAACCCTGCCTACTTGACATTCCTAAGCAGGGAAGATGGAGGTTTTATAAAGAAATGTAGCATACTTGCATATACAGTACAGTTTTTTCTTCCCAAAACTGGGGAAGATAATGTTGGTTTATATTATACTCACTAAAGTTATTTACTTAAAAATTATCCTGCCGTTCTCACATGAAGCCTAGAGATTAACCAAACTTGTATGCGTGCGCTATCTTAATTTTAAGTGCTAAAATGTATCCTTTCCTCAGAGTTGAAAAATTAAGCATTTACACATTTTAAATAGGTATTAAGGTTTTTTTTTTAACCTGTGTGTTTCAAGGAGTGCGTTCTCTCTGTGTCTCTGTGTCTCTCTGTCTTTCTCAGCATTTCCTTACCTAATGGAAAAAAGCAAATGATAAATAATGGGAAAAAATCCAGTGGTTTCAGAATCCCCCCCCCCTCCATTTGCAAATGAATGTTTTTAGCACTCTAGTGAAGTTCATTTCGGATTGCTCTGGAATCCAGAACACCATGAGTGACTTCCTCCTCTGACATTTCTTACTTGCCTCTTCCCTATGATCTTCACCTTACTAAAAATAAATTAAGTTAAATACCCAAGTAAGGGAAGTCAGTGAAGAAGAGACTTTCATGAATTACAAAGGATTTGTGAATTACTGAAGTGTTGCTTACATGTGAGGTGAGTGCCTCAGATGTCAACAAGACAGGTATTTACATAGGGTCCCTGGGCACTGTCAGGAAGTATTAAATAGAACCTGCCTGAATGTGGTTGACTTGCCTGCACATAGCTCTCCTTGCTCTTCCTCTCTCTGCCTCCACCCACCTTCGCCTTTGCCTTGACCTTCACATTAGAAGATGACGCATGGAGTAATCATGACCTGTCTTTGAAATGCTGTGTGACTTGCAATCTTTCTTATATTGCTAACACAAGGAAATTATCTGCTGATTGGCAGAGCATCCACTATTTGCTGAACCTGTCAGCATGTGTCATCTTGTCTGATGCCTTTGCTCCAAAAACGTCACCCCTCTCTGATGGTTGCTGTTCTGTTACTGCTATTTTTTCCCAGGACTTAGGAGGAAGGAAAAGAATGAAAACCATTTCTCTGTGCATCAGTCATTGGGTTCAACACTGGACTCCTTTAAAATTCAAGAATCTTAGAAGGATCCTGCAGACAAACTGGATATATTGTTTCAATTAAAGGGAGATCTATTTCATAGGTATAATTGGAAGAACCCATTGAGTTAGGAGAAATATATTATCATGTTGGTCTTTTGGCAATCAGGTTTCTTGCCTTAGCTTGGAGTCTTTGGCTAATGATCTACTGACAGGCGAAGGTGGTAGTGTCCAGTGAGGGTATGTTTACTTTTTTATTTTATTTTTTAAAAGATTGATTTATTTATACAAGTACTGGGTACAGTCAGAAGCGCAGGAGGGTGAGAGAATTCACCAAGGCCAGAGGGGAGAGCAGAGCAGGCAGACTGACTAAGTACACTGCTGAGGGGAGCAACGGGCTGCAGGAGAGGTCTGCGCGCCGTGTGGGACCCTTGCCTTGCAGCCAGGGATCGAACCAGCGCTGCAGAGGCTGCGGGCAGCCTCACAACCTAGCGCTCAACTGCTGTGCCACCGGGGAGGCCCAGGGTATGTTTATTGAACAGAGACTGAAAGCCATGTCACCTGCCCATTTATTTGGGACAAGAAAGTGGGTGACTCTATCCAGTGTCTTTGTGCACATTGAAAGCTTCTACTTCATTCCTTGTGGAAAAATGCAGAAAGGTTTCAAAATTCCCAGCAGAAATGTCCTTGACAGGAATTGGATGGAACACAACAGCCTGAACATTCCAGTCCCTGAAGCTAGTGATTTTTCCCTTCTTAAAGAGAAGTTTCTTGCAGTAGATGATTCAAGAAAAGGAGAACTCATGATAATCACCAACTCACATTTAGGCTTGTTTTCCTTACCAGATTTAGGTTATTCTAAACTGTACCCAACTATATTACTTTCCTAGGGATGTCACAACAAATTTGGTGGCTCGAAGCAACAGTAATTTATTCTCTCACGGTTCTGGAAACCAGAAATCCAAAATCAAGATGTTTGCAGAGCCATATTCCTTCTGAAGGCCATAGAAGAGAATTCTTCCTCACCTCTTCCACTTTTTAGTGGCTTCTGGTGTTCCTTGTTTTTTTTTTTTTTTTTTTTTTTTTTTCTTGTGGCAGCAAAATTCAAATCTCTATCTCCATTTTCATTTTACTTTTCTTTCTTTTTTAAAGGTTTATTTTTTTATCTATTTATGCATACAAGAACTGGGGTGTAGGCCAGAGGTACTGCGGGTAGGAGGGTGAGAGGATTCACCAGAGACAGAGTGGGGAGCAGGGTAGGCAGACTTACTGAAATACACTGCTAAGGGGAGCAGCAGGCGAGTCAGGAGAGGTCTGCTGTGCCATGTGGGTAGCTCCCTGGCTGGGGATCAAACTCATGTCGCAGTGGCTGGCGATAGCTTGATAGTGCTGAGACTTTAACCCTTGAGCCATCAGGGAGGTGCCCATCATCTGATTTTTCTCTCTTTCCCCTCTGTTTTCTTTTCTGTCTTATCTAATAAGGATACTTGTCATTGAATTTAGGGCCCATCCTAATGTAGGATAATTTCATCTTGAGACCCTTGCCTTAATTACATTCGCAAAGACCCTGTTCCAAGAGACATTATTTTCTTAGATTCCAAGTGCGCATATCTATTGAGGGGGTCACAATTCAAACCATTACACCAAGCAACTTTTATGTTTCCCAGATTCTCTGAGAAACTAATTTGGGGCAAAATAGAAGACAACCAGCTAAATGATGATGGAGAAATGATTATAGCTAACATCTATCAAGTACTAACGACATGATAGCACAGTGCCATTTCACAAATATAACTGTGTTACATCCTCACAATAACCCTGTGAAGTAGATACTATCACAACATCTTTTTCTAGAGGAAAAAACTGGGAGCTCAGGAAGGAAATCCCTAGGGGATTTACTGTTACATAGAAAATAGAAAGCCCTTACTTAAATTGTATTTATTTACTGAGGAGCTATGACTAGAGTACTTAGAAATATAGAGGGCATCCCAGTATTTAATAAACTTATAATCCATCATCACTCCTTGTTCCCAATTTTAAATTGACATTGTAAAAGTAAAACTTAGAATTTTGTTAGGGTTGATGATTGTGTCAAGGAAGGAATTAAAGAATGGAAATCAAGACTGACATCATAGGTGAGCATCCCTCCTCTACTCGTTTGATTTATGACCCCAAAATCATAAATTCTTCTCTTCTCCAACCATCCCTTCCAATACCTGCCTTTAGTTCCTAATTTAGAACACTTAAGACAAGTGTTTGAACTAAAGAATTATAGAACATGTATTATATAAAAGTAGAGAGGCACTTCAGGTTATCATTACTGGTGCCCAGAAATTTCTTGCCGTCCATACCTCCTTGCAAAATTTGCAACTATTCACATCAAGGCTATTTCTGGTATAACCAGTATCTCCTCTTCTTGCTTTCTTACTATTTTTTTCTGTAGGAAATGCTTGCTTTGGTTCTGGGGTAAATGGAAATCTGTTTCTGGCATTCTGAGTTGGAATGTAATTTTTTCATGGAAACAATGTTTTAAATGGTTATTTAGGAGGAGGCGCTACAACACATAAATTTTTCACTTTGGATGCATTATTAGACCCTCGTGTCTAACTAGACTTTTATAGTGGAGTCTGAGGACTTAGCCTGTATCTAAACTTTATGTTTATGGAAGAAAAAAATGCTTTCCAAGTTCTAAACTACTCATTTACAAAAGTGCTTTGAAACAAAAAACAAACATTTTTTTTTTTAAAAAAAATGCTTTCCAAGTTCTAAACTACTCATTTACAAAAGTGCTTTGAAACAAATCCCTTTGAAATAAGGGATTTGGTAATGCGGGTGCCCTTGCATTGGGACATCTTTAATTTTGTTGACTCTAACTTGAACACTTGAGTTGCAAAGATAAATGACAGTATATTTTCTTCCAAGGAGAACATCATTTTACTGTTGCTTCCCTATTCATTGGGATAGGTGAAATGGGTAGTTAAAAGAGAGGAGTAAGGAGAAATCAAAAAGGATATTCTTGGTTTACCTGGATGATGTGCGTGGCGGGGCTAGGAGAGGGTAAGTCACCCCCCGCCCCCCACCAAACATCTGTGAATTTATGTGAAAGGCCTCCTCAGGGATTCAGTGGCTACAAATGACTCATTTTGAAAAGGAATCCTGGGGCCAGATTTTTATTTAATTTCAATCACTTTTTAAAGGTAAAGATTCCTTTTATTCTGACTTTCCTAATTCACAAACCAAATTGTTCCTACATGGGAAGCCTGATCCTCAGCTGCCAAAGGATGCAGAGGCAGCAGGGAGTCCTGAGTCACCAGTAATTGTCTTACTATTACAGAATTGTCACAGGACATTTTCCCTTAGGGCTGTGAAATACAAGGAGAAGAAATTAAAACTAGACTATTGTTGCAGAAGTGTAATGAGTGAGGGGGATGGGTGTTTAATGGCACAGTAAGGCAGGATTTGCCCTGGGGAATTTTGGTTTCTCTTCACCAACCCAGGTCACTAAGCTATTGGCCTTTGGAGCAATAAACCTTCACAATCCCGGCTTCACTCATAAAGCAAGAAGAGCTAGAAGAATTAGCATCATTTAGCATTTATTGAGCGCCTAGTAGAAAAAAAAAGTTTTGAAATACTCCAACAGAAAAACAGTAGTCTCTTATGACTCTTTTTCTTTCCTTGAGCGATTTCTAGAACCATGTTTAATGATTGTGGCCCCTATCACTCTGGAGCCTTGCAGGAGCCCTCCTCTCCCCCTGGTCATCCTCTCCCTTTCTTTGGGAACTCATAGCTGGAGGCAGCTGGCAGAAATGCCCCAGAAGACCTCCACTCTGTGGAACATATTTCCAGACTCTTTTGTAATTTGAGTTGAACAGCTGGAGCCGTTAGTTCCTGTGGAGGTACAGCTTGCTGTCCCCCTGAATCCTGGCAGGTAGGGAGAGTTCAGCTTTGCAAAGTTTCATTTGGGAATCAGGAGCAAAGCAGGAACATACCTTCAGTGACTGCTAGTCCCTGTCAGTGTTGAGTAAGAAGTCCATCCCAGAGAAGGGCGTGGCCAGAGTGCACGGTGCTGACTTATCTTTCTTTCCTCATTACTTTCTTCCTCATTACTCAGATTTCATTATTTTGGTAGCATTCACTTGGGCTAATTCTACCAAGGCTCCTAAATGATAGGGAGATGAACAAAGTGGATGGGCAAAGAAACCAAAGGCTTTGAGGCACCCTCCCCTCCTTTCCTCTTGACTCCAGAAAAAACTATGTAATAAAGGTGAGGAATAATTATAAATGGCCTTCATGGGAGGATAAAGATAAGGTGATAGCCTGGAAGAAGACTTTTTGCAACTGGAATTCTCCATTCCTGGAGAATCATAGCATAGCTAATATCATCAGAAAGAAAACATAATGTTGTAGTCAAGCATGGGTATTTGCATCATTTATCTACTGGTTCATAACAAACTTAGTTGCTTAAAACAACAATCACTTTTTATCCTCAAGAACCTCTGGGTTCTGTGAATCTTGATTTCAGTTGCTGGGGATTTGACTGGGGTCTACCTATGGCAATGGCCCGGATGACTTGGTCTGCTTTATGTGTTTCTCATCTTCCAATAGGCTAGCCAGGGCTTTTTTCATGTTGGTTCTACCTGACATTTGTTCTAAGCATAGATTCCAGAAGGGGTACGAAATTGGGCCATTAGCAATATATGCTGTTCTATAGTCTGTTCTCTTGTGTTCCAACACCAGCTCCAGCTCGACCAAGTTACTAAATGTCTCTGTTTCTCAGTTTCCTCCATTGTAAAATGGAGAGATGAATAGTATCCATTTCATAGAGTTGTTTGAACACATAATGAATGTAAAGTGTTCCAATCAGGAGGTAGCAAACCTTCAACTTATGCTGGGTTCTATGAAGGGGATCTTCAGGGTGAATTTATATTGTAAGGAGTTTGCTTTTTCTTGCAGTTCAAGAGTTGAAACCATCCATTCAAAGAGCCACCTATGAGATCAATCATTTGAAAGCCCAGCTAATTGATTAATTGATGATTGTAAGGGGAATTAAGAGTGAATGAAAACTGATATCTTAATATTCTTTACTATTTATACTATGGCTATCTGAAGGATTCTGCCATGAATATTTATTATCACAACTCCTTTGCTAGTAGATACACACCTGAGAGATGTAGCCCCATATACACCTGTGAAGCCAGAACCTGCCCATCAGGAAGCAGAGTTGTTCTTAGATCCCACTCCTGTTATGTCTATAATGAGTGGCTGTTGTCAGTTTCTGAAGAAAAATGAGACCCAGTGCTTTTCCTCTCTTTTCAGTTCCATATATGTGTGTGTGTGTGTGTGTGTGTGTGTGTGAGAGAGAGAGAGAGAGAGAGAGAGAGAGAGAAAGAGAGAGAGACACTGTGTGAGACTGTGTTCAGCGCAGGAGTTGTGTCATGTGAGCTTGGCTGCCACCCTCTTTGGCCCCCTTGGTAGATATAACTTCCCCCAGTTCTGGAAATTTCTCAGTCTCAGGTAAAAGGACAATAATAGAAATTCTAGACAGATAGTCACAGACCCAAGAGTGGGTCTCATTTTTGTCCCAGTTTTCTCTACCAAAAAAAGAATAATTTTTTCCAGCCCAATCTAGAAAGGCTAAAAACTTTGTAAAGACAGACAGAAACCCAAGGCAGGCAAGGGAATTGTAACAAGAGCACTTTGTGATTCCAGATGAGTTCAGGTTTCCTCTCTGGGAAGAGTGATACCCTAAGTACTGAGAGAATATACAGGTGAGTGAGGCTGCTGAGCCACTGTTAGTGATCTTGGAAGAATTTCGGAAAGCACAAAGTGTTAGAGGACTGAAAAAGGAGAATGTGCTTCAATTCTTCAAAAAAGAGAAGGCCAAAGAATCTGCAAACTACCCTCTGGTGAGCTTGACTTTCATACTGGGCTGATTAGGAAGACTCTCTTCCCAACTCCCTAGAGTAGTATATGAATTCTTAGAAGGAAAGGTTGTGATCACTAGGAATTCCCTGAAAATGAGCCATGACAGACTAATGTCTTTGTGTAGTGTTATTGCAAGACTGGTACAAATGGGACTCTTTTAGACATAACATATTTGGAATTTTGCCCTTAGGTAAAATCTGTTATCATATCTTTGTGGCCAAGATGTAAAAGCCTAGACTGTAGAATAGTGACAGTGATGGATCATAACCCAGGAAAGATTGTACTGAGGAGAGCTAGATAATGGTGTCACTGTCAGGTTGGTGGCAGATGATCAGGAGGCCTTAGGCAGGGCTCTGCTGACCATCCTGCCTGCTGAATGTTTTAAAATGTGTAACGAGACGGAGGACATTGCTAACTAGTCTGTCACATTCATCAAAGGGGTAGCTGGTATCTGGATAACATGTTGACTTGGAATCCCCAAAGACCCCAGTTGCCAAGAAGAATGGGGGTCTTTAGCTAGCAAATAGGTTTAGGAAACTTGGTGAGCTGTATAGGCTGAGAGACCATGGGTTAATGACCCCAGAGGAAATGAATTTAATTGTGCTGTAGGCCCATTTTGGGGGGAAGGGGTGGCGTCAGTAGGGGCAGTGGTTACTATCTCTGGGGAGCCTTAAGAAACTAGTCTGACTGTGGTGACGGTTCACGGGTGACTTGGTGGTGGGAATTTTATGAGGATTACCCCTTTGTATGTCGTACAAACACGAATGATGATGTTAAAAGAGATATAAATATTTATAACTATATATATATATATAGTTATAAATATATAAAACCAGTCTGAGCAACACCCCCAGAGATTCCAATGTAATTGGTCTGGGGTCAAGCTCAGCATTTATATATATATATATGCAATTAATTAATTTGACAATAGTAAGTCAATCTTGCATGGTTAACATGAGGATTGATAGAGAAGATATCACACTTACTCCCACATTGGCTGTCTCAGCTAGATCCCCTAGTACTACCACAAGAGAATCTTACTCCAGCAGAATTCTAATGGACCTGAAGCATTTCAAGATAGGATTCAGATGTCTCGATGCTGTTCCTGCTCCTGCTCTTTCAATAGTCCATTATCCTCCCCGAATGGAAAAGGAATTATCATCCTTGGACAGAATGTTTCCCACTCTGATTAAAGTACCTGCATAAACAGTTTTCTTCAGCACATGCCCTACATTCTGTGCGTGCTCAGTAGAGAAGAATATGAGTGTCCCCAGGTGCTGAGACTGTTCTCTTTAGCAATAAGTCTCACCTGTCACAGGGGCCCTTAGTCCTGGCTATAAGTTACCTCTTAAGCCTTAACAAATCAGTCTGGTACCACTCCCAGAGGTTCCAGTGTAATTGCTAGGGGGTCCAACTCAGCATTTATATAAATATGCAATTAGCTTTACATATATGTGTGTATGTAGGTATATATACACCTTGCATGGTTAACATGCAAGAAACAACTGTCAGATCATTATTTAGGTATATCTTAAAATTACTGAATCTTTTCTAAAAATTCTGGTTTCTGCCTTTGCCATCCTCACTCCATGCTTGAGAAGAGATTTGATGCTCAGGAGAGTATGTTGCACCTTATAAAAAATATAAAGGCATTAAAAAGGATTCCAGCAAAATAGCAAGCTGTGACTTTTATGGATTGAATTTTGGTGTTTCCCCTATAAATGATATGTTGACGTCTTAGTCCGTAGTTCCTCAGAATGTAACCTTATTTGGAGGGTCATTGCAGATGGAGATAGTTAAGATGAAGTCACACTGGGGCAGGGTGGGCCCTTAATCCATTGTGACTTGTGTCCTTAAAAGAAGAGTGAGTGGGACAAAACAAACAAGAGATATATGAAGACAGGGACACACAGGAATATGGCCACTCTGACACAAGCCAAGGAATGCCTGAGCCACCAGAGGCCGAAAGGGACAATGAAAGATTCTTCCTTAGAGTTTTGAGAGGGAGCATGGCCCTGCTGATTTTGGACTTTTTGTTTCTGGCACTGGGAGAGAATGAGCTGCTGTTGTTTTCATCCACCTAGTTTGTGTATGTGCTTTGTTGTGGCAGCCCTAGGAAACAAATACAGTGACTTAATCTAATTTGAGCCTGTTGCTCCTGGAGGGCTGCCAAAGGCATGGTTAGCGTTTGGATGAGAGGAGGGAAAGTCTAGGAGAGTCCTAGAAGGGTTAGATTGGCCAGCCTTCTTCTCCATTAACCTCAAGGCAATATTTCGGTAGAAATCAAGGTACTCTTTTCAAGAACCTCCTTCCCCAAGCAGATCTGCCAGAACAGGGAGGAGCCCCTCCCTTGCTCAGTGTTCAGTATGGAGAAGGGAACGTTTCTTCCCTGACTTCTTCCTAGACTCAAGACTGCAGGAATGGAATAGAGAAAGAAAGAAAAAGGTTCTTAACTTTTGCTCTTTCTATCTCATAGAAAACTAGAAATAGTACTTGGGGCATTGAGAAGTAGCTACTTTGCTCCATCTGGGATTGCAGTGGGGTGTGTGGAGAGTTCCCAGATGATCCAGTCTGGCCCACCCAGGCCAGACCAAGCATGATGGAGCACGGTCTAAAGAGCAACATCAGCTGCTTCCTGGGTCCTGCAGGGCAGCGAGCAGGTGGACATCCCTCAATGTCTTGCCTCATCCTGGTTGGTAGGGTATGGGCACTGGCTTCCACCAGGTCTTGTGCAGGTTTTGCTCTTGAGCTCCTCACCAGTCATGTGCCCCATTTAGGGAATGGGGAGGAGCACTATACATAGAACCTGAACCCCACAACCTTATTGTTTCCTCTGTATCTGGCCCTCAGTTCCTGCTTACAGTGGCTTCACATTCTTGTTGCTTCACATTCTGCTTTCTAAAGTTTCAGCACCCCCCCCTTCTGTGTGCTTCCTGTCCTTTGAACTGTATAGACGCTTCTGCACACCTACTACTGTTATCAGTCTTGATGGATGTGGCTGCCCGTGGCTAGTCTTACCCTTCAGTGCACACCTAGCTCTGATGAAACTGTTGCTTTCTTTCCTCCTTCCTTCTGGAAGAGTTGAGGATAGGAAATCTGCTTGAAGGGCTGAGGGAGAAGGGAATTGAAATCAGGCGTCTTTAGGTGATAGGGATCCTGTCTGATTTGTAAGTTTCTAAAAGTCTTTCAGCATCTGCATAATAATAATGTCTTTGTGTGATTTTAATATCTTCAAGCTCAACCCCATGATAGCAAGGTCTTAGCTCCGTATTCCCTGTATTAATTTCCTATTACTGCTACAGCAAATTGTCACAAACTTAATGTGACAATGCAGATTTATTATCTTATATCTCTGAAGGTCAGAAATGGAAATGAGGTCTCACTGGGCTAAAATCAAGTAGTCATTAGGACTGAGTTCCATTTTGGAGACTCAAGGGGAGAACCCATTTATCTTGCTCTTCAAGCTCCTAGAGGCTGTCTACATTTCTTGGCCCCTTCATCCTCTTCAAATCTGGCATTGACTGGCAAACTGTTTTCCATATTGCAAAGCTTTGATACTCTTCTGCTACCTCTTCCACATTTAAGGATCCTTGTTTTTATACTGGTCCATCCAGGTAATTCAGGGTAATCTTATCTGCAACCTTAATAATTCCTTGCTATGGAAAATACTATATATTCACAGGTTTTACATTAGGACATGGAAATCACTGGAGTCCTTTATTTATAATAGCCTTCAAAGTATTGCTCAGGAATTGTTAGAAAATCTGAAGGTATGCTCCATGTGTCCACAGTTAGTGCCCATTCAACCATCAAGAATACCCCTGCCCAGAACTAATAAAATCTATATGGAGGGTCCAGGACCCCCTGATGTTTAAAAACGGTATAATCTAATGCAGCCATGAACAGAGGAGAAGCCCAGAGGCTGGGAGTGAGTTTCCTTATGTGATATGGCTAATTAGGAGAGAGAGATCCATGACTGAAACCCACACATTCTGTCTCCCGAGTTTAACTCCAAGGTCAGGTGAATGTGGGGAAACTGTCCTGTCCCCTTCATTACTAGACTTGGTGGTGATCCTGCCTTGATGATCTATCAATCTGACAGAGCTTGCCATTCCTCTAGTGACTTTAGAGGAACAAATGGAAAGATTTTTGTATTTTTGCCTTGGGGTTGATGCAGATGGGATCATCGTCCTCCAGCGTTCACATGTTGGCACTTTCGTGTCT
The DNA here is from genome assembly GCF_014898055.3 of Talpa occidentalis. Taxonomy (NCBI): domain Eukaryota; kingdom Metazoa; phylum Chordata; class Mammalia; order Eulipotyphla; family Talpidae; genus Talpa; species Talpa occidentalis. The sequence goes on from NW_023603184.1 coordinate 101,191,363, forward strand.
ATCAAAATGGGGGAATATTACACACTGTAGCTAAATTTGTTTATCAATAAAAAAAATTGTTCATTGGCTTGGTAATAATAAGCTCTTCAATAGGAAAGGGGTGAAAATAATCAATACACCTGGCATAAAATTACAAGTAAGGAAAGATTTACCTCAAGGGGGAAAAAGTTTGCCAAATGAGTTTGGCAAAATCTAAGAGTTTCCTAATTAAAACTATTTCAGTTCTCTAGGAGCATGTGTGTGAATAGTGACCTACTTACAAATGGACTGTAAGTTGATGCTTGGAATTAATTTATTCAATCATCTGATGAATATTTATAGAGCATTTGCTGTGGTCAGATACTATAGTAGGCACAACAGTGAACAAAACATATTCCCTATCCTCATGGAACTTATATTTTAGAGGGGGAAGAGAAATAATAAACATACAGACAAAATATCAATATATGATATGCCAAGTATTGATAGGTGCCTGACTGAAGAAAATTAAAGTGGGATAAGGGGAAAAAGAGGACAGCTGGGTTAGCAGTTACGGTACTGAGAGAAGGCCTCTCTGATAAGGAAATGGGAAGAGCATAAAGGGAATGATACCTTGGAGTGGAAGTGCTAGGTCATAGGCCATATCTATTTTTAATATTTTGAGTAACCGCCATACTGTTTTCCATAGGGACTAAATCAGTGTACATTTCCAATAATAGTGTACAAGTTTCCTTTTCTCCCATATCCTCACCGACACTAGCTGTTTCTGGTCTTTTTGATCTGGGCCATTCTCACAGATGTGATCTTATATCTCATTGTGGTTCTGATTTGCACATCCCCAATGGTTAGTGACGATGAGTGCTTTTCCATGTGCTTTTTGGCTTTCTGTATGTATTCTTTGGAGAAGTGTCTACTTAGTTCTTCTGCCCATTTTTTGATTGGGTTTTTGTTGAGTTGCATGAGTTCTTTACATATTTTGGATATCAGCCCTTTGTCAGATGCATTATGTGCAGATATTTTCAACCATTCAATAGAGTACCTTTTTGTTTCAGTGATAGTTTCTTTTGCTGTGTAGAAGCTTTGATATAATCCTGTTTGTCTATATTTGCCTTTGCTTCTCTTGCTGTTGAAAACAAATCCCCAAAGCCAGTGTTGTAGAGTGTTTTGCCTATATTTTCTTCAGTGTATTTTATGGTTTTGTCCTTTTATCTATGTTTTAATCCATTTTTCATTAATTTTTTTGTCAGATGTGAGGCGGTGATGTAGTTTCAGTGTTTTGCGTGTGGCAGTCCAGTTTTCCCAATGCCATTTGTTGAAGAGACATGCCTTTCTCCGTTGTATACTCTTGGCTCCTTTGTGATAGATTGTCAGAAGATATGCTGGTTTATATCTGGGCTCTCAATTCTATTCCATTTTTCTGTGTGTGAATTTTTGTTGCGATATCATTGTTTTGATAACTATAGCTTTGTAGTATACTTTGAAGTCTGGGAGTGTATTATCATTCTTTCTCCCTTTCTTGTCAGAACTGTTTTAGCTACTCAGGGTCTTTTGCAGCTCTATATGAATTTCAGATTGCCTGTTCTATTTCTTTGAAGAATGCCATTGAAGCCTTGATAGGGGATGCATTGAATATAAATTGCTTTGGTAGGATAGCCATTTTAACAGTATTAATTTCTCCAACTCATAAGCAGAGAAAGGATGAACTGGAGAAAACAGGAGGGAGAAGGCAAGGTAGGCATGGAGAGGCCATTCCACGGTCCAAGCAAGTCAGCACACAACAGAGGAAAGTGAAGGTAGCAGAGGAAAGGGTAAGCAGCAAAGGGAAATGAAAGGTGGCAGCCTGGCAAAGGAACTTGCTGACTGCTTGTGTGGCAGGGTCAGGGGCCAAGGAGAAAACAAGGCTGGCCCTTCCCCAATGTCTGCCATGTTCTGGAATATATAGTGAAGTCATCCTGTAAATTGGGGCTTCCAATCAAACTGTGGGCCTAGCCTTTTCCATGTAAGATTCTCACTTAAGCATCCATCTTTACTCATTCCTTTTGTGTATTGGGGGCCATTTGTGTATTTGATTATCTCTCTGATAGGAATGTAAGAACTTTTGAGAACTGTTTTTAACTTTCCGAATCTTAATAGATGTCATAGGACCTAAGACCAAATTGTATATATACTATGTGCTAATTTTTTTGAATAAAAAGTAATTTTGAGATAACTGAGGATAATTGTGTCATTAAATACAAAAAAATCTGAAAATACAGACGGAGAAATTGATTTGCTAGAAAGTTGGGAGGAGATAATGGAAATTAGAGTGGACAGGTAATATAGAATTAGAATCAGACTACCTTGGTTATTTGTTACTGTGTAACAAATAATGCTAACACTTAGTGTCTGAAAATGCTTAGTGGTTTATCATGATATAGTAGGTGATTCTGTGGGTCAGAAATTCAGGCAGGGCTTGGATAGATGGTTTTTCTGCTCCACATAGTGAAAATCCACAGCAGTATTGACTTGGCTGCTGCATTCAGCTCAGTTAACTGAACTGGAAGGCACAAAGTCCGGGAAGCCTTCACTTACATGCCCCTGGGCTCCTCCATGGGGCTCTTCTCTCTACTTGGCTTCCTCACAATGGGATAGTCTTGGGTAGCTGAACTTCATGCATGGCAGCTGGATTCCTAGAGCACGAAAACAGAGCCCAGATCTCTTAAGGCCCAGGTATGGAAATTACACATTACTTCTGCCACATTCTACTGGTCAGCACAAGTTACAGGGCAAGCCCAGATTCAGTGGAAGGAAAATAGATTCCACCTCTCCAAGGGAGGAGTGGCAGATAAATTTGCACCCATTTTAAATCCACGCAGCAGACATTCCTGCATTTGAATCCTGAATCTGCCACTTCTGGTTGCGTGATTTTGGGTAATTTATGTGCACTCTCTTAACTGAGATAATATCAATGCTATTGGGTACTGTGGGGGACAGAGATGATATGGCCAAGTGCCATGGCATGTGGTTGGTGCTCAGTAAAAACCAGTTACCATTATTACTACTGTTTCGTGTTCTTAAATGATAAATATAGTGAAAATTGGGAAGAGATGTTTGTTGGATTTGAATTTTAGGAAACTTTTGGTGACTGATTTTGGAAGAGTAGCGGCAGGGTGAGGAGTAAAAGCCAGTGGTAAAGTTAAACTGTAAGTGGATTTGAAGGTAGTTTAGCAGTGAAAGGGACTGTCATGTGGGAAAATCAGGTTAGAGAGAAGGGCAAGCAGAGAGGTGGAAAATGAAGACATGTGAAAGGAGATAACCGATGAGGGCAAGGTTTTAAAAAGTCTTCTTAAGGTCTTCCAGATTATATTTAAGATCATATTTAGAATGCTGTGATTATGAACCAGAGAAGCATTAGGGTTTGCTTTTGTAACAGGACTTGGTCTCTTTATTTAACTTTTCTTGTTTTCTGGTAGAGGGGCCTCTTGTTTTGATAGTCCAAAATCTCCCTTTGGTTGGAGTCTTCGCCTCAATTTCAGAGTAATTCTTGGCCCATAAGTCAGACCACTGGAGACTCTAAAACTCTGAAAAGTTTCATAAAATCCAAAAAGATTCTGAAAGAAAGCACTTTTCTTTATAACTTGGATGGTAAATGTGAGTAAAAAAACCTATATCATATATGGTTTTGGTATAATTATAGGATAACTGAGGCCAAAATCAGCAAATTAGTACTATTAGGAACAAGCAGAGAACAATCAAGGTCAGGCTATGTAGGGGTGAGGACACAAAGCAGAGGAGCTGTCAGGTCAGAGATATTTAAAAAACAAGAGCTTTAAGGTAGATGGAGATAGAGGGAGTTAAAGGAGTTTAGTCCCCTGATTGGGTTACAGAGCAAGTAATGCCAGACTTTGTAGCTTGAAGAAAATCTGTGACCTTGCTGGAGGTTTACTTTTAGCTTCCACACTCTTATGCCTCATTTCTCTCTTCTTTCTAGTTAGGAACCCTTCTCTCCATCAATTGGCTCATTCCAAAAAGTATTTAAGGCCATTTGCAAAAACAGACCATGCAATAAGATGAAAACAATCAAGGGAAGAAATTTTGTATGAATAGAAAACAAAAATAGGAAAAATATTTAGTCAGAGGGAGATCGATAAAACACACAGCACACTTTGTTATTCAGCTGTGGACCACACATTGCTTCTTAGCTTCCTAGCTGTCAAGGCAGAGAGCAGATTTCAGAAGATTAAAAATAAACCAAGCTCAGGATGGATAACATAGTAAGTAATGTCTTTGCTATCATCTTTATGGTAAATACAATGCTATTTTGATTAGATTGATATCATGACTATAAAGAAACATACAGTTGAAATTAATAAAACTCATGTGAATAGCTCTCTTGGTAGTTCTGGAAATATTTTGAAAACAGAGATTCTCAATCCTTGCTCTTTATTAGAATAACCTGCTGGACTTATTTGACACAGATTGCTAGACCCAGAGTTTCTGATTCAGAAGGTCTGGTGATGGACAAGACTGCAAGAAATCACATTTTTAAACAAGTCTCACATGATGATGATGTTGCTGGCCTGGGGTCCAACTATAATAAAACTCACATTCAATGGAAAAATTCAAGTTGTCGATTATTATGTACAATATGGATCCTGTAACTATAAATTTCCACCTATTTGGATAAACATAAACTCATGGGAAAAGACTCAAAGGATATATTTCTAATTGTTAGCAGGACTTTCCCCTGAGAAGGAGCAGCACTTTTGCTTTGATTCTATATATAGTTACATATTATAATTTTCTGCATGGAGATATATTTATTTATCCCTGTGTTAAAAAGAGAAATTATGAAAGGAAATAAAAAGAACTAATAAACCCGTTAGTAATTTTAAAAGAAATAGGACTAGCATCTGAATGGGATAGGTCAAGTGGTAGAGTGATGGACCATTATGACAAAGAAAATTTCATGTTGAATTTTTCTCAGCTCTCAGACTCTAGACACACACCCTTTTACATTTGCGGTAACGGTCTACTTCTTGAGCCTGTTCTCAAGTTTTGGATTTAACTTTTATTCATTCTCCTTGGCCTTAACCCAGTGCTACCAACTTGCATAGTTTATGCTCCTGCCCCTGTGGCTCTGCATATTCTGACAGTCACTGTCATCATTTTGTGTTGCCTAGGTTATTGCAAGGTTGTTGGGAAGGAAGCTTAGCTTGGTTGGAGTGAGGAGGGGGAGCTGTGACCCAGGGGCAGGAGGGTACTCACCAAAGGAGCTCCTGGCTACCCGTTGCATGAAGTTGGACATTTGGTAACTTAAATTGTTTATTTCATCACCCTTTCTTTAGTCAAATTTGTATGGCAGATGTGAGAGAGGAGAAAGAAAGATATTCTACTCCAACTAGCACTATTGAGACTACTACTAGCTCTATAGTCTTGGAGTTGTGTAACACTTTGTCACTTATACACTATCTACATGTAGTGTTACTTAAACAAGTGTTATACTAGTTTTCTAGACATGGAAATTGAAGCTCATAAAATTTGCTATTAAATACAGACTTAGTTTTTACATTCAGATTTTATAACCTCAAGTCTAGTTTCCAAGATTTCAAAGTGATAAGGAGCTCTTCTTCATCTCCTCAAGCATTATTTTATTATTTGTTAATTGGGTAAAGAAATGGGTGGGACACAGGAAATAGAAAAGTAGTGGATATGGTCTAGCTCTTAATTTCCTAATTGGAAAAGGGAATAACCTTAAGGTAAATATTATATTTTATTTCTCAATAATGCACACATTTCCTTCCAACAAAATAGAATTGTATAGGTAGCTCATAAATCTCTTGAATAGCGGGGCCCTCCAGTGCCTACAGTTATAGATAAATCATGCTGAGAGGATGCTGAACCATGAAATGATTCTGTTAACATGTCATCTGTCTAGAATATATTTTCAAATCTCCAACAGAAGGGTCTAAATTATGATGGGAGGTGGCTTAGCAAAGTTGACACTTTGGTATTTGACCCTTTTAACCTCCTCCATCTGCTTCTTCTGCTTGGATCAAGTCTAACCCATTGGATAGCATTTAACATGGCCTACTGGTGAGAGTCACTGGAATTAACCATTTTAAAGTGCAATGGACCCGGAGAATCCTTTAGCTGTGCTATTTTGTGAAAAGTGATATATCAGTGACACTTGTCTGGTCATACTAAGGAGTTGTAAAAATTGCTAAGAGTCATAGTGAGAACTTTGATCCCAAAGATGGAAAATTTAATGAATTCTTTATGTCCAGAACTGCCTCTGACACTACGATGGGATTTGGAAAACTTCCTTAAAATTGCTCTTTTTTTCCAGTTTCGTTGAATGTAGTCTCAGGTTTTGAGATGGGAACTATTAGGTTTGAGTGGACTGTACGCACCTGGCTTTAGTATGTAACAATGTGAAAATAGCTCCTTGTATCTAGGAACCTTGCAGATGCCAGCTTACTGTTGTAGCACTGTTATTTTCTACATTTTATCTTAACATCCCTAACACAAGTGACTTACTACCTTTTCTAAATGAGGACAGAATAGACCACTTCATTTTTGATTTGAAACATAGAGTAGGTAATTCCAATGGTTTTCAAAGCTTGGCCTCTTAAGTATGAACATTATTTGGGAGTAATTTAGAAATGTAGAAATGTATATTATCAGGTTCTATCCCATATCCACTGAATCAGAAATTTTGTGGATGAGACTCAGTGGTTTGCATTGTAACAAGCCCTGAAACAGACCGTTCCTCCTTGATTCCTTTCCATGTCCTCTGCCACTGATGTGGTACAGCACAGCTCTCATCAGTCCTCCACCTGAGCCACTGGAGCAGTTTTTCTTCCTGCATCTGGAGTCAACCTCTAATCCATTTTCCACACCTGATTTTGTCTTGTCATGAGTGGTGCACTCCACTACTCTAAAGGGATCCCAAGTTTCCTTACTTTACTACACAAGGAGCGGGCCCAGGCAATGGAGGCCATAACACCATGGTAGTGATGGGGATGTGTGGTGGGTGGCGACCATTATGAGAAGTACTGGAAAAACTGCTCTTTCTCCCTTTTCTTCTAGGTGGGGTGGTGTTGTCTGTATGTTGTTCCCTCAGGATTAACTTTGTCACCCAAGGCTTAAGATCAAGAGGGTCAGTTTTCAAAAGTGGTGTCTAGAAAGGGCCCTTCATATTTTAGTTCCTACTAATTTTCTTTTGAAACTGCCCAAATACATCCTGATCTGTCTTTCCTAAGGAAGACATCCTCTTTCATGGTTCTTTATGTTTTTTACTTACTGTGTCTTTAGCCAAGAATGCTCATTCCTCTCTGCTCTCATATACATCTTCCACATTCCTCTTGGACCCTACTTCTAGCTATGTGATCATTATTCCTTCAAACCCAACTCATTTATCACCTCCTCTATGGAACCTTATTCGGATCCATCAAACAAGATTAAATTATTATGTATAGTTATCACACAAATGTTGTTTTAATAAGTAATTTTTACGACAGTGCTTTATTCCTGGAATAAGACATTTTCAGACTCAAAAGGAACCCAGTGTCCTAGGTGACAGCTGTAATAAATGGCCTAGAAATCCCACTTCCAATTCCAAGCTATATGCTTATTTGTTATCTAAATGCTCCCAAAATCCACTTTAGTAAAATGAGGAAGTATTTTATACAGTAAGCAAATCCTGTTGCTTAACCATTCTACTACCTTAAAACTGTGCCACCTGTGACTGTAATTAGGTTGTGAATATTTGGGTAGGCATGTACATGGCCAATTATAAGAAGCATACAAAGTAAGTTATTAAATTATTATTGATAGCTTAAAGTGATGACTATAAAAAAAGGCAGATAGGAGTAGTTATATATCATTCTTTACAGGTAGATAATGTAACAGTTACCTTTCTTGTAAACATAATTCTTTGTTCTCCCTTCCCTTTTGTAGGAGCAATTTCCTGTATAAATTTCACCAGAAGAAAAAGAATCAGGACTCTGATAAAGGGGATGTGTTTTAGCTTTATTTTTTATTATTTATTTATATCATAATTCTTATTTCCTGTTTCTATTTCAGTCTAAAAGAAGAATTGTTTTGTGAACCTCTTTATCTGCCCCCAGATATGGGCTATTTTGTGCATTATATGGTAAATGGCTGCAGAGATAATTGTTACTATTCAAAGTGTGCTGCTCAGGCAGGCAAGAGATACAGGAAACACCAGCTCTCTTATGCTCTAGTAATGGGAAATGTTCTGCTGACAAGGTCAGTGCTGGGGCTGAGTGTCATCAAGCGGCACAAGGCCTTGTGCAGCACCTGGAGAGGGCTGAGCTGAAGGCTCCTGCTCTGTCTGCTGTTGGTCACTTGAGCATCTGACATGTAGGGCTCCAGCTGCCCCTAGGAACGCAAGCTTAATAGTAGGTTGGCTGCCTTTGAAAGCACACATGTTCTTTTCTGATCATAGATATTTTTAATATTGTTCCTAGAGTATTTTTGAGCATATTAAGCTTTAAATAGCATTTCCTAAGAAGTTAAAATTAAAAGTTGCTTTTCATTGACCTATTGCAGTCTTTTTTTTTTAATATTCTTTTTTTTTTTAAGATTTATTTATTTATACAAGCACTGGGTACAGTCAGAAGCGCGGGTGGGTGAGAGAAGTCACCAGAGCCAGAGCAGGGAGCAGAGCAGGCAGAAGGACCGAAGTACACTGCTGAGGGGAGCAGCGGGCGGCAGGAGAGGTCTGCGCGCCATGCGGGACCCTCCTCCGGTGGCCGGGGAGCAGCCAGGGATCGAACCGGCACTGCAGAAGCTGCTGGTAGCTTTGCAACCCAGAGCTCAACCGCTGCGCCACCGGGGAGGCCCCCTATGGCAGTCTTTGTGGCAGTCAACATATGTGGTGTGCACATATGTACATGTTACTAAGTCAATGCTCATCAGTTGCTGGTTTTCAGAGATTCTTGATTTCTGCATAATGGAACATAAGAGTAACTGTATTGTGGCTGCATGTGATTGCACTAAGAACTCACTGGGTACTGCTTTTACAAATGAAAGTAGGTCAGAGGAAAATATATCTTTTATAAACACTTTCTTCATTCAACTTAGAAACCATTTCTTTCAGGCTGGCAATGTAATGATAGCCCTGCTGGGAACTAGGAATTTTTTTTATCTGTATTGTTTTATCTGATTACAAAGATAATATATGCTGACAACAAAAATTCTGATATCATACATACATGTTTTATAGAAAATGAACACCTGCCTTAATTCTACCCTTTAGATAGTACCATTGTCAACAGTTTGTTGTACTTCTTTCACTATTTTCCATGCAGAACATGCATACACTCATATACATACATTTCTGCTGTTTGCTTTCCCCACCAGCATTTAGGGAAATGTTATTTGGAAGAGAATTTTGCAATGTATCATAATAGAAATGAACTTCTCGATGTATCATATTTTTCAAATGATGTTTGTGTGTTTGGAATAGGTTAAGATAGAGGCATTTTCAGTGCCTATTTATCTCCATAATTATCCAAAGTCCCAGAGAGGCTGTGGATGGTTTATTAGATAGATTTAGGAAGAATAACTGCAGTACTAAGCCTTTTCCTACAGTGGGTTTCCAATGCACAAAGCATTACAATTATTTGGAGACAATCTGTAGCCTTGGAAACAATATGGCAGTAGTGACATCAGCAGCAATTATATGTAATTTTTATCCGCAGTTTATCACCAAGGTAACCAGAGCAGGTTTCCCTGCTTGAAATTTTAAGAATGTCGTAGTCTTCTATACAGCAAGGATGTAGGAAAGGATTATACTCAGAATTCTTTCTACAGTTAATTCTATTTCCCGTATGAAACCGCTCTTTGGAATTCAAATAGCACATATCTATTTTTGGAAACAGCTGCAAGCTTTTGAAGCTATTAAATAAGATTCCAAATATGCTACATGCTAAATAGAATTCATTGTGTGTTTAAATTTTATGATGTTCTTTCCTGTTAAAATATCTGCTCTTGCTTTGAACAGCAGCTTTAGGACACACCCTTTTACAGAAACAGGAGAGATAAGTGGACCATCCCACAGTCCTTGTGAAACTGGCACAGACTGGCTCATTCTGAAAACCAGTCTCTACGAACAACAATCACAATTGCCTCTTCTTGTTTTTAAAGGTTCTGGTCAGTTCTCCCTGCAGATGTCAGAAAACTAGAGATGGGTTGTGGTGCCTCTAGTTAAAAGTGACAACGGGTGCTTATTATATTTGGATTCTTGGCTTGTTCCTTCTTAGTTCAGATAAGTTACATATTGATTTTGAACAAATGAATAAACAACCCATTTCCCTTTTGCCCTGAAGCTGAGCAGTTCTTATAATTGTTAACTCACATATGTCACTTCTATATGTAGCTATAGGTACATGAAGTTCTATAGGTAGAACTTCATGAAGCAAAGTCCATGGCAGTGACCATTGCATAGCTCCTTGCTGATCTAGGGTGGAAAAATTGTTAGTGCAATTTATCTGTCCTTTTAAAATCCTGGGAGAGGAGGCTGAGGGAGTGGCCTAGATGAAATATCTGTCTTTATGGAATCAGTTCAATACCAATTACCACTGAGTGCCCTCTATGTGTCACCCTTGCACAAGCTGGTGAGTTCAGCATGGACACTCTGGGGCCCCAGAGTCTGATAGGAAAAAGTTATGTAGATATGGTTAAGGTTTGAACAATATGACTGACATTCCCAACATCCAACAATTTTGACTATAAGCAACAGAAGTTTCATGTGGTTGCGCCCAATAGATGGCAGTGTGACATCTATGTGTGACAGCTATGATAACAGAAAGCGTGCAGTGGAGTTGTCCAGTAGGGGTGCAGAGTTAGAAGGGGAAGAGGCAAGTTCTTATGCTTTTAAATTTAGATTTCGTGTTTTGTATTAAATATTTGAAACATACAAAACTTAGAAAATAAGATGATAACTGAGTCTCCCACATTTGCTTAAATTCCTTCTTCTAAATGAAAAAAATACACCCTGTCCTCTCATTCTTCTTTTTCCTTTCCTAGAGACAATTATCACACTGAAATTGGTGTGTACTTTCCCATACATTAAAAAAAAGTTATTGAGTAATGAAATAATAAACATATGCATTATTCATAATATTGAGCACTGTTCTAAAATTATTATTTAAACAGTCTCATTTATAGCTGCTTTTGGTTGTTAAATATATTTTTGAGTTTTATCTATGTTATACATGTAATTTGTTCATTTCACCTGTGCATAGTATTCCATATTTGGACTGTATCATACTTTATTCATGTCCTTATTGATGGACATCAACATTGTTACTACAATATAAGAGGATTTCTTGGAGGATATACCTAGAAGTAGAAGTGCCATGCATTGGATATACATCTTCAACTTCATTGGATATTGCTAACTTGCATTTCAAATTTTTTTTTGGTCTTAATTAGTTTATAGAAACATCTTATAATCATGGATTCTAATCTTTTAACTGCCTTATGTGATATTTTATGTCAATATCTTCTCTCAGTCTGTGACCTGTATTTTAACTTTATCATATTTATTGCTGTGCAGAGGTGTTCAATTTTAGTGTAGTCAAATTTCCCAGTCTTATTTTGATCATGCTTTTTACATTGTAGAAATCATTACTTAAATTTAAGTCATAAAGTTATCCTCCACATTTTCCCCCTGAAGTTCTTAAACTGTTGTTTTCATCATTTAATCTAAAATTTTCAATTTTTATATATGACATGAGAGAGAAACCTAATTTTCTTTTATATGGAAGTTCATTTGTTCTAATACTACCGATCTATGATGCTTTCTCCACTGATTTATGACATATGAATGAAATAGCTACATATAAATAAGTAGTATTTACATGTAGAACTGTTTCTGGACTCTCTTGTTTAATTGGCTTATTTGATAATCCTGGTATGAATATCAGACAATTTGAATGATTTTCCTTTGATAGTGATCTTGGTATTACAAAGCAAGCCCTGTTTAATGAGTGAAGTTGCAGAGTCTGGACAGGAGTTGAGAATGGATGAGGGCAATTTCCTTAACAGCTAATAAACAATGTAAAAGAAATGACTACATCTCTCCACTGTTCTGTTCTACCTCATAGAATTACACTTGAAGTTCACAGTCTTGGTAGCAACAGCAAAGGGTGTTGTCTTTTAGATCTGAGGAACCTAAAGTTGGGGGTATGACTATATATCAATAATTCTTCTCTGCTGGCCTTGGAGTTCTTGCTAGGACAGCATTGGGGCAATTGGCCTCTTTCCATATATATGTGTATTGTGTGATCTAGAAATTTCCATTTATGTTAACTTAGGGGCTTTCTACAGATAGATTTCTCAAGGTCACAACATTTGGAATTGCAAATATTTCAACAGTAATTTGGGAAGGACAATTTCTTTAAGATATTTAGTCTTCACGTCCATCGAAATGGCTTAGTTTTTCTTTAGTTTAGGTCGTTTTTCTCCTCCAGTTAACTTTTATACTATTTGATAAGTTTTTCACATTAAATAAATTTTATTCTTCATTTTCTTTTGTAACTATTATAAATGGTATTGTTGCTTGTTAATTCTAATATTTATTAGTTCTTACTAGTTCTAATACCTATTTTTGTCCTGTGTTAGGCTGACTAGATAGGACAGTGGGCCTCTGTCTTGTTTCCCATTTTAAGAGAATACTTATATTATCTTACAGATATTTTTTGTGTGTGAGAATACTCCCTCAGGTCATACATTTTTCTTGCATTGCTAAGAGTATCTTCTAAAAACCATGAATAAGTACTTTATTAAATCTTTTTAAATACTTATTAAAATAATTAATATGAATTTTCTTAGTAATTATAATTTATAATATTAGTGAAAATAGCTTTTTCCTCTCTATTCTTCAGATTAGATCATTTCTATTGATTTATCTTTAAGGTCATTGACTCTTCATCTCCATTCTGTATTTAGTTCTTCTAGATTTTTAAATTTTAGTTATTGTATATTCTTTGTTCTAAATGTTCTATTTATTCATGTTTATATGTACATATATTTCTCCTGTTTTATTGCTGAGAATTTTTTACTCTTTCCATTCATTTCCAGAGTGCTTTCCTATACTTGTTAAAATATTTTAATAATAGCTGTTTAAAATCTTTGCTTGGTAATTCCAATATCTGTGCTATTTGGGTGCTGATGTTAGTTCAGTGTCTTTCCCCATGTGAGTTGAGATTTTCCTTCTTATTTGTGTGCTGCATAATTCTGGATTATTGTACAACATTTTGAATATGACACTATAAGATTCTGTTTAAATCTATGGAGAATGTTGGTATTTTTTTATTTTAGTAGTCAATTGGTCTGGTTAAGTTAGGCTAAAATTTCTCTCCAGTCATTTGTGAGTTGTGATTTTAACATCAGTTTCAAAATTTTTTTTGTTTTGTTTTGTTTTTTAGTTTAAAAACTTTTACAGTATTATTCCTGCATGTATACACTCAGTGGCCAATTTGGGACTTGGGTAGTGGTTTACCGCTTAGTTCAATTGTCAGTGTTTATTGGTATGCTAGTTAGGATCACATCCACACATGCAATTTGGGAGTATGTCTAGGAATCATTTAAAAAAAAATCCCAAAAAACTTTATGGGATAGCTTTCCCAAGCTTTTTCTTCTCTGTGCTCTCAAATACTGTCTGGTTTTCTGTAATTCCTCTTTAATCTTTAGGCCAGAAACCTGGGCATTTATTTTACTTCTCTTCCATATGCTTTCTATGACTGCACTTGTGTCTCAGGCCAAATGGCTGGATAATAGAGAGAGAAAAACCTAACAGGAGTTCACTCTACCTTTTTGGGACCATGCTTATTGGCTCAGACAAGAAAAATCCTTTCCTTAAGACTTACGGTGCCAGTTGCTGCTACCAGGAAGCCCCTTTTCTTACCTCTCAGGGCTGAATTAGGAGTTTTCTCTCTCTGTCCCAAGTCTACTTCTGGCTTTCAGGCTGCCATGAGACCAGGCTCGGTTGAATGGTACTTTGAATTCTGATTTTCCCTCAATTCTGCTTCATTTTAAGAGTCCTTAAATAACTGCTCCATACATTCTGTCCAAATTTTGTAGCTGCATGCAGTGTGAGAGGCAAGACAGAGTGTGTTTACTCTAACTTATCTAGAAATAACAGTATCTTTTTAAATAAATTATTGATCTTTTTTAAGAAATAATTTTTGACATGATCGATATTATTTTTTTCTTTGTTTCCTATTTCATTAATTTCTGTGCTTAAAAATGAAATTCTCTTCATACTGTTTTTTTTTTTTTTTAAGACTTATCTTGCTATAACCCTCCCTAATATTTTGTGGAAAACTTAGCTCAGGGGCCTCCTGGTGGTGCAGGGGTTAAAGTCTCAGCGTTGTCATGCTATTGCCAGCCACTGCAGCTTAAGTTTGAACCCTGGCCAGGGAGCTAACCTACATGGCTCAGCAGACCTCTCCTGTCTTGCCCACTGCTCCCCTCAGTAGTGTATTTCAGTAGATTTGCCTGTTCTGCTCCCCACTCTGTCTCTGGTGAATCTTCTCACCCCTTGCATTTCTGCCTGCACCCCAGTTCTTGTATGCATAAATAAAAATTAATCTTTATAAAAATGAAAGCGAAAACTTAGCTCAACCTTTCTCCCCCTACCCCATCTTTCTTTTTTCTCCTTTATATATACATGGAAACAGTATGTTTTAAAATTTCTCTTAAAAATGATTTTGTATATGTACTATTGTTAGTCAGTAGATTTTTAACTTATAAATTTATTTTACTCTTACAAATAGTTTGCTATATTTTAAAAAGTTAATTTCTAGCTTTATTGCACTACATTTAAACACTGTGGTTTTATATTGTTTGTTGAGTATTTGTGAATCAGTTCATGGTCAGTTTTTGAAAATAATTCATATATGCCTGAAAGGAATATGTGTTCTTTAGTAACATTGAACAAGACCTTATATTTTATCATCAAATTAGGTTTATTAAGATCCTCACATTAATTATGGATTGATCAATTTCACCTTATAATTCTTTGTTTTTACAAGTACAGAACTACTATTTATTACTAACGAATAGTTCCCTTTGTCACTAGTAATTTCATGTTTTACTATGCCAACTACTTTTTATTAGTATTTGTCTTATTAAAGCCTTGCTTTCAACTTTGTTGTGTCATTATACTTAAGGTGTATCTTATAAATAACTTTAGCTGGATTAAAAAATCAACTTGAATCTCTTAGCTAGTTTATTTTGTTTATACTAATAATTTCTGATATCTTTAGATTCATTGCTAGTACTTAATATTGTTTTTTATTTTTCATATCGTTCTCTCCTTTTTTTCCCTTTGTTTACATTCTATTATATTGATTGAATTTCTTTTTTTCCTTCCCTCTCCCCCATACCATATGGAAATTGTACATTAGATTTATATTATTTTAGTGGATACAGTGAAATTCTCAACATACTGTATTGAGTTAATAGAGTCTAAAGATAATTTTTATCTTTACCTATTCCCTAAACAATAGAAAAATTTTGAAAAGATTTAACTATGAATTTCTCAATTTTTCCATGTATTCTTCCTTATTCTTAATATCCCTTCTTCCTGAATTAGTCATTATTGTTATTAACCTTCAGAAAACTTACCCATGTTTACCAAATCACTTTGTTCAACATAACTTCTTACATCCTATTTTTCATTTAGGATCAAGGTACGAACTTAAATAGTTTTTCAGAATATTTGAATAATAAGCTCTCTAAGTCTTTGTCTTTCTAAAAATATCTGTTCTTTATTATAAAACAACTTCCTTTTTGAAAAATAACTTAGCTAGGAATAGCGTTCCCAGCTATTTTCTCTCAGCATATTGAAGATGTTATTGCACATAATGCTCTTAGCTCCAAGAAGCCCACTTTGTACGTGCTAAGCCAATGGACTTCTCCCACTTAAGATATCTTGAGCTCATAGAAGCCTACTGAAAATCTTCTATCTAGAAAATGGAAAATGTTCCTATTAAATTGAGAGTTTATGGATGTTCAGAAGCTCATTCATTGCTCCAAGTTGTAAGACTTACCGGCCCTCCACAAAGGTGGGAGATTTTTCTAAGTGCAGGTAAGTCATACATCTTTCCATGTTGAATTTCAACCCTATTCCCTTATCAGAACTTTTACTCTGAGAAGCATAGACCATATGTAAGTTATGAGAGCTTCTGTCTTCCTAGTGTAAGTCTTAGCTGAAAGAAAGGAGTGATAAAAAGAAAAAGCTGGCGCAATATGGAAGAAATCTCTAACTGACCACCCATATAGAAGCTGAAACTGAAATATAAATTGCTGAAGTGTCACTAACCAGTTTTACCACTGATGAGTAGTGAATAGCGGTACTTCTATGCCAATGCCATACAGCACAGGAGGCATTTGAACGGACTTTCCTACAGGAACTATTTTGATGTCTCCACTTAAATGCAGACCTGATATAGAAGATTCCCCTTATGAAAATATTGGGAAACTCTAAAATATATGGGATTAAAAGGAGGCTACAGAACTTGGCAGAGAGTTCAGTATTGGAAGATATTATGGTTTGCTCATGGGCCATGAGACCAGTTTTCATAGTCCAAAAGAGCATAGAATCTTTTTATGAATAGGAGGGCACCATGGGGAAAATTCACAAGATGATATATCATTTCTTCTTTATCTTCAACAAACTTATATAGCATCTATTATGAAGGATGCACTTACTAAGAGCTGGGATATAACTAAAAAAACAAACAAACAAAAAAAAAAACCCACTTTGTATTCAATCCCCTCGCCTCTCCCTACATTTAATAGGCCTGAGTAACAACTCCTCCCCCTACATATCACATTGTGGCCATAGACAGTTAAGAACGTGTGGGTGTTCTTACACCTTATAAAATGAATCGAGCTAAATTATAGCTTCCCATTTATAAAACAGTGGTAGTCTAAATCTGCAGAATGCACAAATCACAGATTACCATAGTAACTCTGCATTTCCCAGGAAGAAATTGAAAAAGGCACTTTTTATAAAAATAGAATATTGATGTTCATATCTATAAAGGAATTAATTTACTGACTGATAGAGGGGAAAGAGAAAAGATGAGCCATCGGGCTGCATTTTAATGTGATTGTGATTATCCCCAGGATGGCAAGCAGCTTAAACTTGTTCTTTTATTTTTGCAGCAAAGAGCAGTTTTCTTTTCAGCCTGGTTTGTGTATAGATATAGTTTCCAGAAATATAAGGAGTAATAAGGAATTAGAGAACACATTTGTAAAACACTGAAAAGCCCCAATTTGTTTCTTGCTCTGATCAGTTTGATGAATGTTAAAATTGCTTGTAAGATACTTAATTGTTGTTCATGATTAGTAGAGAAACATTACTACATAAATAGCTTATAAGTATACTTTTAGCAGCTGGAGAACTCTAACCTATCGTTGGTGCCATTGTGAAACCAAAGACATATATGAATGAAAAATGATTAGACTAGGAAATAATGATGATGATAATCATGTTCTAGAAATATATTTGGGGAGGTGATAGAATCTTGATGAAGGTTTATAATATGTGTGATATATGCCATATACATTTCAGGGCTTGTTCTCTGGGAATTTTGCCCCAGAGAATTAAAATTGTTCTAAAGGTAATTTGTTTTATTCTCAAATCAGTTTTCAAGTGATTAAAGACTCATCCAAGTAAATAAACCCCAGACAGTGAAATTTTAGGGCTCTGTGGCAGGAATAGAGAGGAAAGTTTTTTGTTTTTTTTTTAATATTTATTTATTTATTTATACAAGCACTGGGTACAGGCAGAAGCGCGGGAGGGTGAGAGAATTCACCAGAGCCAGAGCGGGGAGCAGAGCAGGCAGAAGGACCCAAGTACACTGCTGAGGGGAGCAGCGGGCGGCAGGAGAGGTCTGCGTGCCATGTGGGACACTCCTCTGGTGGCCGGGGAGCAGCCGGGGATCAACTGGCGCTGCAGAGGCTGCGGGCAGCTTCGCAACCCAGTGCTCAACTGCTGCGCCACCGGGAAGGCCCTAGAGAGGAAAGTTTAAGGAGATGACTTTCCCCTAGCAACTAGCAGCATCACATTCTGGATAAGGTTGTTTCCAGCTGGTCAGAAGTAAGAATAATGTGGTTCTTCTCTTGAGGCTATTTGTGTTTTAGCAAGAGAGATAAATCCTAACACCTAAGGACTAGAACTCTAGTTGAAGCACATACTTTTAAATGTGGGGAGAGGGCAGTAAGGAAGGCAGGACACAGGAAGAATTATGTTGGATCTTTGATGAGTTTTAAAGAGCCAGGAAGCATATTTTGAATATCTCAAGACATTTGTGCTTTCATTGTTGGTGTGAGGTTGTATAAGCTCAGTATGGCAAAGGTCTTGATTATTCTCAGTTGTGTGGTACTCATAATAAAATAACTCACTTTATATGAAACTTGATTTTTTTTTTTATGATTTATTTATTTATTTATTTATACAAGCACTGGGTATGGTCAAAAGCGCGGGAGGGTGAGAGAATTCACCAGAGCCGGAGTGGGGAGCAGAACAAGCAGAGTGAGGAAGTACACTGCTGAGGGGAGCAGCGGGCGGCAGGAGAGGTCTGCGCACCATGCGGGACCCTCCTCCAGTGTCCAGGGAGCAGTCGGGGATCGAACCAGCGCTGCAGAGGCTGTGGGCAGCTTCGCAACCCAGCGCTCAACCACTGCACCACCGGGGAGGCCCAAAACTTGAAATTTTTAAAGAACATTTTTATATCTTGATTCATTGAATCCCCAATCCCCTCTGAATTAGGCAGTGCAGATGTGCTAGTTATTAGGATTGGTCATTGTTCCAATTCCCTTCTTTTTGGGAACAATGTCAGATTGCATTCATTTGGGGCCTGACCATGTGAGTTGCTTTGGTCAGAGGAGATATGAATGGAGTTAACACATGCCTTCTCTGTGTGGAAGCTAAAGATCAACACCTCCCTTTTTAACTATCCTACCAGGTGGTTTATGGTCACAAGAGTGGGGTCATCCCACAATCTAAGGATATAGCATTTTCTAAACATTTAACGAATTGTGTATCTCAGCCCAACCTCAGCCACCAAGCATGTCCCTCTGGGGACCTCTGATGTGGAAACATTGGTCTTCCTAAGAGGTTGGTAATCGTGGAGAAGGACACTCGGTTGGATCAAGGTGACAGAGTGAGGGGCTTTGTTTAAGAGATGCAAGAATACTTATTTCTCCTTTTTGTTTCATCTTCTCCTTTGTTTCACTTGACATTAGCAAGTAGAGGGTCAGGCATTACAGGAAACAATAAAAATGACAAACTCGAAATCAGTTCCTACTGGCTGTTTTCACTTTGGCTTATCTAGTCTGCACTCATCTTCAACTAGTGTTCATGAGACATTGGGTGGTTTTTTGTTTATTTTTTTGGCTTTTGAAATTCACCATGTCATCTCAAAACACTTGATAATTAAGATAAAAAACTTGATAATTAAGATTTGTTCAAGATGAAATTTCACACACCAGATCTCTTGGGGATTCAAGATAAATCTGCAGAAGAGGTGCTGGATTATAAAGAAAGGGTTTCTTTAGTTTGCAAAGCATGGTAGGTGCTGGCACATAGGCACATCACATTTTTACCTATGGTTTGTTAGTTTCCTGTCAAGAAGACATCCCAGACTTGGAAAGATGTTCCATTAAATAGAGGAGACGGAATCAACTGGATGGCAATGAGAGTAATTTCCTTGAATGTTCGGTTGTCAGTATGTGGTGATCTTTCAGCAGAACTGTAAAGTACTCTTAATTATCTGCACCAACTGCTCAGCCAGGTTTAGTTCTTATTTTGAAGTCTAAAATTCTAGGAAGAGGCACTCTACTTGACTAATGAAGATATCCTAGACTTAAATAAATGATGGTGGGCCTCCCCAGTGGTGCAGTGGTTGAGCGCTGGTTTGCGAAGCTGCCTGCAGCCTCTGCAGCGCCGGTTCTATCCCGAGCCACCGGGCGAGGGTCCCACATGGTGCGCAGACCTCTCCTAACGCCCGCTGCTCCCCTCAGCAGTGTATTTCGTCACTCTGCCTGTTCTGCTCTCTGCTCTGGTGAATTCTCTCACCCTCCCGCGCCTCTGACTCTACCCAGTGCTTGTATAAATAAATAAATCTTTATTAAAATAAATAAATAAATAAATAAAAGATGGAATCCCAATAATATCTTCAGATGTCTAATTTGAAGATGTTAATATTTTGGGTGACTTTATATATCAAATTATTCATCAGAAATTAGCAAATAGCAATAGAAGCATAGTCCCTCAAATTGAATTCATAATGGTATAGATTATCTTAATTGTATACATTTCTGGGCACAAAACACAGTCAAATTAAGGTGAAATGTTCTGAGAAATATCTCTGCATTCAAACTTTTTTTTTAACTTTATAATGATCAGAAGGGGAAGGCGTAGAATCCTTTAAGGAGAATCCTTTAAGGAACATATCATTAACCAGAATCCCAGCTTCCATCAAGTAAAACAAAACAACAGTTGGGAGTTGCTGAGGTGATTTAATAGCTAATCTATAGTAGTCTACTCGAGGTAACAAATGATAGTTATCCAGAGTAATTGTTTCCTGATTGTGTGGTACACAGTCATGCAAAAGGTGACAGTGGGGACATACTGGCCCAGTATTTTAGGACCTTTTTGTGCATCAGGGTCTGTGCAAGATGAAAGCCTACAGGAAACAAGCAATGTAGAGTTGCCACATAGGCAGAAGGGAAGCAGGAGGCTAGATTTCCCCTCTCAGGCACTGGCTAGATAATTAGAGTCAGCAGCAGGAGGCAAATTAAAGCCTTACTGGGAAATTCTAAGTAGATAGGTGTTTGTGAGCTTTGGATACTTCTCCAAAGCCCTGAAGCAAGACTGAAGTGTGGGAGCAGGCGTCAGCAAGTCTTCCTATCGCCCTGGATGTATCCTTCAGCAGACCTCAAAGTCTCTAAAACCCACAGCCCTGCTATAGAGAAGGAGGCCTGCCCAACTGGAGATTTTTAAAAAGGAATAGGCACAATGAATAATAGCATTTGAAGCTGAATTCTGTGACAAAAGATCCTTACTTTGTATGTGGGCTTGTGTTTCTTTAACTCTTACTCTACATGGTATTTATTCTAAAGGAAATATGCAAATGTAAAACATTGATATCTAATTAATATGATCATGAATGGTGTTTAAATGAAAAAAAAAAAAAAAACCAACCATGAAATGGAAGTATTTACCTTAAATGAACCAGTTCTTTGTTTTCCACATACAATCTAAATAAGCCTCATTGTCCGCATAGCGGTGTCCTCAATTTCAGTATGGGAGTTTAAAGGAACTAATTCACTCAGTCTTCTTCCTGCCTCCTAACTCTTGAAGGATATAATGTATTTCCTGTCAGAAGGTAGGATCTATCCTAGGCTGTAATGTTCATTCTGGTAATAGCTCCTATACACATGGCCGGGGTATCTGGAGCAGATGAGGCACATGCGGGAATATTCATCTTCCTTTATTGAGACCACTGCTTTAGAGAATGGGTCCTGCAAAAGTAACTCTGTACTAGCTAATCTCTTCGATGTTGAGCATATCTTAAGGGAAAGCTAAAAGCATGGAGATACTGACTATGAGGCAAGGATGAATGCAGTTTTAGTGTCATGATGCAGCCACAAAGAGAAGATGGTTGGATTCATTGCTATTCTTTTTTTTTTTTTTTGTAGGATTTATTTATGCATACAAGAGCTGGGGTGTAGGACAGAGGTGGGGGGGGGCAGTGAAAGGACTCACCAGAGAGAGTAGGGAACAGAACAGGCAGATCTACTGAAATACACTGCTGAGGGGAGCAGTGGGCTAGATGGAGAGGTCTTTGTGCCACGTGAGTCAACTTCCTGGCTGGGGATTGAACTCATGTTGAAGTAGCTGTGGATTGCTTCATAGAGCTGACACTTCACCCCTTGCACAACCAGGGAGGACTGCTATTCTTTTTTTTTTAATCACTTTATTCTTTGATTCATTTTTCTATTATAATAGAACGCAATAGGTCTTTGTTATAAAAAGCAGGTTTAATACAAAATACTATAAATCTATTAGCTGTAGTTACTAATTACAGTTTGGTTTACATTTTCCAAGACATTTTCTCTTTTCTGATTTGTGTGTATATTCATACCATTTGTAAATTTGCTTTTCTACCAAAATATCATACCATTCGTGTTTTGTTTTGTTTTTTTAAACATTTTTTTTCTTTCTTTTGTTTTTTTTTTTTAAGATTTATTTATTTATTCATACAAGCACTGGGTACAGGCAGAAGTGCGGGAGGGTGAGAGAATTCACCAGAGCCAGAGCGGGGAGCAGAGCAGGCAGAAGGACCGAAGTACACTGCTGAGGGGAGCACAGGCGGCAGGAGAGGTCTGCTCCCATGTGGGACCTCCTCCGGTGGCTGGGGAGCAGCCAGGGATCGAACCGGCACTGCAGAGGCTGTGGGCAGCTTTGCAATCCAGCGCTCAACCGCTGCGCCACCAGGGAGGCCCACCATTCATGTTTTGATAACGTTCTTTTTCTTAACTATTTTATCAAGTGTCTTTCTTTATTAGTACTTAGATAGTTCTACCTTATTCTTTTAAAATAACTGTTTTTTTTCCCCATAATACAGAAGTTTCATAATGCTTTTGTTTATTATAAGTGTGTGCTTTGGTTGTTTCTTTTTTGTTGTTGTTACTATTGAAAACAAAGCTTCAGTGACTATCATTGTGTGTATATTTGCAAATCTGTGTATTTGTATGAGCATTTCTGAAATACAGTAAAAAATGAAACCCAGGAGTTAATATGCTTAATAATAACACATAACACCAATTTGTTCTAAAAATGACCTGTGCCGATTAATATTTTCCTCTAACAGTGTACTTTTGTCCATAGTGGACATTATCAATCTTCAAATTTTTTTCCCAGTATGCTAGGTAAAAATTGTATCTTATTTTCATTACTTTGATTATTAGTTAGGTTAAGCATGATTATATGTTTTTACCCATTTGCATTTCATATAAGTGACTTGCTTATTCATGGTTTTCATCCATTTTCCTGTTGGGGGTTTTACATGTTATTAATTTACAGGAGATTATAATATGGCGCTTAATACTTTCACTATATGTATTTCTATAGTGCAGATATTTTTCCTGTGTTCTTTCCTACCTCAAGATTTTAAAAATATTCTTTATTATTGAGGTTTTGATTTAGATAATAATAATATTTACACTTTTTGACATCTGGAACTTATTTTTTATAATTAATTCAAGTAGGAATATAATTAAACTTACTAAAATATGAATAAACTTTTGTCCCAATATCATAAGACACATCTATGTTCTATCATGGTAATGCTGGCCTGCTAAAATGAGTTGGGAAATATTCCCTCCTCTTCATTTTTTTTTTTGGAAAAATTTGAGAAACATTGATATTAAATTTTCCTTCATTGTGTGATAGAATTTACCAATGAATTTTCTGGTCCAGCACTTGTTTTGGGAAGGTTTTTGATTACTATTCCATTTCCATACTAGTGATCAGTCTGTTCAGATTTTCTACTTCTTCATGATTCAGTCTTGGAAGATTGTGGAAGTCTTAAGAATTCATTCATTTCTTCTAGGTTGTCCAAACTGTTGGCAAATTGTTCACAGTAGTGTTTTATGAACCTTAGTTTTTCTGTGGTATCAGTTGAATTTTTCTTATTTCATTTGTGATTTTATTTATTTGAGTCTTTTCTCTTTTTTTCTTCATGCATTTGGCTAAAGGTTTGTCAATATTGTTTATTTTTCCAGAGAACTAGCTCTTAGTTTCACTGATCTTTTGCATTGTGTTTCTGGTCTCAATTTCATTTCTTTTTGGTCTAATTTTTATTATTTTCTTCCGCTACTGACATTGGACTTCATTTCTTCTTCTTTTGCTAGTTCCTTTGGATATAATATTAGATTGTTTTGACCTTTTTTTTCTTTCTTGAGATAAGTTTGTATTGCTTTATGTGCCTCTCTTGGTACTACCTTTCATGGCATCCCAAATATTTGGGTGAGTAGTATTTTCATTTGTCTCCAAGTATTTTCTTAGTTCTCCTTTGATTTCTTTGTTGACCAAAGAGTTGTCTAGTACCATTTTGTTTATCTTGACGTATCTGTAATTTTTTTAGCTTTCCTTTTATGGCTGATTTCTAACTCTATGCCATTGTAGTCAGAAAAGATGCTTGATAAATAATTTTAATCTTCTCAAATTTATTGAGATATTGTGTGTGTGTGTGTCCCAACATATGATTTATCTTTGATAATGTTCCAGGTGCACTTGAGAAGAATGTATATTCTACTGCTTTTGGATGGAATGTTTTGTTAATACGTGTTAAGTTTGTCTGGTCTAATGTGTCATTAAGGCTGATGTTTGCTTGTTGAGTTTCTGCTGGAAAGATCTGTTGAGGTAAGTTGAGTGCCCACATTTCCTACTATTATTGTTATTGTCTTCTTTTTTCTTTAGATCTCTTAATATTTGCTTTATGTATTTTGGTGCTCCCATGTTGGATGCATATATAGTAATGATTGTTTATTTTCTTGATGTATTGACCCCTCTGCCATTATATAAAATCCATCTTTGTCTTTTATTACAGTCATTACAGTCTTTGTTTTAGTCTTATGTGTAATATGAGTTTAGCTATACCTGCTTTATTTTTATGGAAAATATTTTTCTTACTTTCAGTCTCTGTGTGTCCTTATCTGTGAAGTAAGTCTCTTATGAGAAACTTGTAGTTGGTTCTTGTTTTTTTAAATCCGTTCACTCAGTCTAGTCTTTTGATTGGAGAATTAAGGTGATTATTGATATGAAGTTATTGCCATTTTATTTTATTCTCTGGCTGTTTTCATTTTTCACCTCTGTTCCTTTTTTCCTTTTATCCTTTTTTTTGAAGTTTGAAGCCTTTCTGTAGTGGTATGTTTAGCCTCCTTTTTCTTTTCTTTTTTAAATTTTTTTTTATTTTTAAAGATTTATTTTTATTTACTTATTTATTTATACTAGCACTGGGTACAGGCAGAAGCGTGGGAGGGTGAGAGAATTCACCAGAGCCAGAGCAGGGAGCAGAGCAGGCAGAAGACCAAAGCACACTGCTGAGGGGAGCAGCGGGCGGCAGGAGAGGTCTGCGCGCCATGTGGGACCCTCCTCTGGTGGCCTGGGAGCAGCCAGGGATCTAACTGGTGCTGCAGAGACTGCGGGCAGCTTCGCAACCCAGCGCTCAACCGCTGCGCCACCGGGGAGGCCCAACCTCCTTTTTCATTTTCCTTTATGTAGTTATAACTTACTTTGTAGTAACCATATGAGGTTCAGATATAACTTTATATGTGTATCTGTTTTGGGTTCCTGGTTACTTAAATTTGTACACATTCCAAAATTTCACATTTTTGTCACCTCTCCCCACTACATATATTGATCTCATTTTACATGTCTTTTACTCTTTGTGCTTCCTTTATAAGCGATTGATCCATTACTTTACTATATATTTACCTTTTCCAGTGAGGATTTTTTTCTTGCATGTTTTCTTTAAAAAAAAAAAAAAGATTTCTTTATTTATGCATACAAGAACTGGGGTACAGAGCAGAGGTGTGGGGGGTGAGAAGATTCACCAGAGACAGAGTAGGGAACAGAACAGAACAGGCAGATCGACTGAAATACACTGTTGAGGGGAGCAGCAGGTGAGTCAGGAGAGGTCTGCTGCACCATGTGGGTAGCTCCCTGGCCAGGGATCAAACTGGTGCTGCAGTGGCTGCGGAGAGTTTCATAGGTTGCGTCTTAACCCCATGCGCCGCCAGGGAAACCCATTGCATGTTTTTGCAAGACCAATTTAGTGATGATAAATTCCTCTAGCTTTTGCTTACTTTGATCTGTCTTTTAATTATGAATATTCACTAGCCATAGAGTTATTGGTTGACAGTATTTTCCTTTCATCACTTTGAGTATGTCTTGTCACTCTATTCTAGCTTCTAAAGTTTCTGTTGAAAGTCTGCCAGTAGCCTTATGGATTTACCCTTGTATATAATAAGACCCTTTTCAGACCTTCTCTAACTTTTGGCATTCAAGTTGTAATGTGTTTTGGTATAGACCTGTTTGGGCTTCTCTTATTTGAAACTCTCTGGGCTTCCTATACCTCGCTCTCTGTTTTCTTATCCAGATTGGGGAAGGTGTTGGTCATCATTTCCTCAAATAATTTTGTTTGGGTCCTTTTCTCTCTTTCTCTTGGGACCCATACTGTCAAATATTGTTCCTCTTCATTTGTTCCAAAGGTGTTTAAGGTGTTTTCATTTTTTTCAAATTCTTCTTCTTCTTTTTTTTTTTTTTTTTTTTTGTTAAGCTGCATTGTCCGTGTGAATTCCACTGCTCTGCCTTTCAGCTTACTTATCCACTCCTCTGCTTCATTCAGCCTGTTTTAGACCCCGCTATCCTATGTTTGAGTCCTGTTGTTTTGTATCTTTCATCTCTGTAAGTTCTGTTTGGTCTTTTTCTCATTTTCTGGTTTTTTTTTTCCCATTATTCTCCCAAATTTAGTGAACATCTTTATAACCATTACTTTGAACTCTCCATCAGTGAGTTTGCATATCTCTATTTCTTTAAGGTCTTTTTCTGGAGTTTTGTCTTGCTTCTTTTTTTTTTTTAAAGATTTATTTATTTATGCATATGGGAACTGAGGTACAGGCCAGAGGTGAGGGCATAAGAGGCTTCACCAGAGACAGAGTGGGGAACAGTACAGGAAGATTGATCGAAATACACTGCTGAGGGGAGAAGTGGGCAGACAGGAGAGGTTTGCTGCACCATGTGGGTAGCTCCTTGGCGGGGCATCGAACTCATGCAGCAGTGGCTGCAGACAGTTTCATAGGTTGCATCTTAACCCCTTGTGCCACCAGAGAGGCCCCGTCTTGCTTCTTTTATTTGGGATATGTTCCTCTACCTCTCCATTCTGTCTGATTCTCTGTGTTTGCCTTTATGTGTCTTGAAGACTTGGTCTTGTGCAGGCAATGGTCATAAGTGAAGTCCTTTCTGGATGCTTATGCTAGGCACTTAAAATGCGTTCCCTGTGTGACTATACCCACTGCCTGCTATGTCAAGGTGGCACCATGTGTGTTGTTGACCTAGCTCTGCTGTTTCATGGTGGTTGAACTCAGTCAAGGTGTGCTAAGTAGACAGTGCTATGGGCTGCTGCTATTTGGTAGGTGAAGGGAGCCACTGGATTGACTTGGCCATTTGCAGCTTGTGGTACAATGTTTGGCAACTAGTGACCTGGCATGGAGTTGTGTGCACTTCTTATTTGTGATGTACCTGTAAGGCATTGTACCCCGTAGCATGGTACACATTGCTATGTTGCAAGGGTGCAGGGCTTGCCCACAGTTCCTGTAGGCTGGGGGAAGGTGCCAACATGACAAATACCTGTGCTGGTATTAGTAAGTTCCAAGAGGTAGTATAAATGGTGCCCACTGGTATTTCCAACCTGGGGAATATTTCCAAAACTTCCTGCCTGGCAACCATATGTCATAAGAGTGATAAATGAGTTTCATTTAACCTGTGATTTCTGGATTGGCATATGTGCTGAGTTCTGGGGTAAGTGAATCTATGTGCCAGTTCTTTAAGGGTGGGTTCTCCATTTCTTGTATTTTGATTCTCCGGGCCACTTTTCCATTCAGTTCTTAATTCTGGGACTTCAGGGACTTGTCTCCATTGAGCCAAATCAAGAGGTTAGGGTGCCTGATACATAACACAATATTCTCCCTCCTCACTATGGGAAAATTCCACACTTTGGGACCCCTCCCTACCGTGAATCTTCATATCCAATGTAGAATTTCTTCTTGGTGAGAGTATATCTCTGCCTCTCCTTTCCATCTTAGTTCTACTCTTTGTTGCTGAAGCTCTATTTATCCACCTTTCAGGTTTTCATCTGTGTAAATTTTTTCATATATAGTTGTAGATTTGTGTCCATGGGATGAAATTAGTTCAATTTCTTTGTTGGCTGCCATCTTGAACCAGAACTTCAATTAAATGATTCATTTATTTCACATGACATAACCTTGGGCCACCCAGTGGTGTTCTGCTGGTAACTGGTCCAGTCTGCTTCCTTGGTGAGATTGACTAGAAGTCTGGGCTCAGTGGGATCCCTCTCCCTGCACATGATCTTTCTAACAGAATAATTAGTCTCACATCATTGTTTAGGGTTCCGAGAGCAAGTAGTTCAAGAGATAGGAAGTGGAGGTTGCAATTCTTTTAAGATCTGGGTTCCTAAGCCTTCACTCTTTTTTAAGATTCTATTGGTCAAAGCAGTCACAGAGTCTGCTCAGATTTAAGGGATGAGAACATAGACTCCAATTTCAGTGGAGTCATAGACCTCTTGGGAAGAGTGTCCAACATTTGCATGTAGTAAAGTTTCTAATGATTATTTTGGTCAAGCTTCCATAGCATTTAGATCCTTAAGTCAGAGTCACATGATTTTCTTCATTATTTTATGAAGTCCATAGTCACAGTTTATGTGATTGTATGGGGAAGTTTGAATTTTAAAAACCTGACCTTAAAAATGAGTGGTTATCAGACAGTGATTGCCCATTAGTTTGACAATTTGACTTGTGATTTTCAAAATGTCCTCATCAAGTGGAGTTCAGTTGACTGGAGCACTGCGCCTATGACTCCAAGGCCAGGGGTATGCCATTAATGTGAAGTAGGAAGACTCTTGCAGTTATGACCCCACATTAACCCATCTGTCATTGTATTCTGGGTACTAACTGGCAACGTGGACAGATGACCATTTGGGAAAAAAATAAGGTCTCTGATTTTATTTTTGAACATCAGTAGTCATCAGATACACAATACTCACTTTGTACATTTGAATATGCAGTTTTAAAAACTTACCATTATTTTTGTGCAAGTAACTTTGTGTGTTCTTAGGTAAATGGAAATGGGGAAATATTTTTTTATATTCATACACCCAAAGGTGATGTAATATTTCTTACATTTCAAAATCTTTGTATTATACCAGATCTTTCATTTTAGGTTGATAACAACATTCTCTGCTTTTTTCTTGAACACTGACTTGAAAAGTGTGTATTTTCAGTACAGAATAGGGTTCTAAGAGATAGATTTTAAATTGTGCCTTTAACCTGAGAAAATTAAAATGCTCTGTTCAGTGACTCAAAAGTTTTTTCCACAGTGCTACCTTTCTTATTATCAATATGACAAAGTTTAATGCACTTCTGTATTAGCCTCTGAAGCTATTCATCTTATTTATCTTAGGCTTTCCATCCCCCATATGGCCTTGATACATGAAATCCTTTGTGTCACAGATGGAAGGAGTGATTTGTCTCTGCTAAAAATTGGGAATCATTTTTTTTCTGTGTCCCCCCTGTCTAGCCTGCTCTGGCTTATAGTAAGTACTCAATGAATATTTAGTGAGTGAATGGGCAATGATTTCAATGTACTGGCCTCCTATTTCCATCTTTTTGTTTGCCCTATTGATCCCTGTTGTCTCAGAACATACTGTGATAATGGACTACTCTCAGTTTCTGAGAAAACATGAATGGTCTATTCTAGCAATATCACAAAGGGACATTGTAATTGCTGTAGGCAGTGCCCTTTTGAGGCCTTTCTGGCATGCAGAAACCTGAAAGCAAAAATCAAAGAAATCATTGCCTCCTGTAATTATTGTTGTACGCATGTTGCTGAGTGTGAGACACATGTGACTCTTCTCTCTCCCTCTCTCCCCCCTCCCCCTTCCTCCCTCTTCCCCTCCCTGCCTCTCCCCCTCTCTCCCTGCTCCCTTCTCTCCTCTTCCCTCTTTCTCCCCCTTTCTTCCTCCCCCACCCCTCACAGACACACACACACATGCACACATCCATGCACAAAGGCTTGTCCCTGGACCTGGTGGGTATACATTGTATTTTCCATGGATTTGTGTCAATGGCTATGCAAAAACCTCAGCTCCCACACAGTTGACATGTGTAAGGATTATACTGCCTTCTACTTGATTTTAGAGGGGCCTTTAGTTCTTGGAATGTTCTGGGTACATGTGGATCTCTGTGCTTCAAATTTCAAGGGGGCTGGATACAGATACTCATGTTCATTTCATTTCTCACCATCTCTCAAGGATTTACTTCTAGATGTATTAGAAATACCATCTTAATTATGTTTTCAATTAGCAATAATCGCGCCTCGGATAAACCTCATTGGCTACGATACTGCCACTGCGCAAAGCTACCATCTTAATTATGTTTTATGGTTGATGACACCTCTCATATTCCTACAGACCTTTCCTGATTGGACTATCACATTTCCTCCCCTCCCTAGCCTTCACGAAAAGCAATACCAAAATTTAACCAAACCATACCCTGATAAACTGGTTCTTTTAGAAGGGACCACATCATATTAACGACAGAGACTAAGCAGAAAATGAGAATGAGTGTAGGTATAAAGTAAGAACGTGTAGGTATAAAGTAAGATTGTAAGAGGTAAAGGGACCTGAGACCACAGTGGAATGGACATGCCCTCCTAGACGCTTTCAGAATCGTTTATCTTTAAGGCCATGCAGTCCAAACTCCACTCGACAAGAGTCACTCTCTCTGCTATATCTGTATAGCAGTTGATATTCTTAAAAGGAACCTCTTTTCATCTTTGAAATCATGTGCATCACCATATAATTTCCCCCATGTAATCCTGTGTTTAACTTTTGAGGAACCATCAAACTATTTTTTGGCAACAAGCACAGCATTTTATTTTCTCACTGGCAATGTATGAGGGTTCCAATTTCTCCAGATCCATTTTTTTCAAAGATTTATTTTTGCATACAAGAGTTGGGGTGTAGGCCAAAGGTGTGGGTGGTGAGAGGATTCACCAGAGACAGAGTGGGGAACAAAACAGGCAGATTGACTGAAATACACTGCTGAGGGGAGCAGTGGGCGAGGCAGGAGAGGTCTGCTGCATCGTGTGGGTTAGCTCCCTGGCCAGGGATTGAACTTGTGCTGCAATGGCTGCCAATAGCTTCATAGTGCCACCCTGGAGGCCCCTCCATCTTGTACCACCAGGGAGGCACCTCCAGATCTATTTTTAAAGAATTATAGCCATCCTAGTAGGTATATAGTGGTACATTATTGGGCTTTGATTTGCATTTGCCTCTTTTGCTTTGACATGACATTTCAGTAACAGGAATGATTGAATAAAATCCCATAGATACATTGCATTTCGTTTGTAGGATCAATATTAGCAACGAAGTGGTATTTGTCTTTCCCTTCTTTCTACTTTGTCTACTAGTTTTTAGTGACCCAGATCTGTCAGTCCTTGTCCAAAGGAAATTGGAAACAAAACAGGAATAAATAGCTTTTGATCAGGCCTTAAATGGAATTTCACATCTGCCCTTTGGACCTACAACCCACAACCTGCATATATTCTACTGTGTCAAGAAAAAGATCAGACATCGGCTTTCTTCTCCAAAGCATGATGTCTCTTGTTTTAATCATTTTCTTATCTATCTTTGTGAATAGGAGGGTAACGTGTACTTCTCTAAGGACGTACCCCAAACATACTAAGGAAGATTTGTGAGGACTCCTAGAGTCTAAGGAATGAATGAAATGTTACACATTGATTTTCTGATACCCACCCAGACTCGTTTGCTGCTGTTTGAGTCATTGACAAGCTCCATCTAAATATATACCTAAAGCCTTCATATTTTCAAAAGCTCCTCCCTTGATGTAACTTTATGGAAATGAATCACAGTGGACACTCATGCAACATAACTAGTATGCCTTTGCTTAACTTTTTGAAGTCTTCAAGTTTTTGGGAGAGAATTACTGTGTGATTTGGGATACATATGTATGGGGTTGCAAATCAGCTCAGAGTTAGAGCTGGTCTTGAGGCAGCTTATATAGGTTAGGTTTTTTTTGTAGCTCAGCTCTGCCATTCTTTCTGCAGACCTGCCCTGCTTGTGATTTCCCCCTATTCTCCACATGTAGTGTCTCACCAGGGCCCATCTCCTGCAGCCATACTTAATGTACTGTCCTTTCCTGTTTTCTCCTCATCTGTACATGCCTGTGCCCCAACTCTGGCCAACTAATCCTTGATAACAGGAAATGAGAAAATATTGATGAGTTCCAATGCCCTGTGAGATAATATTTCAGAGAACCACAGAGTACTGTGGCCGGATGAGGACCGAGCATTACACTGCAGGTAGGAGACTCATTCTGAAGCTAACCTGGGTTGCTTACCCTGACACCTGACATCCTTTAGCCAGTCATTTGACTACTCTGAACTTGTTTCCTCTCCTGTAAAATGAGGTTTAGGACCTTTCCCTCTCAGGGAAGTGTAGGATATGTAGAGAACATAAGTGGCTTCGTGGCAAGCATGGCATACTAGAGAGTTCCCTTGCACATACATAATTTTAAAAAAGGTCCCACATACATACCTGGGCTAGAAGGAACATAGAACTCTCTCATGCTTTGGAGCCATATGTCAGCTGTAAACTGAAAAAATGATCCCAAATGCCATGGGAGATACGCATAGTTCTGTGACTGAGAGCGATGGTCTGTAGCCATCCTCAGGGCAGCGTTGGTTCAAGTCTGATTTTGCTGCTGTGTAACAGGCCTCTTTGGACCTGAACACTCAAAATGTCCCTGAAATGAACCTACTTCCTACAGACATGTAACCAGCCACCTGGACTTCAGATTCATTTTTAATTCTGGCAACCCTGAACTTTAAAAACATACTTTTTGGAGACTACACTGAATCCATTTTATACTGTTTTCTACTCTCCTGACAGGACCTTTCTTCCTCTCTCCACGCCCACTTCTTGGCCACCCTCTCATCTTGGCAGCTGCAGAGGTTTCTCTCCAGCTGTCTATCAAGTCTTCAAAAGCCAGCCGGAATGTAATTGTAATCTATTTTCCATCCCTCAATAGTCATGGTGAAAAACACACACACATTGCTCAAAATTGCAAGGAGATGGGAGCCAGAACTGCCTCATGACTCACACAGAGCCCTGCATGGATAATTACTGCCATTCATTAGTGGCCCAGAAAGAAAACAAGGGTCCGATTGGGTTTTAGTGAACCAGAAGCCTGACGAATAAGAGGGGAAGGAGGGCGCTGTGCTCCCTTCCTACTGCCTCCCTGCTCCATTCTCCCCCGCCACCACTCACATGCTATTTCAGAAAAATAACATCCTGCCAGCTATTCCCCTCTCAGCTTGTATCTTTCATTATGCTTATTTAACATGCAGTTTAAAATTGGTGCTATGGCCAGATTTTGCCAAGTACCCCCTCCCAGAAGACCTCTTAACCTTGAGCCAGGACCCGATTTGCTTCTTTTCCTAGATGAAAGTTAAATAGGTTCTATGTTATTAATTTATATTTTCATTCAACTAGCAGTGGCCATGAATTTACTCAGAGAGGTAGATTTGAGCAAACAATGAAATTGCAATTCCTCTCAAAGTGTGCATTCCTCTCCACTAGTATCATCTCTTGCAGATGGGCTGGGGTGCCATTTACTGGCTTGTCCTTGTCACTGCATTTTCTCCTTTTCCTGAAATCTCTTCATTGTGCTGTTTTGTCTTATCTTTGTTTGGACCTTTAACTTGTTGAAGACAGAGAACCTAGCAAAGAAAGGGGAGTTTACATGCAAGTGTATATCACCATCAGCTGTGAGCACAGTTTTATTCGCAGGAACTCAGGGAGGCAGCATAGAATATGTGCATGAATGCATGAGTGAATGATCAAGGAAGAACTCATTTTAAGCTGAATGTCTTGGGATGGCTATGGACAGAGGCAATTCCTAATATTAAGAAGAGTTAAGATTTGAAGAAATAGAGATAGGAAGTTCTTCTAGAATGGGAGGTGCTGGAAGAAAAGGGAATGTATCTCTGGAATTAGAATACTTGAAAGAACACACTAAGGTTGTATTAATCAACACTGTGTTACTCTTCATAATTCAATTCTGTTCCCACTTAGGGTCCTAGAGGGTGGTCCATCGCTGTCTGTGTACTGCACTCAGCGTCATCCTTCCTTGCAGGAGCCCATTAACTATATAGAATTTGTATTGGGTGGTTAAACCCTGACTGATACTTTTAGGGTGGTGAAGTTTTGCTTCAGATCACACACATCTTGTTCTTATTGTTTCATTCTATTATTTTTTGCTTCTCAAGATTCAGAAGTAACACGTAATTCTCATCTTTGCTTCCAAACAAACTGAAGTTTTAGAAATTAAAAGGAGCATTTAACTTATGATTCCCAGGAGTCTGTTTTATTTTTCAGAATGACTTCTCATAAGTTATTTTACAAGGTCAGGGACATTCCGGAGAATTAGTGAGAGTAAAGGGTCCCATAATTTACTTAAAATTTTTAATGTGAAAGACAGTTTTAACTATCACTTACTGAACGTCTACTTGGTGCTTGACATTGTATTTAATGTTATGCATGAATCATTTTAATTTAGCACTCACTTGCACCAATAGCATATCTATCATTGTTATCACATTTTACATATCATAAGACTGAGGCTTAGAAAGGTTAAGAAATAGACCAGGCTTACACAGATAGTAAGCAGTCTAGTTGGGATTTGAACCCAGGCAATCTGACTCTTGAGCCCATACTCTACAGGCTTTTCCCATCTATGGGCTCTCTTGAGCCCATACTCTACAGCCTTTCTGTTGACTGAAACTCTGAAAAGATTACATTTTTAATCTCCCAGGATCTAGGCAGATCAACACAAAGGTAACCCCAAAATGACAAATGTGTGGGCTGTTTCAGAGATGATTTCACAGCTGATTTAGTGCATTATTTTTTTGTGGTTGGATTACTATTGATTGTTTCTGCATTTTTAGGTGAAATGATTTGCCAAGTATTCCATTTTTAAAATTTCTATGGTGTTATGACCTTTGAAATGCTACGCATACATACACACATATGCACACTTGTGTGCATATGTGTATATGAATGAGGGGGTGTATATGATTTAAACAATTTTTAAAGTTATTCAAGTGTACCAATCCTCTGATTTCTTTCCCATTTACTCTGAGATCAAGATAAATCAATTGATAGTCTTTAAGTGCTCTCTAAATGGATCACTTGTTCTTCCAAAGAGTTTTTATTGTTGTTCCTAAGAACAATGTTTGCTAATTGAATCTTCTGAATACTTATAAAATCTTTATTCTAAAATCTGTGAACATTATCTGGTCTCCCCACTTGTGCCTGAGCAGGAAATTTAAGAAAACCGTGTTTCTGTTTTTAATGACCTGTAGAGTATGCCTATCACCAGTCTTGGAAGCTTATTGCCATTCCTAATAATCTAGATGGTCAGCAGGTATTACCTGATGTGCAATCCAGATTTCTCCTGCTGTTTTCACTCATTCTGTTTTATTATCATGATGCTGATGTTATCCTGTTCATGGTCCCTTTCCCAAGGCCAGAAAATCACAGCATTTATAACTGAAGCGATAGTTATGGTCACATTCCAATATCCTTAAGTGCCTCCATCTTGAACAGCCCTCAGAGTCCCAGTTTTTGTAATGTGGCTGAAGAGCTGTGAGAATGCCATCTGTTTGCAAGAATGGAACTATTGATGGCTGAACACTTGACTCTGAAGATGGCACTACTCATCCAAATCAAGATTTGAAGCATGAAGATGCTATCCTTGTAAAGCTAGGTTGACCCTCATTTTGTAGGGGGTTGTGGCCATTTGAGAGTAATTGGATGGAAACATGAGCCTGAAATGGCATTTATATAGCATTTTTGTTTATAGAGGATAACTGCTATAGTTAGCTTTGTATAAAGCATGGGAGTAATAGGATCAAATTAAGGAAAGCTACTTAGATGGAATAGCAGGAAAATTCCCTAATGAAGAGATCTTATAGACCATGGAAGAGTCTTCCCCAGGAAGGTTGGTCTTATTCAGATGTGGTTATTTACCATGGAACCAAATAGCCCCCACTATTGGATGCATGTGGATGCATCTTGGGGCACTTTCATTTTGGTTTGTGACTTTGATTTAATTGGAAAAGTATCTTAACATCTGTTGCTGACTGCCTAAGATATGCACTTCTCAAATTCTACTTGTAGCAGATTCAGTAAGCCCGTTAAAATGCAGATTCCTGGGCCCTATTCCCAGAGATTATGTTTTATCCAGTCTGGATGTAGTCTATGAATATTTATGTTCACCCTATTTCCTGGATACTTCTGGTGCACATATGCTGTAAACGTCATTTTGAAGAACACTGAGTTAGGGCCATTTGGGGAGATACCTGATCTTATACTAAGTACCTCTGCGTGTGTGTATGTGTGTGTGTGTGTGTGTGTATTTTGAATTGTTCCATTGCCTCATCCTAATAGTTCACTTTAACCCATCACCAGAGTTCCTTTCTTCTTGCAGTGGGCATTTGGTGGAAGAAATATTTGATGAAAGGATGGAGGTTGCTCAGAGGGGTATACTGCTCCACAGAGACCTCAATCTCACTTTATCTGGCTTTACCTGCCTTTCCTGAGGCAGATTGATGTAGGGCACTGTTTTCTGATGTTCCATGCATGTTAGCAGTTATTAGGAAAAAGTGGCTCTGTGGTCAAATAAGTATGAGAAACAATGTAGAAAACTTAGTTAAGGAGATTTTTAAAAAATATTTATTTATGCATACAAGAGCTGGGGTGTAGGCCACAGGTATGGGGGGGTGAAGAGGATTCATCAGAAAGAGTTGGGAGCAGAACAGGCATATTAACTGAAATACTGTGGGGAGCAGCAGGTGAGACAGGAGTCTGCTGCACCATGTGTGTTATCTCCCTGGCCGGGGATTGAACTCATGCTGCAGTGGATGCAGCCACTGCATTTATATAGCATTTTTATTGTAACTAAAAAATCACCATATCCTGAAATTTTTTTCATAGGACTACTAATTCATGGAACACAATCTGAAAATTCAGTGAATTAGATGAAAAATTAGTAATTTCAACTCTTTAATCAAATATCTGAGTAACCTTATATAGGTCTTTTATACTCTCTGAGGTTATATCCCCATCTGTAAAATAGAAATGATCATGTTACCTTACTTAGCTCACAGAGTTATTGTGAGGATTCAGTCATATACATTTGTGAAAGTGCTTTGTGAAATGTAATGCGTCATTATATTTCATTTGGAAACTTATGAATGACATACAAGTTTGGAGACTGAAGAGTGAGTACTGGACAGTTAGTGTTCATCTTCGCTTAGACTTTATGTAGAGTGACAAAATGGTACTTAAAAATTCTGGTTTGCTTGGTTTACCAGGAATCATCTTAACACCACATTAATAGTTAACTAGAAATTCTTAGGATACTACTTTCTAAAACTATCCACTGACATACTGATTTTGCCAAATATTATAGCCTTGGATATTTTGCAGTTAATGCTGTGAAAGAGGACTACAAAGTGGTGACTCCTGGTGAGGGAGACTGCTTGAGACCATGAACCAATAGGATGGGAAGGGCTGGGACTGGGAGAACTGGAACCTGAGGTGCTAACTTGGTTATGGGTCTGCGCCTCATTGGTGGAGTACCCCCAGGAAGTCCTCAAAAAATAAACAAGTCAGAAAATAAAAACATTATTTCTGTCAGTTTCTTTCCTTCTTTGTCTGTGGGTGTCTGTTCTGAATTTTTGTTAGTGATTACCATGGGAGTTTTTTTTGAATTCCTGTGTTTTAGATCCTTTGTGTGCTGGTGTCTGCTCTCTGATATTTACCTATACTGGTTCAAACCATTTCTTCCTCTTCCCGCCCCTTTGCCCTGCCTTAGTATTGATGTTAGCTCAAAGCATTCTTACTTTTGGTATTGGTGTTGTATTGCTCTTGTCATTTTTGCTAAGGAGTTTGTGCTTCAGTTTTTCTTTTCTTGTAGAAGAACTACTTTTAGTATTACTTGAAGAGCAGGTCCAGTGGTGGCAAACTCCATTAGCTTCTGTTGGTCTGAGAAAACCTTTATTACCCCTTCATGCTTAATTTATTTTGCAGGATAGAGGATTCTTGGCTGACAGTTCATGTCTTTTAGGATTGTGAATATTTCCTTCCACTCTCTTCTTGCCTGGAGAGTGTCTAGACTGAAATCCAGGGAAATTCTGATTTGGGAGCCCTTGCAAGTTATGATTTTTTTTCCTTTGTTTCCTGCAAAATATTTCCTTTTTCTTTAATTTTTAATAATTTGACAATGATGTGTCTGGTGTAGATCTATTTCAATCTAGGAATTTAGGTGTTCTTTGCTTGCTGGATTTCCATATATAATTCATTCTGTAGGATTGGGAAGTTCTCATTATTTTTTCTGACTAAGATTTCTAGTCCTACTATTTTTTCTTACCCTTTTGAGAGTATGATCACTCATAGGTTTCCTCTTCTAATTGAGGCTGACATTTCTCATAGTTTCCTCATTTTTCCTTTGTCTTAATGTTCTCTCTTCTTCTAAATGTGTAATTTGTTAATTTGAGCCCTCTAGAGCTGAAATTCCTCTTTCATTTTGATTCTATTTAAAGCATTAAGTTTGTCTGCATTTCATTCAGAATCGCTTTTTGTGATTTTTTTTTTTTTTTTTTTTTGTTCATCTCTTTAGTGCAGCTCTCCTTTCTGAGATCTTGTGTCTGCCTGTCTGCCTTTGACCTTGCAGTATCTCATTTAACATTTTTAAGGTTGTTGTTTTGAAGTAGTTGTCAGTTAGTTTCTATATTTCTGTCACATTTATATTTGTCACAGGACTTCTGTCCTCATTTTGCTTTTCCATATTGTGCTGAGGTTTTCTTTGCTTCCTAGTTATCAATAAGGCAGTAGACCTTACTGATTTCTTGATGTATATATGATTGGTGAACTGGGGATTTATCTTTGTCCTCTTTATTTTACCTTGGTGTGAGGTGGAGGTGGGAGGGATCTCGGCTTTAATACTCAATGTCAGTTTGAGGAGTGACATTAGTCACCTCTACCTCTTATTTTGTTTGGCAGTAAGCTGTATTCAGTGTTTAGGTTGTCTTCACTTCCCTCCCCACCTCTTTGTTGTTTCTTTATTCTTGTGGGGTGGTGTTGTGCTCTATGAACCTTGGGCTTCCCAGTAGGAAGGGCAGTATCTGGATTCCCATTATTGGCTTAAAAGTTGGCACTGTGTGTGTAGCAGGCACATGTGTGCCTACTTAACACTAGGACTGCCTATAATGGCCATTGCTGCTCTGTCCTTTCCTCGGCTTCTGTTTCTGCAGCACTGGGAAGTATGTGCACCCTTGGTTTGCCATCCCAGAGGATTTGTGAGTTTGTTCTAAAGTCCTTCTTTCTGCTGTTGGGCTTTTTATGGAGTCCAATCTTATTTGGCCTAGCTTTTCTTTGATCTTTTCTAGAAGGGGAAAGAGTAGGGGGCCTTTTAGTGGCCATGCCACCCCAATTGTGGCATTCCCAATTTCCCAGGTTAGTCTGCTGAGCTCCCACTGCCCATGGTTGGGCCCAAGCCCACTCTAGTGTCAGGAAAATTTTGCCCAGAAATTTTGCAATATCCTGAGTTTCCTTCATCGTGGCTTTGGATGTCGATCCCCAGTCCAGACACTCTTCCCCTCACCTCCCTGCTATTCTTTTCCATCAGCAGCCACTAACCTTAGTTCTTGAACTTCTGGGGATGTCTTGGGGCTATACAGCTGGTTCAAGGTGTCTGGATTTTCCTAGGACCACATATCAGTCATTTATTATGTTATTTTTCAAGTGAGAGGGTGATTCCAGCCTCTTTATTCTGCCATATTGTGTGTATATCAAAACAATGGTAGGGCGTCCCTGGTGGCACAAGGGGTTAAGACACAACCTGTGAAGCTGTTCACAGCCACTGCAGCATGAGTTCGATCCCCGGCCAGGGAACTACCCACGTGGCATAGCAGACCTCTCCTGTCTGCCTGCTGCTCCTCTCAGCAGTGAATTTCAGTCAGTCTGCCTGTTCTGTTTCCCACTCTGTCTTTGGTGAATTCTCTCACCCCTGTACCTCTGGCCTATATCCCAGTTCTTGTATGCATAAATAAATAAATCTTTTAAAAAAATCAAAAATGATGATAAATAAAACCTTAAATGGATACATTTCTAGATCAATATTATCTACCAAGATTAATCTAGGAAGAAACAGATGACTTGAACAAATTGATCACAAGCATGGAAACTGAAAAAGTAAACAAAAAAATCTTCCAAAAAACGTAAGTCTGGGACCAGACAGCTTTACAAATGAATTTTATCAAACCTTTAAAGAATTAATGCCAATATTGCTCAAATACTTTAAAAAATAGAAGAAGTAATGGTACCTGATATATTTTATGATGCCAACTTTACCATAATAAGAATGGCACATATTAAAAAGACCTCCAACAAATACTAGAAAAGATATAGAGAAAAAAGAACCCTATTGTGCAGTTGGTGGGGATGTAAATTGCTACAATCATTATGGAAAGCTATCTGAATTTACCTTACAAAACTAAAAATGGAAATACTACATGATCCAGCAATCCCATTCTTGGTGATCCATTCAAAGAATATGAAGCCATTAGCACAAAACCCGTATTTCCCACAACATTCATATCAGCATTATTTAGGACATGGGAGGACATAAAACAACCTAAGCATTCATCAGTGGACAATTGGATCAAGAAGTTGTATTATAGTCACATGAGGGAGTTCTAATCATCCATAAGAGTGAATTAAATGGGGCCTCCCTGGTGGTGCAGGGGTTAAAGACACAGTGCTATCAAGCTTTCACCAGCCACTGGAACAACCCACACTGGACACAACCTGTGAAGCTGTTCACAGCCACTGCAGCATGAGTTTGATCCCCGGCCAGGGAGCTACCCACATGGCGCAGCAGACCTCTCCTGTCTGGCCTGCTGCTCCCCTCAGCAGTGTATTTCAGTAGATCTGCCTGTTCTCCCCACTCTCTCTGGTGAGTCCTCTTATCTCCTCCAATATTGATCTACACCCCAGTTCTTATAAGCATGAATAAATAAATCTTTTTTAAAAAAGAGTGAATGAAATGCACCTATTATAAATAAAATGGAAGGAGTTTGAAAGAATTATGTGTAGTAAAGAAAGTCAGGAAATTCCATATTGTAAAATACTTTCAAAAAACAGTGACATCAAGTAAACATCTTGAGTGCTATGAGGTTAAGAGGGAGGAAAAAAGGAAGAGGAGAAAGCAATATATTGAATGATGGTGACGGTAAAAAATAATGGATACAGATAACATTCTCATGGCACAATCAAACTAGAAATGGGGCTTCCCTGGTGGTGCAAGGGGTTGAGCGCCGCACTATGAAGCAGTCCGCAGCCTTTGCAGCATGAGTTCGATCCCCGGCCCGCCAGGGATCCCACATGGTGAAGTGGATCTCTCCTGTCTCACCCGCTGCTCCCTTCAGCATTGTATTTCCGTCAGTCTGCCTGTTCTGTTTGTTTCCCACTCTGTCTCTTGTAGATCCTCTCACCCCCACCCCCCTGCATCTCTGGTCTGTACCCCAGCTCTTGTATGCATAAATAAATAAATCTTAAAAAAAAAATAAATTGGGGCCTCCCCGGTGGCGCAGCGGTTGAGCGCTGGGTTGCGAAGCTGCCTGCAGCCTCTGCAGCGCTGGTTCGATCCCCGGCTGCTCCCCGGCCACCAAAGGAGGGTCCCACATGGCGCGCAGACCTCTCCTGCTGCCCGCTGCTCCCCTCAGCAGTGTACTTCGGTCCTTCTCTTGCTTTGCTCCCCACTCTGGCTCTGGTGAATTCTCTCACCCTCCCGCGCTTCTGACTGTACACAGTGCTTGTATAAATAAAATAAACAAACAAATAAATAAATCTTTTTTAAAAATTGAAGAACATATAGAAATAGTAATATATAAAAATACTATGTGTCAGAATTAATGGAAAATAGTTAAAGTGGGGAGTAGAGGCAAATTCATAGCCATAAATACTTACATCAATAATCAAGAAAGGATGAAAATAAATGAATTATGCTTCCAAACCAAGAAATAAGAAAAGAAATTAAACCCAAGTACAGTAGAAGAAAAGATATAATACAGTAGAAGTGGAAATTACCCAAGAAAAATAATAGAGAATAGTAGGACCAATATATAAATCATGTTTTTTTATAAAGATGAAAAAATAGATGCATTAATTAGTGCATTTATTAATCTAATCATGAAAAAAAAGAAATTTTAGCATACAAATAAAAACTAAAAAGAGTCAGTTAACCACAGGGGAAATTAAAAGAATCATGGGAGTCTACTTTGCTCAATTCCTCCCAAATAAACTTGAAGATCTGAGTGAAATGAATATTTTTTGTACAAAAATGTAATTTTGCAAAAGGAAGGACACCAGGTAGATAAGAATGCAGCACGGGTCACTAATCACAACTAGGATGAAATGAGAGAGATTACAAACTTTCCTCAGGCATAGTCTGACATCTTGAGAGAAGACAGTGAAATGTTCGTGTTTTTACTCAATATGTTTCTGATGGCTTGCTGTTGATGTATTTGTTCATGCTTATGAGTTTGCAATAATCAGTGATAGCCTGCCCCCTCTCTGTCCCCCTCCCAATGTTTGCTGAATATGTTTGTGAAAATATACTTACTGGCATTGTAAAGTAGAGGAGAAACAACACTATAATATAACACAACCTCTCCTCCCCCACCCCAATCCCATCTCAGGGGGAATAAACAGATTGATTTTTGAAAAGGAATCTGTGAGATAAGTACAAATTCACTCCTGTATTTCTTCAACATCCCTTTTTCTTACTCTGTCCCTTCAAAAGGTTGCTAAGCAACCAGGTAGAAAAAAATGGCCAAAACTCCTGTAAAGAGAAGACAGGCTTACAATGTCAGAAAAATAAATGTGGATTTGCTCACTTGGGCTTGCTTGCAAGCTGCCAGGTCTTGTGACATACCCATTCAGAAGCAATGATTGCAATTGATCTTGAGGAAGATGAAAACAATAGTCCATTATCCGCCCAGTGGAGACGTGACTCAAGCCACCCAGGTGTGAGAAGGGGTGCTATTCTGATCCCTTTTGCCCGTGAAAAGGGATG
This sequence comes from Talpa occidentalis, assembly GCF_014898055.3. Classification (NCBI taxonomy): domain Eukaryota; kingdom Metazoa; phylum Chordata; class Mammalia; order Eulipotyphla; family Talpidae; genus Talpa; species Talpa occidentalis. The sequence continues at coordinate 101,234,401 of NW_023603184.1, forward strand.
AATGTTCAAGGGTTCCTGCCTGTATCTACGTGATTCCATTCTTGAGTTAAGCAGTCTCTATAAAACCTCTTCGGAGCTCACTCTTAACGTCCAGTCCTTCCTGGAAACTGCTGCTATGTCTCCCCTGGCATTTAATATATCCACTTGATTTTAAGTGGATCTGCTACTTATGCTTCTATGGGCATTGGCATGTGTGTTGTCTCTGGTGGTCCAGGCTCAGATTGCTCTAAGGAACAGTACAGGCTTCCTACCCGGTGTGTGCGCCAGGATCTGCTCATGGTGACAGGTGTTGATTTTCAACTGCTAATTTACCCCATTAGAGACAATGTGGTAGAATCTGATGATACAATCTGTTCATCTGAGGTCTGCCCTGATTTTTCCTTTCTGGAATATATTGCTAACTTTATTGAAACAATAAAAGAAGGAATATATGTGCAATCTGCCCTTTAAGTGGTTTTGCTTTGCTAGGGGAAAAAAATCCATAGCAGACTATTTCTTTTTGTCTATCATAAATTTATTAACAGTGTGTTGCAATTAGGTGCATGGTTTGCCTTAGAGGACAAATGGTGCTTCTTGAACTGTGACGTTAGTCTGATTGTGGTAAAATGACCCATTTGGTTTTACCAGCTGTGCCTTTGGAGAGAGCTGAATGACAGAGAATGTGTAAAACTCAACAGATGAAAACATTCTCAGCTCATACTCTCTATTACTGATCATTCTATATCCCAAACAAAATGTTCTTTGGATTTTTTTGCTGATGTGTTGGTGATCTGAAGAATATTATGCTGAAGTTGAAGGGGTATCAGAAAGGCAACTGACTTATTAAATGGAGGTCATATTGCCCCCTTATCATAGCATAAATTGCAATGGTAGAATCTAAAGATTTATGGTGTCTCATTAAGAGGAATTTCCAGGTGGGGGAAGTAGGATGGCTGCAATTGTGAATCTCAGAATTCAGCCTCCCTGCATCTAAAGCTGGGCCACACTTTTACCTGCTCTGAACTTCTCTAAGCCTTGGTTTCTTCACTATAAAAAACTGTGTAACCTGCCTGATAGAGTTTATGTGAGGATTAAATGAGTGAGTTCTTAGCATAGTGCTACACTGAACAGCACTCAAGAAATTAAAAATTCAGAGTCCAGAAATAATATTAGATTGTAGAAAAATGGTCTGACTTAAGGGAATGTCTTGGGTCTTGTCTGAACTTGAGAGAATAGGTTGAAGATCCCTTAATAGCTTATCTTGACCTTCTTACTTAGCATTCATGACTGGAAAAGGGGGGCCAAGAAGAAAAAGGAATTCTGTAACCATGAGCCTGGAAAGAGTTTTTAGCCACATTAGCTTTCATTGATTCTGTTTCTCTTTCATTATTTTTTTTTTGTTTTTTCTTTTTTTTTTTTTTAAAGAATGAACTGTTTTTTTATTTTATATAATTCTTACTCTCTTTCATTATTAAGAGAAATCTTAGAGGCAGTGAGATAGAAACAGTGAATCAAGGTGTCTGCTACCTGTTTTTTCACTTTTTCAGCTCACACAAAGATCGTGCTTCAGGAGTGGAAAACCACACAGAGACAGGCTGTGGTTATGGGCCTGTCCCTTCACTAGTGCTGGTTTTGTGTTCCTTTTTCTTTTTCTTTTTTTTTTTTTTATAGAGGCATGTTTTTATTTATTTATTTGTTTGTTTGTTTGTTTTGTTTATACATGCACTGGGTACAGTCAGAAGCGCAGGAGGGTGCGAGAATTCACCAGAGCCGGAGCGGGGAGCAGAACAGGCAGAAGGACGGAAGCACACTGCTGAGGGGAGCAGCGGGAGGCAGGGGAGGTCTGCGCGCCATGTGGGACCCTCCTCTGGTGGCCGGGGAGCAGCCGGGGATCGAACCGGCGCCGCAGAGGCTGCGGGCAGCTTCGCAACCCAGTGCTCAACCGCTGTGCCACCGGGGAGGCCCTGTGTTCCTTTTTCTAAGTTTTGTTCTTGTTTGCCATTTATTCCAAGTAAAGTTCTGACTAATAAAGGTTTACAATAGGATGCTTTCCAGAACATTCCCATTTCAATAAGGAACTTCTGGGGTAGAAGACAATGAGTTTTATTTTTTTTAATTTTTATTTTTTAATATATTTTTAAAGATTTATTTATACAAGCATTGGGTGCAGTCAAAAGCGTGGGAGGCTGAGAGGATTCACCAGAGCCAGAGCGGGGAACAGAACAGCCAGACTGACGAAATACACTGCTGAGGGGAGCAGCAGGCACAGCAGGAGAGGTCTGAGCGCCATGTGGGACCCTTGCCCGGTGGTCGGGGATTGAACCTGGCTGCAGAGGCTGCGGGCAGCTTCGCAACCCAGCGCCCAACCGCTGCGCCACCAGGGGAGGCCCCAAGACAATGAGTTTTAATGAGGAAATTTCATGCACTATGATAGAACAAATTTCCTAAGTAGGGGAAGAAGTTTTTATTATCTCTTCATTATCTTTCAGAAATATCCAGAAAAATGCTAGGAGACTGGACTCACTCACTTGATGATGACTGAAAGTTGGCTATTAAAGTCTGAAACTGAAATTTCTTAAACTTTGATGTTTAATCTTTGAAAACAAACAAATTGCATTGTAGCATTCCTAGCCTCACTGTTTCCTCATTCACCCCTTTTCTGGGCTAGCTTTTGATTTATTGCCTTTCAACTCTGAAGTACCTTCTTTCTCTTGTGATACTGAAGTGGACTCAGAAAACATTTCCCCTTTGATATGTGGCAGATATTAAGTTTTGTCAATAGAGGGCACTGGAAGGCCACTGCAGGAGAAAGGGCCTCTTACTGGTGTAAATGTGCTTTTTTCTCCCTTCTTGACTCCTGTGACCTTTGACTACCAGTGGTATTTGGGACTCTCAGCGGCATTCACCATCCAGTATACCAGCACCATAATGGCTTCCTAGTAAGTATCTATGCACCTGAATGGGTGGTTTCCTGTTGGCCAGCCCTGGCTTGTGCCACCTCAGAGAATGTCTTCCACATCCCTGACCCGTAATTCTTTCCTATGAGGTCACATCTCAGCCTTGGACTGGAAGGCAGCACTCTTCCAAATTAGTTTCTTCCTTTTCTGTCATGGCTAGAGGCAGTGACTGCTTCCAGTATCTGCTCTCCCAGTATTCCCTAGAGTTATCTTTATTCCATATCTAATGTCTTCCCAGTATCTAATCCACTGTTATAAATTAGTAATTCTTTGTAATAAATAATCCCTGATCAAATTACTGGAGTGGTTCCTGTCTTCTGATTGGACCCAAACTGATAGATCCTAGAGGATCAGAAGTGATTTAATATGAATGATGAGTTTTGGGAGGGGCTGGACATGCATATCCCAGTTCTTTGCATTCTCTTTTCTCTGTGAGTTCCTTACCCTGGGTGATTGTGAGATACTGCTCAGCCTGTAGTCAGTTCAATGGTCAAAACTCTCCCACAGTGAAGGACCTGTGGTGGTCCAATGCTGAGCTCAAGATCAACTAGATATTTTTCTTTTTCCATCTAGCTTATTTCACTGAGCATAATTCCTTCTAGCTCCATCCACATTGCTGCAAATGGCATGAGTTTATCTTTTTTGATTACTGAATAATATTCCATTGTGTATATATAGCTCATCTTCTTGATCCAGTCATCTATTTTTGGGGCATTTGGGTTGTTTCCAGGTTTTTACCTATTGTAAATAGTGCAGCAATAAACATAGGGGTACAGGTGTTCCTTTGAATCATGGTTTCACTTATAGCAGGAGTATAGGGGAGCCAAGTAAGACATCAGTGTAAAAAAATAATAACAGTACAAAACACAACAAAGCAAAAACAGACAATTATAAATCAGAGACATACTGCAGTGGAGGAGGAGGGAGAGGGATCAGAGAGAGGGAGGGAGGAGCAAAGGGGAGTGAGGTGATGGTGCACGGGTGCATTGGTGAAGGAAATTCTAGGGGACTACACCTGAGAGGGTGGGGGGAAGAAAATATTGTTTAAAAATGAACAATGACGTAAAAAATAAAAATAATTAAGTTTTAAAAAAAGATCAGCCAGATAAACCTTGTTTCACTCTTCTAGCTTTAGAGAGTCTGCACAGGTAAATGCTACATTCTCCAAGGTCAACATTATCAGTAATAGAAATATTATTTTAGACCCAATGCTGGTTACTTTACCTTGTTCCTTGATTAATTCAGAAACAGGCAAGGAAAAGTCTTATGTTTTACTGTCTCTTCATCCCCCAATCCTCAATGATTTTCATGTAGTATAAATTGAAATAGTTTACCACCTGAAAAGTGAATGTTCCAAGAAAGCACAGCATGCCTGGTTTTGGCTGTCCCCAGATCCACACCACATCACCGTGAATTTCATTTCACCCATATATAAAGCAATCTTTTTTGCTTTCTTATTTGGGAAGTGATTCTGAATCTCCAAACTGCTTATACGCACCATAATGATCACTTTCAAAGAGTGCAGTCCCACAGAACCTGCTTAAATAGTCTAGAATTTGATGATGGAAAACATTTAGAAAACACGATCTATTTGAAACACATCTCTTTTAAATCATGACTTAAAAACACATTCATTTAGTACCATATGTAAAAAAGGAACACACTTGTAGCTTCTACTCTGTGCAGGAGGGCCACTGAGGAAAAGGGTCATTAACCAGCCCTTGGGCAAGGTCTCCTTCCCTGATACATTGGATATTAACCTTTGGATTTGATGGTGTTGCTCTTTTTGAAAGAGGAAATTAAAAAACCGATGTCAGCAAATGACCACATTGGTTCAGACGGTAGCCAGATACCGCTTGTCCCTTCCATCTTCTCTATTGACATAGCACTTTCTGTTGTCCTTGACTTTGTCCTGCTCTCTGCATGCATGACTGAATTGCTTATATGTCCTGTGTGTTTGCATGAGGAGTGCATAATGGAGGAAAAGTTACTCAATGTGCTTTAGAGGGAAGGAGAAAATGTGACTCATGTCTTTGTGAACATTTAGGTGTTGGAGTAGTGGCCAAGGATTAATAATCTCAATGACATACAGCATCTCAAGCATAAAGTTCCAGGGTAATAACCTGACATGGGAAACATAATGTAATTTTAAGATTCTGAGATGAACCTAGAAATAGATTGTCACTGGACTGAAAAGTCAGAGAAAGTGAACATCTTGTCATAGATTGTAGATGACTAAGGATGGGTCTATTATGAGCCATGTGACTTGTGGTGGCAAATTTACATTTTAGTAATTATAGTTTAACATTATTATTCAAGGGACAGAATCAAATGAGGAGATTAATAATTAGAAACAAATCAACAAGTTTGAATGGAATACATACTTTTAAAACATCTTTTAGTAATTTCTCTCATAGAATAAACTATAATAGATATTAATCATAAAACCTCTATTTCTTAGACAGTGGTAATCTAAGGCTAGGATGGACTTAGGTTCATTTTATCTTTGTGAGGGCAACTAAAACATGCTCCCTCTAAATATGGTACTTTGGCATGTTGAATATTTCAATCTAAAGGAATGTGAAAATGGCATAGCCGGGCAGGCTTTTTGATCTTCCCACAAATAGTCATAAAACTCTCCTATGAGAGGTACTCCTTCATATATGTGGAGGGAAAGATCATCCTTATTTTTTTTTTAAAGATTTATTTATGCATACAAGAACTAGGGTATAGGCCAGAGGTGCGAGAGGGTGAGAGGATTCACCAGAGACAGAGTGGGGAATAGAACAGGCAGATTGACTGAAATACACTGCTGAGGGGAGCAGCGGATGAGTCAGGAGAGGTCTGCTGTGCCATGTGGGTATCTCCCTGGCTGGGGATCGAACTCATGCTGCAGTGGCTGCAGATAACTTCATAGGTTGTGTCTTAACCCCTTGCTCCACCAGGGAGGCCCTTATCCTTATTTCTGAAGAGAAGAAAAACAAGAATTTGAAGGAACACACCTTGCTAAGTTTCCCTCAGTTTATGAAACTTAGTTTGTCCTAACACCTTCTGTAGACTTTACGCTTTTCATTAAACCTAGCACAAAAACACTCACATTTGATCATTTCTTTGAGTCTTCATTTCCTTGTGAAGACTCCTGTGTCATATAAAACTTCTATTAAATAAATGTGTGTTCTTTTCCCTTGTTATCTGTAATCTGTATTTGTTACAGGGGTCCCAGTCAAGAACTGATAAAGGTATCTTCTGCTCCTACATTTGCATTCTTCTGTTCCACCCATCTATAGTGACCTTGCCTCTTTTTTCCTGCTTCAAAGTGTCAACCATGATTGGGAGATATCTTTATGGTGAATTTAGCACTTAGCATGGATGCCTTTCCAAACTGGACCTATATATTTCACATTGCGAGTGTACGGTGTATAGCACTGTGATTCTGATTCCTGTGTCACTTCATATTATCCGTTTTCTGATTTTAACTATTTTCAATTACTTAATTACCTCAAATGATTCCTCTTTAGCAAAGTTCTAGCATATGTATATTTTGAATAAATCTTAGTCTGTGCTCCGTATGTCAGGGTAATTACCCAGAGATACCCACGTTTGGAAGCAGGTAACAGAACCTTGCAAGTGGCAGAAGGGAACCCAGCAGCAGGATTTAAAGCTTGACCCTGGTGGAGTAGAAACAGTCAAGGTCACCATTCATAGTGTGTTCTGGGCTAGTGGCTGAGGAGGCACACTTCATATCCTGCAGGGCCACTGGTGGTTACGTTTGCTTCTGCTCTGCAATTGCTCACTGGGCCGCCTTGAGAAGATGAGGCTGGCAGTGCCAGCTTTCTATGCATTTAAGTTACCTGACAGAATCCTAAGTGTTTAGCAATAAGAGTTGTTTGTCCCCTAAGAAACTTTTTAAAAAGTTAGAAATCACATCAGACAATTGGCATGTGTCAGTGACTTCGATCTTCTTTTCAATAATGAAAAAAAGTAGAAACAGCCTGAAAATCACCAATGGGTGAATGACTGAACGAACTCTAGGGTGCCCACATTGTGAAATCCTACCTAGGTATGAAACTGAAATGGGGTGACCTTTAAGCCATCTTATGGCATGGAGAAATTAATTATCAGGACACTTATGTATAGCATATAATCCCATCTCTACTGTCCCCAGCTAGGAATATATTATAAAATTTCCATTGTATTTATTTTATCATATATTTATAGCACAACAAAAATATGTATATTATGTATTTATAGTAAATATTTTTAAATGCATATAGAAAGGTCTGAAAGAATGCAAGCTGTACTGATACGGGGCAGAGAGTTCAGGGATGGTAATGAAGAGAAATTCTGCTATTTTGTTTACTATGTTCCCATATAGGGACATGTTTACATTAAGGTGTATTACAAATAAATGCAAAAATTAAAAAATTCATTTTGAACAGATAATATGTGAACTTGGGGAGAAAAGCAATTCTGGGGTGAGATGGTGATACTGCGGGAAAGGACATAGGGCTCACCTCGTCAGCTTCACTGGTGAATCTGCCATTCAGGATCTGAGTGGGTCTTTGTCGCTGTGCTTAACACGCTCAGAGATTTTAAATGTGCTCAAATGTCGTGATTCATTGAATGAAATGTCATTCATTCATTGCTTGTATGAGTAAATAAATGGAATACCTATCAAACTTATAAATAAATGATTATTTACGATTACTATAATTCAGTCTTTATACCTTCCTCCCTATATTCTCCTTCTCTTAACACCCTCCTCCCCTTCACAGCTGGTTTCTGTCCCCTTCTTAGGACTTGCTTCAAAATTCACAACTTCCAGGGAGTCTTTCTTAATTAACTCAGTCTCATTGAGAAATCTTTTATTCAGCCTCTCCTTGGTGAGTGTGCTTTAATGTTTGAGGACTTCATTTTGCACCTCCTGGAGGGGTTGCTTACTAATTGGTTTTCTGTCATTTTTTGCATTTATGTTATCTTAATTTGTGTTCCAAAGTACTGAACTCTTCATGAGATGAAACATACTTAAACAGTGAGGCAAATGGACATTGGAGACAGAAATACTTGACTTTAAAATCCAACTCTTCCACTTTTTGCTGGATTTTTTTTTAAAGATTTATTTATTTATTTATACATACAAGCACGGGGTACAGTCAGAAGCGCGGGAGGGTGAGAGAATTCACCAGAGCCAGAGCAGGCAGCAGAGCAGGTGGAAGGATTGAAGTACACTGCTGAGGGGAGCAGCAGGCGGCAGGAGAGGTCTGTGCGCCATGTGGGACCCTCCTCCGGTGGCCGGGGAGCAGCCGGGGATCGAACCGGCGCTGCAGAGGCTGCGGGCAGCTTCGCAACCCAGCGCTCAACCGCTGCGCCACCAGGGAGCCTTGCTGGATGTTTTTAAGATTTTTTCTTTTAAGTGGGAATTTCCCCAACTGTGAAACTGGAATTATAATTCGTATTTCATGGTATTGTTGTGATGTCCCATTGACCTATATATAAAGCACTTGGTATGAAGCTTGGTGATGATAAACACTAAACATATAATAGTTATTAGTATTGATCTCCTTTTATTTTTAAACCACTATGCAGATGTGTAAATGATTCTGACATCATATATTGTCTATAGTCTGCAATGTTTGTAGCAATGAGGTTTGTTTAAATAGTAATTTCTTTGCTTATTTTGGTCAGATATATTCAGGGACCTGGGGACATTCAGGTTTCAAAAGTAGAGGAATGAGGCTTACACTGACAAATCCAGCTCAAGTCACTGTCTAAGGGGACACCTTTGTTCCTCAAATCCTGCTTGGGGTGAGTTAGTCAGAATTTGCTCACATACAAAGTAGCTGTTCCATATCTGTCTAATTTTATGCTGCTTTACAGCCAAGTCATGTTTTTTCCTGGCATCGTTTCTTGGCTTACATGCTATATATATTTGTGGACATTCATTCAGCAAAAATATACTGAGTGCTGCTTTGCTGGGCCCTAAAGATACATATGACACTTGAATAGGAGCCTGCCAGCTGGTCCAATTGGGGAGAACACTCTAAACTGAATTGGGGAGTACAGCATGTGCAAAGAGCCTGAAATATGAACAAACTGAGTCTGCCTTAGGAGCTATAAATGCTGTACTGTTCAATCCCTTTGCATGATATACAAATGGCCTTGCCTGTCTATCTACTCAATCTCACCTCAAACCACTTCCCCATTTTCACATAATTACTACTGGACTATGCAACACGTATAGCAGTAGATAGGCAGGCAAAGCCATTTGTAGATCATGCAAAAGGACTGAGATTTTATTCTGGTAATGTAGATCTGCTGAAGAATTTTGAGCAAGAAAATAACAAGGTCAGGCTTATAAGTTAAATAGAAATTCTAGCTGCCAAGTGTAAGATGGATTAGAGAGAGATGAGACTAGAGGAAGGGAGAACAGTAAGGAGCCTACTGGAGTGTTGTTGGTATGAGATGATAAGTGACTGAATTAGGATGTGAAAGAGGGAATGGAGGATGAGAAGGGAGTTTAGGAAGTAGAAATAATAGGATTTGGTGCTTGATTGATGTATTAATTTTCTATCACTGTCATAACAAATTGTCACAAATTTAGCAGCCTAAAACAGTGCAAACTTATTATCTCACAGTAATGTAGGCTGAAATCTGACTGGGCTAAAACCAGGGTGTCAGTAGAGCTGTGCTCCTTTCTGGAGGCTCTAGGAGAGAATTTGTTTCTTTGCTCAGATTATTAGCAAAATTCACTTCCTTGCACTTGTGAAATTGGGAACCCCTGTTTCCTTACTGGCTATCAACTAAGGCCTATTCCCATCTTTCAGAGGCCACCTGCATGCCTTGATTCATGGTCACCTTTTCCTATCTTCAAAACCAGCAATGGTGGGTAGAGTTCCTTTCACACTTCACATGTCTCCTTTCTGCCTCTTCTTTCTTTTTTTCTCCCTCTTCTGAATTAAAGGACTCAAGAATAAATTGAGCTCATCCAAATAATTCTAGATAATCCTCTATTTCCAGATCCTTCACCTTAGTTAGCAAAGTTCCCATGCTGTGAAGTTAACATGTTCATAGGTTCTGGGGATTAGGATGTGGACTTCTTTTGTAGGGAGGGTGGTCATTAGTCTGCATCCTACAATTGGATGTGGCGTTAAAGGAGAGGACAGAACTCAAGTTTCTGACATCAATGACCAGGTAAATGCAGCTTTAAGGGAGAAAGTTAAGTTTGGTTTTGAATATGTTGACTTTCAAATATCCCTCAGTATCCATGTTTCCCAGCACCATTTCTTGAAAATGCTATCTTTTCTCCATTGTATGGCCATAACTCTTTTGTCAGAGATTAACTGTCAGTATTTATAGGTATTTATCTCTGGGCTTTCAATTCTGTTCCATTGGTCTGAGTTTCTCTTTTTGCTCCAATACCATACTGTTTTGATTACTTTTGCTGTGTAATTATTTGAAATCAGGAAGTGAAAACCTCCACTTTTATTCTCTCAAGACTGTTTTAGCTATTTGGGACCTTTCATGCTTCCATATAAATTTGATAGTTTTTCTGTTTCCTTTAAAAAATCATTGGTATTTTGGTCAGTATTGCATTAATCTTTAAATTGACTTAGGTATTATGACCATTTTAATGATGTTAATTCTTCCTACTCATGAGCATGAGATAATTTTCCATTTCTTTGTGTCTTCTTTTATTTCAAAATTTAACAGTTTTATAGATTTCACTGTACATGTCTTTCACCTCCTTCGCTAAGTTTATTCCCAGGTATTTCATTCTTTATGGTGCAATTGTAAATGGAACTACATTCCTTGTTCCCCCCTTTTCTGATACATTGTTTAAATATAGAAATGCCATTGATTTTTGTCTATTGATGTCAATAAATGGTATTGGGAATCATGGATAGCCACATGCAAAAAAGTAAAGCAAGACCCATATTTAACTCCATACATAAAAATTAATTAAAATGAATTAAAGGTTTGGACATGAGAGCCAAAACCATAAAGTACTTGAAAGAAAATATAGGGGACACATTACCTATCACAAAGATGTATATAGACTCTCAACCCCAACAGCAAGGGAAATGAAAGCAAAAATAAGCAAGTGGGACTATATCAAACTTAAAAACTTTTGTACCTCAAAAGAAACCATCACAAAAACAAAAAGACAACCTATAGAATGAGAAAAAATATTTGCATACCATACATCTGACAAGGGATTAATTTCCAAAATTTACAAAGTCCATAACAATCCCACAGCCAGGAAACAAGCACAGGACCTCAATAAACACTTTTCTAAAGAAGACAATCAACAAACAACTATGAACCAGACACTCTATGGGGGGTGGGGAAAGGAGAGATTGGGGTCAAAATAAGAGGGTTGTAATTGTATGGGGAATATAAAAATAAAATTTAAATTAAAAAAAAGACAACCAGATGACTTATAGACATATGAAATAATGTTCAATATTACCACAAGAAACGCAAATCCAAAACCACACTGAGATACCACCTCACCCCTGTGACAATGGCCCATATAAAAAAAAAATGGAACTAATTAATGTTGGCAAGGATTCGTTGAAAAAGGAACTATCATCCACTGTTGGTGGCAATGCAAGCTGGTACAGCCCTTGTGGAAAAACGATACGGCGATTTCTCAAGAAAATAAAAGTGGAAATTCCACTTGACCCAGCAATACCTCTATTAGGTATTTATCCAAATAACATGAAAACTCTAATATGAAAAGATTTATCTAGCTACGTACATAGCAACACTGTTCACAGTTGCCAAAGCATGGAACCATCGCACGTGCCCTGTAACAGATGACTGGATAGAGAAACTGTAGAGCATATACTGAACGAATATTACACAGCTCTGAAGAAAAATGAAGTGGTGACATTGGGACATAAGGGATGGACCTCAAGGGGATTATGTTGAGTGAAATCAGTCAGAAAGTGAAGGAGATTTTGGATGGCTTCACTTACTTGTGAAATATAAATACCCAAACAACAATTTTACACAAATAATAGAAAGAATAAAACTTGAAGTTGGCAAAAAGAAAATGATGAGCTCCTCTCTGGTGGCACAAAGTGTTAAGCACAGTGCTATGAAGTAATCCACAGCCTCTGCAGCATGAGTTTGATCCCCAGCCAGCCAGGGAGCAACCAGACCTGGCGCAGCCGACCTCTCCTGTCTCACCCACTGCTCCCCTCAGCAGTGTATTTCAGTCAGTCCGCCTGTTCTGTTCCCCACTGTGTCTCTTGTGAATCCTCTCACAACCCGCACCTCTGGCCTATACCCCAGCTCTGGTATGCATAAATAAATCTTTAAAAAAAAAAGATAATGGTTATGAGAGGAAATTGGGGAAAAGTGGAGGGGAAGGAAGGAGTAGGTGAGTTACGGGAATAAGTGATTTAGTGGAGGGGAAAAAAATTACAGGAAAAAAAAATGCCTCTGGGACGTCAAAATGGGATAATCTAGTAAGCAGTTTAATGCACCAGTAAAAAGGCAGAGGAAAAACTGAATAGGAGATACAGATTAGGAAGCCATCATCATGTAGTTAGGTCTTTGTGAATGTACAGAATGGGAGGATAGGGTAAAGAACAGAATTCTGGGACCAGTGGGAGATACAGTGACAACGGAACTAAAAACTTACTTGGATTCCTATCATTGGGTCTTAGTTCCTTGTGGCACATTTTTTTCCTTTCTTTTGTCCCTGGCCTATTTTCTCCTAAATTCTGGTTTTCTGCTATTTGTAGTTTCTGCTTCCTAACACTTCAGCTTGTGTATTGTGCTCCAGGACCTCTCCTATCTGTCTCAGCACATCATGGATCTCTCAGCTTTAGCTCCCATTACTAAACTATCTTATTTTCTTATGTGTTTTTGTTTTTGTTTTTTCAGTTCATGATCAAAAGCCTTCTAAAGCAAATCATATTGACCCAGTTTATCATTTTTCTTTTTAAAGATTTATTTATTTATTTATTTTAATTATTTATTTATTTTATACAAGCACTGGGTACAGTCAGAAGCGCGGAAGGGTGAGAGAATTCACCAGAGCCAGAGCGGAGAACAGAACAAGGAAGTACACTGCTGAGGGGAAGCAACGGGCGGCAGGAGAGGTCTGCGCGCCATGTGGGACCCTCCTCCAGTGGCCGGGGAGCAGCCGGGGATCGAACCGGCAGCGCAGAGGCTGCGGGCAGCTTCGCAACCCAGCGCTCAACCGCTGCGCCACCGGGGAAGCCCTTATCATTTTTGAATAACATCATGCCATAGGTCACCAGTTTACATTAGGAGCGACTATCTTGAAGCCATGTCTCACCTTGGTCCAGTCAGCTGCATCTATATTTCAGGAACTAAAATAAATTCATTTTGACTGTTCAGCAAATAATATTGCTCCTCAGAAGCAAATCTTTATCCTACTTGCTGGGCCCAGGATTATGATGTCAAAAATTGGCATTGAAGCCTCTTCACCATCACTCCTTACTCTTAGCATGTAGCCCTACTGCTCTCTGTGCATGAGATCACCTTTGTAGAAATTGAATTTTAGGTCCAAATCACAGGAATATAACCAAGCAAGTAAAACTTAAGTCAAATACAGTCATTTTCCTTTACTGGCTAATCTCTTTTTTCTACATTGCATAGGTTGTATTTATAAACATTATCCAAATGAGAGTTGGTTATTCAGAATCACAGGCTTCCTTCCACTCACGTGCATGCATCTTGCAAGCTGTCAGCTTCATACATAAACATAAGGGAGTGATTCCTGCCTGTCTCTCAATCACAGCTTTGCACTGACTCTCCCGTCACACTGCACATGAAGAATTTCATTTCCTTTTAGAGAGAGACCCTGGGAAGAGTTGCAGCTTGTATCTATAGTATTGAAAGGAGTAAAAAATATTAGCAATATTATTTTCTGGCAATAGTAGCAGATAGTTACTACCTGCATGGCTAGAGACTAGAATTTATATAGCTGTTCCAAACAATATATTGTAAAGTCTTCAAATTCCTTTTGGTGTTCATTTATCTACAGATAATAATCTTTCACACAATTTACCAAACCTAAATATGATGGATGGATTCCAGAAAAGGCAGGGCATCTTCAAGGCATCTTCAAGGTCAAATAAGCTTCTCTAAAACTAAATTCCTAGATGCCAGGCTTCAAAGAGGATGTTTCCTTGTGTGGGGTTCATGTGAGGCCACCATAGATTGTTGATGCCTTAGATGAGTGGTAATCTGCTGCTGCTCTCCTCTGTTCAACTGCAGAAGTCCAGGCCAGCATACAAGCAGTAGCCATTGCCCATAGTTGCTACTGAAAACAGACTGAAAACAGAAAGGTAGTGTTCTCTCCATGAGAATATACACTTGCTACCTATTTCTCCAGTGCCTCCTTGCCAGGTAGGTCCCTAATTGCAGAGGGCTAGCCTACCTTGCTCAGGTGGCCAATGTCAAGCCTAGTAGGGTTGTTTTAATCAAGTCTGGTTATTGGTCTATAGTGATTTCTTGGTATTGGTTAACTGCTTTAGGGATGAAGTAATTGTTTAGACAGTAGATTGCTTACATAGTTCTTTGTGGAACTGACCTCACTGAGAACAGGGTAGCAGAAAACCTGCGAAGAGTTGCAGCCAGTAGGCACAAGTCAGCCAAACTAGTATTAAAGCAGAGGTTATATGATGGTACATTAATTATTTTAAAAATACAAGGAAAAATGAAGGCAAATATTGCTGAATGGGATGAATGAAATAAAGAGGCAGCCTCCAAGATAACTGAAGATTATTGTTCATCTGCAGATAATTTCCCTTTGGTTCTTAAATTCAGAAGATCTGAAGGATAATTAAATTCTTATGTGGAACAGAGAAATAATACACTTTTCCTCTTATCATTTATCTTCTCCTTTCTTCTTGCCCCACAAAATTACACAATTTAGTGTCAAAAAATTGCTCATGTTCTTTGAACATACCACAATTACACTTTTGTGACTTGGTATATTGTTGTTTCCTAAGCCTGAAATGGCTTCCTTCTCCTAATCTATCTTGAAAACTCCAAGCTAATTTTCAGGAGCAGTTCAAGTTCATCTTCCTTATAAAATCTTCTAGTACTCCCCAGATTGAGTAAGTTACCACTTATTTATGCTCCCACATATATTTCTGCTTGTGCTTCTGTTATATCACTTACCAAGTTGTGTTCTAGTCATCTAATATGATAGTGCTCTGAAATGTTATTGACTCACCTAGGATTAATTGCATATAACAGTGGCTTTAAGAAGATGGGAGCTTATTTCTCTTTCCTATTAAAAAAGCCTAGGGAGGGCCTCCCCGGTGGCGCAGCGGTTGAACGCTGGGTTGCGAAGCTGCCCGCGGCCTCTGCGGCGCCAGTTCGATCCCCGGCTGCTCCCCGGCCACCGGAGGAGAATCCCACATGGCGCGCAGACCTCTCCTGCCGCCCGCTGCTCCCCTCAGCAGTGTACCTCGGTCCTTCTGCCTGCTCTGCTCCCCGCTCTGGCTCTGGTGAATTCTCTCACCCTCCTGCGCTTCTGACTGTACCCAGTGCATGTATAAACAAAACAAACAAACAAACAAATAAATAAATAAATAAAAACATGCCTCTATTAAAAAAAAAAAAAAAAAAAAAAAGCCTAGGGAGAAGCAGTCTAGAATTGCTATGGTAGCTTTCAGATATATATGATTAGAGTTCAGTTTTCTATCTATTTTTTTTTTTTTTGGTCACACTCAGCTTATGGCTTTCATTTTCAAATTCACATCATGTCCAAAATGGCTGCTCAAACTCTAGCCATCTCATTCATGTTCCAGAAGATGAAAGGGGAAAGAAGAAACATGGCATGTCTCCTTTCTTTTAAGAAGACTTTCTTGCTGGGCCTCCTCCCTGGTGGTGCAGTTGGTTGAGCGCCACACTGTGAAGCTGTCCGCAGCCTCTGCAGCACCGGTTCAATTCCCGACCGGCCAGGGAGAATCCCACATGGCGAGGCAGACCTCTCCTGTCTTGCCCGCTGCTCCCCTCAGCAGAGCCTTTAGTCAGGCTGCCTGTTCTGCTCCCCGCTCTCTGGTGAATCCTCTCACCCTCCCAAGGCTCTGACCTGTACCCCAGCTCTTGTATAAATAAAAATAATCTTTAAAAAAAAAAAAGACTTTCTTGAAACACTGCTGAACAATTTTACTTATATATCATTGTCCAGAACTCAGTCATATTACCACATCTAGCTGCAAGTAACTCAGGACAAGATAGTCTTTTCTTTTTAAAGATTTTATTTATTTTTGCCTAGAGGACTGAGGTGCAGACCAGAGGTGTGGGAGATGAGAGGATTCACCAGAGACAGAGTGGGGATCACAATAGGCAGGTCTACTGAAATATACTAAAGGGAGCAGTGGGCAAGACAGGAGAGGTCTGCTGTGCCATGTGGGTCAGCTCCCTGGCGGAGATGGAACTCAGGCCATTGTGGTGGTAAGTGCTGAGACTTAACCCCTATGCCATCAGGGAGACTTGACAAAATAGTCTTTATATGGCATCATTGTGCCGAAAATAAATAAATAAATAAATAAATAAATAAATAAATAAATAAATAAATAAATAAAAATAAAAAAAAAGAAATAAAAAAAAAAAGAAATTAGAAGAGAATGGGTATTGAGAGGTAACTTGCAATGAATTATCTGATACATGATTATTTCTGGTTATTCTCACTGCTTCCATTCTTCTTCCTTTTATTGAAGCTGAATAATCTATGGCTTTAGGAAGAAGTCAGGACCTAGGTGAAAATAATGATCAGATACAATGGGTTTAAAATTTATACTCCTAATTCAGGTGTGCAGAAATGTAATTTTCTTTATTTACTGAACTTGACTTGCCCACAAATGCCTATTTGCAATTATGGCTAGAAAAATATTATCACTTAAAGGTAATACCACTTCTGGTTTTAAAACTGAATCTCTTGGCCTCCCTGGTGGCGCAAGGGGTTAAGCTCAACACTATGAAGTTATTTGAAGCCTCTGCAGCACGATTTTGATCCCTGGCCGGCCAGAGAGCAACCCACATGGCGCAGCAGACCTCTCCTGTCTCACCCACTACTCCCCTCAACAGTGTATTTCAGTCAATCCACCTGCTCTGCTCCCCACTCTGTCTTTGGTAAATCCTCTCATTGTCCTGTACCTCAGTTCGTATATGCATAAATAAATCAATCTTTTAAAAAATCAAAACTAAAAAAAAAAAAAACAATCTCTTTAGGTTAGTATTCAGTAAAATATAAGGCTTTTCACTTGCCTGTTTTTTCTGCATTCTTACCATGCCAGCCTACCATGTGGTCTGATTACCACAGTCTCTCAGCAGTTCTCTAGCTCTCTGGGACCACCAATACTTAGTTATATTAAATGTCTGTCCAGTAACCTATTGGGATCTGGGACACTGTCAACTGTTTTGTTTTTTCCAGTGCCTATTGTGAACGTTGACATTTAAGTAATGGTTAAAACATGATCGATAAATTTATCAGTATACTTTAAATGCATCACATAATTAATTCAAATGGTGGCATAATTATCTGAAAACACTGTAAAATTAAAAGACTATTTCTCTAAAGGCCCTTGCACTAGGTTTATAGCTTTCTTATGGCACTAATAATTCTCAGCTCTCAGTCACAGTGGTTGTATGCTTGTATCACCCCTAATCAGTATGTCTGCTCTCCAAGGAATTGTTCCTAATCTGTGTAATCCTCACGAGTCCTGTAGAAAGCTGTGGATACAGTAGGCCTTCAATCAATGAAAATGAAGAACTAAGCGAATAGAAACGGATATTCTAAAATTTACCTCTAATGAATGAATCCCACTGGGGGAAAATAAATTTTTGGAGCTATTTTAGAATGATGTCTGTAAGCAAAAGTTGATATTTTGCCTTTAACAGAACACTTTTTTTTTTTTTTAAGAAAAAAATTGCTTTTGTTTTTCAGAAATCCTCCACCTACTTTACTTCACCCAGAAAAATGGTGTGAGGAGTTCAACCACTTTATTTCACAGTGAGTATTTCTTCCACTGAAAATAGCTTATCCAGCAAGGTCTTGACAGTGATCGGAGAAATCCAAGATGTGGAATTTACTTGGTGCTAGTAGTTATTATGCCTACTATCATACAGAATTTGTTCCAGGAAATGAAAGAAGATCCCTCTGTAGGATTTGGAAAATATGATGTTCCATTTGACTCTTGACTATATAAGCAGTCCTCCTAATCGTTTGGTTCATATTTCTATGAGAATTTACTTTGTCCTGGGACAGATATTGCCAATGTGTCTTGTTTAATAAGGGAGGAGATTCGACAGCTAGAATTTGGAAACCACTCTAGGATCAGATTGCAGACAGGGTGGCAGCCTTCAAAAGAGGTTTTGTAGCTTTTAAGTTGAACTTTCCAGTACGATCTGTGATGTAGAAGGAGGGTTCTAGTTCCCAGAATGATTGAGGGGGCAAAGTAGAATCTCATGACTGAGCTCTGGTAAGGAGACTCAGCCAGGGCTGGAACAAAATGAAAATCCAACTGATGTGTGACATACTTAGTGAAAGCTCTATTACCGGAAAGTAGGCAAGATTGAATGCTACTAAAGCAGGGGGAGAGCCAGCACCACCACCAACAGGGTGGTGACTCAGTGCTGGGAACATGACCTTTGACCTGGTCTCTGGCAGACGATTGCACTGGTTCCAAAGCTGGGGAAGACTTTAGTGTGCTGGAAGGGACTGTGTTAGGGACCTGGCTAACTGTGAGGACAGGAATCTAAACCAGGCAATAAAAGCCATATCCAGGAGTGGAACTGTAAAAAGCAGCCCTCAGTGTCTGTTGTATCAAGTGTCAGAAGTCATGAGAGGAGAAAAAGAGTGACCAAAATAGCTGACAAATAGGAAACAGGGTATTTCTCTAATGTGTACCTATGTGCAGCCTTAATGTCCACATAGAGGCAGGGTAAAGAAGCAAAACGGGTCTCTAGATTATCATCTTTGATTAATCACAGTATTGATCAACAATCCCTTATCCTCAGTTCTGAAATCCAAAGAATTATGAAAAACAAGATTTTTTGTACTTGAGTCTTTACTGCAAGTCCTGACCTTATGTGAACTGATTTGGTGGCAACACATGACCTAAAATGATGTGAGGCTATTTTTAGTCCTTATTTATCTCATGCAGTGTGAATATTCATGTGAATTGCTGCAGATATATTAATGTATTTGATTATAGCGTGCTGCCCCAGATCCTGCTGGGGATGTTACATAACATACAGTAAATATACCAGTTTACCTTTATAAAATTTGATAAAATTCTGAATTCCAAAATATATCTGACCCCAAAGGTGTTATATAAGGAGCTATATATTTCAATTTCACTTCAAATGCAACATAGTTCAAGGTCCCTGAAATTGCATGTCTAGTCCCTCCTGGTTTTGTGCTATCCTGCTCATGAGAAAGGAGTTGTTAAGAATTCTACCAAGAAAGGCTATGTTTGCACATGGCCTTGAAGTTCAAAGCCAGGGGTGGAGGACATTTCCTTGCCTTTCCAGCCCCATTCTGATGTTTCTGCAGACTGTATAATGTGTCAGAAGGGACCACAGTCAAGTTTTGAGAAGAACAGCAGATGTAGGAAGAGGGGCAATGTTGACATAGGAGCAGAAAGTCACTTCCAGATTTGAGAGCCAAAGGAGGGGGAAAAAAGAAAGAGCTGAAGACACACTGATGGCTGGGATCACATTTCAGAGCACCCACAGGGAGAGAAATTCTGGGTTAAAGTTCCAGTGCTTTGCTAGCAAAGGTTAAACCCCCAAAATTTCTTTTTTCCTTCCATTGCTTCACATCGATACCCTTGATTGCCCTTCTCTGAGCTGCTGGCCTAGAAAAACCCATTACATATTCACTAGTACACCTTCCTATACCAGCTCTTGTGATTCCTCTAGAATGTGACTTGACTCACCAAAATCTGGCTTCTGTATACTTTTTCAGAAGTATGTTTATTCTTAAACTAAGCACAGTATTGTCCGATGGATTTAGGAATTAAAGGCACATCATTGATAATATGGTTGGGATTTTAGGGTTAAACAAAATATAGAAATCCCTCCCTACCATTGAATCTTTTCTTCATGGCAAATCCTAATATATGCCCATTTCAATGTTTGCCCCAACTTTGAGACTTCTAGTTGCTTTAAACTTAGAAAGGTCTTGGTACTAGAATGGAGGACCAACCACAGAAAACAATGACGTTAGCGTATATACTGTCAAGAGCAAAGAACAGCTACCTTGTTGAAACTGCAGGGGAGGGAAGAAGCACAAGAGATTCTAATAAAGCAAAAAGGTAAACAAGTAAAGTGTGTGCTTTATTAATAATGTAGATATAACAAAATGCCATCAATCTTCTCTAATGAGTTGTCCTTATTGTTTCTAGTGAAAATATGTATTATATGTGTTGATAGATTTTCTTCCCTGACCTCAACTCCCCAATCCTGTATCTCCATGGCATGTTAAATTCCTCAACCATGAAAGATTTTGTAAGATTTTAAGAATGTCCCTCTTAAGATTAGGGAATACTTATATCTTTAGAGAGAAGCTTACCCACTATACCCAAATAATACCTTTTAAGTTCATAGACAATTCTGCTTACCCCAGGCTGCCATTGCTCATCCTACCAAATGTAATTTGACTTTACTATTTCAAATCTCTAATTAAATATAAACAATGACATTCACTGGATTAGAAATGTCTATTTAAAGAGCCTTAGTTTGCCTTTGTACTTATCATGTTCATATTGGGAGGGAAGGAGAAGGACGGAGGATTTATGACCTTCCGATTATAAGTTTTTCATTGTTGGTGGGACTGGGTCGAGGAAGATGATTATCTGGTAATTTTCGGGAAAGTGTTTTTAGCTGGAATTATCCAGATAATTGCTTTAATTCCCTTTGTAGACTGAACCATAGTGCATTGTATTAAACTAAAATGGTTTTCTCTAAAGAATAAATAGAACTAGAAAATCTTTAACAGCCTTGAAACCGCCAATGCCTTTTCCCCATGTGACCCTGAACCATGTAGCAGAGTCAGTTCAATAATTTCTGTCTTTTTGGTCCTTGATGGTCATCTCCAAAAGACCAGTGTGCCTTCTAATTGATTGCTGTAGTGGTCAGAATGGGTTGGCCTTGCTGCAGCCCAGTGATTATAGTAGTGGCTACAGGAGGGCAGTGTGGGGGAGGGGCGGTGGAAAGGGAGGGAGGGAGATGGAAGACTATGCACAAGGGTTTAGGTGGTGAAGAGGGCGTGAGACGTGGCTTAATGGTTTTCAGATTTATTTCTTAACCCTCTTAATTTGGAGACAGTAGGAGAGATTTTAAGAAAGTCTGAAATCCTATTAGTAAATTTATGTAGAAGGTTAAAAGTAAAAACAAAGTCAGCCTGTTTGGTTCTGAACCTTTAGTCGTTAGTGATAATTGACTCATTTGTATGTGTTAGTTATGCATTTGTCAAAGCATGACTCCTGATGGCTTAGTTATGATAAATTAAACATGATGCTACATAAATTCTGCACTGCTTTTTATTCATATGTTAGGACCCTGCCTGATGTTTTTTGTCACCTCTGTAAAGTGTGGTTGGCTTTAGAGATTTCATTATCAGCCCTTTCCCCTATGGCTAAAGCTATTTGCATAACAATTTTATCTGGTTCAAGTCCTGGCCAGAATTCTGTTTTGTCAAAAGGCTCCATTCAGGAGTAGCCTTTTGAGCAGATAAGGATAATTTTCCTTTGCCAATGTCATTTTGGTACTAATGAATGTCACTTCCTATTTTAAGTTCAAACTAATTTCAGGTCTTTGGACTAAACTACAAAAATACCTCCTATCCTTTGGCCAAAGGTATATGAAAGCTGTGATTTTCATTTTGCCTCTAGAACTTTTGTAGTTTTATTAGCAATTAGATTTAGAACTTCATCATCCATAACTCTTGAACTGATTAGTGAGACAATAAAGATGAATTAATTTTTCCTGGTCAAGGGCAAATGAACAAAGAGTACCGTGCTGCTCAGCTTTGGACCTGAACTATTTGGTTGCCCACACAGACACTGCTTTCCTGAGTTGACAGTCTTGACCAGCTTAGTGTGCAGGTGTGTATTTCTCAGAGTGAGCTTCCTGAGTAGCACTACCATTTAGTTAGGCAACATTCCCATTCCTTCAAATGGCTGCAGGCAGTTGCACCAGATGGATCTCTCTGAGCTATAAAACTACCACTAATAGGCATCTTCATATATTTATTTTTAAAAATTGAAGCTCAGGCCTGGAACTCTTTTTTTTTTTCCCTCCCTCTAGGCCTAATGTTTATGAAGGTAACCATTTTGTGCTGGTTGTTTCCCTGACATTAATTGCATTCCCCTCAAGGAAACAATTCTCAGCTTTTCACCATTCTCCATTGTGTTTCAAGGCAGCTTAATTCCACATGGTTTTATAATGTCTGTGAACAACATACTTAGAATGATAAATATCTTAACTCTGTAGTTGTTAAGTCTCACAAATATTCTTGGCTTTTTAAGTCTGGGTGATTTGCAGGTAGTCATGCAAAGGGTTAATATTTCCTGGAGTTGGATACAATAACCTTTATTTACATTACCTCACAAATTGGTAATTTTAATTACAATGAGCAGCAGTATCTCCAGTGACACACTCTCTCCATTTTAGATTTATTTAGCCAATGATTAGCTATTATGGCTTCTTGAATTAATTAGCATCTCTTGAGCTACAGGGAATTAGTGAATTAATAAAAACTCATGGAAAAGCTCAAAATAAAAGCAAAATTCTAATTAAAACCCAAATTCTCTTCTCTCCTTAACATATATTGATCAATATACTTATAAATGCATCCCTTCTTTCTCATTTTGAAAAGTTGGGATTTTTTTTTTTTATCTTCAAGAGAAGAACAAATAAAGCTGTGCATTTCAAGGTTATATCTCCCCGAAGAGCTTCTAATTTAGATTATCAGATAGATCATATAAAGACACTGAGGACCCAATTTGATCTCGTTATACCCCACTTAAAATCTCAATCGATAAAATCTGGTTTTCTCATGGTGTGAGCCAAGAAGTGGCTCCGTGTGACCTGACATTTGAAACGTGGTACAGTATCAACACATACCTGGGACAGACTGTCATCCTTGCAACTGTGGCAATGAGCGTTTTCGCTACATTCAGAAAAAGCAAGACTTAGTGAAGGGGGTACTCCAGACTCTTGTCAGCCAGTTCTGTTTATTTCCTGTAGATTTTATAAAAAAAAAAACCGATCTGAAGCATTTGTCAGAGATTTCACCTGAGTACTTTTGGCACATTATGTCAGGTGACTTTTAGATAAGGGTAGTACATACTTTTTTGGGACTGTCCTCCCTATACCCCTTTTCCTCTCCCTCTTTTTTCCTTTTTTCTTTTAAAAAAATCCTACTTGAATGTCATAATATAAATCAAAAGAGTGCAATTGAAATAAACAAGAGTGATGGTGAACTCTCCACTGACTTTATGCTCATATGTACTGGGGGAAGGGAGTGTGGGGCGGTGGGGGTGTGGCTCATGTCAGCCTGCCCAAAGCCTGTCCGCCTCCCCTCCTCCCCAGTTGGCTGTCTGGCTCATCAAGAAGAGGCAGCTGTGGAAGAGCAGCGTGTGCATCCAGCTGCCTCACGTACTAGCTGTGCCACCGTGGAGCAGATATTGAATCTCTCTGACCCTTGGTTCTCATTTATCAAATCAGGGCTCAGAATACCTACCTCATTGGGTTACTCTAAGGATTAAATTATATATGTATGTAGATCTGTTACAGGGCAGGGAGAGGACCGCAAACCTCTCTGAATAAGTTCTGCCATCCACCTCATCAAGACAAAACATACTCTAGTGAGTAAGAACTTTAATGGAAAGGAACTGTAACACAATTAGTGTGCAATCAAGAAAAGAGAAAGAATAGTTTCCAAATCAAGCACCTAAAGTTACTATCCCCTTGCGGGTAAATGCCCAGCCAAATAGGATTGGCTCAAAACAGGGCCACTGGGGCCCAAAAGTTTGCCAAAACTCTAAGGCACCTCCTGACCCAAAGGAAAAGGGCAGAAGCGGCCAGAAAAATCTGGAAGGAAAAGAGCAAAATGCAAAATAAGATGAACACTGCCAATAAGGTAAACCTCCCCACGGAGCTCTCATCCACATGTTTCAAGTGTTTTCCCTGTTCCCAGGTCGCTGGCACAAGTCCAAGGCCAAGACACAAGTGCAGCTTTTTCACATGTCTCTCTGCTCCATGTGCCTCCTCCAGATCTTCTTCCTCTCCATCCTGCCTCCTTCTTTTTTCTTTTTTTAAACATTTATTTATTTATACAAGCGCTGGGTACAGTCAGAAGCACGGGAGGGTGAGAGAATTCACCAGAGCCAGAGCAGGGGAGCAGAGCAGGCAGAAGGACCGAAGTACACTGCTGAGGGGAGCAGTGGGTGGCAGGAGAGGTCTGCGTGCCATGTGGGACCCTCCTCCAGTGGCCGGGGATCGGCCAGGGATTGAACCGGGGATTGAACCGGGGATCGAACCGGGGATCGAACTGGGGATTGAACTGGAGATCGAACTGGCGCCACAGAGGCCGCGAGCAGCTTCGCAACCCAGCGCTCAACCGCTGCGCCACCGGGGAGGCCCCTGCCTCCTTCTTTCTCCCAGTCACCTCTGCAACTTCTGCTCTGCCCTGCTCAGCTATACCCTTTGTTTGGAGTTCTGGGGCAGGGACGCTGGAACCTCCCCTTTCCCTGTTATAGAACTTGGCAAATAGTAATAATAATAAAATAGCATATGTCAATTTTACTGATGTCAGTAGCTGTGCCCTACACATTATTTAATTCACTTAAACCTCACAATCCTATGAGGTAGTTCAGATATTCTCCCATTTTATAGATATTGAGGTAGTAAGGAGCTAAGAATCCCAAAACCACAGGTAATAGTGGCACCACCTCTCTCTCTGGCATTATGGTGTGTGTAGTTGACTCTGTTCTACTGTGCCTTCTCACTTTTAGGATTAATCAATTCCAGACCAAGAAACAAAAGCAGAATCATCCCGTCCCCTATGTATTTGGATGAAAACCGATAATAAATCAGGTACAACTCTAAGAGAGGGCACTGGAGATGAAAAAAACTTGTCAAGATTTATAAGGAAATGCACATAAGATGGGCACACGTGTTGATGCTATGTCAGGGTCACAAGCACTTCACCATATCAAGTTGAAAACTTTACCACTAGTCTGGACAGTAGGACATTTTTATTAGAAAAATAATCTCTCCTAGTTTCTATATTTCTGCACTAATAAACTGGTTCAGCAATAAATAGGTGACACCTTTTCTTCAGAAAAGTAAAGAAGAAAGTGTCAATGACCTTCTTACCCTTGACGCTTCTGTAATTTTACTCTGCTGTCTACGTTAGACTTCAGCTCCCTCATTTCCACAGGTCACACCTCTAACACTCACTCACCTTCTGCACGCCACCCCTTCATTCTGTCCTCCATTTTCCCTTAACAGCAACAGTACCCAGGGCCCCCTCAAACTCAGCCTGAGAGAATCAGCTCCAGCAGGAGTCAAAACAGAAGCAATCCTGAAGTTGAGACTTACCTTTACTTGTTTGGTCTGCAAACAGTTCTACCTCTTTCTCTATCCTGGGGCACATGCACCTCTGAGGACTCCACCTGTCAGCTGCTGTCAGCTAGGCCTCTTCGTGGGAAAGGAGCAGTGGGACAGAAGGTGGGTTTCAGGTCCTGGGGAGGCAGAACCCACAGCGCTGGGCAACTAACTATATGAGTAGACAGGGGCTGCAGAGAGGGAAGAATTAAACACGACAGCCATATTTTCAGCATGCCAGAGGGTCTTTCTAGGGAATATATAGTGAAGACATGAAAAGCACTGGGCCTGAAGTCAAATAGTATTCTAACACTGACACTTTGATTTTTTGACCTTGAGCAAGTTACTGAACTTTTCTGAACCTGTTTCCTCATCTATAAAATGTGAGTACTAATACTTATATAATAACAACTTGGGATAAAAGAGAGTTTGCAGTGATAGGATATCCTAAGTAGCAGTGGTTTAGACAAGGTAGACTTACTAATTCCCTCTTTAAAATGGGGTGGGAGTTAGGTTATGTATGTACTGCTGGCCTGACATCAGCCATCCCAGCTTTTGTGCTCAGGCTGCCTCATTTAGTATGATTTCCCTCCTCGTGGACCAAGGTGACTGCTGGCGTGCCAACATTTAGATGTTTTATTAAAGGTAGAGGGAGGAGAGAAAAATGAAAGCCTTCTTTAAGAAGACTTCCTTGCATTTTCATTTAACATATCATTAGCTGTGACTCAATCACCTGGCAACAGTTAGCTGCAAACAAAGCTAATGCAGTGTCACCTAACAGGGCAGCGGTAGCCTAGGTTCATACCAGGGCTCTGCCCCTGAGGAGAGTGGAGAGTCTATAGGCAGATAGCAGTCTGCAGTCATGGAACTTTGTAGACAGTTGCCAGAATTAAGTGAGATATAGATTGAGAGCTTAACAGATATGAAAGATGAATGTTCTGACTTACAGTAGTGGTGCCATCAAAAGAGATGAGATCAGGAAGGGGAACTGGTAGGACTCATGAGGTCATGAGTCACAACAGAAGTGCATCTTGAGGAGAAGCAGTTATGGTCCTCACCAAGGCTGATCTGTGGCCTGGGAAAGATGGGAGAAGTAAGGACAAAGTGGGAGCATGGAGTGACCAGTCAGTACCTCTGCTGAGTCTGCCAGGAGCTGTAATGTTCTGTTTTGATGTGAAGCCCCCAGCTTCCTGCCTGCTCCTAGGTCGCCTGGCCACTATAGTTTCCACAGGCTCCAGTGTAGAAGAAAATTTGGCTCAGGTTCAGAAAGAATTTTAATTAGAAATGCAGGCTCATGTCACCAGTACTGCATTCTTCCAGCCTACTGATGATTTCTGGCAGAGATAAAAATAACAGACGTAGCCCTTTGCCACTAATGAGAAAAGGACTATTTTTTAAAAATGAACTCAAAATTTATAACAGCAATTTTAAATACAATGAGTCATCATATATTCCATCTCCTTTTGGTTAGTGTGTGGTTTCTATTGACCTCAGTATTTCAATTTGGAAAATCCTAGGGTCATCAAATGCATGATATAGCTATCATACCAAGTAATAAATGGGGGAAATCCAGTTAATTGATTTTTGGTATGAAGGACTATTTAATAGTTTTAAAGAATAATTTTACTTAAAGGTGAATAATGAGAATTCCTGCCTTTAAGAGAGGCCTAAAGTTTAAATTCATATACTCAAGCAGTGTTCCTCAGGTATGTTCTGATAGCCTAGCTTTGATTATTCTTTTTTTTTTGTATTCCCCTAAAATTTCAAATGTTGAAATTTCAAGCCTCACTATCTCAGACCTTATTTGGAAATGGAGACATTGCAGATGTAATTATTTAAAACAGATTATCATGGAGTAGGATAGGTCCCTAAGCCAACATAACTGGTATCTTTAGAAAAAGGGGAAATTTGAACACCCATACACATAGAAAGAACATCATATGAAGATTGAATTTCCTTGCCACAAACTAAGGAACTACCAGAAGCCAGAAATGAGAGCTGGAAGAGATCCTTCCCTTGTAACTATTTTTTTTTTTTTTTTTTGCATAGAAGAACTGGAGTGTAAGCCAGAGGTGTGGAGGGTGAGAGGATTCACCAGAGACAGAGTGGGGAGCAGAACAGGTGGATTTACTGACATACACTAGTAAGGGGAGTAGCAGGCGTGACAGGAGAGGTCTGCTGCACCATATATGTGTTAGCTCCGTGGCCAGAGATTAAACTCAGACATTAGTGGTGATAGTGCTGAGACTTAATCCCTAGGCCCCTAGGAAGGCCCCCAATCTTTAGTTTTGATTTCTGACTATGAGACAATAAATACATGTTGTTTAAGCCACTCAGGTTGTGTGATACTCTTGTCACAAAATCCCTGGGAAGTCAATACAGCCCGTGACTTGGTTACTTGACCATAAGTCATTTGATCTCTTCAAGCCTCTGCTTCCTAAACTGTGAGTAAGGAGTCTAACAGTGAGGTTAAATGTGTGATCCTTTAAATATCGTTGAGCATCATCACAACGTGTTAAGGGTTTATGTTGTTATTCTTCCCAAGCCAACCATCCAATAGTAAAAGAAGGCTATTTCTGTAATAGTCAATGATTTGTTGAGCTTTATTGAGGACTTTAGGAACCAAATACACATTCTGCACTAAGCTTTCTTGATCACATTTCTCTCTGAGGAATAAATTACCATAGGAAGAGATGACAAGGTGGTCTCAACACTGACCAACTGATCAGTTTCCCAGGCTGGTACATTGGGATTCTGAGGCCGCGTCCAAGATGATTTTCTGATCATAATCACTTAGTGATGATTGCCCTGGACCTGAACAAGGGTAAGTGTAGCTTATACTTGTGTTATCCAAGAGTTCACATGATGAAAGGGTAGAAAGACAACCCACCAAAAATAAACAAAAAAATTAAGTGTAAATTCATTGAAATTAATTTCATGAAGCAGTCTGAAGGATGAAACAAGTAATTATTACCTATAAGAAGGAAAACTACTTGGGGTAAGATATGTAAAAACTAACTGAAGACAATCATAAAATTTGAGAGGGGGCAGTGTTCAGTGTGTGGCTAAGGCGTACAGAGGTTCTTGTGCTCAAAAAGAGGATAGAATTACTGGGAAGTTTCCAGTTCAGCAAATATGTTAAACATGTAGGATAATTACTAAAATATAAAAAAACAATATCTAGTTTCTAAACCAACAGAAGGGGAAGGGGGCTATAAAAAAACTTGATTAATCAACAGAGGACAGGAAATACGGGGGAAAAAGAATTTGAGGTAAAGAGTGGTAAAAGGTGATTTCTGCCCATATAACAGTGTGTTTGAATTATTGGGCAATCAGTTTCCCCCCAGGATCTCCAGTCTACAGGAGTGATTTTTAACAACTGATGGGGTGAGATTGGCATGCGATTTGTATTGTTTACCGGTTTCAGTAGTGTAAATGTTCCCATCAAGGCCAATTTTAAGCTGCCAAATGTAACATTAATCAGTTCACAAAATTCCTTTAAAAACTTAACAATAGGGCCTCTCTGGTGGCCCTGGTGAGGATCACACATTTAATCTCACTGTTAGGTGGTTGGGTTGAGAGCAGCACTGTGAAGCTGTCCTCAGCCTCTGCAGGGCTGGTTTGATCCCCAACGGCTGCGGAGATACCCACATGGTGCGACAGACCTCTCCTATCTCGGCTCCCCTCAGCAGTGTCTTTCCGTTGATCTGCCTGTTCTGTTCCCTGCTGTGTCTCTGGTGAATCCTCTCACTCTCCCGCACATCTGGCTTGTACCCCAGTTCTTGTATAAAAATAAATAAATCTTTAAAAAAAAAAAGGAACAATAATATCTAGGGATGTTGTCTCCAGCACACCTCTATTTGAGACAGACAGGTTCTTCTCCTTGGTTTCACACTACAAACAATTTTTGACAATAAAATAAAAAAAAATTAAACCCCAATATCTGCATTTTACTTCTCTAACTGAAACCATTTGGATATTGGGAAAATAGGAGTTGGTGACATTCTGTTATTACAGTATTTATCACATGGTTATAGAAGGCTGGTAATTTATGATCCTTGCTAGCAAAGCCAGATCAATACAGAGATAAATGTCCTCAGCACAATAGAATTTATATCATCCACATGATAATTGACCACTATGTCATACATTCAATCATTCACCTCATTATCTGATACAACAAGCAGTAAGTCTTATATGTGCATGATTTATGAATGCACACTAGTGTGAAACCCACAACCCACTGACCTGTTTCCCTTCCTTGACAATTTAGTATACAGTTATCTACTTCTAGAAATACAATCCCACAAAGAGGAGCAACCACTTTTTCTTTTTTAAAAAAACTAGATATATTCTGCTAGGAGAAATGTCTGAGCTGATGTTACTCCCTCTGCTCCTTTCACTTTCCTACCAATCCTGGGCTCTTTTTCTTTTTTTTTTCCCCAGAGCATGTGGCTTGTTCTAGAAGGAGGTGGGTGACTCCCAAAAGAGCCTTTCATGTTGCTGACTTGCTATTATAAGTATGTTTAGTGACACAGTCATTCCCCACACCCATCTATAATTATATGTCACTGCAGAGTTAACTCACTAAGCTTGGTAGTAGGAGGTATCCCAACCCCCCATCTCCTTTATCTCCTTTTTCTCTCAAACCTCCCCCAACCTCCTCCCCAACATTTGTTGCCTGCAAGGTCTGTGCTGTGCTTTGCAAGGGTTAATCAGAGGGCCTATTATTCAGCAAATTAAAGGCTTGGCTGCCTGAGAGTTCCTTTCTGAAAGGATTAGGGTCTCTGATGAGGCTTTGATGTAATAGATGGAGCTGTTCTGTTCCTTCACATTAATAGAGAAGCATTAAGGACTCCCCAGGCTCTCTTTGGTAGTTGGTATCTTTACTCATTCCCTTGCCTAAAAAAGAAAAATATTTTATCTTATGAAAATTTAGTGCTTGAACAAGGTACTGAACTGACATCCCCCAGGGAGTGAAATGTTCAATTTTTGGTCTAAAAGCACAGAGACTAAGCACTAAACTGGTTTCCTTGGGTGGCCACTTCCTCAGGAAGAAATGTCTCTCCAAAGAGCAACAGAAGCAATCATTTGCCCCTTGCGATTCACCATCCTTGGCAGCTCAGAAATTGGGCCGAAGGGATGGTGTATAGCAGGTGTGGAGGTCATTTGTGTCCTCGGAAACACGAAGCAAGACAGCCAATAGCTGTGCAAAATCCCGATTTGCATAAGACATTTTTAGCTGCTAATTATCTGATAAGATTTTCTCTAGGCTTTTAGTAGTGGTTAGTTTGCTAATGAAAACCTGGCTTAGTTTATTTTCACCAATTTGATGTTCATGCCATCAATAATAATAATGTAGTTGACAGTCAACCAGAGAAATGTTTAGTTAATTTAAATCTACCAAAAAGAAAACACACTAAGGGTAGGGAGCTAAATGTGAGTAGATACAATGCCAGCAAACCCATTGTAACTCTAAGCCATTATCTTTCTTCTTAATCTAATCTTCCTCCCACATCCAGGCCAACAGTGTGCTATGGTCTGAGCTCTCAGTTGGAACTGTTATTGTCATCATTTTCATGCCCACTTGTGCAATATTTCAGACCTCTTCCTTCCCTACCCCCACCTCTACCTGCAGAATTAAAGTGCCTCCTCCTCTGAGTTGCTATTGATTCATGGGTTTGACTTTTTCAGCAATCTTCATACCATTTTCATTGAACAGCACATGGTAGCCTAATACACTTCCTTTCCCTTCCTGGGTAGATGCTACCTCTGGGCCACTGCATTTAGCATATTAGCATATCAAGGGACCTGACTATAAAAATGCACCAACTTGTTGGTAGATTTTGCACAGGATTAACATCAGAGAACTTGGTACTTCCTTATATTGGCCACCCAGGGAGAATTATTTTTACTAGATATAAGGAATCAGTTAGGGCTGAAGAGTATCATAAGAAATTGTCCAGGGCTTCCCCGGTGGTGCAGTGGTTGAGCACTGGGTTGCGAAGCTGCCTGAAGCCTCTGCAGCGCTTGTTCGATCCCCGGCCGCTGGGCGAGGGTCCCACATGGCGCACAGACCTCTCCTGCCACCCGCTGCTCCTCTCAGCAGTGTATTTCGTCGGTCTGCCTGTTCTGTTCCCCTCTCTGGCTCTGGTGAATTCTCTCACCCTCCCGCGCTTCTGACTGTACCCCAGTGCTTGTATAAATAAATAAATAAATCTAAAAAAAAAAAAAAAAAGAAATTGTCCAGTGAAAGTCATAGCCATGTTTACTGGAAGGGAATAGCATTCATTTCATTAAATGAAGTCATTTCTTTAAAAACCCAAGAAAGCTTTATCTGTGGTCTCCTTACCGTTATACTCTCGTTGTCATCATCATCATCCTCATATCACAATTCTTCATGCAGCTGGTTTGTTTTTGTCTTGGGTTTTAAGAAATAGAATAGACTGACTGCATTTTTCCTTTCCTATAGGTTTCTAGAGAGTCCATCAGGTAATTTGTGGCCACCTCTAATAAAGTAATATATTTGGCATTTTATTTATTTTAATGATTTACTTATTTATGCATACAAGAACTGGGGTACAGGCCAGAGGTGTGGGGGGTGAGAGGATTCACCAGAGACAGAGTGGGGAACAGAACAGGCAGGCTGACTGAAATACACTGCTGAGGGGAGCAGCGGACGAGTCAGGAGAGAGATCTGCTGCGCCATGTGGGTAGCTCCCTGGCCGGGGATTGAACTTGTGCTGCAGTGGCTGCAGACACCTTCATGGGTTGTGTCTTAATGTTACCCTTGCACCAGCAGGGAGGCCCATGTATTTGCCCATATATTTGGCATTCCTGTTTTTCTTCTCTAATTTCCCCTTTGTTTCCTTTTTTTCTTCTACCTTTATTTTTTATCTTGCCTTATTACCTATACCTTCAATTATTTAAACACATGTTGTTGTAGTAATATGCCTTGTTATTTCTATAACAAGATGATATATCAAAAAAATCAGTTACATACATTGATTGTGGGAATATAAAATGATATAATCACAAAGGAAAACAATCTTATAGTTTCTCAAAATGTTTAACATAAAGTATTATATGATCAGTAATATATACTTCTAAGAGAAATAAAAACATGTTCACATAAAAACTTGTACACAAATGTTCACAGCAGTATTAGACATAGTTTAAAAGTAGAAACAATCGAAGTATCAACTGATCAATGGGTAAACAATAAAAAATGAAATATCTACACACAATGTGGATGAATTTTCAAAACATTATGCTAAGTGAAAGAAGCCAGTAATAAGACCACACATATCATATAAAATGTCCAGATTAGACAAATCCATAGAAACAGATTAGATTGGTAGCTGGAGCTGGGAAGGTTGAGGGGAAATGAGAGTAACGGTTATTGGATATAGGATTCTCTCTGGGGTGATGAAAATGTTCTAAAATTTGATTGTGGTAATGATTATACAAGGATATGAACATATTAAAACTCTGAATTGTATACATTAAGTGTGTCAACTGTATGGTTTATGATTATCATTAAATGATAAAAAATCATATGTAAATTTTATGGAGTAGTTCATGTTGGTTTTCTCACACTTTAAAATTTCACTCAGTGCCAGAACATGCACATTGTAATTAATCAAGCTTATTTTTTGGTAGAATCTGCAGACTTACTTGGGATTGAGAGTCCAAGTATAGGGATGGCCTTCTTCATAGGCTGCAAGTCCTCTTTGTATTATCTAGTTCAGTACATTTGATACTTCACAGGCAAAGTCTGGGTTGTTCAGCAGCAAGTACCAAGCCTGTGGGTGTTAAGTGCTTTTCTAGTTCCTCTACTCTTTACTTTAGCATATGCCTTCTCTTCTTCCTTGTCATCTTATTTTATTTGGTACTGAAAATAAGTGGTCAGAGAATTAAGAACAAGAGTGGTCAGAGAATTAAGAGAATAACCAAGAGGTGCAGCATCACTCCAGAATGGAAAAAGAATGTTTCAAGTAGGGTGACCATCAGTGACTGCTTGAACAGAGAGGTTGAGTATGTTAAAAACTGAAAAGATAGCATTGAATCAGTAAGTTAAAAGTTTTTGGGTTCATTTGAGAGAGATTAGAATTGAATAGTGAAGGTAAAATGTAAATTGTGTTCACAGATTTTGATCCATTCATTAAATTTAAGAAGGCTAAGTTTCCTCTGGTGACTGCTTCTTTTTTCTCTGCACTCTTGTCTTAAGTTCTTGACAGCTTTCACCTTTCCCTCACAAATCCTTAATTCAGACCCTATGCCTCCAAAATGAACCCCCTTCCCTTTCTCTACCTCTAATTCACTCTCTAATATGGTGCCTATTCTTTTTCTAAAGCAAAGATTAATTATGTTATCTCCCCCCTCAAAAATGCCTCTTCAGTATGGCTGAGAAAGGAAACATAAGCTCATGGGCATGGCCTTCTATGTTCTGAAAATGTTCCTGGCCAGAATTTTACCCTTATCTCTTCCAATACATTGTTCTGTTTCACTCTGTTCTCCATATAAGCCAAGATTTTACATCAACGGGCTTCCATCCCTACTATGCCCTCACTCAAAATGCTTCTCCCCTGCACTTCCTGCCAATATCCCTTTCATCGTTACATCCTTTAAGATGCAAACATCACTCTCATGTGAAACAATTATTTTCCTAGCTAAAATTATTTACTTTGTATAAGCTATTGCAGTGCCTACACTTGGTAGCTTTCAATTATTTTCATCTATGTCCATATCTATTCGACTACTTATTTTCTAAATTCCATGAAAGCTAAGGTCTCACTCCAGGTGTCCTTTCCCACAAGCCCTTGATCTAGTACCAGTCACAATAAATACCTACTAGGTCTTTGAATGAGTACATAAATTCAATCCCAACTGCTTCTCTAAATACTTCATATGTGTAGGTTTGGTATTACACAGAAGATATGTTTCTATATACCATAGGCGATATGTTGTATGCATGTCTTATGGATGAATAAAATATCTTTTTTTCTTTCTCTCTTTCTCTCCTAACCCTCACCCCAGTCCTGGTGTGATTGTGAGCATGCGATGATCATGCACTATAGAGCTGGTTGTTTGTTTCTTGTAGGCGACGACTGGGTGCTGTCCCTTGCTTCTCCTCGCAGAGATAAAATGCATACAAATGAGAATTATGGATTTAACTCTGGACAGGGTGGCAAGTAGGATCAAGGAAAGGATTAGAATTCATATATCCTCAGGCACCTAAGCCTGATCTAAGAAGCAGACCATAACTGTTTGTCAAAATGGGAATTGATTTTCGAATCAAAGAAATTAGTCAGACATTCAAAAACAGGATTGCCCAAAGGCTTGAACTTGAAAATGCCAAAGATTTTCACTTTTGCTGAATTGAGAGGTCCTAAAAGTCTCTTTCCTCCCAGAACTTTGAAAGTTCTGATCAGGACATCCATCAAATAGGAATTTTGTCCTTGGTGATGGGAATCACATTGGGAAAAAAAGTAGCTAATTAGAGGGCACAGTATTATTCAAATCTAATTCAAGGAGCCATTGCATGTCAACATTTCTTTTTATAGCCCTCATCCTACTTGGATTTGGGCCATGGCTGTCTTCCTCCAATGGACTAACTGACTGTGTCCCTACCACCAAGTACAGTGGCTGACCTGCATAGCTGGAATTTATTTGGTGTTCACTCTGCACCAGCCATTTTACATGCATTGTCTCATTTACTCCCCACAATGTTATTATTACCATTTTATAGATGAAAAACTTGAGACACAGAGAATTAACTAACTTGCCTATTATCCATCACATTGCCTCTGAGAAGTACAGCTAGGTTTGGTGGATTCTAACCTTTTCACCACCCCAATAAAAAGTGCTCTTTTTTTAAATGAATGAGTACATGTGTCATATTTAGGAAAATAATGAGTTTGGCCATTAAGTATATTATTATTTAAAAAAAATCAACAGACTATTTTAAATATTTAAAATTAACATAGAAATAATATGTTTAAAATTAATATATAACATATAATATATACATCATTATAATATATATGTCATAGTAACAATTAAAATAGATGCCAGAATCTAAACTATTTTGCCCTGACCCATTCACATTTTCCATCATCACTTCGTTCTGGATTCAGCCAACACTTCCTTCTCAGATCACTGCTCATCCTCGTGAGTGGCTTCCATCAAATAGTTCCTTAATTATTACTTGAAGCAAAGACTGCTAAAGAAAGCCTAGGCCCGGTCTGGTTTGTGAGCTTAGTCTGGGGCTGACCTGTAGCCAATCTCAGTCCCTCTCAGAGGCCCAGGGGCAGTGGTTTGACAGTTGCAGTGGACACTCAGCTGCTCTTGCAGCAGCAGCAGATCACCAGATCCATGGGAAGCAGCAGCGCTGCAGCCTGAGAGAAGGAGCTGTCACAGGATTCCCATCAGCCCGGGGTCACACCTGCCCCAACCCTTTGAACCAGAGGGTGTTGTTTGAACACATATTAACAATCCATTAAGCCAGTTGTTGGGGCTGTGTAATGAAGTAGTGGTTCACTTTTTTCCAGAAGCCATATTGAAACACAAGGCTGGCACTGCCTGGAAAAATATCTGTCCAATTGAAGGTGTTTTTCCCAACCAATGAAGAAAGAAATAAAGTATACAAAGAATAAGAAAGTAGTGTGTTGGGACCACCAGTTAAAATCCTTAAGACTACCTTAGACCTAGGACACAAAAATTAGATACTTCCTTGCCCAGAGGAGGGCGTGCTCATCACCAGTCATTTGCAACTGCTTTGTGAGGTTTTCAAACACAACTTAAACAGAAGGAGGAAATGCAATAACAACACTAATAACACTGCCACCTCTACCACCACACATCCACTGATCCCTCCTTGGACAGTTTCTATGTCCACTGAGGACCATCTTGACTTGAGACCTGGTTCTACTTGGCCATTTGCACTTCACCTCCTTGCTTTGAATTTTTACTCCTTCCTTCTCCCAAATTGATTCTGCCCACGTCCACTGTCTACTCTTCTTCCCTTGGCCCCTCCCAGCTGCGGCCCTCAGCCTGTCATCCAGGGAAGCAGTGCTTGAGGGTTTAGAATTTTTGTTACCATATCTTCTTCCCTATGAACACAACCAATTAGGATGGAGTTTTCAAATTATTTGATGTTCATTAGGGGATCAGAGACTTAAGAGTAAAATGAAGAGATACTTGTGTTCACAGGGCTCACAAGCTGAACCCTAGATCACTATGGAGTTAGACATTGCAGCTTTCTGCCTTAAAGCGGTGCTCCAGCTCTGGCCCCATTTTTTTTTTTTTTTTTTTTTTTTTTGCATGTGGAATCTCTTAGCTACCCTGGTGCACATTCCTTAACTCTGCAGGGAGATTCTGTTCTGTCTGCTCTTAGATTTTATCTATTGGATTCAAACCATCCTAGAATTTTTCTCTCACCTTTGTCACTTTCTTTGAATTTTCTCTAACTGAGAAAAGTTGGTTCTCTGTGGTCCTCAGGCTTCAGAAAATTCAATGTTTTCTTTCTGGTTTTCATTTGTTTTTTCTTCCTGAGTTCCCCTCAACTCATGCTGGACCTTTGGTGCCGATGCTTTGACCAAAGGTCAGGATGGTTTGCTGATCCTTCTCACATTGCATTGCATTCCCCTTGTCACAATATCTCAGGCAAGATGGTCTGTTGTCCTGTAAACTTTCAGTCTTTCTCTGACTTTGCCACACAGAATCTGTTCCCATTACCCACTTTAAAAAGGAGACTGAACTTCCTGTGCTAAAACCCTCTGTCCTGGGCCTCCCTTGTGGTGCATGCGCCACTCTGTGAAGCAATCCACAGCCTCTGCCGCACCAGTTTGATCCCCAGCCAGCCAGGGAGCCACCCGCATGGCGCAGCAGACCTCTCCTGTCTCGCCTGCTGCTTCCATCAGCAGTGTATTTCTGTCAGTCTGCCTGTTCTGTTCCCTACTCTGTGGAACTCTCTGGTAGATCCTCTTACCCCCTGCATGTCTGGCCTGTACCCCAGACATTTATTTGTATGCATCAATAAATAAATCTTAAAAAAAAAAAAAAACCCTGTGTCCTACCTTTTCAGGGCTTTTTTCCCCTTAGTGAATACTGACTCTTTCTCTCTGATTGATAATCACAGACCTGCCTCCCTGAGTAATGTGCTCCTGGTTCTGTTTCAGGTTAAAACCCTACCTCCCCAATACAGTTGTGAAGTTAGCATGCACTCTCAGCCTCACCAGTGAGACATATTTAAAATACCACCAAATGCATTATTTGTAAACTTCATGTAAACTGAAATATAGTTAAATATTTCATCAAGCAGGAAGGTGATTTTTCACTAAAGTAACACAGGCAATGTCAAGTTTCTTAGCCTGACTTATTTTGAGGCATTAGTCATCTTGGGAAATAGCCTGTGTTTGTCATAGTCCTTTCTTCCAGAATGGAAATTTCCTTCTAAGACAGCACCAAGGGCTCTGATATTTAACCTATAATTAGTGTATCCTCGGGAGGATTTTCTCCTCTTGATGCAGAGGTCTCTTTGTCAGTCAGGCTTCTGTCTGATGATGATAGGAACTGCAGGGCAGCAGGATGCATCACAGGGCAGGGAAATGTTTGCTCAGATCAAAAGCATTTAGGGATTCTGTACCTAGGGAAACACTTAACTGTTTGAGTAGCAAACCCAGAAAAAACAATTGAAAGCATAAAAACATAGACTGTTAAAAAAAGAAGTGGGGGTGAGACATCAATCTCAAATTTTGATCTAGTCTTGCATCTATTTGAGGAATAAGCTTGCTTACCCTCCTGCTTTTCTCACCAGTATTTTCAGCTGCTCTTATCAAGTGTGTTTTATTCATTGGTAAACATCCGGCTGTGACTTTTGATAAATAGCTCCCCCTTGCAGGCATCTGATATTTTGGGTATGAAATGGCAGTTTACAGTGGCAAGGCAGCTGTGTCTCGACAGCATTATCATTTGGGAGTGCGAAGAGCACAGGCTGCATGGCTCCAGAGCCCCGCGCAGAAGCCCAGCCTTGTTTCTTGTTTAAAA
Source organism: Talpa occidentalis (assembly GCF_014898055.3). Taxonomy (NCBI): domain Eukaryota; kingdom Metazoa; phylum Chordata; class Mammalia; order Eulipotyphla; family Talpidae; genus Talpa; species Talpa occidentalis. The sequence goes on from NW_023603184.1 coordinate 101,273,004, forward strand.
ATGTCTCCTTTTTCCCCCCGTTTCCGGGAGAAACCAAACTAGAAGATCCCAGCAAGTAATTGCAACCACTGTGTTTAGTGTGGTGACCTAATGAATTCTGAGAATTAATCTTCAGCCAAGAAGGCATGATGGAAGGTACTAGAATTTCAAATTGGGAAATGGATTGATTTCCTTCAAGCCTGGAATTTAATTCCTTCTTCTTTTGGTGGACTTTTCTATTATATTCAAATCAGCCATCATGACTTTATAAATCCAGGATAAACACAGGTAACATATCTTATGGTAGTTAAAAAAATTTCTGTGTTTTGTCTCATAAGACAGACAGAACTGCATCTCAATCCAGATTTTTTTAAAAAAGTGATTTTAAAAAGTTCAGGATTGTAAAAATGAATAACTTAGGATTTTAAATAAAAAGTAATATCCCTAAATCTAGAATTTGTTCAATTTCTTTTTCCCAGATTAAAAGTCTCTAAAAGAACTGAACTCTGGAAATGTATTTCCCCCTTTTGAGATGCTGTCTCAAACATGATGGTGACAATTAGGAGCTCTGTATGTCCCTTCAGTTAGCTGAGATGAGATCAGCCCTCTACTGATTCCTTACAGCTGAGCTGCTGAGGATGTCTTTTGTAAAGGCCCTACTTATGTTGATACAAAAAAGGATCTGCAGCCAAGTAAATTTGGAAACATGGACTTAAATTAAGTTATTTTCTCTACCCTTCTATTTCTAAGAACATTTAATACGCTCACATGCATTACAAAACTCCAAACGTGGTTTAGAGAATCACCAATGTTTCCCAAACCTGAGTAGTAGCTTCTTTTTTTAATGGAACATCTTACATGTCATCCAATACAGCTCATGCTGAACTGGTTCCTACTTCCCGTAAAGAAGTCAACATTTTATGCATTCTCTTGTAAAAATTGCTCTTTCTCTGGCTAGGGGAAAAATATACTGCACTGAAATTTGCAATTCCTGGTTTAAAAAGCAATACTGAAATGAGTAAGCACATTAAAACTAACTTAGTTTTCCATGTGAGTTCTCCAAATCAGGTTAGAAAATTCTCCCTCAGTTTTAGAAAGGGCACGGAGGCTTTTTAGAAATTCTTAAGGATTCCAGCAATCAGTTCTGTCTTAATTCATTAAATCCCTGCCTTGAAGAAGTTGAAAGACAGTCTCAGTTTTTAGCACCAAATTGCAAAGTCTCAAGCAATAAAGAATTTACTTTAGTTAAAGTGATTAAGGAACTAACTTAGTAATTGTTAGATATGCAAAGGAGATAAATTAGGAGGTGAAGATGAGTGTTCTTTCTGGTGGCCTCTTGAGTTCCAGGCTACACTACCTGCCTTGTCTGGCTTCTTGCATTGCTCATTCAGTTTCCCAGCCTTGAAAAGCCTTTTACTTCTTCTCCAACAATTGAGTTCAATTTTATTCCAAAACTTGAAAAAAAAACCTCCCCGACCCAACTCAAGACTCACCAGTTCCACTAAGTTTTCTCTAACCAGAGTCAACCCCACCAGATATACCCTAATATTGTTCCATTGGTTGCATCTTTGCCATTTTAACTACACATTTTAGAATAGGGAGGGTTCTCTCACGGAAGTCCGAGAACTGGCCTCACCATCAGGACTTGACTTAAGCTTTCTCTTGTAAAAGAGGGAGTTGGAATAGAAAATCTCCTCGCCTTAGTACCAAAACCCTATGATTTTGTGTGGTTATTTCTTATCCTAAATATATAAGCAAACGCCGGTTTTAGCTGTTATGTTTCTCTTGTCTGCCTCCTTTTGCAATTAAATTGTAGATCCTTGAGAAAAAGTCATAATTTTTAGAAATTAATTTATTGTGACTAATTCTGACACTCTGTAATAAGTGTTTGCTAAACAAGTGAAATGATATGAATCCAATGACCTTGTATCTAACAATGCATAACTTTTAACCTTATCTGCCCCTGAAGTAGAGCTTTCCTCTGTTTATCAGTAAATAATAATTTAATTTAGCCTGACTCTCCCCATGAGAAAAATATATGCAAGATTGTTTTAAAATAAGGTTATACCCTCAAGGTCTTCATGCCCTTAGCCTAAAAATCCTTCAGTGCAGTTGGATAAGTCACAACTCTGTTTAATATTCTTCCCTTATACACTCAGTTTCAGTTTTGCTGATCCAATGGTATGACATTCAACCCACTCAGGTCTTACTGAGAGACGGAACAAATCCTCTCGCTCTTTGCTTCCAGATAGTAAAATGCCTACCATATTCATTTTTTTGCATCTTCAAAAGACAACAGATTCACTTGTTAGTTTCTTCTTTGCCTGATTATTTCACTTCAATAGTTAGTCCCCCTTACCTTACTCCCTCTGTGACCTCGAGATAGATCCTCTCTAAAATATCAAATGATCTTATGACTTTGTTGGCAACCTTGCTCTCCCCCACTGGATGTTAAAGCTATGAAACAAGGTATTGCACCTTTACTTGATCCTCAGTCTCCAGTAGAGATCTATTTTCATAAGACTTGAGTATGGCTTTTCTGGTCTCTCCCAAACCCTCTTTAGGAGGGTTTAATTACTGAATACCAGCAGGAAGTTGTTTTAAGGCATCATCTGGAACACTGTCCCAAGGCACCTATCCTAAGGTGGAAGATGCTATGAATTTTCTCTTCATTCTCTCTCCTATCATCAGTTCTGAGTTTGCTAATTTGAAGTTTTGCCACTGGTCAGTAGGTGGGTATAGGTGCTCTTTCTTCCCTTTTCAGTGAACACCTGGGTAGTCAAATGAAACTCCAACAGCTAGTACAGGAAGACAGCAAAAACAAACAAAACCCCAGAAAAAAACAAACAAACAAAAGAAATGAAAGCAGGATGGAGAGATCCATAAAGAAATCTCTCCCTGTTTTGGGGGATGTACTATGTACTTGGGTACTGGTATGTCTGTTTGGTGATGAGAGATGTACTATGACCTGGGCAGCTTGGCCTTGAGGCCCCAGTAGTTCCCTCACTCCCATCCTACCATGCCCATGGAGGCTCTGGGGACAGGGGTTGTGAAGCCACCATGTCCATCCTCAGTGGGGACTCTCAGAGAACAGGCCTGTTTTTATTTCAGCAGTTTTTCTATACCTCTGTCCAGCTAGGAGGAATGGGCCATCCATCTATATGACTGATCTGTGTTACTAACAAGAATTTCCTTTTGCAGGGTGCTCAAGGAAGCATTAGCATTATTTTCCTTTAGTAGTTGTATATGAGTATATATGTACACACAGAGAGAAGAATATACATGAAATCCAGGGAACATTGCTGATGTAAAGACATGAAGATAGTATTTTTTAAACATGTGCACCTAAAATTTTTGTTAGGAAAAATAATAGATCATACAAAAGGCCCTTCAATCTGTAACATTCAAATGATTGATCTCTTCCCATGGAAGGCAGAGATGGCATTTACAGTTGTGCAGGCAGCAGAATGGAGATAATCTAAGTTCCTGTGGTTTCTGTAGCTGAAAGCTCCAGTACCAACAGATAGAAAAATCCCCTGAATCAATTCCAACATGGACTGACTGGGAAATTTATCAAGCATCTTTTCGGGACTAGAAGGTGAGGGGTGTAAAAGTGGTTTGAAGGGAAAACTGAAAAGGTTAAAACATTTTTGTAAACACAACAGTTGATTGTATTAGAAACTGCTTGTTTTAGAAAGATGTTCAAGGTGAGGCAGAACTTTTTTCCACGTGTTAGTACATTTCATTATTTAAAATAATGATGTTTTTGAAATGTTGCTGGAATGTCTTTATTAGGAAAACTGGAGGCATTTATTTCATGGAATGGGCAGAATGGCATCTAATATTTATCCTAAGCCTCCAGTGTGAGCTAAAGACGGGTAACTTAAAAGCGTAGATTTTGGAAATTTCTTTCTCCTCTCAAGGGCAGCTACTCAGAATGGAAATGTGATGATAATTAGAGGGGTATTCATCAGATTCAATTTCACTAGAAATTTCCTTATGTCAGAATCATCTTTAATAACACAGAGCATGGAGCAAAATGTATTACATCATTGTTTTCTTGAAGAGGGACTGAAACAGTATGGGAATCTGAAACAGAAAGTGGTTATATGTTAGGGGTTATAACCAATTAACTGCAGAGGAGTTTAAATGCAACTCAGTTGTTACCATTTTGAATGGACTTTCTGTTCCCTGTTTGCATAATTTCATTTCAATTCATGTGACTTATATTGTAGTCACTTCCTGTTCAGAGGTTTTTCTGCTTCTTCAGAAGACATTAGAAATCAAAGTGTTGAGCTTTTTCTGTGAAGGTTTTGGTAATTAGTTTCTTTCCCAGGAAATTCCTAAATGCATTTTCCCTACCACCAAATAGTCAATAATTCATTTATTAGGATTTAATGTAAATGATAATTTTTAATTTCATATGCTTCTAAAATAAAGTATGTATAAAGTAAGATCAACTTGACTTCTCTAAGAATATTTTTCTGTAATAAAAATTTTTGACAGAAATTTTTACCTGATCGGTTTCAAATGCTTTGAATACTTCACATTAAAATGATGGCAATGCATTGTGTTCTTAAATCAAAGTAAAATAGATTTCTGCTTTTTTAATTAGTTTAAATAGTAGAGAATTAACTAGCAGGGAATTTTTTTCCCCCTATGTTCTGGTACATGAGATTAAGAAGAGAGTTATGTAAGTTCAGCGAGCAGGTTTTATAAATGAGCTTTGTTGCCTCCTCTCTCCCATAGTCACAGGGGAACCAGGTGTCTAAGACTGTGTTTTGTTTGTTGATTTTTTTGCAAACAGATGTCTTATTAAGGATTTTGAAAAGCGCCCTTCCGTCACACATCTCCTTGACCACCCCTTTATGAAAGGAGCCCACGGAAAGGTTTTGTTTCTGCAAAAACAACTGGCAAAGGTCCTCCAAGACCAGAAGCATCTAAACCCTGTTGTTAAAACCAGGTATGGTACTTGGAGTCTTCCTACTTCCTCTCTCTGGTTATTTATAAAAATGGCTTGTCATGTGTTTTGATTTGCCCAGCATTATTACTGGTAATTATCACATCCCTGCCTTTTTGAGAATTTCATTTACATGACATTAAGTACTCCATGCCCCTTGGAAGAGAACTGGAGTGCTTCAGAAACAAACCACACATTTATGCTCTTATGGTAGGTCTCTCTCAACCATGGCTGATACCTCACTCTGCCCTTGTGTTTGATTAGCCCTAGTCAAAACCCAACAAATATATATTCACATTTAAGATAAATGTGTATTTCTTTTTTAGCTATATAGGTAACTGTATGAAAACAGCCATAGCTGTGATTGTGTGAAAAATCTTTACTTGGCCATTCCAGACTGAAGAGTAGAAATGTGTACTGTAAAGTGATTTTGGAAAGAATACAAATTAAACACTAGAGGCTTTTTCTCTGAGAATGTTTTCTTTAGCTAAAAATTCCTTAGAAGCTATTTAGTATTTTTAAAACATTGTTTCCCAGTTATTGTCTATGCTATTTAAAGCAACTGATTTGCTCCCCACACCCTCCTTTTATTAAAGGGTAGATTTTTTTTAAACAAATGTTTATTTTCAGGGGCAACTGCTTAAAATGGTATTCTGTGGTGGTCTTTAAGAAATAGATCTTTGGTTTCTGTCCAGAGGGTGGCAGAATTTCTCTTTTAAAAAAATTTAAATGCAAATGAAACTGCTTCCCCAGCTCAGCAATTATTTAGTTTTATAAAACTGGCCCAGCATGCAGATAAGCTCTAATCCATTGTTATTAAAAGAACATCCAAAGGACTGGAGGTGAAGAAAATAAAATATCACAGGTCACAAACCCTGGAAATATTTACACGTTCTGCAGAAAACTGTTTACAGATCAAAAAACATCAGAACTTTTGGAGCTAGTGGCATAGTCTAAAGGTGACTATATCTTGCTTATCCCCCACCCCATCAGGTTCCCTTTTGGATGGTGCAAAACCTATGTTTATTCCTGCTTTTTCTCCTTTTGCACTACTATTTCTGTTTCTACCTAAGAGGTAGAGAAATGCAGAGAAATTCTTACTTTGTACTTTTTTAAGCTGGGAACTTGTGGTTAAGCCCAGTGAACTTCAATCCCCATATTTCCTTGCTTTTGTTCCCTTATACCAGCCTCCACTTCTCTGCCATCCAAGTACATGTACATTCCCGCATGGGTATGCACACACCACCACCACCACCACCACCACCACCAACAACAACAACAACAACAACAACAATAACAATAACCGTGAAGATGAAATGAAATAACATATAAACCAATCAAAAAAAGAGAAGAACCTCAACATTTAAATGCTCTGTCTTTTCTCTCTGCTCTGAATTCTGTTGTAGTACAATTTCTGAGACTTAATTTGCAAAGTTATTTAGATTTTCAAATTTTCCTTACTTTGCTTGTCCAGAAATATGGTTTTTCTTTAAAGACTTTTCTTTTATCATAGAAAATCAGACTCCAGACTCTCTCACCCTTTCTCTAATTTTTTTTAATCTTTGTTACTCCTTTGATGTCAGATCTGCCATGGTGGCAAAGGCTTTTCATGGAGTCTTTGTAATGTTCATTTTCACTCAGGGGTTGATGTTTCTTTGAATAGTCATTTAAAAAAAATACAACCTCACAAAACTTTTAACAACCACTTCCTTAGGAGGCAGGAGAATTAATTCCAAAGCAAACACAGTGCATGTAATTGACACTTAACCTGCCACCTATCCCAAAGTACTACTTCCTGTTAGCAACTGGCTAGCAGTTGGCTGGAAGGTATGCTTTAAGTCCACCTGGGAAAAACTCTCAAATATCTTTTGGCCAGTATAACAATATATTTGAAGCTGTGAGTTTCTTTAAGGTAAGGTGGAAAAATAAAAAATTGAGGCGAGTGCATAGTTGAGTGAATCAAATACCAAACCTCACTTTTCTGCACAATTCTGGTCACATAGCAGGTGGTACTGCCTCTGCAAGCTTTGAATCACAGCTTAGACACTTATGGAGAAGTTATTTAATTTTTTTGTTCTGAAATTTATCTGTAAAATGGGGATGATTTTGAGCATGAAGTGGGTCAATACATAAAAAAATAGAATGACATTGATGACAGAGTTAACCCTCAGTTAATGTTAACAGTAGTAGTAGAAATAGTATACGTGGTCTATTTAATTCAGACATTTCCTCTGGTCTTAATCTTCAAAAAGTCTACCTCTTGGCCTTAATCTGTGCAAATTTATTTAGTTACCATACAATATCATAAAAATAAACAGTAACAAAATACTAAATGTTAAAAAGATTTCTATTTCTATCTCTTTAAAATCTAATTTATTCATTTATTCATTCAAGTGACCTTTATATGTGTGCATGTGTCAGGCCCTATGCTGAACAGAGGGAATACAAAGGCAAATCAGATACCTATCCTGATAAAAAGCTAATAGCCTAGTGTGTGATACAGACAAGAATCAGATGAGAACAGGTCAGCATGGAAAGTGTCTGGATAGAGGAGGCCTGAGGTACCTCCTGGAGCTTCTGGGAAGAAAAGACTCCATGAGATTGGTAGGAAGATGTTCCTCGAAATGAAATGTCCTAAATAACAAAGAGAATATCATCAGAGAGGGGCGCTATTACCACTAAAGGAGAAGAAATGAGCAAAGGGCAAAGGGACAGAGGCTGGAGAGAGAGCGTGGGGAATTTGGTGAACAATTAGTAGGCATTATCATGGGTTGTGGGGGTGAGAGAGACACAAGGCTGGCAAAGGCCAGGTCATGATGGTCCTGAGGTCCTTGGAGTTTTCCTTAGGCACTGTGAAATCACTGAAGGATTTCAAGCAGGATGTACTACTGCTGGAAGGTGGTTCTGATTGCACTGTGGAGAATGGAATTGAACTGCACAAGCTGGAGGCAGAGAGATGAGTGTGAGCAGATTATGGCAATTGCAATAGCAGAAGATGTTAAGATAATGGTTTTATCAGGACTTCTGGTGAATTGGTTGAGAGAGTCTAGGGAAAGAGAAGTGTTGCAGAGTATACCCAAATTGGGCTCCTTGACTACATTTTTATTTAAACTGTGAGGGATGGGCCTCCCCGGTGGCGCAGCGGTAGTTGAGCGCTGGCTTGCGAAGCTGCCCGCAGCCTCTGCAGCGCCGGGTTCAATCCCCACAATCCCCGGCTGCTCCCCAACCACCGGAGGGTCCCACATGGTGCGCAGACCTCTCCTGCCGCCCGCTGCTCCCCTCAGCAGTGTACTTCAGTCTGCCTGCGCTCCCTCCTCTGGCTCTGGCTCATTCTCTCACCCTCCCACGCTTCTGACTGTACCCAGTGCTTGTATAAATAAATAAAAATAAATCTTTTAAAAAAAATAAACTGTGAGGGATGCTTTTAAACAATTTGGCTATTTCCTTCACCTTCAAAGAACTCTTTCCACGAACCAGTACTGCAAATTTCTGAATTCATTGATATCACCTGGTTTGTTGTTCTGCCATTGAAGTTGAGAGAAGTAGATGAAAACATGATTTTTAGAAATCACTTCACAGGAGTGAATGGGAGAAGAGCAAAACCACTATCTGTAATAGGAGTGCAGGTTGGGGCCGGGGGCACTGGGTTTACTTTGCTGTGACCCCCTCCCTTTTACCACACATCATGAACTCAGCTGTGAACCTCAATAAAACTGCAAGTTCCAGCAGTTATTCCCTGGCAGGTGGCTTAGGACCAACCAAAAGCACAAATGTTAAACTTCTAAATGCCAAGGTTCTATTCTAAGTATTAGTTGATGGAAGACTTAAGTTACTGGTTATTTCCTGCTCTGTTTAATGGATTTTGAGTCTAACCTTGCAATTTGCCTGAGGCTGGTTAAAACAATGACCCCAACTTTTCTGATTTCAGCCTGCAGCATGACCTTTAAGGACAACTTTCTCACTTTTTCATTGTCTAACTTTCCCTAGTATGCCTTGCTCACTCCCTCTTTTCAACTATAGACACATATTACATACACTGATGAGTTTATGGGCTCCTGTATAAATGAATAACTTCTGAATGTCTACTTCACAAAGATTGGACAGTGCTTGACACACAAGAGGATAAAAATCTTTCTGTTCTAACAGAAAAACAATAAATTCACAACCTAATGTAATTTGCATCTATAATCTCTATACCCTTATATCAAATACTGTTTAATATGATTGTAAGATGCTGATTTATTGGAATTCTGACCCACAGTTAGATGAAGAAAAGTGGAAATGATATATTTTCTACACAAATAATTCTTCTATTTTAAAAATCTATGTATTGCAATGTTTGATATATAAGCTTAAGTTTTAGGTCAAAATAGAATTCATGTAGTAGTTATATAAGTGGTATATTTATCCTTATTTAACTCTCAGTAGAATGATGACAGATCTAGTTGGTCTGCAATTGTTTTACTCACTCTAGGTCCATGATTATTTACATTTATTATTTAATATATTTATATTCAAGGAAAAGTTTATAATCTGTCAGTTATTAAATGATATGTTGAAATGGAAATAATGATTTAGAAGAAATATTCAATGTCACTGACTTTGTGGCAGTAATAGTACCTCTAATTCTGAATAACATCTTCCTTCCTAAGTGGAATCCACTGAATGTGGTGGCAGGGGGTCTAATCTATTCCACTAGCCACCTTGTCCCTGAGCTCTGTCAGTGATCACAGAAGCCTTACTTTTAGGTCTTTCAGGACCAAAACCTTTGAACCTGGGCTTTATTTTTTCTTCTATATTCTTTTTTCCCCTCTATCTCTAACATATTTTAATTCTTTTTGTATGAATATGGTGGGCATATTAATCATTCTCCACTCCTTCCAGTTCCACTCTTGGATGAAGGGGAAGGTTTCCAACCTGAGTGTGGGGTAGTGGAGGTAGAGGTAGCCTTCACAGAGGTCTTGCCACAGGGTGACTGTCCAGAAGAGCATCAGGTATTTTTCAGTGCAAAGTTTAACCTTTCACTAGTTTAAACTTTCACTGTAATTATTAGGCTAAAAAGTTTCTGTTTCCTTCCTACTCTTGAGTTGATTTAAAGGGCCCTCCTTTTGAGGCTTTGTGCTTTATAAAAGTTGCTATTAAAGGGAAAAATGCATTCTGCCACATCCATGTGAAGCTTCCATGTCTTTTTTTGCACCTGCCTATGAGGAATTCACTGTTCCTACAGACATAGCAGGCAGACAGGAAGAGAAAAAGATTAAGGAATCACTTTGGGGCAACATGTTTAGTATTTATCGACATAATTCATAGGTCCAGAAACTCAAAGAAGTCTGCAGCATGGTGATTGGATATTAGAGGGGGCTCACACAGAATGCAGGCATAGATGTTCAAATATAGTGAAAGCAACAACATTTTGGGAATTTATTCCATGAGAACAATTCCCCCATGTCTGAGCCAATTTGGTGCCCTTTAAGGCTCCTGTTCCACTTATGGGCTGCATATAAGACATTCTCCAAATAACTCCCATTCTCAGCCTCATCTGTGCTACCCTTACCGTAGGAGATCTAGTCCTTGCCACTGGTTTTGTATCACTCATTCTTCAGATTATATTTTCCAGCTATTTCCTTGGACTTGATATTTTAGGTGTTCCCTCATTTCCCTCTTACTTGAGCCAGGGATTCAAATACCAGCCTCCCTTTTTCTGATCTCTGAAATCATATATATATTCATATATATATATATATATATATATGAATATATATACATATTTTTTTCCTCTATCAACCATACCAAACTTGAACTCCAGGAACCAGCCCAAAGCAGATCTGAGTCTCATCCTTTCCAATCTTTTACCCACAAGTTCCATTTTGTCTGGGAGACCAGTCTAGACAACAGACATACTTAGATCCTCAAAAAAAAAAAAATTAAAGAAAATAGGAAATCTAGTAAAAAGCAATGTCATTTGAAGACATTTGAAAATGTCTTCTAAGACATTAAGACTGTAACATCTTAGCATATACTCTTGCTTTCATCAAATGCTTTTTACTGTTTATCCATCCATTAACTATCTCTCCATTCCTCTAAGCTTTGGAATACTCAGTCCAAGTATCTTTTAGTTGGAGATCTGAAGATTTCATATCAAGCAAGGAATTCGTCAGTAAAAATTATTAATAGATGCTATTATCAAGTAAAACACTAGGTGGAGCATATGAATTTAAAGGAAATTTAAGTCAGCATTGACAACAATTCATTTAACTCCAGAAAACTGTAAAATTTAAATCAAGTTTACTTTATTAATAAGTGCTAAAAATAGACAAATATAAACCAACATAATAATTTTCATTAATATATTGAAAGTCTAGAATAATTTCAAAAAACAGATAGATACAAATTGGAAAATAGTATTTCTTTTCAGTCGGCTTTGCAAACCCTATAGCCAAAGTAGGAAAATAAAGTAGCCAAGAATTTCCAGGTGAGCGCTAGTCAGGGAAGGCAGAGATAAGAGTAACAGATATTTTTTTTCCCCTGGTTGAGAAAGTGAAGTGGTCTCTATCAGAGTGGAAATACCTCACATCTATATCAGCTTCTAGATTGCCAGCTTCTTTTTGGGAGCAAATAAGTTGGAATTTACTGTGTTGACATAGGGGAAAATTCTATCTCTCTGGGGTTTCCTGAGGTTGAATGAACAAAACATGTTAGCATCAAACAGATTAGTAGGAGGAAAAAAAGCCAAAATTTACTAACATGCAAATGGAGAACTTACACGGCTATGAATTCTAAAATAAAATGGAGTGAACCAGTTTATATCTTCTGGTAAGGGACCTGGTATGTCAAGAAGAGGGAAAGTTTCATATGATGAGGAGGGCATGACTCTATATGATAAAACTAGTTTACTTTCTTCCTAAGCTAACATCTTGCAAATGTATGGGGACAGACTAAGTTAATTTTTTTCTATACATCTTTTTACAAAGAAAACCAGGAATTCAAAAAAATTCTAGATGTATGCCTTGCCTTAAAATAGGTTTCGTCAATAAAAACCTTGTTTCTGGAGAGATTATTCCTAAATCAAGGTAATGTGCATTGTGTAAGAAATGGTCCCAGTCTCTCCTGAAGCCTACAGGGCCTCCCCTGACCATAGTTCCACATACTAAGGTGAATATATATTGGAAAAGGCCTATTCTGGACATCTTGGGAAAAGTGTAACTGATTCTTTTTGGGGAGACCAGTCCCACACCTATGAGCATGGTGGGATGTCATATGTTGCTAAAAACAGCAGGTAAAATCTTTTAAAAATTGTTTATAAAAAAGGAATGTTTTATGAAAATCAAGCTCAGATTTGTACACATTATCTTGTGATTCCTGGAAGATAAATCTGTGAGATAGACAGATAGATGGGCATATGGACAAATCCACTGGAGGTTCAGAAGCTAACAGTATTGATCCTTGTATTATTACATTATGCATGTTCACACTGAAAGTCGCAAGTCTCTGCTAGAGTTTATTTGTGATATTGCATGTGAGGTTTTGTCAATGCTACCTTTTTAGTTGGGTGTAAAGATGTTACCTGGCTGAAGTCTGACATCCCTTATATGTAAGTCAAAGTCAGGAGTTGCTGGAGGAAAAAAAAATCTCTGGGAAACTCACCATTGATTCAATGGTATTTTGAATTCTCATTTCCTGAATCTGCATGTTACCATTTATTTCTCAGAGTACCAGGCATCTGCAGGATATTTAGTTGCATTCAGTGAGAAGACAGAGTGGCGAGTGTTTACTCCATTACTGGAACCAGATCTGAGGGTGATTTTTTTTGAATTCCTGGTTTTCTTTGTAAAAAGATGTATAGAAAAAAATTAACTTAGTCTGTCCCCATACATTTGCAAGATGTGAGCTTAGGAAGAAAATAAACTAGTCGAATTTAATATGTTAAGAATTTGTTTTATAAAAAATGTGTTGTGATATTTTGCTTTATGATGAACTTCCAGGGAAAAAGTACTTAGCTTTTGTGTAAAGAGGATTTAGCCAAAAATATGTACCTCCTGCTCTTTTATTATCAAAGTGTCTAGCTAGAACTGGGCAACAAGTCTTAGTTTTAATAAAAATTTGGATTTCAAGCCAATGTGGCTTCTTGACATCACCAATTATTTGGACACAGATGAATACATTTCTCTATTTAATAATTTAAAGACACTTAGGTTATAACTTTGATTTTATTTAGTAAAATAAAGTTTCATCTATTATTTTGGACTTTAAAATGAATTAGCAACAAACTTGTTTCTAACACTATAGACGGCTAATACCATGTTTCAAATATCCTTTCGACACATCACTCAGAGATGGAGATAGGGATATAAAATTTAAATCAACAGGCAGTAAGTGAAAAAAGTCAGTTTTCTTTGCTCATTTCCATTGTGTTATAAACTCAAGACTTAGTATGCAGAACTGAGTTTGCTTCTTTCTTTTTACTTACTTTTGTGAAGTGTTTGTTGTAAGGGTAGATTGTCCATCAGGATGTTATGACTCCCACATGATATTGAGAGAAAAGCTAGCTTCTGGGACCTGGCAAGAGACAACTGTATCTTTTAAAGTTGTCTTGATGGTATAGGGGAACCAAATGAGACATCAGTGTAAAAAAAATAATAGTACAAAACACAACAAAGCAAAAACAGATAATTATAAGCCAGAGACATCCTGCAGGGGAGGAGGAGGGAGAGGGATGAGAGGGAGGGAGGGAGGAGCACAGGGGACTGTGGTGATGGTGCAGGGGTGCCTTGGGGAAGGAAATTCTATGGGGACTCAATCTGAGGGGGTTGGGGGAAGCAAATATTGTTTAAAAAAATTTAAAAAATGATAAATGTCAAAATAAAAAAATAAAGTTGTCTTGATGGTAAGTATAAAAGGTGACAGGGAAGAACCATGTAGTCATATTTCTCTGCTGGTGATTTTATAGTAACCAGGAGGACATTTCACATGTAATTTTGTTCAGTTAATATTCTGAGTAATAGGTAGAGTCAGGCAAATTGTCGAGTCCACATTTTGACAGTGATGTAAGAATAGTACTTAGACATTTTTCAGCTCTTACATTTTTATCTCCATGACTGTCTCTGCTTTCATAGCCACCTGTGAGATAAATAGATCAGACATGAGTGATCCTGTTTATAGATGAAGAAAACTGAGCTGCCATTAAGGGATTTACTGAGTGCCCCACACCACATTACTCGTAACCCTGAAGCTAGGGCTCAGAGCTCTTAACTTCTAGGCCAGTGCTTTCCCCCACACCACATTGAGCAGTGATGTATCTATGAAGGGGATTGTGGGAAGTGTTACTTTGACCTTGAGTCAATTTTATACCTTAAAGAACTGTGATTTAGTATACCAAAGGGGATTGGTATTGATTGCCAACCAACTTTTAAGACTACCCTATGAGCAATACCCCCAGGAGAAAATCTCACATATGTACTTCAGGGGATGCACATAAAGATATTAAGTGCTGCTTTGTTTTTAATAGCAAAAAATTGAAGTCAACCTAAATGTCAACATGGCTTGGAAAATAAATTGGTACATCGTTATATAATGTAAAGTGACCCAGTGACTAAGTTGACTAAAATTTGTGCTGATACGTATATACATACATAGTTTAAAAAAATCATAGTGTTGGGGCCTCCCCGGTGGTACAGCGGTTGAACACTGGGTTGTGAAGCTGCCCACAGCCTCTGCAGTGCCAGTTTGATCCCCGGCCGCTGGGCGAGGGTCCCACATGGCGCGCAGACCTCTCCTGCTGCCCGCTGCTCCCCTCAGCAGTGTACTTCAGTCCTTCTGCCTGCTCTGCTCCCCGCTCTGGCTCTGGTGAATTCTCTCACCCTCCCGCGCTTCTGACTATACCCAGTGCTTGTATAAATAAATAAATAAATCTTTAAAAAAAAAATCATAGTGTTGAACAGAAAAAAATTATGTTCTCAGCTGAATACTAGAACTTACAGTATGTTTTTATAATTAAACATAAAGACTTTGTATATTATTCATGAACACATATGTGTATGACCAGTATTTTAAAATAGACTGAAAGATACCCACCAAGTTGTGGTCACTTGGGAAAAGGGAATGGGATGGAGCATAGGTCCCAAAGGAATTTCAAATAAGCAAATAAGATAAAGTATACACATTATTGACTCAATTATATGTGCTATATTATTCTCTGGAATTTTCCATAGTTTAAAATTTTCTCAAAACAGGGGCCTCCCTGGTGGCTTAGGGGTTAAGTCTTAGCACTGTCACCACGATGCCCTGAGTTCGATCCCCGGCCAGGGAGCTAACCCGCATGGCACAGCAGACCTCTCCTGTCTCACCTGCTGCTCCCTTCAGTGTA
Organism: Talpa occidentalis; assembly: GCF_014898055.3. Taxonomy (NCBI): domain Eukaryota; kingdom Metazoa; phylum Chordata; class Mammalia; order Eulipotyphla; family Talpidae; genus Talpa; species Talpa occidentalis. The sequence continues at coordinate 101,288,306 of NW_023603184.1, forward strand.
TTTCAGTAGATCCACCTGTTCTGCCCCCCAATCTGTCTCTGGTGAATCCTCTCATCCCCCATACCTCTAGCCTACACCCCAGTTCTTCTATGAATAAATAAAACACATCTTTAAAAAAATCATAAAAATTTCTCAAAACATTGAGGGTAGTACTAGTGAATAGCAAAAAGGGACCTCAAGTGAAGTACCCACAGTGACACTAACCTGAAAAAAATGCGAAGAGAAATTTATTTTTGGAAGTACTCTGACTGGCATTTAAGAAATGCAGAAATAAGATGGGTCCATTTGCTTTGGTAATACTCCTCACTGTGGTAGAGGGGACACTTGAACTCTGGAGCTCACTTACTGCTAATGGCCCTACAGTGACAGGGAGTCAGAGCCCTATAGCTTTAGATCGGGACTGGACTTGCCCTTCTTTCCCTGTCTCTGAAGTCTCTGAATATGTCAATTGATAGGACTGTGAATGAGCTGGTCTTGTTGCTTACTTTCTACACTTTTTACTGTCTTAATGCTAACATTCTCTGGATAAACTTCTAGGCATGAAAGGATGCATACCAGAAGACCCTATCATGTGGAAGATGCTGAAAAATACTGCCTTGAAGATGATTTGGTCAATCTAGAGGTTCTGGATGAGGTATTAAATATTTAGTTCACAATTCTTACCAATGACATTTGTTTCACATGAATGATCTAACCTTTAGGTGTAGTCTCCTAAAATCAGTTCAAAAGTTAATTGTTTGGGGCCTCCCCGGTGGCGCAGCGGTTGAGCGCTGGGTTGTGAAGCTGCCCGCAGCCTCTGCAGCGCCGGTTCAATCCCCGGCTGCTCCCCGGCCACCAGAGGAGGGTCCCACATGGCGCGCAGACCTCTCCTGCCGCCCGCTGCTCCCCTCAGCAGTGTACTTTGGTCCTTCTGCCTGCTCTGCTCCCCACTCTGGCTCTGGTGAATTCTCTCACCCTCCCGTGCTTCTGACTGTACCCAGTGCTTGTATAAATAAATAAATCTTAAAAAAAAATAAAAAAAAGAAAAAAAAAAGTTAATTGTTTGTATAGCCTTGGGGTAAGGCTCAGGGAGCATTTGGTTACTATGACTATAATTCTGTGTTGTATTCATTTATAAAATGATGAAGAACGGATTTTATTTTTCTAATAAGACTTATATTAGACGCCTAAGTGGTCTATTAGATCAGCTGAAATTATATGCGATTTTTAAAAAATATGCAACTTGACTCTTAAGATAGTTGTTTGTTCTTTATAAAGAAGAGTTTCATTTAGGGAAATAGTAAAGTTAATACAGCTTGAATTTTAAATTCAAAAACTGTGATAATCCCCATTTAGTATATGCATGTTTAATAGAGCTGTTAATTGCAGTGGACCTGCTTATGCTGCTCTAACTCTGGGGACCCTTAACTGCAATGCCTGAATCACTAAAGAGTAATATGAATTCTATATTCCTGCTACATAAATTTTAAGTGCAATACTTTGTGATATGAAGTAACTATTCTGTTTGTGCTTGATCAATGGGAACAGCCTAATAAATCAAATTCTAAACAGAATATTTTGATTGGATGAAAACAAGTTTTTCATAATAAATGAAACCTTTGTTGGATATCTCACAGTCTTTCAACATGTCCTAAGTCAGCCTATTTTTTCTGTATATTCCTGTTTTTCTTATTTCAAAGCAAATCTTTACATTTAGGGTAAATAGGGTCACTGTATGACTTAAATTGACTATCTTAGAGAAAAATATCCTTGTGAGAATAAGTGTGTTGTTATTTTTACACACGCTTCCTTAATTGAAAATAATGTTTACTATTGGCACCATTTATCTCCTTCTTAGGATACAATTATTCACCAGCTGCAGAAGCGTTATATGGACTTGCTGATTTACACATATGTTGGAGACATCTTAATTGCCTTAAACCCCTTCCAGAATCTGTGCATATACTCTCCGCAGGTAGGGGATATTTTATTTTTAAAGATTTATTTATTTATGCATACAGGAACGGGATACAAGCCAGAGGTGTGGGGGGTGGGTGAGAGGATTCACCAGGGACAGAGTGGGGACCAGAACAGGCTGATTGACTGAAATACACTGCAGAGGGGAGCAGTGGGCAAGTCAGGAGAGGTCTACTGCACCATGTGGGTATCTCCCAGGCTGGGGATCAAACGCATGCTGCATTGGCTGTGGATAACTTCATAGGTTTTGTCTTAACCCCTTGCGCCACCAGGGAGGCCACCTGGGGGTGAATATTTTAAAGGCATGTTATTCCTTAATAGGAAATTAAAAATCACAAGGAGAAATGAAAAGAAGGTAAAAGTGAGAGTAAAATTATGCTATTCTATAAGTATATACCCTGAATTGCAGATAATAAGTCAGCACAGATGGATTCTTCTTTTAAAGATTGATTTATTTATGCACAGAAGAACTGGGGTGTAAGCCAGCAGTGTGGGGGTTAAGAGGGTTCATCAGAGACAGAGTGGGGAGCACAACAAGTGGATCTACTGAAATACACTGCTAAGGGGAGTAGTGGGTGAGACAAGAGAGGTCTGCAGCGCCGTGTGGGTTAGCTCCCTGGTCAGGGTTTGAACTCAAGCAGTTGCGATGGTAGCACTGAGACTTAACTCCTAGACCACCAGGGAGGCCTCCACAGATGGATTCTTACACTTGGGAGTTAATTTTTTAAAACAAGATGTAACGATACTAACATTCATTGAGTGTTCATCGCACCACTGGTTATCATTGTTATTCTCACAGCCCTGTGAGACAGCTACTGTTTTTAATCCTATATGGCAAGCAAGGTGACTGCATGGTGAAGTTAATTCCCTTGTACAAACATAGGAAACCACTAACTGAAGGAAGAATTAGAATTTGAACTCAGGCCTGTAAACTCCAGAGCTGTGCTCCCTGCAGACTTTCTGAGATCACAATTTCCTCAATAAGTGACAAAGTCTTGGTTTTGTGGACATTGAACTACATTACTTTTTTTTTTTTTCTTCAGTTTTCCAGACTTTATCATGGGGTAAAACGTGCCTCAAACCCACCCCATATATTTGCATCAGCAGAGGCTGCCTACCAATGCATGGTTACTTTCAGCAAAGACCAGGTAAGAATTCACCTTCCTTTCCTAGCACGTCACACATAGGACATGTTCTGTCTTCTCTGCAGCTCTTAAGTCTTCCTGAAAACTTCCGTTCTGGTCACTGTGCTAACTTGAGGAAATAGGAAATGAAATGTAACTCAGGAGAACAGGAACAATGATAAAACTATAGCAGCAGAAGGATGTGAAAAGCCTTTTTAGGAAAGGTGAATCACTTGATCATTTTTCCCTATAAAATATAATAAGGATATTATATTTTATAATAAGGATATAATATGGATATGAGAACATAGAACCAACACAAGCTGATTATGTGGCAATGATTGTAATAAAAGAGGATGTAAAATGACATAAATGATATTCCTTCTGCTAAGGTCTGAGAATTTTCGTGGTCTAGTTCTTTTTTGTGTAAAGTACACTTCACAAAGGTTGGCAGTGATCATGCACCATACTGTTTAGTTGCTGAGAAATTGTGATTGATTGGGTAAAGACAAACAAGTCTTAAGCTCAATGTTAATTTAACACAAAACTCACCCATAGATTTTAACTTTCTGGACTTCAGTGGTGACATATCAAAAAAGCAGTAACATATTTAAGCATTGATTCTTCCTTTGCTGTTAATATATGTTTTCCTGTGTGCGTTTATTGTTTTGAAATAGAATTAATCTAATTTGGTAACAGTTTTACAGGATAATTTCTGTGTGTTATTTCCTGAGAACTGTTGAAGCCCCAGCCTTGGGTTTGTTGAAGAATAGATGAAGTTATAACAGCGCGTTACAAACAGAATGCATGGATTCACTCTAGGTTGGAAACTAGGCTTTCCAAATTCTTACCTTTCCCAGAGACTTGTGAAATATTCATAGATTTCATAGAGAGGAAGTAAACAGGAAGATATATATATATGATTCTTAATAAATGATTCTCAAGAAGTTGCCCCACTGTATTTTTGTTGACAGCATATCTATCTGTGTCCTTCCCAATACCAACAATTCTACAATTTTTTGAGACCAACTAGATGTCCAAAATTCAATTCCATTTAATTTGGACACTGGAGTTATCACAGGCCCTAAAGGTCAGGGCTCAGTCTCTTAAGATTGCACCCACTTTAGAAGCCAGCTGTAGATGGGCTACCCAGACTACCCACACTTCTGCCTGGCCAGTTCCTACAATTTGAGGATTCCTGCAACCCCCTGTCAGGTTTGATAATTCATTAGACCAACTCACAGAGCCCAGGAAAACACTTTACTTACATTTCCCAGTTCAGTATAAAGGACACAACTCAGGAACCATCAAATGGAAGTGATGTGTGGGACAAGGTGTGATATGGGGGGTGGCACATAGAGTCCCTGTCTTCTCTGCGTCTGGGCCTCTTCCACCACCCGCATGTGTTCACCAACTTAAAAGCTACCTGAATTTAAATGTTCAAAAATTTTTTTTAAAGATTTATTTATTTATGTATACAAGAGCTGGGGTACAGGTCAGAGTTGCGGGAGGAGTGGGAACACAACAGGCTTTAAAGATTGACTCACTGCAGAGCAAAACGGGTTCCTGGCTGTGGGTTAATAAAAGGCTTTAAAGGGACTTATGGACACACGCAACAAGAGAAAAAGAAATAATGCGTACAACTCAGATCCGACGACCTGGAAAAAAGTCACTCTCAGAGCTAGACGGACGCCGCGAGCTGGCCGAGGGCCCCAAAATGGAGAGAGAGCCCCCAAAGCCCACGTGTCTGCCTTTTGTATCCACCTGGCTGCTTAACCCCACCCTCAGGTCCCAGCCACCTTCCCTTTGGTGGTGATGGGATTTGGAGTTCCCAGTGTCTTTGCTGGGGTGGGGGTGGAGTCCACAAAGCCTGTATGGAATTTGCTTTGGGACTGCCTTTTCCCCCTAACAAGGGGAGCAGCAGGTGAGACATGAGAGGTCTGCTGCACCATGTGGGATTCTCCCCGGCCGGCCAGGATATATATATTCAAAAAATTAAAAAAAAAATCCAACATATCCTATTACTAAGGCTGTTGGAGAACAGGCACTTTCATATAATGGTACAGTTGTTGGTACTGTCTATTAGATTTATAAATGGGTTTACCTTTTAATGCAATAACCCTTTTTCTAGGAATTCATTCTACAACTGAACTTGTTAAATATAGCAACCTATGTATAGGATTATACACTGCACTATTATTTGTAAAAGCATAAGAAAAGAACTCAAATATCTATCACTATTGTACTAGTTAAATAGACTGTCATACATGTGTGGAATGGAACCACAAGCTAAAGAAACTCTCCATCTTTTGTAATGGAAAGATTCCTAAGATATATTGCTCAGTGAAAATGTGAAGTGTATGATGATAAAGGTTATGTGGAAACCATGGCTGAACACACAGGGTGTTTACTGCATTATGAATTCTTCACTCACACTGTTTTCTGTGTCAGTGCATTGTCATCAGTGGAGAAAGTGGCTCTGGGAAGACAGAAAGTGCCCACCTGATAGTTCAGCATCTGACTTTCCTGGGAAAGGTATTGTCTACCTGCTTTTTGTATTGTGAGTAAAAGTCCCTGCAGAGTAGCTGCATATTTTGTAAATGATGGCAATGCTGGTTTTTATTAGGGGTTACATAAAAACATTCCATCTTTATTATGTTTGCCTCTTGATAGCTAGGCCTCTTAAGATGTCAGCATGCTATCGTTCTTTCATGTAGTGAGGAAAATAATGCCAGCACGAATTTACTAGATTATTGGCAATTAATTTTTCATGTTTTCAATGTAATAGAAACATTTAGCCATTAAATAGTAAAAGTGGTTAAACACTAGAAGCAGGATCAGGGAGCCACTAAGGTGATTAAAGGATTGGAAATGGAAATCTTTGAGCAGAAGTTGAGGGAAATGGAAATTTTTAGGCTGGTGAAATGGACATTGAAATAATGACTTAAAAAACAGTGTGGAGTTATACTTAGTACTATTGTATTATGAGACTAAGAAAGAAGTTAATGAATGTTTTTTACAGATGAGTTATTGTAATGAATGATTGAGAAAAGGCATGGGATTGCTTGATTTAAAATTTTTCTCAACTCTTGGTATTTTATCTGTCAAAGATTCTAAGTTAATTGTGACTAGACATAACAAATTCCAGCCTCATCTGGTGACTGTGCACCTGGGGAGTTGCTCGTCTGAGAAAAAAGGGCTGATGATTGATACTAACTTTCCTAAATGGAGTTCTTCCCAAAAAGATAGAATGAATTTTGTGGGCAGGGAGGGGTACTTGACAACTCTGCTTCTGGAGGTTCCTAACTGTTCTTTGTTTGGCACAGGCCAATAATCAGACTCTGAGAGAGAAAATTCTGCAAGTCAACTCCCTGGTAGAAGCCTTTGGAAATGCTTGCACTGCCATCAATGACAATTCGAGTCGTTTTGGAAAATATCTGGAAATGAAGTTTACACCCACTGGAGCTGTGATGGGGGCAAGAATCTCTGAATATCTCCTTGAAAAATCCAGGGTGATAAAACAAGCAGCGTAAGTGCACTTTTTCACTCTATTTCTGCTCTTCAATATAGACTAGGATATTTTGAGAATTTTAATGTCTTCCTTTTCACCCCTATTCTTTGCTTTCCTGGCACCCCAGCCTGCCCAAGAGAAAGAAAATTTTAAAGCAAAGGATAAATTGTAGTCTCTAACTTAAAAATTGCCTATAGGCAGAATACAAAGGGCAGAGGCAGGCATACACTGGGACAGGTTTTCTATTTCACTTTGAGTTGCTAGAATTTAACAAAATGGTGTACTTTAGATGATCATTAAATTTGAACTTACCTATTTAAAAAAATTGAGAATATTCCACAAACAATTTTTTCTATTAGACAGAGTGGGAATAAAAATGTGTTAAGAAGTGTTATATAGGGCCTCCCTGGTGGCGCAAGGGGTTAAGCACAGCACTATGAAGTAATCCGCAGCCTCTACAGCACAAGCTCCATCCCTGGCTGGTCAGTGAGAAACCCACATGGCAAAGCAGACCTCTCCTGTCTCGCCCGCTGCTCCCCTCGGCAGTGTATATCAGTCGGTCTGTCTGTTCTGTTCCCTACTCTGTCTCCGGTGAGTCCTGTCACCCCCAGCAGCTCTGGCCTGTACCCCAATTCTTATATGTATAAATAAATAAATCTTTAAAAAAAAAGTGCAGTGTAGTAATAGTGATCAATAGTATGTATTATTCTGGATTAAAATGCTGGGTCTGTGACCTCGGTGTCTCATTTAACCTCTCTATGCCTCATTTGTGAAATGGTGGTGCTATTAGAGCCTGCCTCATGGGTATCTGTGAAGATAAATGAGTTCATTTATATAAAATTACTTTTAAAATTTCCTGTTACATTATTAGAGGGCTTTTTTAGCTGCTGCTGCTGCTACTTCTTATCATTATTGTCATCATCATCATCATCATCATCATCATCATTTCTTGCAGGACCATACTTCCTCAGGAGCATGGCCCCATTCAGGCATTATTCAGTAATTATTTAATCTTACTGTATGTTTGTGTTGTTTTCCCTGCTAGGGTTACAAGAATAAACAAAATAGATAAAGTTGCAATAAGTGTTCATGCAGCTTAGTGTGGATGGTAGACTGGATGAAGGGAGAAAGCATTCAACAAATGCAGTTAACCTTTGAACAGTTCAGGAGTTAGATGCACCAACTACCCAGTCAAAAATCTGCATATAACTTTTGACTCCTCAAAAATTTAACCTAGCATTACTGGAGATTTTTTTTCAGGACACACACCCATCCCACTGTGGATTCCAAAATCTACAGATGTTTAAGTCCCTTATAATCAGCCCTCGATATCCAGGGGTTTTGAAACTGGATACTGCATCCACAGATTCAGTAAACTGGAATTTTGGATTGGTTGAATTTGTGAATGTGCAACACATGGATAGAAAAGAAAAAACAAGCTTAAATTTAAGTGGACCCTTGCAGTTCAAATCTGTGCTGTTCAAGGATCAACGGTAAATAAACTTTATTGTAGAACAAGTGTGGTAAGTGCCAGGAAGCAATGTAAAGTGCTTTAAAGATAAAAAAGGAGAAGGACACAGGACCCTGTCCAGGAAGAGATAATCTTGATTAATTTTTTTTTTGAGATTCCTTACTTCTTTCTCCTTAAACTGGAGTGATTTTAAAGTTTAGAGAGCTACCTCTGACAGAATGCAAATTAGTTTTCTGTGTTAAAATGTGATGAAGTCATATAGAAAGATAATGTGAGGAGGGTTCCAGTCACAGCTGTGTCACTTAAGGTGTATTTCACTTATTATTAATATCCTTGTACCTTACTTCATATGCAAAAAAAGGGCATAATAAAGTCAATCTTATGGGATTGTTATGAGAATTAACTGAGATTATATGTGATTATACTGAATTTAGAAATCTGAATCCATCACTTACAGTTCTTATTAAATTTATTCAATATGATAGCACTGATGAAGTTAAATAGACTGAAGACATTGGTTGAGGAGAAGGTGGGACCTTTACGGGTTGTTTATCTAACCTTTTGGGTTTGCCCTCTTCTGGGCATATAGTGAAATTCTCCTTCTTGGTACCGAGTGGCTGGATGCAGTCATATGACCAGTTTGGGCAAATAAGTATTAAATTGCAAGGACCTACCAGTGTCTTTGACAAAGTGCAGGGTGGTAGATTCTTATCTGGACTCCAGTAAAGTAGCAGGTGTGGCTGATGTCTAAGCTGGATATCGCTGTCTGAAGCAACATGGGCTCCAAACAAAAGATATATGGCAAAGATGCATAGGCCTTTGCCTGGAATCGAAAGTTCTCAAAATGAGTAACCTGAAATATTACCTATAAATGTTTCATTCTCTAAACCCATCTTCTACTTATAGTAAAGATAAGTTTGTTTAAAAATGTGGGCCTCCTTGGTGAACTAGGGGTTAAATCTCAGTGTTATCATCTTTACTGCCTGAGTACTACCCCTGATCAGGGAACTAATCCACATATGGTGCAGCAGACCACTCCTGTCTTGTCAGCTGCCCCCCTTAGCAGGGTATTTCAGTAAATCCGCCTGCTCAGTTCCCCATTCTTGTCACTGGTGAATCCTCTCATCCCCCCACACCTCTGGCCTATACCCCAGTTCTATGCAAAAATAAATAAATTCTTAAAAAATAAATAAAAATGTGGCATTGTGAAAATTACTAGATTAATGCTATTACTATATTGTAATTGGGATATAGCATATTTAATTGCCTGGAAATGTAAATTCAGTACAGAATAATTTTTTGCAAGGAAAGGAAATAATATAAATTACTTGGAAAAGGAAAGTCTAGAATATGTTATTAATAATCTCCCCTCTCCCCCATTTTTTTTTTTTAGGGGAGAGAAAAATTTTCATATATTTTACTATATTTATGCTGGTCTTTATCACCAAAAGAAACTTTCTGAGTACAGACTTCCCAAGGAAAAGCCTCCTAGGTAAGTGTCAGGGGGGTTAATTATTAATTTTTAATGAACATGCAACTATCAAGTGATAAAACTTTGAAATAGATGGAGCTGTTTTCCTCATTGGAAACTCAGCCTTAGCAGAAATATCCAGAATGAGATGACAGTAATTACATCTGATATTTTGTATTTTCTAGAAAGTTTAAAACTTCAATTGTAGCCATTTTACTCAGCCATGTGCACCATTCTTCCACCACAGCACTGGACTATAAAGGAAATACCCTGGCAAAGAAGGAACCTAATATTTGGATTGACCTTTGCCAAGTCAGTGCTCATTCTGTTTTGTCCTGTTCTGTTCAGGTACATAGCTGATGAAACTGGGAGAGTGATGCATGACATAACTTCCAAGGAGTCTTACAGAAGACAATTTGACTCAATTCATCATTGCTTCAGGATTATAGGGTTCACTGACAAGGTAAGTCATTGTCAAGAGAGAAATAAGTTCAAGTGTTTAAATTCTTGAATGCAAATGAGTGAAGACTTGAATATTCTAATTAGAGGCAGGGAACTTGCTTTTCAGACACCCTGCTAGTCACCTTACTAGGTCTTGCTACTCAGTGTCACCCGTGGACCAGAAACATTATCATCACCCAGAGCTTGTTAGAAATGCAGATTTTTAGGTCTGTCCAAGAATAGCTGAATCAGAATCTGCATTTTAACAAGATGATCAGGTGAACAGTAAAGAAGCACTGTTATAAGTACATGTGCCTATAAATTGTTATCATTGCCATTAATTCAGTATAGCTGTGATAACAAATGCCAAAACAATACTACCTTTTCTGAGTTGTTATTGCTCCAGACATTGATGTGAATTATGTAATAGGAGTATGGGAACATGTAAGTTACCTAAGCCACAGAAATTTTATTTATGCAAGTAGCAACTTGTGTACCAAGAAAAATTAAACTGTTGTAACTTTCTTGTAGTCACTTCCTTCTCCATGGTACACAGTTGCACATTATTAACTATTGCTCTAAGTACTGTACTTCTCTTATCATACTAGATACAGGCTGTCTCTATTAAATATATGCCAGGGTGACAGAAAATATTTATAACCCTAGGCTCAAATATTATTCTGTGATACATTTATATCATAGTTACTGGGCTTAGTGCCATCAATTTTGCAAAATATACGGATTCTTTTGCTTTTTCAACAAAGGAGGTGAATGATTAGGAGGTAGATTTGAGTGTTAAATCTTAAGGGATTAGCTTACAAGGGACTCCAGTTACCCGGGGATAGCTACTCTAGATAAAACGTTGTTCCTGTAAACAAGTGAGTTTGGCTAGCCCTTCCCTCCCTAGCATGGTTGACTTTAGTCATAATAATACCTTTCTTCTTTCTAGCCAGCTGTTTATTTTCTCTGTCAGCCTCCCACAGACTTTAAACTGACAGTGGAAAATCCCAAAGGTCGGATAAAAATAGGAATATATTTCCCTTGGCTCCTAGAGGAGAGCAATTAAACAGGTTCCAGCATTGTTAAAAGACCTTTGCGGTTATTAATTTATAGAACTGGTTGTTATCAAAGACGCATCACCAGAAGAGTGGAGAAGGCCATTTAAAGTCACCTAGGTCATGCTAAAGTGTTCAGAGGCATACTTCCTCAAAAGGGTAAGGGACAACAGAGTAGACCATAGGGTTATAGTATTTTGCTTTCGATAAATATCTACAACAATTGTCGTAGAACACTATGAAGAGATTGTTCCTGTCTCTCAAAGGAAGTGTATGATAGAAATAATAGAAATATTTCTAATAAAAATATAAATATTTCTAAAAATCTTCTAATAATAGAAATGTACTGCAAATAACAAAAATGATGCTGTTTTAAAATAACAAAATCTAAGACAAAAGAAATTAAGGATGCTACGTGTATACCCTTGAAGTAAACCACTGCTAACCCATATGGGGGAAAAATGCAATAGAAATGAATAAATATGAGAAGAAAAATGTAAAAGGTGATAAACATTCTTAATTTGTGCCTGATCTAGAATGTTAAATGAATAACCAGAATGTAATTATATGTGTGTGTATCTTCACTGTGCCCCACAGTGAAGTTTAATTCACACAGGAAATAAACTGACTTATGTCAGTTAGCAACCTTTGCAATAAAATAGACTGTATTCCATTCCTCGGATCCTAAATTCTTTGTCTGCATCTCTATAGACCACCTATTTTGCTGAATTTATTCACTTTATGTTTTTAAATTCAAATACTTTGACCGAGTTCAGATGTAATTGAATGAAGTTAGGCAGCAAATACCAAATAGCTAATGTAACAGCATTTTCTGAGGGACTTTTCTAGACAGAGCTTAAATGAACTCGTCAGTTCAATCAAAATTATGGTCCCCATCTTTTCTTATAATATCATTAATTCCCTGCAGGAACCCCTTGAGTTTTTCCCAAACCCTTTAAGCAAACTTTAATATGAACTCAGGTGCGTGAATTTTAATTCCGGGACACTAGCCCAAAGCACCTGAAAGAACACTTGAACCTGAGCTTATAAAGAAACTTTCCTGGTGGAAGGAGTCTTCCTCTGGCAGGATTTCCTGTACAGAGGTTGGGGCATTGGGAGGGATTATACCTAAAATCCTGTTGTGAAATTAGGGCTGTTAGCTCCTATTTTTGGAGTCAAACCATACTATTTTTCTTTACTATTATGCTTGTCTTTCTGTTATATGAATTATATTATTAAATAAGATACACTTTAGATATATTTAATATGACATGAAAATTTTTTGGCAGATTATCAAAAAAATTTGTATGTCACTCATATCAATAAAGTAGTTTAAAAAAATGGTAACCTCTGTTTTATGTCAGTAAGACATTGTAAATACTCAAGACTGGACATTTATTACAGATGACTTGACTTAAAAGATTAAGGAGAAGGATGTGAAATTAGGGCAAATTTTTTGTTTCATTTTATCATAAAGATTATGACTTGGGAGAATACAGCTAAAGAGACGGAAGGGTTCTCTATTCAAATGTAAATTGGGATTCTTTAGGATTTCCAGTGTCTTACTGACAATACAATAGGACTTACTACTGGCTTTTCAAAAACTCCTTTATTGATACATGATTGACATACAAAAGTTTTTTTTTATACCAACCAGTAGCTTTTAAGGTACAAATGCTATTAGCCTCCGAGAAGGGAACTGAGTAAAGGCATTGGAACAGAGCCAGGGAAAAAGTCCTTCAGCTGTGCCTACTGCAGGACTGAGGGCAAAGCTGGGGAAAAAAATTAGAAACATAAATAGAAACAAGGTAAAGAGATACTGGGAGGGCAAGTAAATTCTAGGGAGGAACCAGAACAACTACCAGAAGATGCCTGTGAACCAGGCCAGGGGATATTTCCTTAAATCAGCCCCAGCCTAACAGAAAAAACCAACGTTCTCAAATTTCCTCTTCACTTCAATTTTACTGAGAGAATACCTCCATCAGTGAAAGATGTTTCTTCTGAGAAAGAGAGAAAAGCCAAGACCATACATTCCGCATGGGACTTTGATGGAAAAATGCTCTTTCTTCCCTGCTTCTGCTGATTGGTGGTGAAACCAAATGCATACCCATCAACAATGAATTGGAAAGCCCTGCTGGGGGAGTTGTTAGTCTTCTTGAATTGATTGCCTGTCCTGAGTGAGGTTGTTTCATTTTATCATACAGAAAGTTGGAAACTGGTGAGAAATGAACAGATAGAGCAGCATAGCAATATCCTGTAGGAAAGGCAGGGCTGCCAGGGAAGGCACCATAGCCAAAGCTGGCCCATAGCATGAGGAGGGTGAGGAAGATGGCTCTGGGGGAGAAAAGAATGGGCATTTGATGAGGAAGTATTGGGGAGGAGAGGCATAACCCCACAGATGGATGTACTTCTGATTGAATTCTACAGTAACTGTATATGGGTGTTATAGGATCCTAAATCAGAAAAGAAACACTAGTTAACCCAAAGGGGGAACTAAAGGAGTCAAGAAGAATAAACCATAAATGTGGTATAGGGGAGCACTCTCAGAGGAATACCTCCACAATGAGGTGACCATTGGATCCCTTCTCAAGTTCCCCTCTGAGCTTAGGAGGAAGGCCCAACTTGCTATTAACTTCAGTGATTCACACTATTTGACTCTGAATTTTTAGTGAAGGTCATATGTAGTTTTCCTCCTTAAAAGAGGGAATGTCTAAATGTTGTACTGAAGAGGATATTTATTGTCAAAGAAGCAATGGGGTGAGAATGACCATTTCCTTTGGGGATAATCACTCCGATGGTGAATCCCTGAGGCCTTATTTTGGGAGATTTCATGGTTTATGCTGTCATTATGGGGTGTGCTTGTTACTTTTGAGGTAACTAGATATAGAAATAACAGTGCTCACTGCTGTCTAGTCTGTTTTATCCTCTGGGATCTACCTCTGTGCAAAGTCACTGCATTCTGCAAGCCTCACACTATATTAATCAGGGTAATGAGGTCCTGTCATGTTAAATCCAGACTAGCCCATTTGGTAGGTGTCCTTAACCACTCTTAAGTCGTGTGATAAAACAATGATTCTTGACGTCAGAAGCATGACATCTTCCCTTTGTTTTAGAAGTTTGAAGAACAATATCTGTATGTAGTAAATGACTGGTTTAAAATCCTCATTTGTCTTTGTAGCATTACCATGTATCCACCAGATGTCACTATTACAGTCTGTGTTCAGTTTTTTTGGCTTTACTGACTAATGTTTACAAAAAGGCTCATTTTGGAGGGAATGCTTTATCAACAGCTTAATGACAATTCCTATTAGTGTGCTGCTATGTATAGTACTATATCAAGTTTCTGACCTGAATATTTTTTGTGGAAGTGCTTTTTTCTGTCTAAAAGCATCTGATGAGAAATTTCCCGGTTATATATTTTATTGTCTTACTTAGAGGAAATGTAGGTATTTAAACAAATAAATGTGTGGTTGATCTTGAATATTGCAGGACTAGGGTCTCCAACACCCAGTAGTTGAAAATATGAGATAACTTCTGGTTGGCCTCTGTATCCACGGGTTTTACACACCTGGAAATTCAACTCCCAGTGTCAGTTGGATGAACCTTAAATGTGGAATTCAAGAGAGAAAGAAATCTGCATTTAAGTGGGCTCATGCATTTCAAACCTGTGTTGTTCATGGGTCAACTATACTTTAAAAAAAAAAGTCACTAATGTGACTAACACATTCAATTTCAGTATGAAAACAGGACTAAGATATTCTGAATTGTCTTTACTCATAGCACTTCTGACATAAAAAATGTGGTTTTCCATACTAACCAATTCTCCTACAATTCTAATGAAGTCAGACTTTACCTGAAATTAATGACAGATCACTCAGGTTAGGGGCGTAGTCCCCAAGACTACTCCCCAGATGCCAACCGAAATTCTTGGGCCTCTGACACTTCTGACCAACCAGCTAGAAACTGGGGGTTCCCAAGATCCCCTCCTCCTTTTCAGTAATGTGCTAGAACAACTATCAGAGCTCTGGAAACACAGTTTACTTACTATTACTGATTTCTTATAAAGGATAAAACTTAGGAATAGGGCCTCCCTGGTGGTGCAGGGGGTTAAAGACACAGCACTATCAAGCTATCAGCAGCCAGAGAGGTGACCCACATGGCACAGGAGACCTCTCCTGTCTTCCTCGCTGCTCCCCTCAGCAGTGTATTTCAGTGGATCTGCCTGTTCTGTTCCCCACTGTCTGGTGAATCTTCTCACCTCCTGCACCTTTGGTCTACACCCCAGTTCTTGCATGCTTCAATAAATAAATCTTAAAAAAAAAAAACACAAAAACTCAGAAATAGCCAAATGGAAGAGAGCCAGAGGGCACATATTGGCAGGAGGCAGAGGAAATGTAGAGCTTCTGTGCCCTCTTTAGGCACACCCTCATCTCATCACCTTCATCGTGTTCACCAACTTGCAAGTCATTCAGACCTCATCAATTTGGGTTTTGTTTTTTTTTTTGTTCCATTACATAGACATGGTTGGTTAAATCATTACACATTTTTTGATTACATCAACCTTTAGCCCCTCTCCTCTCTCTTCAGAGTAGGGTGAGCTAAAAATTCTAATTCTCTAATCATAAGATTGGTTCCTCTAGAACCAGTCCCCATCCAGTAAGAGTTATCCCATTAGCACAAACTCAGGTATAATTTAAAGGGTCTTGTGATGAGCAAATAAGATTCATCATAACATTCATTATAGCATATGATGAATCACCCTTATCATTCAGGAAATTACAAGATCACTAAAAGCTCTTGTGCCAGAACCAGGATGAGAACCAAATATATATATATTTCTTACTTTACTGTAATATCACAGTCTGTAAGTCTTTCAAAATATTTTCTGACCTCATTCATATATATATATATATATATATATATGAATGAAGTCATATATATATAAAGTGTATATATATATAATATATATATATATTTCATTCCTTTAACTTCAAAATGTTCTAGTGAGCTTCCAAGGGATGTCCTACCAAAGGAAAAGTTTAAGAAAAGTAAAGGGAAAATATTTCCTTTCTTGCTTTGAATTTGGGAGTTGATATTAGTTAAGGTAAAAGATTAAAAGTGACTTCAAGAATGAAGAAGATCAGTTCTCTTACATATTAGCTTTCCAAGGTAAGGAGTGCAGCTTGCAGAACAACTTTGTTCTATATTTTCATTTGGTCATAGCAACCTAATCAATGGCATGGTTCAGTCTGGGTTGCTGGCAATTCCAGCCAGCAATAATGGGAAAGAAGGAATAGAGAGGGCATGCTGGCTTCCATAAGGCTAGGCCTAGAAGTGGCCCATATCATTCTACTTGCTTCATCGTTAAGAATTTATTATTTTTTTGGGCCTTCCCTGGTGGTGCAGCGGTTGAGCGCTGGGCTGCAAGGCTGCCCGTAACCTTTGCAGCGCCGGTTCGTTCCCCAGCCACCGGCAACGGTCCCACACACAAAAAAAAATTAATTAAAAAAAATTTTAAAAAGAATTTATTATTTTTAAAGATTTATTTATTTATGCATACAAGAACTGGGGTACAGGCCAGAGGTGCCGGGTTGGGGGAGGTGTGAGAGGATTCACCAGAGACAGAGTGGGGAACAGAATAGGCAGATTGACTGAAATACACTGCTGAGGGGAGCAGCAGGCAAGACAGGAGAGGTCTGCTGCACCATGTGGGTAGCTCCCTGGTCGGGGATCGAACTCATGCTGCAGAGGCTGCAGATAGCTTCACAGTACTGTGCTTAACCCCTTGCATCACCAGGGAGGCCTTCGTTAAAAATTTAGTTATATGGTCACCCTTAACTGCAAGTGGGGCTAAGAAATTTATTTTTGTGCCAGGAAAAGGGGAGAATGGATTTTCGTGTTCAACTCACAGTTTCTGCCATGGTGCTAGTGGTTCATTGGTCTGACTGACAAAGACCTTCAAAAGTGCTTTTTGGTGTCTTTTTCAGGAGGTCCACTCAGTGTACAGAATTTTGGCTGGGATTTTGAATATTGGAAACATTGAGTTTGCAGCTATTTCCTCTCAGCATCAAACTGATATAAGTGAAGTGCCCAATGCTGAAGCTTTGAAAAATGGTAACTATTTGATGCCTATGCACTGTGTTGCCAAAGTACATGTTTCTTTCACTTTTATTGTTTTTCAATTTGATAGAAGATAGTGTGACTATTGCTGGTCGTTCTACAGATGCTGAGTGTTTTCATTAGCCAGTGTTCCTCAAAAGATGTCTTATAGATAATCAGTCACTTTCCCTAAACTGTAAATAGGTGTTCTGCAGAAAAGTATTCCATGGTAGGTAGTAATTCTGGGCAATAATTCTCAACACTGGTTACTTTTGAAAACCTTCTACAAATTAAAAACAAAACAAAAAAAGCAAGAGGATAGACCCCATTCTTAATCCACTGAATCAAAAAGGGGAGAAAGTATGAATCTGTTTTTAATATCCTGCAGGTATTCACAGTGACAAAAGAAATGAAATCCTGAGTTTGCAAAAAAAAAGTCCCTTTTGTGTTATACTACAGAAACTTAAAAAAAAATTATTAATTTTTTAATTTTTTTATATCATTGTTCATTTTCAAACAACATTTGCTTCCCCCCATCCCCGCAGGTGCAGTCCCCATGGAACCTCCCTTTCCAATGTACCCGTGCACCATCACCTCAATTCCCTGTGCTCCTCCCTCCCTCTCTCTGATCCCTCTCCCTCCTCCCCCTTTGCAGTATGTCTTTGATCCACAATTGTCTATTTTTGCTTTGTTGTGCTTTGCACTGTTATTATTTTTTACACCGATGTCTTATTTGGTTCCTCCACATTCCTGCTATAAGTGAAATGATCTGGGCCTCCCCGGTGGCGCAGCGGTTGAGCGCTGGGTTGCGAAGCTGCCCGCGGCCTCTGCGGCGCCGGTTCGATCCCCGGCTGCTCTCCGGCCGCTGGAGGAGGGTCCCACATGGCGCGCAGACCTCTCCTGCCGCCCGCTGCTCCCCTTAGCAGTGTACTTCAGTCCTTCTGCCTGCTCTGCTCCCCGCTCTGGCTCTGGTGAATTCTCTCACCCTCCTGCGCTTCTGACTGTACCCAGTGCTTGTATAAACAAACAAACAAACAAATAAATAAATAAAAAACATGCCTCTATAAAAAAAAAAAAAAGAAATCATCTGATAATTTTCTTTTTCCTTCTTGCTTATTTCACTGAGCATAATTCCTTCTAGCTCCATCCACGTTGCTGTGAATGGCATGAGCTTATCCCCTTTGATTGCTGAATAATATTCCATTGTGTGTATATATATATATATATATATATATATATATATATATACACATCTTCTTGATCTAGTCATCTATTTTTGGGTACACTACAGAATTTTTACTTTAATATGCTAATGTGCTTTGTACCCTCTGAGAGTCTATAGTCCATAGCTATTCCTCCCACTTATTTGACCAAAGACCTCTTCTTCCCACTTGTTGTTTACTAAATACCTGTGAAGAGCTTCAGACAGTTTGAGAGATAGTACATCAGCCTGGATGCATCTTGGGGCTAGAGACCTGACTTGTTTATCTTTGAGTTTGAATTATCTTGAATAGTACCTGGCACGTAGCAAATGTTGAATACGTGTTGGCCGAATAAGTGGATAGATGACTGCATTATCTGGTGTCATCTTTACCCTATATTCCAGCTGCATCTGTTCTGTGCATCAGCCCTGAAGAGCTTCAGGAAGCCCTGACCTCCCACTGTGTGGTCACCCGGGGTGAGACCATCATCCGAGCTAACACCATTGACAGGGCTGCTGATGTCAGAGATGCCATGTCCAAGGCTCTATATGGGAGGCTCTTCAGCTGGATTGTAAATCGCATCAATACACTCCTGCAACCAGACAAAAACATTTGGCAAGTTCTCCTGGGGAATAGAGGCCTTGGGGAAACTGTCACCAACTCCTGTGTCTCTTAGAGTTTGTGAGAGGAAGCAGCTGGTCCTCTCTTGGGTTTTCTTTAACAAAACTCTCAGGCCTTCTCCTTTAAAAGGAGAATGGGATGCAGAAGAGCTGAGATGACACTCAAGAGGTGCATGATCTGCTGTATTTTAAGAGATTGGCTGGGAGCTGGACAATCTCTACAGCTTAATCAGCTAAATGTCCTAAATCACAGATTTCTTACCTATAAAATAAGCATAATAAAGTCTTTGTGATAATGTTGTTTTTAGAATCAACTGAGGCATTTCATATAAAGTATAAAGCACAGTACTTAAATTGCTACTGCTGCTGCTGTAACTACAACAACAACGATTACTACCACCACCACCACCACTACCATCTTTCCCCCCAAAACATTAGTGGTCGCTATTTTGTGGAAGAATTGACATCATGTCCTAAGGAGTATTCTTCCAATTAAGCTTTGCCGATAGGTGGAAGAATTAGTGAATAGCAGCAGCAGCCCCTTCAAACACAGAAGTTTCTTTAATCAATATGTGGTGCTTTTGAGTAAGTTTTTAAAAGATTCTACAGCTTTAAAAGCAAGGAAGATGAAAACACTGTTGAAAGACTAATGGACCAAATGGTTTAAGACACAAACTCTTACTTCCCTTAGAGATAACAGAGTGCCGCTCTCCTTGAGTGGGTACAGGTGTTCATTAACACATGGGCACACATATTCTCAGTGGTCCTGCACTGGTCGTTTTCTCCCCTAAAGGATTTTATTATTTTCTCATGCAGTAATGCAGATGATGGGATGAATGTGGGCATCTTGGATATTTTTGGATTTGAGAACTTTCAAAGAAATTCGTTTGAGCAGCTCTGCATAAACATCGCCAATGAGCAAATCCAGTACTATTTCAATCAGCACGTTTTTGCTCTCGAGCAGGTAATAGTAAACTTTGAAGTCACCAAACATGATGGGGGGTGTTGTCTTTAAGCTGCCCACAATTTGAAGCAGAAACTCTGTTATTCAGAGTTATTCAGACAAATAGGAAAAAGATTCTGAAGAGAAAACCACTGGTGAAGCAGTCTTGTCAAAATAAATAGGCTAAATTTAGTCTGAGAAAAAGTCATCTTGACTTCTGTGGAAAGGTATATATTTCCTCACTTGAGTGGTCTGGTGACAAGCCAATTATTTAGATATTGCTTCCAAGTTGTTTCATGCGTATTTCCCCCAATGCTGCATTCTTTTCTACTTTATTTAACCAAAGATAGCTATGATTGTGTCTAAATGACACAGGATGGTCTTGGATTCAGGACACAGGTTCTTGTTGTTTTGAGCAGCAATTCCTAATACTGACTGCTTACCTCCCAAACTGGCTATCCTCATCCCCCAGCTTGTACATATGAGATCCCACAGGAAATGGAGTAATGTCTCCGGGGAAAGAGTAAGCTATATCCTTGGTTTTCTTGAAATGGAAGTTTTTCCCCTATGAATTTAGCGGTAACAAAACAGGATGCAAAGCTAGTGGATGCAAAGGCTTCTGCTCAACCCCAAACACTAATCCAACACCTGAAGGTCCTGTATTTGGTAGTTACAATTAATGAACCGTTCTAGCCAACCCTGTTGTTTTAATGTGGGAGTGAGGATGCACAAAATGTATTATGATTAGTCAACATAGTGAAAGACCTGGAGTGAAAATACTCAGTATGAGAGGTGGATACATCCTTACAGCACTCCTTTCTCCAACCACCCTACCGCCCTACATAGAACTTGACGTCATTTCATTTATTTATCTGGGAAATCTGGAGTTTTTCTAGTTTTCCTGTTCAGAATGATTCCTTTACAGAATCTTCTGTAGAAGATAGAAGTCTTCTTTCTTCCTGATTTAAACTATATCTGTCACCAAAAAAAAAATATATTTTTTAGCTTCTCTTTCTTTCTGTATTAGTTTCTAAATTATGAGTTACCAAGTTGGTGTTTGGGAGGCAAAGAGCTGCCTCTTCTTTTGCTGACTTCAGCTGCTGCCTCAGGCCACCCCAAAGACTTAACCCCAAAACTTCAAGTGTTACATGCAGAAGTATCCTTTACTACATACATAAAACATACATTCATTCAATGTTGCCAGACTTGGAAAGTACAGTACAAAGCAGCTGGTGCTACCTAGGCCAGTATCAGGCCAGAGATATTCATAATCTGTTTCCTTTCAGATGGAGTATCAGGATGAGGGCATTGACGCTACCCAGGTAGAATATGAGGACAATCTCCCCCTCCTAGACATGTTCCTCCAGAAACCCCTGGGACTGCTTGCACTTTTGGATGAGGAAAGTCGATTTCCCCAAGCAACTGATCAGACTCTGGTTGGTAGGTAACTCTTGGAAAAGGCAAAATTTGGCTCTTGTCATCAAATAAATGGGCTTTAAATAATTTGCCATGTATTGGTCATCTGGTAGAGTATGAAGTATAGACGCTTTTAATGAATTGAAGTCTTCGGCAAATGTCCTGGTAGAATTTGTATCTTAAACTCATCACCATCTCCCAAATCCTCCTTACTTTCCTATTTCTGCCCCAAAAATACCATTATCCTGTGCCCATATAATTTTTACACCTGCTTTTTTCAACACTTGTTTATGCCCCCAGATCCCCATTCACCTCTAGTCCACATTTGCGTAGCAGCCCCTCTTGTCTCCTGCCTTCTAGACTCATACTTTCCTGCTCTAGCCTCGACATCTAGTGAATTTAGTCTTTCTAAAGCCATCTTTTCACTAGGTCACTGTTATCTACGGGCTGCTTATAAGACATTTCCTCTTGGCATTAAAATCCCTTTATACTTCACCCCTCCAATCCTTGCATCTCTTTAGTACTTAACACAGTTTCTCACAGAGTAGGTTCTCAATCACAATAATAGCCAAAAAAGCCTTTTCTCCAGATGGAAAATTGGTTTGTGTGAGACATTCATTTCTAGAAGTTGTAATTTTAACCCTCAGTGGTTTCCTTTTATCTATAAAATCCTCATAAATTGCCAAGATGAGTTTAAACCACTATTGCATTGCTTCCATGGAATATCTTTATGATTCTAAGACTAATTGGCCAGATTTCTAGTGTCATCAGTGTCCATGCTAGGAGTTTTTAAAGATAACAAAATATAAGTTCTTAAGGCACAACTTAACACTAAAACCAGCACAAAACAACTAAGGGAGGACTCAGTTATAAGCCCATCTCATGTGGTGTCTTTATCCACCATGGTAAATATGACGATAATATCAGGCTGCTCTGAAAGCCCTTATTCTGGATCACTCTTGGTTTAAGGAGCATGTTTATGTTTGAAGGAGCAAACAACTCATGTTGTAACTTTTAAATATGAAAATCCACAGACAAATTTGAAGATAATCTACGATGCAAATACTTCTGGAGGCCCAAAGGAGTGGAGCTGTGCTTTGGCATTCAGCACTATGCTGGAAAGGTGAGAGAATGTCAGTTATCAAACCTGGTTTTAACAAGGGGTTAAGTGTTCATATCAGTCAGTCTGCTGCTCACAAAATTGCTTGCAGATTTCTTTATCTTTCTAATTCTTCTTGAACACCCAGTCATAATTCCCAAACTTTTCCATTGGTACCACTCATAGAAAGTTTCCCCTGGTAAAGAAATAATTTCTCATTGGGGTGGCCTGAAGAGCTGCCATCTGCTTCTCACCTGAGGTTTGGCCCTGAAGTGACAGCATTCTGGAGAGAAAACGTAGTGTTCTCAGTGTTTAGTGGTGAATGTTCACATTCTAAATTCATCTGGAGATGTGTCGGTGATGGGGGAAGTTAATATCACGGTGGGGCTCAATTTTTAGCACTTTAAGTATATGCCTCCAGGGCACCATGAAAAAAAATTCACTTCAGCATCTCAATGTTAAGTTTTTACAATATTAACTGAAATTTCCACTTCATACACTGTGACTGGGTCTCAATTTCATGTTCTTGAAGGAGATTAGTGATTGATGTAGGAAATCCTCCAGTCTTGTAACCAACAGCTCACACTTAAGTTACTCTCAAAGAAGTCATTTGAATTATGCCTAGTTGCTTCTGATGGGGACTGCAGAGACTCTGGGTACAAAAACTTGAGAAGTTCAATAAAAAGCATTTTGGATTATTTTGTTGATTTAAGACTCATTGAAATTATTTTTCACATGTATATCATGACATTGAAATTAATTTTGCCCAATAGAAGAGTTCTTGACGGCAACTCTAATGCAAGTAAAGGTAGTTATTGTTCTCTCCATGTAGTACATGGTGGTGTCTATTTTGGAACTTTGCAATCAACAATGGACTGTGGTGGAGGACTTAAGAGCTTTGGTGGTAGGAGAGCTTCAGTGACCACACCTAAGGGAAGAACTCCTATACTGTTAGAAAATTTAAAAGGATATGAAATAATGATATAAATCATTGCCGTTTTCCCCTCAAATGCTTCATTTACCTTAGCATTCATGTCTAACCACATATTTATGTCTTCCTTGTCTGAGATACTTGTTTCTTCCCTAAACTTTGCCATCCTCCCACACCTGTCTTTTCTGCCTTCCATTTCTTTCCTCTTCCCTGCACCTCTTTTTCTGTGTCTCCGTCCTTTTACACCTATTTCCTATTACTTACTGCTCTTTCTCCTTTTTTTTTTCCTTTCTAAATTTGGGGAGAAAAAAAAAGGATCCTTTTCTTTTTGGACTCTGCATCTTTTCCCGAATTCTTGTGCAACTCAATGCTTATTTCTCTGGAACATTCATCAAAATTTTTACTGACCTAGATCCCCTCTCTTCTGAGAATTGAGAATTGCTTAGCATCACTGAGCAATCACATAGGTGCCATGGGATACCTTGGGAAACAATGAGAGTATAGTGGTTGTGAGCATGGAGCCAAACTCCCTAGGTTTGGATGTGTGCCCACCACTGGTACAATGTGTGATGATGGATATGCCATTCAGCCTCTCTGAGGCTCTGATGGCCCACCAATAAAATGGAGAAAATAATGGTGTTTACTTCATAGAATGGGAACTTCACATATAGTGAGTACCCAACCTATTTTCATAATTATCCTGATAATGGCTTTTCTTCAAAGAGCAACTGAACAAGAAGTTATAATAAACTGACCTGCCCAAACTGACAATTTTTGCCCTTTATTTGGTAGTTTGGATCTAAAAGCATGACTGCATCAAGACAAATTTTATACACAGGTTGATTAATGAATGAACTGAGATGACTTGCTGGTATTGCCAGCAATGGACAGTATTGGCTAATTTGTGACTTGCTGCTGCTGTTACAGGTATTTTATGATGCTTCTGGTGTTCTTGAGAAAAACAGAGATACTCTTCCTGCGGATGTGATTGTAGTCCTGAGAACATCGGAAAACACACTTCTTCAGCAACTCTTCTCAATACCTTTGACCAGAACAGGTATCTGGAATGCTCTTGATAGCCCTGGCCTGATGCTTCTAGAAACTCTGCTAGGGTTTCCAGTTAGTGGCTAAGAACTGACAGGCTGCATTGCTAACATTTTGAACTTTAAGCAGGAATAAAGAACTGTCCAACTAGGTTCAAGAAAATTATTTCTTTTGCAATTTAATTGCATATCATGATATATATATATATAATTGCACATATATACTTGTGATGTGCTATTCAATTGCACATATATACACATCTGTGTGTGTGTGCACACACAAAAGCACTTTCGTAGCATCAACTCTTAGGCTTCTAATTT
This sequence comes from Talpa occidentalis, assembly GCF_014898055.3. NCBI lineage: Eukaryota > Metazoa > Chordata > Mammalia > Eulipotyphla > Talpidae > Talpa > Talpa occidentalis. The sequence continues at coordinate 101,313,009 of NW_023603184.1, forward strand.
TCTCTGCCAGCCCTTTTCATCCTTCCATTTATAAAACCATTTATTATCATTTATTAACTATAAGGTAGTCTCAGCTTACCTAGAATTATTCGGAAGATTATTTTTTTACTGTATGATTCCAAGTGAAGGGCTTGTGAACAGTCAAGGTCATTTAGTCATGGGGTCCTCAGAGGTCGTCGGTCTACCTTCCTCTCATTTGTTTACTCAGCCCACCATTCTGCTACCCAACTGGGAACAGGTATACCACTGTCCTACGTATCTAACCATTGCCTATGTACAGTCAACTTCTCTTTGGTTGCTGAGCTCATCCTTATGCCAGAAAGCAGGAAGAACAGAACTTCCCTGTCTGTTTAGAACTTATTCCTTTGATTTATGCGGGATTCTGCTGCCTTTGACTGAATAGTCACCAGATATCCTCATAACACTCCTCTCAAGGGCTTTATAGTTTTAAGGCTTTGCCTGGAAGTAGTTTATACGTATGCCTTTAAGTAGTAGGAAGGGGCAGAAGCCTCTTTATCATTGTTCATAATTTTCTCTTCTTCCCACATCTCTCTTAAAATCACTAACACTTGAGTATAGTTTGGGACCTTTGCATGCTACAGAGTGGCTGCTAAGTCTGAATTTTAGCAACATGTAGAGGAATGAAAAACTAATTAAGAACAAAGTCAAAGCCTGCAACTGTTGCTTCATTTTAATTTGGAAGGGAAGTTGAAACCAGATTCTTAACTTTCTTCAAACAAGTTCCTTTAAACATAAGAAGTTGAGGGCCTCCCTGGTGGTACAAGGTGTTAAGCACTGCACTATGAAGCAATCCTCAGCCTCTGCAGCACAAGTTCGATCCCTGGCCAGCCAGGGAGCAACCCGCATGGAGAAGCAGACCTCTCCTGTCTCAGCTGCTGCTCCCCTCAGCAGTGTATTTCAGTCAGTCTGCCTGTTCTGTTCCCCACTCTGTCTCTGGTGAATCCTCTCACCCCACCCCCCACCCCGCCACCATTGCCCCACATCTCTGGTCTGTACCCCAGCTCTTATATGCATAAATAAATAAATCTTTAAAAAAAAAGAAAATTACCTAAATAAACAAACAAATAAATAAATAAATAAACAAACATAAGAAGTTGAGTACCCACCAGAAGGCTGCCTCTACCTTTTTATCTAGACCTTCTCCAGGCACAACCAGGATTTGATTCTAGGTCAACACCTAGCAGAGCATGGGCAGGTAGAGGACTGGTGCTTCCTCTCTAGAAACACAGTTGTACACTCATTAGGCAGCTTTTGTGCAGAGTGAAGGCACTGCATAATAGGAGATGTACTTGTTGAAATAAAATCTATGCAAATGATTTGTCAGCTGGCATTTACACTGTCCCATAAATATGAGTAACAACTTGTCAAATCTGTTCACAAGTTTGGAATGTATTATTTTTCAACCTTGGCAAAAAAAAAAAAAAAAAAAAAAATTAAGCTTACAGCCTGGGACACTAGGTGGCACTATACAAGACACCAGGCTCTGCTGTGAGCCTTCTGTTTGCCCTTCATGACCCAGCTCCACAATAGTGGATGAAGGGGAACAAAGAGAAGTGTCTGCTTTTTGCGTGTGTGTGCTTTTCTCTGAATAGCTTTCCTCCTGTCTTGTAACTCTTTCTGAATCTTGACTTGAAACTACTCCACATCACCTGGAGGAAACAAAAGTGAATATAAGACTAGAAACAAACATGTTTTCCTGACAGGCTTCCTTGTATTCCAGAGTCATATGTCATACATAATAATTATTTTTGAAATCCTGAGCTTTATTTTCTCCACATTTTGAATGTAATTAAGAAACCACAAATATACAAATACACACAAATTCAAAATGAATAAGTATAATTCTGTTTTCTTTTTTTTGAAATTATTCATATAACAATGCCTTAGATCAACAAACATTTATAGAATAACATAATAATAAGGCACTGTTTCAGCAGCAAAAGGAGATGTAGAGCTAGGGATTACATAATTCTGCACCCAAGTAACTGGAATTTACCTTCATTTTCTGTCTTGAATTAGACACTAATTTGTCACACTATGTTGGTGATATTTGCCCTCAAACCTCAACTCTAAAGAGATTGTGCATCTTATGTTGGGGGTCATTATATTAAGTAAGCATCTAAATTTTAGATCATTTATAGTCTATTTGGTTTTATTACATTGAAGCCTTTGGAGGTGAGAAAACTTACTGGACAGAAATAGATTGTGCTTATTTTGCTGAAGTTTCAAATACTGGTTTTAGGCAGGTGTCCCTTCTGAAGGGAGGTGTGACTGTTCCTCTTGACATTGGGGCTAGAAGCAAGGTTCCATACATCTTGGCATTTTGGAAGACTATACTAATAATTTCAGTGCATGAAAAACAATTTTCTTGGTCATTTTAATTTTTATTTATACTACTTAACCCTCAAATAATTTTTTTATTAAAATTCGAAGGAGTACTAGTTCAGTGAGCATAGATATTAGGGCAGTTACTTTGCAAATTTCTTTTATGGGATGAACTACAGAGGAAGGGAAAAGTTCAAAGGTAGGGAGCCTTGGAGGCTGTTAGCCTCAAACTTTAAAAACAGGTACAGTGTTGGACTCCTCAAATTCAAGAGAAAGGCCTGTAAGCGATGTTGGCAGTGCTCTTCCCTCCTAATCTTGGTGGGCACATGGATGCTTTCTTTATAATACTCATTATGTTGTAATTCTAAGTTTTGTATACCTTTTTGTATATGCATTCTATTGACATCATTTTCCTAAAAGAAAAAAAATGTCTTAAAATGCAAAGAAAACCTTTAATTTCCTTACCTATGTTTTCCTGTCCAGTGAGGTGGAGGTTTCCTAGTAACTAGAGTGTTGCTATCCTTTGCTTTCAAACATAGGTGTCAGGGCCATTCCTGACCTCCCTCTGGACTGCAGGGCAGAGGACAATTTGTTAGCGGATATCTAGCAGGAGTATTATCCTTGGTCAATCTCTTATCAACATTAAAAGAATGAACCAAGGTGTGTATTTGTGTAGAATCCTAGTCAATCCAATGGACATTTTCCTTTTCCCACTACTTCTCTTCTTGTTCATGTTGTACATCTCCCAATACTGAGAAGGTTAAAAGAGAGGGGAGTAAAATCATGAAGGCCAGGGGTTTCAGTTCTTCACAGGCACCTGCAGCCGCCTTACCAGAGGTCCCTCTGCTCACACACAGCTGCACCTGGTGGAGGAGATGCCTGTGTGTCTTATTCCAAGATGCGCAATGACAGTCAGGTAAACTGAAGCAGCTGCAGTCTGTAAAGATTCTCTCTGTCTTTCCTTATACTTACGCAACCTCTCTTTGACCTGCAGATGGTCCACTTCAGTTGTGGTGAAATTTTCTTTGTAATTCTTCCTATTGGTAGGAAATCTGAAGACTTTGTCTGTGAATATTTGATGTGGCAGTAACTGCTTTCTAACCCTTCAGTTAGGACTTTTCAAACTGAATGAGCTATTGTAGGAAGACATTAAAAAGAAAGATGTTATAACAAGGTTTATGACGTATTTTACTGTTTGGGGAGTGTTCCACTTGCTACTAATAAGCTACAGAAAAGTTCAAAAAGCTTGGGAAGAAAGACGGGGGGCGGGGAGTTTCAAAAGGAACTTGAAAATCCATTTTTGTCTTTGAATTGTGAATTCTGACTTCCATGCAGTGGTTTGGGGTTTTACAGGAGTTAGAACATAGAGGAAACTAGAAAAACAAAACAAGAGGAAAACAGAGGGATCATCCTCTGAGTCTCAGTGTCTGGTTTTGCATTAGAATATGGAACTAAGTTTTGTCTCCATTGAAGGAAGCTCCTTTGAGGTTTCAGGTGTCCCCTTTGGAATTTGATTTGAGAAATAACAAAAATAAAGGTTATCTTGATTTCAGTTGTCTCTCCTTTTATTTGGCTGGGGAAGGAGGGGCGATGAGCTCCCACATTGTATCTGAAGAGCACTGTAACACCTTCACATAAAATACATGTTGTTGATTATCTTTTCCTGATTTTGTAACTCCCAAAATGCAGTATTAAGCTCTTAAGAGGATGCTTTTTAAAAACTACCTCTCAGAGTTTTCATTTTCCACTTAGGACTGCTCTTGTGTTCTTGGCAGTTCTGCAAATGGGTGTGACAGGATGAACTCACACCAAGTGATGAAGGGTTTAGGGTCCCAACATGGACAGCGCTGGGCTCTTCTCGAAATAGAGGCTCTACTGAGCCAGCTCCATTAGGGAGCCCTGGGGGCGGCCCAATTCTTTCTCTTGTGAATTTGGGTGTATATTCCAGCCAACAGAGGAATATAAGTTTAGCATCTATCTACCTATAATGCTATATGTAGGTGCTTTCAAGAAGGAATTAAAGAAAATCCCAGTCAGAATAGTCATGGGCACATAGTGGCCAATCCTAAATTGTATGAAGGATGTGCAAAAAAGTTAAATTCTGAACAGGCTTGTAAGTCAGTAAATGAGAGGAAACTGAGGCTGAGTTTCATTTTTTTCCTTATAAGTATGTCCAGTTGTTCCCAAACCATTTTTTAAATAATTATTTTTTCTCCATTAAATTGCTCCTGCATCTGTCAAAAATCAATTAGTTACATTTGTGTGGGGCTGTTATACTGATCTCTGTATTAACTCTTCACTGATGTCTGCTGTACCACATGGTGCAGGAGACCTCTCCTGTCTTGCTCAGTGCTCCCCTTAGCAGTGTATTTTGTCAGTCCTCCTGTTCTGCTTTTCACTGTCTCTGATGAATCCTCTAGATTCTTGTAGCATTATGTTAAGTCTTAAAAGCTTTAATTTTTGTTTCAAAATGGTTTTGGCTATTTCAGTTTCTTGTCTATCCATACAAATTTTAAAAGCAACTATCTATGGCTATTAAAAATCCTGCTGGGATTTTTATTTTAATTACAAAATGTTTATAGCTTAATTTGGAATAAATTGCCATCTTTACTGTGTTGAATCTTTCAATCCTTAAAGTGGTATGTCTACTTAAATTTCAATCTTCTTTGATTTATTTAATGAACATTTTTGTTATTGTCAGCATATTAATCTCAGCATATTGTCCTATTAGATTTACACTTAAGTATTTAATTTTTGGAAGTTAAGTATTTAATATTATGGATAATTTGGTTTCTGATTTTAGTTGGTCGTTGCTCAATATATAGAGATATGGTTGTTTGGGGGGATCGCCCTTCTCTCCTACAACTTTGTTAAATTCACTATGAGTTTTTGTTTGGTTTTGTTTTTACTTTTGTAGATCCCTTAGGATTTCCTTTTAATTTTTTACATAATATTTGCTTTTTTTTTTCTTTACTGGCTAGGACTTCCAGTTAATGTGAATAATGTGATAGAAACAGAGAGAGGAGTCATCCTTTCATTCCTGATCTTGGAGGGGGAAATATTCAGTATTTATCACTTAGCATGAGGTTAACTGTGTATTTTTTGTAGGGGTACTTCCCTTGCTATTCCCTCTCTCTGGACTGTTTTTCCTCAAGACATACCTGTGGCTAGCCTCTTCACTTCCTTCAGAACTTCTACCAAAATCTATTCTTGGCTACCCTAGTTAAAATTTCAACTATTCATTATTTTATATCCCCAGTTCCTGTTTCTTTTTAATGAATTGACATACCTCAGTACACTAATTTCATTCACAAGGCACAAAGAACCACAAAACTTTTTGCAGATGTGACCATGGGGATTCCTCCTGGAACAGCAACAGTTTGATTCTTACCTCAGGATCAAGGCAGGTGCCTTCTGAATAATAGCATTCCATTGTAAATAATAGCAAATATTAATTACTTTGGCTTCTCATTTTCAACAGTCTACAATCGGAATTGAGGTTACCTGAGGGGAAGTGGGAGGATGGAGAACAAAAGCAGACAGGCTGTGACTGCCTTGGCGGGGAGTGTGTTGTGGTAACGTACATTTGAAGAGGTGTGAGCCTATATTTTTGGATCGTATATAGTGTTGTAAAATCAGTGTTACCTCAATAAAAAATAAATCTATAATCAGAGCTGTGCAATTCAGTCTTTGGTTTACCTAGCTGTGCAGTTGTGTCTCATGCAACTATCTTGCCTACCTGAGAAGATTATAAGGTCTGTGAGAACAGAGACCATGTCTTCTATTTAATTTATATAAAGAACATATTGTTCAGCCTGTTAGCAAGATTTCACACCTCCTTGTTCTGTTGTCTGAAATGACGTCTTTCCCTCACACCCACTCTCATCCCCATACCTTCCTTCTCTGCTCCTGCCTTGCCTCCAAATCTTTTTTTTCTCTCTCCAAAAAAGTGTTGCACCCTGATGGTACAAGGGATTAAGTCTCAGCCCTATGAAGCTGGCTGCAGCCACTGCAGCATGAGTTCAATCCCTGGCAAGGGAGATGCCCACATGGTGCAGCAGACCTCTCCTGTCTTGCTCAGTGCTCCCCTCAGCAGTGTATTTCAGTCAATCTGCCTGTTCTGCTCCCCACTCTGTCTCTGGTGAATCCTCTCATCCCACCTGGCCCCCATACCTCTGGCCTACATCCCAGCTCTTGTATGCATAAATAAATAAATCTTTAAAAAAAAAAAAAAGAAAGTGCTAGCATCACCTCCTCCAGGTAGTTTTCTGTGTGGGTTGGTTGAAATTCCCAGCTTCACTAGTGTGTAATTCTATGAGGACAAGTTTTGTCTATTTAGTTGACTCCTGCTCCTAGCTCCTAGAGAGGTGCCTGGCGCACATGATTGCTGAGTCCAGTCTGTCCATTCAGGCAGACAGACAAGTTGTGAGTGGACTTTCCTGGTCATCCTGAGAACACTCAAAATATATCAGAAATGTGGATTATCCTATGATTTGTGGTGCTGACTTGACGTCCACCAGTTTCTGAGCTCTATTTTAAGAAGTTGTGAAATTCAGAGTTGGCATTGCATTTAGAATTAGAGGGGAAAGTGTGCAGCCCTGTTAGGACTCAGGTGCCCTAGTGGGTGAGGACCCACAGTCAGGCAACCTATTTTATATCGGGGCTGCCCTGTAACAAGACCACAGATTTAATTGCAGTTATGTTCAGCATTTGAAATCAACTTCCTGTACCCTTCTGGAGTGTAGTGAAGGGGATGAGGTCTTTCCCAGAAGCAAACAGCACACATGTGACTACAGTACACTGTGCTGGGAAGCACAAGATCCACATACTTGCTCCTAAATGTGGCCACCCTGAGGGCTATGGTGGACATATGACCATTCTCCCTTACATTACTGCTACGGCTGGCCAGGAGGACTAATTGAAAGACCTCTGCTGCTTCTGTGAATTTCCATGAGAGGCTAGATTCTGCCCTTTGACAGATGGGAGGAGGAAACAGAGGGTCCTGGCAACAGTTGGACAGTTCCAGGAGAAACTTCATACCTTCCTATTTCTCCCTTTGTTAATGATATTTCAGCCCTTTGTCTATAAAAATCTGATTTTCTTTGTTAAGTTTATTCCAGGCAGAATATTTGTGGTGTGGTTGAAGGGAGAGAGGCAGGGAGATTGGGTGTGGGGGTGGGGGGTTGAGATGAGACTCTCTTGAAATTCTTTGTTTTTTCCCCCTAAATGCCTTTAGGTTTCAAATTTATATTCTCCAAACCTTGTTTCCTTTCTTGTTCAAATGTAAGCAACTTAAATATTTCTTTTCTTTTTAAAAGTCTTCTCATCATTACTTCTAGGTCATCAGCTTTAGTGGACCCTGGGCTGTAAATCAGGACATAGGCTGAAATTGACCTGTATTGGTATTTTGTATTTGGCAGGTTTAATTCTCTGAACTAGCACCCCATCTACAGAGTGAGGGATTTGCATGAAGAATTTTAAGACTTAATAGTCTGACCCCTAATATCTCTAACCCAAACCTTCAGTTTTGAGTTTCTGTTGTTTGAACACTATCATCTGGCTGTCTTTTGCTCACTGATCTTTTGCACCATACTTTCCAGTGTGATGTAAAATATTATATTATTCACATTTTAAAAAGTAAAAAGAATCAGCTTGCCTTATTTTTCACAGTTCTACAGGATGAGAAGTCATAGCTCAAGGCACCAGCAGATTTGGTATCTGATGAACCCACTTCCTTGACCATTAATTGCTGTCTTGTTGCTGTGTCTTCACATGCTGGGCAGGCCAAATGAGTTCTCTTGTAAGGGCATGAATCCCATTCATGAGGTATCCTAATCACTATCGAAAGGCCCTACATCCAAATACTATCCCATTGAAGTATAGGATTTAGCATTTGAATTTGGGGGGAGGAGTCACCAAAAAATCAGACTATAGCACATATGACATTAATTTTAATGTCTTTACTCAATTATATAAAAATAATTCAATATGTAATTAATACAAAAATGATTGAGGTAATTTTTATGACCTCATTTTGCTGTTTTTTTGTAGTAAATCTTTGAAGTCTGATGTATAGTGTCTATTTATGACACATCTGAATTTGGACTAGCCATAGTCAATGTGTTCAGGAGCCACCATATTGAATAAGTTTGCTATAGAGAATAGCTGCCCTGGTCACAGAAGGGCGTCATTCTGCTGTCAGAGAGAAGTACAGAAATGCCAAAGAGCCCTTCTTGCTCTTCCTCCCAAAGAAAATACATTCTTGTTTTGTGGTAAAATAAAATTTTACTGCATGTGGACTTGACTTCAAACTCTTTCTCAGCGTGTGAGAGAAGTCTTGCTTTGCAGAGTTCCAGCACAAGTTTTTGAGAAGTTCCCTTGGCTCTCATCGCAAATATGGAATTTTTTTATTAACGTCAAAAGCAGGGTTTCCAAAAGTATGGTTCATGAAACACAGGTTTGTGGGAAGTGAAAAGATGTGTGGTTAATAAGAGATTTCCATGGTTAAGAAGAGTAGGGAATACTGATTATGAAAATCCAATAGGTATCTTACAGCAGGAAATACCAATAGAACATTTCAAATAGGGTTCCCAACCCAGTAAGATGCTTTTTGTGAAAAGTATTTTGATGATGACAAGTCAAGCGAGACCCGCTAAGGCAATACTGATCAAATGCTGAGTCTTTGTTGTCCAGGGCAGCCCTTTATTCCAGATATAGAAACTATGTTGCTACTATGTGCTTGAAAAAGAAAAACTAAAATAAGCTTCAATAATGAGTTGTGATAATGACTTTAATATTGGAAAAGTTAGTATCTGTGGTGAATCAGGTCTACAACCTTCCCCCAACACATTTTAATAGTTCTTTCACATTTCCTAAATGTGACAGTGAATATAAATTATATTTTTAAGTGGCAGTTCAATTTAGAGACAATTTGCTTTATTTTTTTTAAAAGATTTATTTATTTATACAAGCACTGGGTACAGTCAGAAGCACGGGAGGGTGAGAGAATTCACCAGAGCCAGAGCGGGGAGCAGAGCAGGCAGAAGGACCTAAGTACACTGCTGAGGGGAGCAGCGGGCGGCAGGAGAGGTCTGCGCGCCATGTGGGACCCTCCTCCAGTGGCAGGGAAGCAGCTAAGGATTGAACCGGCGCTGCAAAGGCTGCGGGCAGCTTCGCAACCCAGCGCTCAACTGCTGTGCCACCAGGGAGGCCCTGTTTTATTTCTTAATGATCCTGTAAAGATAGCAAATATGGCAGTTCTGATTTCTCAATTGGTCAGAAATGCAAGAAAACTAGGTTTTTCTTTCTGCCCGCTTCCTTCTCATTCATAGAAAAGAAATATGTTCCCATTTAAAATGAAAGGTTATTGCTGTTATTTCATTTCTCATATTGAAAAAAAAATCTAAAGGCCATTTACAGTTTATTAGTTCATACCACTATAAAATCACTTAATAATGGGGCTTTCAGGTCATCCCTCCTCCCCTTACTAAAAGATAACTTCAGGCACTTCAAATCAAATGAATTAGAAGAAAGCCATTATAATTATAATTATCTCTCTGCTTAGAGATGGTTCACAACTGAGCACTTTTTTTCCCAAAAATTTGGGTCATGTTAATAGAAACTGCATTTTTGTCTTTAGAACATAAGACCAGCTTTTAACAGTCTGGTCCATATGTTAGGAGTATATAAAAGTTAATCATTTTGCTCTGGTGCCAGCGTGTTGTGTGCAAAGAGAAGCTGTAAACCACAGCTGTGTGAAGTAACAATTGTGAACTTTACTGGTTTGCACATGTGAGACATCAGTAAACTAAGCAAAATGTCACTTAACTAAACTTGAGAGTTGGAAGTGGGAAGAAGAATACAAGATTTCACTAAGGTTCACGTTTAGTAGAGGGCCTCCGTTTTCTGAGTTTCACAAAGGTGGTTCACATTACACCAAAACCACAACTGCTTTCCTATGACTAAGTTTGGCTAAGCCACAGCAGTAGTGACTGCTCGGTATTCATGGGATCACTGTGCAGTTGACCTGGTTTGATGTGTAAATGACCAAAAAATCCAGACATCATGTAAAATCAATTGGGTTCAAATAGTTTGATGAGGCAGCCAGCCCACTCAGTGGCCTGCCTTGAATATGACCAGAAGCCCTGAATTAACTACAGAATCCCAATTGTTGGACTATTACAACATCACTGCTGACATCTGACCTTGAACAAGAGACTTGAGTACTTTTGCCTCAGTTTCTCTTCCACTCAGCGTATTGAATCATACATTTAGTGGCTCACAGTGTTTTCATATTAACTTGTAACTTTCACACACTCAGCGCAGTACCTATTCCATTTTAAAACATTCAATAAATGTTAGTATTAAGTGTTAATGTTTTTCTGATCTGGAATAGAGGAAAAAATATAGGGTGAAATAAATACATTTCTATGTTTATTCCTTTATCTCATGGATTTTTAAAAAAAGTAGTGGATGATACTATACTGTAGTCATATGGGTTCTCTCCACCCAACTCCCTTCCTTCTTTTTCTTTTGTTAAGATCTTATGATTTCTGTGTTTTAGAAATAGTAGCATAAAAAAGTAAACAGGAAAGAATAAGCCCCCAAATCTTAAACCTGAGTTTATTTTCTTTTCATCTAACCTACCATTTAACAAGACAATAGAAAATTAGATATTCCATAAAACTGTAAAACTCTGATTAACCAGAATCCCAAATTAATAACATTTTTGTAAATCTCATAAGTTGAAGAAATTGTCATTAAGCTGAGTCCAGTGACTTAGCTTAAACCGAAACTCCTTGGCTGGCTAAGACTTCCAGGGGTTCCACATGGCTCCAATCAAATCCCTACACCAGCAACATCTGCATCTCTACTCGCCACTGAAACTCAGTTAACTATAAATTTAACAGGAACATTTTATTCCCAAATCTTAATAAACATTCATCTAGTCCTCTGGATGATGAAACCCAGATACTAAGAAGGCAAATAACTCATTCAAGACCTCCTAACAAGTAAGTGGCAGAGCTGAGACAAACCCCAGGCGGTGTGACTTCAGAACTCACAGATTTACCCCTGTCACCTTTGCAATTCAGACATCAAATCAAATAGCTTGAATAAAAAAGTCTGAAAGGAGCATGGCATGGCCAGCAACCAACAAAAATTGAAAGTATGTGGAGGGAAGTGAGGTGAACTGGGCCTGTTCCTAGAGGGTGTCCTGTTGAAAGGATGTCACATGGCAAATAAAAATTTAATGAATGACTTCATTCATTTACTCTTCAGATGTATTCATTGAATATTTACTTTGTGCTAGGCATATTGTGCTAAGCACTAAGCATATAATAAAGTAAAATAAAGTAAGTAAAATAGACTTAGTGCTGCCCTCATTGAGTTCAAGTTCCAGTGAGGAGTCACAAGACATTGTTAATTAGATTCCTGGTTAGCTCTTAGTGTTATATCAAGGAACATCTTTGACTTTATTGAAACATTCTCTAAAAGCATTTAAATCATAACTATTTCATTCAGGTTTATTATTCATCCCTGGTGCTATACTAACTCTGCAAAATGGTTCACAGTCAATTGCTTATCTCCTTGAGATAACGAGCCATAGTGTTCTTGGATGACTGAAAGAAGAATCTATGTATTTAAGTTTGCCAAGAGATGTTAGATATGATCATCTTTAGAAGGCAAGGGTATAAATCATTCAAAATACTGTTTTGGTACATTGGAATGTCTTCAATCAACTTTTTTTTTTTAAAGTATCTACTATGTGTAGGGGGCTTTGGAAGTCTTTTAGCAGATGCTAAAGAAATATTTTTTTGATTAATGATTGAGAATAAAGTACTTAATGCTTGGATTCAAAGAGTCTCTAACCTCTATAAGGAATCGAATCATTCCTAAAGATAAATATAAGATAGAATATTTGTGTTGATTTAATAGGCCTCAGACCTAAGTGCACTGACTAGCTGCGTTTTCAGAATTGGCATAGAATTTTGTGATGCTTATAGAGTTCCTTCACCAGAGAAATAATCTTTTTTGTTTGTCTTTATTTTTAATAGGTTCTAGTCTTTAAAAAAATCATAATTGCATCCCAATTTTGTAGGATAAGACTTTAATTTAGGGAATTTTTGAAATGAAGTCGTTCTTCTGGATGCTATATCACAGTTCTATAAAGTAGGTCTCAACAAAGCAATGTCTTAAGAAAGAAACCAATGTATTTAAAGAAAATTTTCATTAGTTCCTTTCTTCTGCTCCACAACACATACAAGTTTCAGTAGTAAAAGTTTTCCAGATCAAATCAAATAACTTGAATAAAAAGTCTGAAAGGAGCATAATATGTGTCTCTATGTGAGAGGGAAACAAAGGTAGAGACAGAAATGTGGCTATGTGGGGATCTAGAAAATCTATGATAGTATAGGTTAGATATGAATAATGCTGGCTAATTAGGTGTTTTATAAGTTTTGTTTCCTATACAGTGTTATATTTTCAGTTATTAGAAAGATGTTTCCATTTTCTTTATTCTTAAGTTACCATAGATTCTTCAAAGATGTACAGATGAATGTTCAGACTAGATGATATAGAATAGTCATATCTTGAAAGAAAGCAAAATAATTTAAAAATGTGAAAATTAGGACTGATTACCTATAGATCAAAAATTAGCCTTGGATGCTTTTGGAGAGTCAATAGAAAAAAAGATTTATATGCATGATGATTACATTCATAATAGCACCTGGTTCTTCGAGATGGCTGATATTTGCTAATATGCAAACTGAACAAAGCATGATTTTTCACTAGGAAAAGACACTATTATGAAGATGTTGAAAGAAAGTACTTTGGATTCCTTAATCTTAAAAACATTGCAAAGAGGGATCAAGAAGCTAACTTCTGTTCCTCTCTGCTAGAGAAAGAAGAGTGATATAAAAATTAGTCATCCACTAGTTGCTCATGGTGCTCAGTAGTGAAGGGAGCAGTGGCACATTAAATGTCCAGGTCAGATCATGATCCAAGCTTTCTCGGTTTACTAATCCACATGACTATCACCCCCACACTTTTCTGCCTATCCAAGTAAGAAACAATACAATGTACAGATTTTAGTTTTTCTTTATTTTGTCCTTTCTTATTTCCCTACCTTTGGGATCTTTTAAGATGTATTTCATAACCATAGAATTACAGAGCTGAATGAAATCTAGCACTACTCCACATTTTTAATTCCAGTTTGCATCCACAGTTGTTACTCTTACTTCCGTGTTTACGCATCTGCATTTTCTTAAAAATAATACTTTTTTAGAACAGTTTTAGGTTCACAGCAAATTTGAGAAGAAGGTACAGAGATTTTCCATAAACCCACTGACCACCTCCTCCCGTGGACTCCTCCATTATCAATCTTTCCCACCAGAGTGATCCATTTGTGACAGTTAATAAACTTGTGTTGGTGTATCAGTGCCACCTTAAGTCTATATTTTCATTAAGCTTCATTCTTGGTGTTGTGCATTCTGTGAGTTTGGATAAAAATATAATGACATGTTAGGCACAGGGCAAAATTCGTCTACCCCTCTGGATTCTTCAGAGACTCGATGAATAAACATATAACATCAGATCAGCAGGGAAAAAAGACCCCATTTAATAAATTACAAATGGAGAACTTCTTAATACTATGCTAAGGGGAGACTTCAAGGGGAGAGGAGGAGGTTTCACATCATGAGGGGGGCATGACTTCATATAACAAAACCTTGCCTCTGGATGTATGCCCTGCCTTAATATAGGGGTAACAACAATCCTGTGTCAGATGTGTCTATTGCAATTTTTTTTCTCTGATATTACTTGTTCAATAGTATTTTTACTGCTCTGACTAGCTTTCTAATTTACACTCTTGATAAAAATTCTTTCATCTCCTGGCCATAGGTGTCACAATTATTTTTGGAACCAGGTCAATATCATACTGTTTCTTGTAGTTCCCTCTTATGAAAGGTTCCACCCCACTTGCACCTCTATTAGACCTTGATCTCGGTGAAGTTGCACAGCCACAAAGTTGGCAGCCACCTCTGTGGGCGCCATGGTAGAATGCTATGACACATGAATGAAGACCACTGATTTACTTGAACTCGTCATTTGACATACAGTACAAGTGAATAGAAGTCCTCTAAAGCCAGTGGCTAGCCTGGGATAAGAATCTGGGTTTCTTGATTTCAGGTGAATACCCTTTACATTGCTGCCCTGCTAAAGAGGAAGAATCAAAGAAGTGCTTATAGTTCCAAGCATTCAGTCACCCTCCTGCACCATTGCCAGTTAACAGCATCTTCTTTGCTAAAGTTTTGTGTGGCTTTCTCAGTCTTAATTGAAAACACAAGGAAACGTAAGGCTGTGCTTCACGCAAGGAAATTACATAACTGATCCACCATCAATAGATAAGGTGTATTAGACATGAGGGGAGGGCTTTATCTGCAGTAATGAGTTTATTTAGTTCTGCTTTGGCATTTTAATTAGGATTGTGGTCTTAGACTATGGAATGGTAGCATTCTATGTGCAACTACCTGAACCATATGAGATTTTTCAAGACTTGCCACTCGTTAGTACTTGTGCTAACTGATGGTTTGAGTCCGTAGTGACTTCTATCCAAACCCATCCACCTTTGCCCACACAGATTGATGAGTATCTGCCTGAAGGCCAGTGGAAGAACATAGTAACAAAGATTTCTGTCTATGGTCCCACTAGCCACTTTTAATGCCATAGCCAAGCCTTCCTTTTCTGTTTTCTCTCCTTCCCCCAATTGCCTCCATAGCTGATATTTTCATTGGGCGAATAACTTCTCTTTATTCTTGTAAGGGTAAAAATAATAAATGTTTTTATGCTATCCTAAAATACAGCATTAAAAATGAAAGTCTTTGGGAGTTTACCATACAAACTCTCCAGAGTTTTTTTAAAAGTTCTCTCTTGTAGTTTAACATTAGAATTCCTTTCCTGTGAAGCTCCTCTTAATCCTTCAAGATCTGATTCAGGTTCTTTGTTCTCATTCTCTAAGAAAACTTAGTCTTCTGTCCTTTCACATCACTTTATTCAGGTTTATGATAATACTCTCCTTTCTGAATTGCAACAAGCTATTTATATGTCAGTCTGTTCCCTTCCCCAACAGCTTCTCTGGTCTATCTTCTCTTCAAGACAAAGAACTGTATTTTATTCATCATTGTAAGAACCACAGAGAACATTTAGTGCATTATTTCAAAGCATAAATGACTTGAGCACATATTTCAAAGGATCTTTCTTACCTGGACACTGATCAATAGAATCATTCCATAAAAGTTTTCCTTTGTTCCTAAAAAGTCTTCCATGCCCTGCAAGCATCTCACCTGAGTGAAGTAATACATTTATCTATCCATTAACAAATTAGACCTGGATTAATTTTCAGAGGGCTATAGTAACTCTGATAGTTTGGAATATAGGGTGTTTGATGGCACCATGGAATTCTGTGATGCCTGGAAAAGTTCAAGGGTGGGGCAAGAATACAGGAGGAATTGTTGAGACAGGGAGAAGACACCATATTAAAGCCACGTTCCTCTTTCAGACATGGAAACAGGAATATTTTGAAAAAGTATGTGGGGAATGTGAAAAACATCCTTTTCCTAAGGAAAAGTTTTGCCGTTTTGTCCAGGACTAGCCCTAGCTATACTAAAAATCACTTTATGTATATGGATGTTGCTCTGAGCTGGAAAAAGTGAGCTTCAAATGTCAGTGACAGGTGGGTGCTGGCAGGTATGTGTATGTGGATTTCATTTTTTCTGAATGGGTCAACTTCTTAGCTAGGTATCATCAGTCTAGGCTTCAGACTTCTGTAAACACATCATATTATTTGACAGCCATGTTATTTGCAAATAATCCCCACCAAATATGTGAGGAAGGTAGATAATACCTAGAACTTTTTAAACCTGACTCTATCTTATCTAAAGGAAGATTCTTTCTCATTTAGATACATTAAACTGGCAAATCCACCAACATGGCAATAAAATGCAGAAAACAGAGGCTCGGCTCCTCTATTGACCAGGTTAGGAAAGGGAGGTTGTTACTTCTTGGAGACATTGGAATGATTTGGTACAGTTGTTTGCTGGGATGACATCCTGACTATGAGTTATAAAACCTAAGGATTAAAGGAGATACTGGTTTTTTCCCCCTCAGTTCTTCAACTTTAAAATCTCTGGGTCATAGATCTTTAAAGCTGTAGACTACATCCTTAATTGAAAAAGGAAAAAGAAAACCAGTGGACGTATATGTTTAGCTTCTTCAAACAGATAGTCTAAAGGTGTTAATTATGTGGACATTCTTTAAGATATCTGAAAACTGCCAATTAAAAGTCAATACAGAAAAAGGGAAAGGGTTTCTTTTGGGTTTTGAGTTTCCACATGCATAATAAAGGCAAGGTTGTATATTCAGAAAGAGTGCGTTTTATAACTGAAACTTTCCTCAATAAATCTGCTGGAAAGCTGGATTGTTATCCTATATGCTCTTGATTTCTTCCCTTCACAAAACTACAACCTCTTCTATATACCTATACATAGATAAATATGGATAAATTATCCATTTTATTTCTAGAAATACATTTTCTGTTGTTTTTCTGATAGGTTAAGTGTACTGGGAACTCTTACACACACACCTCCCTCCCCCTCCCCCACCCCGGCATTTATTGATATTAACACTCAAAGCCAAAGATAAATGCCAGAGAGAATGTAAAAACTGCAGAACAAAGTCAAACATCTTACTTTCTCACTTGGCCTCCTGTGACTGTGTCATAGTTCTGTAGTTCTTTTAAGTTACTTAAATGTATCAAATTTAAAACAAGTCCTTGTTAAAGATCTAGGATAGCTACATAAACACAAACTATGTTCTTATTTTTTAATTGAAGTAACATTGGTTTATGACATGACACAGATTTCAGATACATATCTGTAAATATTACACTGGTCATGAAAAGTTTATTTTCTATCCATCATCATGTAATTGGCCAGTTTTATACAGTTTACCTACCCTTCCCCCATCCTTTGTAGTAATCACTATTTTGTTCTTGTAGTTTAAGATTTTGTTTTCTTTCTTCAGTTATTTTGTTTCTTTATCATATATAAGTGAAGCCATGTGGTATTTATTTCATTTTTCTCTGTTGAACTTATTTCATCTTAGCATAATACCCTGTAGGTCCATTCACATTGTTGCAAATTGTCACACACACACACACACACACACACACACACACACACACACACACACACACACACACCCCTACCTACTTAGTTTTCATGTGCCTATTGGCCATCTGTTTGTTTACTCTGGGGAAGTGTCTATTCTCTGCCATTTCTTAACTGGGTGGTTTTTCTTGAGTTTTGTGAGTTTTTTAAAAATAAATTTTGGTTATTAACTCCCTGCTGGATATACGATTTGCAAATGTCTTTTCCCATCCAGTAGGTTGGACTATTCATTTCGCTGATAATTTCTTTCTCTGTACAGAAGCTTTTTAACTTGGTATAGTCCCATTTGTTTATTTTTGCTTTTGTTTTCCTAGCTATTATAGACATAGCCACAGAGACATCACTAAGGCTGATGTCAAAGAACTTATCATGTATATATTCTTCCATGTGTCTTATGGTTTCAGGACTTATATTCAAGCCTTCAGTGCATTTTGAGTTAGTTTTTGTGTATGGTATTAGATAGTGGCCTAATATCATTCTTTTGTATGTGCCTGTCCAGTTTTCCTAACACCATTTATTGAAGAGACTTTCCTTATCCTATTTTATGCTCTTAACTCCTTTGTTGTAAATTAGTTGTCCACTAAGATTTTTTAGCATACAAAACACTGTAGATGTTTTATACAACTACTGAATGTATCTCCTTGCTTTTTTTTTAGCTACAGTGTTGTTAACTGAATTTTCAAATGTTGCAGATATCACACTGACATAGGTCTGATGTTAGTGTGCAACTGACTCAGGCACCCCAAACTGTTAAGGAGTATACACTCTAAAAGAGTTCCAGCCACCCTCACATACAAAGGCAAAGGAAGTTAGAGTGACAATTTTGTAATAGAATTGATGTGTCTGTGTGCTTGTGTGTGTGTGTGTGAGAGAGAGAGAGACAGACAGACAGACAGAGGAAGAGGAAGAAGAAGAGATTTCAAATAACAGATTCCCAATAAGACCCTCCCCCGCCAAATTAGCTATCCTCTCCTGGGCAAATGCCCAACCAATCAGGTTTGACCCAAAGCAGGCCATTGAAGCCTGAAAACTTGCCACAACTCTAAGGCACCCTTTGGCAAAGAACCACAAGAGAGGGATTAGGCAGGTTCCAGAGAGCTGGGATGGAAGGGGAGATTCAACATGCAAAATATATCACATAAACCAACAACTGCCATTGTCTCTGCCAAGGAACAGGAGCAGGTTCCCCATGTTTCTCTCATCCATGTATTTCTTCCACTTCTCTCTACATGTCTTTCCTCCACATGCCTCTTCTCTCCTTCATTCCCTCTCCTTTTTTTTTTTAGACATATATTTTTTATTTATGCATACAAGAACTGGGGTAAAGGCCAGAGGTGCATGGGTGGAGGGGAGTGAGAAGATTCACCAGAGACAGAGTAGGGAGCAGAACAGGCAGATCTACTGAAATTACACTGCTGAGGGGAGCAGCGGGTGAGACAGGAGAGATCTGCTGCACCACGTGGGTCAGCTCCCTGCCTGGGGATATAATTCATGCTCCAATGGCTGGTGATAGCTTGATAGTGCTGGGACTTTAACCCCTGCACCACCAGGGAGGCCCTGGATTGGTTGTTAAGTCCATTTTTCTGCTTCGGATTAGTGGGCAAAAGTCTTCAGACAGAAGATTGCAGTGTGGAAATGTGCTATCGCAATCAGCAGATGGCCTTGGGTTTTTGTTGCCTCCAAATGGGTGGGTATGGTGGTTTAGTTTTCACCTAGAAGTTTCAACATGGCAGTTAGAGACAAGATGGAGTCTGTTTAACTCAAAACAGGTTCCAAAATATAATGGTATGATTTCACTTCTTAGTATCCAAAGTAACCGTAGGCTACTCAGTTGCAGATTTAAGATCCATTTAGATAACTCAATCTGGTGACAGATGAATTGAAACATTTTTTTATTTGCAATTCCTCTTTGTAATAATTTTACACAAACCTTTTCCATTTCAACATCGCTTTTCAATCTTGTATTTGGTTATTAACCTTTTTCATGAATTGGTGAAGATGAAAAGATAAAAACTTCTCAAAAGAATGTCTACCAGCTATCAACACTAGAACCTTGCAACAAATCCTGTAAACCCAGAGGGGGCAGCAGAGGGAAGCTGAATTCTATGCATGATTATTTAAAACAGTAACCTATCATTTGGGGCAATTCAGGTGACTGAAGATGAAATCATGGGTACTTTCCAAGAGATGAAAATCCTCTAAGCAGGCAGGAAATTGCCATCTTTCATAAGTTCCTGTTCTGTCTTCTGACCACTTGTCTCTTTCCCTTTAAATTGGAAGCAGAGAAATTGTGTGGGATTGTTGTAAGTTCCATTTCAGATTCTTTTTTAACCCAGTTCCCACATAGGATATAAATTCCATTAGATTGCTCTGACTTCCGTTTTCTTTCCCGACACACGTCAGTAGTCACAGTTTCAGGAAGCACAGGAGGGTGCTTTGGGGCAATGAGGCATCCTTAGGCGAAGAGGCTTTCTAGGGGTGAAGCACTGAGGATGCTTAACATTTGAAAGAAGTGTGAACACTGTATTTACATTTAAATTAAAATGGAAACTTCTTATAGGTTATGTTTCTGAAAGGTGTGTGTGGTGCATCTGCTGAGGTCTATTGTTTATTCATGCTGTAAATCCTTTGAAATGTGTTAAAATGCTTCCCACTCATTATAAAGCTCCTGCCACCCCTGGATTACGACTTTGATGTCACCAATCCTGCTTCAAAGGGTTCTTTCTGGGCTATTAATCACAGTTTAGCCTCTGAAAATATCGCCAGAGAAAACATTTGGACATCTTTGTGCTAGACTTGCTAAAAACTTTGAAATCTCGAGTGTGTTGCATATGCACAAATTACAGCATTTCCTTTTCATTGACAACTTTTTATTTTGCTATAGAATCAAATGACATTGTAGGTAAAAATGAAAACAGATCTCTTGCACTTGGTTTGGGAGCAAAGGATGTGAGAGGAGGGCAAGGTTGGGTGGGTAGTAAGGAGGGGAGAAAAGAATCTGGGCAGTCCACTGTGATCCTTTAGAGGTAAAAAACTGTAGGAATCAGACTGACCAAGAGGTTGTAATTCAAAGGGGCTCTGCTTTATTCTTTTTTCTCATTTTTTTTTTTTGATGAACCAGTGCAAATTAGTAAGATTCCCTGGTCTTCTCTCTGCTTTGAGAACAATGGGACCTGTTCATAGCAAGTAATAATTTTAATAATATAATCAATGCTAGCTAACATGAAGTGAGTGCCACTTTGTACCAGCCTGAATTGACAGAATTCTTTTGGTGAATTATCTTGCTAAATGCCATTAACAGCTCAGAGAATTAGGTAGCACTGTTTTCATGTGATAGACAAGGAAACCAAAGCTCTAAGACGTTAATTAACTTGTTAAAGTTCACCACCCTGGCAAAGACCCGCCAGCCCCAGGACTCAGAGACTGCTTGCCCACTCTGTCCTCTGGTTCCTCCCCAGTGCTAAGTGCATCTGTACCGCCGGATCCACTGATCAGTATCTATGTCTTAAACCCTTGCAGTGGTGTTCTCTGTTACCCAGTTTCTCTTTGGGGAAAATTCCCAGAATCTTTTTTTCTTTCATATTTATCTCTTTGAATGACTAGCTAAGCCCTCATTGGAGACTTTTTTTGTTATTGTGATAACGACATATAATATGAACTCTACCTTCCTAACAATATTGTTTGCTATATATATGCACATTGTTGTAGAGAAGACCGGTAGAATTTTTCCATCTTACATGACTGAAGCTCTCAACTCATTGAGCAGAATCTCCCTATTTTCCTACCATTTGGCAAATGTTTAATTGATTTCCATCTCTTGGATATTATGAATACAGCTATAGTGAACATAGGAGTGCAAATATCTCTTCGATATTCTTTTTAAAATTATTTTGGAAAAATACCCAGAGGTGGGATTGCTGGATATATGACAGCTTTATTTATTCTTTTTTTTAAAGCTTTATTTATTTATTTATTTATTTATTTATTTATTTATTTATTTACGCAAGCACTGGGTACAGTCAGAAGCGTGGGAGGGTGAGAGAATTCACCAGAGCCAGAGCAGGGAGCAGAGCAGGCAGAAGGACTGAAGTACACTGCTGAGGGGAGCAGTGGGCAGCAGGAGAGGTCTGCGCTCCATGTGGAACCCTCCTCTGGTGGCCGGGGAGCAGCCAGGGATAGAACCGGCACCGCAGAGGCCGCGGGCAGCTTCGCAACCCAGTGCTCAACCGCTGCGCCACCGGGGAGGCCCGACAGCTTTATTTTTAATTTGTTGAAGAACCTATATTCTGTTTTCCATAGTGGCTATGCCATTTTGCAATCTACCAATGGTACACAAGTGTTCCAGTTTCTCCACATCTTCACCAATACTTGTTCTTTTTTGTTGTTTTTATAATGAACATCCTAACAGATGTGAAGTAATATCTCATTGTGGTTTTGGTTTACATTTCCCCAATTGTTAGTGATATTGCACAACTTTTCATATATCTGCGAGCTATTTGTATGTTCGGTTTTGGTATTAGTGTAATGTTGGCTTCATAGAACGTGTTAGGTATTATACCTTCCTTCTCAATTTTTTGGAAGAGTTTGTGAAGGATAGGCACCAATTCCTCTCTGAATGTTTGGTAGAATTCATTTGTAAATCCATCAGGTCCTGGGCTTTTGTTTTTGGGGAGGTTTTTGATTACCATTTCAATTTCGCTAATTGTAATTGGTCTGTTTAGGTGTTCTATTTCTTCTTTATCTAGCTTTGGGTGATTGTAGAATTGTAGGAATTTGTCCATCTCCTCTAGATTGTTGAACTTGTTTCCATATAACTGTTCATAGTAGTTATTAATTATTCTTTTGATTTCTGCTGTGTCCGTTGTGATTTCTCCTCTTTCATTTATTATCCTATTTATTTGTGCTTTCTCCCTTTTTGCCCTTGTGAGCCTGGCTAGGGGTTTATCTATTTTATTTATTTTTTCGAAGAACCAGCTCTTGGTTTCATTGATCTTTTGGATTGTTTTTTTAGTTTCGATTTCATTTATTTCTGCTTTGGTTTTTATTATTTCTTTTCTTCTACTGGTTTTGGGGTTTTTTTGTTGTTCTTTTTCTAGATCTTTGAGCTTCGAGATTAGGTTGTTTCTTTGAGTTCTTTCTTGTTTCTTGATGTGAGCATCTATTGCTATATATTTTCCTCTTATTACTGCTTTTGCTGCATCCCATATATTTAGGATATTGGTGTCCTCCTTGTCATTCAATTCAAAGAATCTTTTAATTTCTTCTTTTATCTCCTCGTTAGTCCAGTGGACTTCCAGTAGTGTGGGTTTCAATCTCCACGAGGTAGGAGAGTACCTTGCCTTCTTTTTATGGTTTATCTCTAGTTTGATGCCTTCATGGTCAGAAAAGATGGTTGGTATGATTTCAATCTTGGTGTATCTGTTGATGTTTGTCTTGTGCCCCAGTATATGATCGATCCTAGAGAATGATCCATGTGCGCTTGAGAAAAATGTATAATCAGATTTTTTTGGGTTTAGTGTTCTATATATGTCTGTTAAGCCCAAGCACTCTAGATCCTTATTTAGAGCTTTAGTGTCTTTACTTATTTTTTGTCTTGTTGATCTATCCATTGTTGATAGTGGTGTGTTGAAGTCTCCCACTACGTATGTGTTTTCTCTGATGTCTGTTTTCAGAGATGCCAATAGTTGTCTGATATATTTTGGTGCTCCTTCGTTTGGTGAATATATGTTAATGAGTGTTATTTCTTCTTGAAGTATTGTCCCTTGATCATAATGTAATGACCACTGGGGTCTCTTTTTATCTTTTTAAGTTTGAAATCTGTTTTATCTGATATGAGTATAGCTGTTCCTGCCTTCTTTTTTGGTCCATTTGCTTGTAGAATTGTTTTCCATCCTTTAACTTTGAGTCTATTTTTATCTTTTGCAGCTAAATGTGTTTCCTGGAGACAGCAAAAGGTTGGGTTTTGTTTCTTAATCCAGGCTGCAACTCTGTGTCTTTTTATTGAAGAGTTTAGTCCATTTACATTTAGAGTTAGTATTGATATGTTAGCATCTGTATTTGCCATTGTGTTTGTCTTTCCTTTGATTTTATTTATTTATTCTTTTAATAACTTTCTTTGGCCTTCTTTTGTTGTTATTCGTCCCTCTGAGGTTCTGGCTTTAGGACTCCTTGTAGTATTTTTTGGAGTGGGGGTTTAGTCGCAATGAAATTCCAGAGTTTCTGTTTGTCTGGGAAGGTCCTTATTCTTTCTTCAAAGAGGAAGGAGAGCTTTGCGGGATAGAGTATTCTTGGTTGGCATCTGTTTTCTTGGAGTCTGTTGACTATGTCCCTCCACTCTCTCCTTGCCCGTAGTGTTTCTTCAGAGAAGTCTGATGTCAGTCTGATTGGTTTCCCTTTGAATGTTATCTGTTTCTTCCCTCTTGTTAGTTTCATTATTTTTTCCTTGTCTTGGATTCTTGGGAGCTTTACTATTATGTGTCTTGCTGTATTTTTCCTTTCATCATGGGAGTTTGGTGTTCTTCTTGCTTCTTGTATATCAATTTTCAGCTCCTTCTTCGCGTTTGGGAAGTTCTCTTCAATTATATCCATGAATATTTTCTCTGTTCTTACATCTCTCTCCTCTCCTTCTGGGATTCCTATAACTCTTATATTTCCTTTCCTCATGGAGTCAGATAGTTCCCGAAGTCTTTCTTCGGTCTTTTTCCTTCGTACTTCTCCTTCCTTTTCTGTTTTAGTTCTTTTTATTTCTGTGTCTTCAGGAGTACTTATTTGTTCTTCCATTTCATCTATTCTGCTTTCATTGCTTTTCCCAGAGTTCTTTAGCGTCTCCATTAATTCTTTGATCTCCTGCATTTCTTTTACTTCCCTCTTTAGGGACTCAATTTCATTCTTCTGGTCATTAATTATTTTCCCCTTATCATTGTTTTCCTTTATGACTTCTGTCAGTTTTTTAATCACAGCAATTTTAAATTCGCTATCTGAAAGGCTCAGAAGTTCTTCCAAGTTACTGTCGTTGCAATCTGGTAGATGGTTTTCTTTTTGCGGTGTGCTTTTTTGCTGAGGAGTTGCTGGGTTGCATGTGGTTTTTCTACTCCCTACTGCCTGTTTTCTAATTTGCCGTATTCCTTGTGACGCTGTGTTGCTGGTACTGGCCGGCATCTTGGGCGACCTTCCCAGCTCACCACTGGCTCCTCTGGGGAACTTCTGCTGGGTTCACAAGTCTCCAGCAAAGAAAGTTCCCTGCTGCAAAATGGCGATGCGGGAACGTGCTCCCCTGCACGCCCGGTCTGCCCCAGCGGTGGGTGCTGCTCCCCTCTGGGCTGGAACTGCAGGCTAGAAGGCGCCTGGCATGGGCAAGCCTCCCAGCTTACCTCTGTCTCCTCGGTGAGCCTTCTGCTGGGTTCACACAGTCTCCAGCAAGAAAGGTCCCTGCTACAAAATGCCGGTGCAGGGGACGCGCTCCCCTGCACGCCCGGTCTCCCATCTGAAGTTTTAAGATTTTTTTTCTATATCTACAAAAAATGCTATTGGGATTTTCATGAGGATTACACTAACCCTGTAGATCTCTTTGAGTAATGTTGACATGTTGACAGTATTAAGTTTTCCAGTCCATGAACATCGTGAAAGATAGAAATACTATCCACTTTGGCATACAGGTTGTTTTGACTTCTCTTGATTGGCTTTTAGTTTTCCATACTAAGGTGATACTTGACATGACCACTCGAGGCATATTGGGAGAAGCCTATCTGATCCTTTTGGAAAGACCAACCCCTCACTATATAAGCCCAAGTTATAACTACATCTTTGACTTACTCATCACTGGGCACGCCCATATGTATGTATAATGCATGTATTAATAAATTTGTTCTCATTAATCTTTTATCAGTCTAATTTTCAGTGCCTCAGCCAATGAAACTGAGATGAAATTTTTTTCAGACTTCATGTCTTTTCATTGATTTGTATCTTCTTCAGTTTCTTGTAGGAATGTATGTGTAGTTTTCAGCATACAAATCTTTTGTTTCCTTGGTTATATTTATTTCTATATATTTTATTCTTTTTGATGCTACTATAAATGGAATTGCTTTCATAACTTCCTTTTCAAACTTTCATGGTTAGTGTATAAAAATACAACTAATTTTTTTAATATTGATTTTGTATCCTACAACTATGCTGAATTCATTTATTCTAGCAAGTTCTTTGGTGGAATTTTTAGGGTTTTCAACATATAAAATCACATTACCTATGAATAGAGTTACTTATTCCTTACTGATTTGGATGACTTTTATCTATTTTTCTTACCTAATTGCTCTAGTATGACTGCCAGTACTATGCTGAGTACAAGTGGTAAGAATGGGCATTCTTACTTTTTTCCTGATATTAGAGGGAAAGTTTTCAATTTTTCAATGAGCTTTTGAGCTTTTCTTATGAGGCTTTTTTTATGTTATGGCAATTTCCCTCATAGTTTATTGGATGAATTAGAGATATTTTTATGGTTTTGTTATAGGACAGGGAGAGGGGCAGACCAAACCCCGCAAACCTGCCTATTCTAAATGGGTTCTGCCATCCGCTGCATCAACACAAAACATAGGAGATTTTAATGGGAAGGAACTTTAATAAAACTAGGAAACAATACAGGAAAGGCAAAGAGTCTAGTTTCTAAATGAAGCACCCAAAGTTACCCCCTCGTGGGTAAAAGTCCATCCATACGGAAATGGCCCAGAGCAAGACCCCAAAGCCTGCCACAAGTCTAAAGCATCTTCCAGTGGGGACCCACAGAAAAGGGTCAGGAACAACCAGACAAGCCCTGAAGGAAAAGAGCAAAATCAACATCAAGATAAAAGCTGCCATTGTCACCTCCCCATGGGTCTCACCCACATCTGTGTCACCTAGTCCATGACCAAAACAAGCGCAGTTTTTTCACTTGTCTCTAGGCTCCATGCGCCTCCTCCAGATCTCCTGGCTCCATCCTGCTTCCTTCCTCAGTCTCTTCTGCAGCTTCTCCTCTCCCTACTCAGCTCTACCCTCCCTTGGGTGGGGCAGGGAACCTCCCCCTTTCCTGGGGACCACCCTGTTACAGTTTCACCTTTGCTTAAGAATCTGATGTAAAGTCAAGTTATAGTATAGATTATTTATAATTGTTGTGATTTATCTCCCTGAAGTTTTAAAATTCCAAATTTTCCAAATTCAGAGCAAATCATTTGAAAATTTCAGAGAAATACGAGGACACAAGGAAAAAAATTACCCATGATTCTATTGTTTAACTTTTCCTCCAGTTTAACTTCTTTGTCTTTTTTTCTTCAGGTAACTTGGCCCAGACAAGAGCCCGGATAACAGCAGCCTCAAGATCTTTGCCTCCACATTTCAGTGCTGGGAGAGCCAAGGTAAGGGCCAAGGTCCAAAATAATATATACCACAGAGTGTTTCTGCCTTGGGGATAGCTAAGAGTAGGTAACATTTTTTCCCTTTACCTGTTCAGCTACCTGGGCAATTGCAAAAGAGGTTGAATGTATTTAGAGAATCAGGATCAGGAAATTTGAAACATCATAGAATACTTATAATCATGTGTCAGAGAGGAAAAATTTTTCCTCTACCTTCTTAAATTTAGGAGTTGAGTTCCTGTGAATTAGCTCAAACTGACAGATTAACAGGAGATAAAGCCAGAGTTTTAATCATGTACATATAGAAGCTTACTGAAAAAACTTGACTCAAAAGGGTAGTTAGAATTTGGGACTCTATACCATTTTAAGGAATGAAGAGGAGGAGAAGGGTGTACCTTAGGGAGAACAAATGACTTTTGGGGAAAAGTAATGGTGCTTTAGAAGAACAGATGGGAGGTATGGTAGTTTTATGATAATCTCTAGTTAGGCGATTTCTTTTTCCAGTGCTGGCTTCTTATCTTTGTGATAGTTGCCATCTTTCTTTCCTGGTTGCAAAACTCCCAGGGAGACAATATATGGCAGTTTTATTCTTTTGGGAGGCTCTGGTTTTAGGTAAATAAGGGGGATTCAGAAAAACTATATTGATTTGCGCATGCTTCAGTGCAAAATAATCCTCTATCATGTGGCATGTTCTGTACTTCTTTAACTGATCCTCAAAAGAACATTTAAGATATAAAACAATGATACTTGAAAATAAAGTCTATGCAAAAAGAGAGGAAACACTTTTCCTTGAGGCTATCACCACCCTATAGAGGAGGTTAACAGGTACCAAATGGAGTCAGCAGGGAGGAAAGGAACCAGACAGCTTCCCATTGCTCTGCTTTGCTCTCTGAAAAATGAGTGGTGAATTTGTCTATGCAAAGGGGATGTTAGAAGAGTTAATAGATGTCCTATAAAATATTTTTAACTGTTCAATCCTTCCAACCAATGATTAGTAAGAATATCAAAAATTCAGTGCCTAAGGTTGATTATATATATTAACACCAAGAAATCTTGAAGTGATGGGGTAATACAATAGAACACATCTTCTGAATTTTCTTATATTTTGTTTATATTAAATTATATAATAGTTTATTTTTTAAATAATAGTTTATGTAATAAAAAATAAGCAATTCATGGGCCTCCCCTGGTGGCACAGGCAGTTGAGCGTCATGCTGTGAAGCTCTCTGCAGCCTCTGCAGCGCGGTTCGATCCCAGCTGGCCGGCGAGGGTCCCACATGGCGCAGCAGACCTCTCCTGTCGTGCCCGCTGCTCCCCTCAGCAGTGTATTTTGTCAGTCTGCCTGTTCTGTTCCCCGCTCTGTCTCTGGTGAATCCTTTCACCCTCCCGCGCATCTGACCTGTACCCCGGGTCTTGTGTAAATTAATAAATAAATCTTAAAAAAAAAAAAAGAATAAGCAATTCAGCGACACACTAGATATTATCCCAAAATTGATACAGACATACATATATACTTATTTCCTCTAAGAATTAAAGTATTACATGTATATAATAGGAACTCAGGTCATTTTTGTAAAAAATTGATTCTGTA
Organism: Talpa occidentalis; assembly: GCF_014898055.3. Lineage (NCBI taxonomy): Eukaryota > Metazoa > Chordata > Mammalia > Eulipotyphla > Talpidae > Talpa > Talpa occidentalis. Next base: position 101,341,547 of record NW_023603184.1, read on the forward strand.
CCCCATTGCTATTACAATCTAGTAGTACTCTACTTTTCAACTTGGCAAGTTTGTAGCAAAATATTAGGGCTATTTAACATGAGTTATATGGACCCCTGAAAGAGATTTACATAGTTTTTTTAAGACCTCCAGCATAATCAGCACCACTACCACAGGCCAGGTGTCAGTACCAGTATTGCTTCCCCATTCAGTGCTATATAATCTTTTGAGATGAGTGAGACTCTAGGGATTTTTTTCTATAAGAGTTAGAAGGATCACTTGATAGCAGTAAAAAATCTTGACAAAACACCTGTCAAATAAGACAAATATAAGAACTTCAGAGGTTTCAGAAAACAAATAGTGAGCACTTACCTAGACCAGGAAAAAAATCCTTCCATTATTCACTTATTGCCAAAATGTAGATGTTTTGTGAGAATTTTTTGGGTCTTATGTTTTTATGCTGGACAAATACTGTGCTTTCAGACTGATTTCACAAGTTAGTGAGTTAAATTTTGTACATTCAGGATGATTTTTAGGTCATATCAAACCACACGTAAAGGCAGATCTGTTTAAGAAGTAGGGTTTCAAAAACAGAAGTGGGTTTGGATCCAGATGTGGCCAATTACTGGCTGCCAGACTCTGGAAAATTTACCTAAAATCTCTGAGCCTTAACTTCCTTATATGTAATATGGCACTAATGATAGGGTCGTTTTGAAAATTCAATGCTATAACATAGGCAAGGTATTTAGTGCAGTGATTTCATATCAGAAACAATAAATGTTTTATTGCTCATATTTGGATAGCCATCTAAAACCCCATGCATGGAGGCCATGTGTGTACAGAAGCTTGCTCATTTCCTGCGGGCTTGGGTCTGTCCCATAATTTGTGAAGTTTGTTCATGACTACTTTGAAGGCTGAGATTACTGGCATGGGAGCTAATACTTGCCTTCTGCCTTTCCATGCACCCTTGATATTGACCACTAAACTAACACTAGATGGAGCAAGGTAATGATGCAAGAGGGCTGACGTTACTTCTTTCATGTGTACAGGGCAGTAGTTTTTACTAATCAGTTTTTTCTAGTTAGGAAATCAGAGATTCTGAGAAATCCAATACTACATATAATAAGTAGAAAATCCTCAATTTGAAGGTGTGCTCAATTCTAAAACTCTTTGCTACAGAACATGTAATCCCTGAACCTAGGAAAGCTGTTTTCTTTTCCTCCTATCTGAGGTAAAAAAGTCTAAGATTCTTTGTAGAGGCCTGTTTTGTGTTTTTTTCATTTTGACATCTCCATCTTTGGAAAGAAGTATTTGCTAGATGATGCCCCTAATAGAATCCACTTCCTGGATTGTTTCTCAAGGCTTTTTTTTTTTTTTTTTTTTTTTTTTAATTAAATGAGGCTACTATTAACTAAATTAGCTCAGGAAGATAAGCTCTCAAGTTAGCTCTCAGCTCTTTGGGTTTTGATTTTTCAAAGTTCATTGGAGTTCTTTTGAGCTTGTGGTAGGCCTGATATAGATGGGTATCCTAATTTGAAGGCCAAAATAGCTGACTTGTGGTATGGCCATTGTTTAAAATTCCCTTTTTAGTTTTTATTAATTTTTTTTCAAGCCATGCAAGTAAGAAAACTTTATAAAATCAGGTTTGTGGTACTATTGAAGTCAGTTTCCTAATTTCAAAAAGCCAAGCCAAAGTAAAGCATGCTGATTTACATGCTTCCTTAGGTATTTCAGCTGTTTAAATTGTATGCATTTTTCACTATTTGGAAAGTGCATTAGAATTCTCATCCTATAAAACCAATAATTTTTTCTCCACTAATAATTTTAGATCTGATATTTTTTCTGAGCATTCTTCTTTTATATCATTTATCACAGATCGAACAATATTTACATAGTGGTTTAGTTCCTAATCCTTCATAACAAATTCAGTTATTGCCTGGTTCATACTGTATTCACTTCAGTCTGAGTTTCCTCAAGATAAAAAGCAGCACTAGAAGAGATGTCTATTCCAGAGCTGATGCAGGATTAGAAGCATTTCAAGGAAGTGAGAGCAAATTCTATACCATTGAAGCATATAAAACCAACTGAACTTGAACTTGAACAGCCTGGCATCTTGAAATCTTTACCATGTGACATATTTCCATCTGATTGCACCCTGAATTCCCACAAATGGACCCCAACTCCCTCCTCTAAAATTCCCTCTTTAAATCCTCTCCATGATCAGTAGTCATCAAGAGACCCTTAACCGACCTTTCCAAATTTTTACGTTAGAAAATGCCCCCCAATAGCAGATTATCTAGATTTTAAAATGTAGTGCTAAATATGTAGGTGATGAACTGTAAGCATTAGCATTTCCAGATTATATATAACACAGAACAGGTTTTCACTTACTTCCCAAGAATCACGTATGTGAGCACCAGGACAGAACTTGAAGTCATGCTAGATAGTTAGGCAGTGTCCCCACTTTTGGAATATAAATTGGCATCTCATTCTATATTTTTCCAGTTTGCAGCAGGAGCCAGGTACTGATCTTGAAAACAATACATATTGTATCTTTGAAATTGCATCTCAAGTCCTCCCTGGTGGCCTAGGGGCTAAGTCTCAGGCTATCACTGCTATAGCCTGACTTGGATTACTGACCAGGGAGCTGATCCACTTGTGGCACAGCAGAGCTCTCCTGTTTCACCCGCTGCTCCCCTCAGCAGTGTATTTCAGTAGATTCTCCTGTTCTGCTCCCCACTCAGTCTCCGGTGAATCCTCTTACCACCTCCCCCCCACTCTGGCCTACACCCCAGTTCTTCTATGAAGAAATAAATAAATAAGTCTATAAAAAATTATGTTAACAGCAGAATTAATATACAACAAGGATTTTCTGTTCTCTAAACTGTTAAATTCTTAAATGCCAGAGTTCTGAGGGAGGGTCACAGGAAATTCTTTTAAAAGAGAAGTAAGGATGAGCTCTTTTCAGCTGCCCTTTCAATATGCACTAAAGCCAGAGGGGCTGGCACTTGCTGGCTAATTTGAATAAAAAGGGAGGGAAATGAAGGAGGAAAAGCTAGAGTCAAAGCAAGATAGCATTCTTTAGGTAGGGTCTCTGAATAAAAGGAATGGTAGAGAAATTCCCAAAAGTTGTGTGTGTGCATTGTATATATAAAAATCAGGTAGGAAGGAAAAGAAAATAAGGGTAAAAAATTTAAGAAAACGCTCAGAATTTAAATTCAGACATAAAGCCAAACTGGATTCAAGACCTCCTTACCTTCAGACCTGGTTAACTGGCCCCAAATTTCATCATCTTGGGGCTCTGATTTCCAAGTAGGGGTGATATGAGGAAAGAGCTGTCAGTATATTCCCAGCAGAAGGCACTCTGATGTCTTCAGGTCAGGTGGGTGTGTAGTGTTTGTTTTCTCTTTTCTATGTTAAAATAGCCTTCCTTCTTAACACTGAGCTTTCATTTCCTCCCTTCTCATTAAAAAAATTAAAAAGTCAGACCTGCAGGCAGTTGTACCACTGCATCAAGTGCATACAAATGGACCCACTGTTTTGGGAATGTATCCAACGGGCAGCCCAGAAAAAGAAAGCTGCACTGCTTCTCACATCCCAGTATTTCTTGCACAGTAGTTAGATTGCTTTTCTAGTTTCTGAAAATTTCATTCCGTATTTATTCCCCTTCTTAATAAACCTGTCTTCTTTATTCAAACCAACTGATGTGTTTGCTTTCATTGTGAACATAGTCTCACAAATACCCCTTTAGCTAAGCCTCATTATTCACCCCCTTCCTAATACCTTTGTGCCTTCTAGCATCCACTTTTCACTTCTCTTGATCAAGGCTGCAGACCTTGATCAAGAGGTCTTATGATATGCCCCATGGGGAGGTTGCTGCCTGGACAGCAGTCCATGGAGCGGAACACACGTGCTGACAGCAGCATCTTCCAGTCAAATGTTCCTGCTTCATACCCTTGCCACCTGTTCAGAGCAGATGGGAAGCTGCCACGGTGGAGGCCGGTGCTGAAATGCCACTTGTGCACTCTGCAAACCAAATAGCTTTGTGTGTATGGGAGCAGGGTTTCTTCTTGTTAACTCAGGCTGCTTGTAATTGATTCCTACTATTGTTTTCACTTATAAATTCCTTCCAGTCAGCCCAGGTAGTTGAGATAGATGATCAGAGATGGTTGTATCCCAAGCTCTGGATTTTGGTGAGCACGTGGGACCTGTGGAGGCCAGAGGGTTGTGGCAATGTCAGGGTCTGATGGCAGAATGGTGTCTAGAGCTCACCTAAATTTCCTGCAGTTCAACCTGGACTTTTGGCCCATATCTTTCAAACCACCCAGTCTCATGGGTCTTTGGCCAGTTTCCTTTTAGGAAAAGTTTGGTCCATGTGACATTATCGGAGAATTTAAAAGGAGCTCATTAGAACATGGAGAAGTGTAAAATAGTGCTGATGGGGCTTAAACCATTACCATATGGTATATCACAAGAGTGTGGTCATTGTCAAATGAGTAGACTACGGCAAATTCTATTTTTCTTCTAAATTTCTCCCCAAAGTATTCATTATTATTTTCTAAACATCAAGGCTCCTCAGATATTTGACCAAACAACCTTTTAGATTTTGGAAAATCCAGAAAATGAATTGTCTGTACCTCAAACCACTTCCCTCTACCTGTTCTGCAGGTGGATACTTTGGAGGTGGTTCGGCATCCAGAGGAAACCACCAACATGAAGAGGCAGACCATGGCTTCTTACTTCCGGGTATGAAGACTTCTTCATCTCTATTCTGCTTGCTTCCGGAAAGAGCTCCTTGACCATTCTCATGAGAGATTCAGATCTTATAGAGTCATTGAAATGACAAATCACAACAATGAGATCTGGAAGACAGAGGTGCTGAGATAAGAAAATTACAGCCGGGAATCTACTGCTAAGTGCAATGTTCTCTGACTTCAGAAAGATTAGATGAAATCCCAAGTGTCTCAGAGGACCCTCTCTGACTCTGGGTGCAGAGACCTGTTCATTGAATGCACTGATTCTGTTAGCATTAGGCTGTCTCTTGGCCTTGAAGCCACTGTAGTCAGTCACTTTTCCATATTTACTGAAAAATAAAATAGTTAATAAAAATTCCAGGAGGTCACATATTACATTTAGATCCCAAGAGAATCTGTCTTAGTTTTGACTTTGGTTTCCTACATTTTGTTGATTCATTGCAAGACCCATCTGCCTGAATCCATTTTTTCCCCATTTTTGCTGCCCCAATTCCTAATATTTTGTCCCGTCAAGTGACTGCTGTCACTAAAAACATTTTCTCTACAAGGGCTCTTTTATTTATTTATTTTTTATTTATATATATTTTACATCATTGTTCCTTTTTAAGCAATGTTTGCTTAGAAAGGCTCTTTTAAAGGCACACTGTATAGGAAAGATAAGTCACAAGCCCAGATTTGTTTGCACAGATTTGTTTATCTTCATATTATAAAGTATTAAACAAAGTCCCTTGGAGATCGTAATACCACTGAGCTAAGATCCAGGCAACCTCATGATGGAGATGTTGTTAGGCCAAAGACAGAACTACTAATCGCAGGGGCAAGAGAATAAGGTTGTAAGGTAGGGTTACCATGGGAAGGAGCTCTCCAGGGATGGGAAGTCAGATAAGCTAGGGACGCCAGGCCAAAAGGCTGAAGGGCAATGCCTGTAGCCAGCACCACAGATGAAAGGCTCCATGGAAAGCTAAGCTGTTAAAGAAGGATCTAGAGCCAAGAAATCTGCCTTAACCAATTGTGCTTTAGAACCAGACTTCTATTGTGATCAGAGTATGAATTGCAGGGGCCCAGAGGCCTTTTAGTAGAATATTCCGTCCATGTAGTGATCCCTGCTACAGATTCAGCCCTTGTTTCATTACTCTTGTGTTTGGATATTTCCAATTGCTGCTATTCTCTTGAGTCCCACCTTGATTTGGTTAACTTTCTCAACTGTGTCTTCCTTATCTCTTTGTGTGTGTTTGTCTCTCTCTCTCTCTCTCTTTCTCTCTCTCTCTCTCTGTCTGTCTGTCTGATGGGATTTGGAAGCTCTGAGTCTCTCTGAAGTCGTCGCAAGATCCTAGAGTTCCTTTATTAGCAGAGAAAGTTCTGGCTTCTAGCTCTTCAGAAATAAAAGCCAGTATAATGTAGCCAGTATAATGTCTTTAAAATCCTGGTCCCCAAATGCTAAATGTGAGAAGTAAGCTTCATTGGAATATAGGTATAATCATTTTGGATCATTCGGAGGTGTGATTATAAAATAATGGGGTTGATTTCCTCTGTGTCTTGTAATTGCCCCTGAAGGCATGTCCAAAAGAGGACTCCAGATGTGGATGTCCCCAAGAAGCAATGAGGGCCTCATCTGCACAGCCCCCTCCTGCTTTTCCATTCCTTCTCTCTGTGAGGGCCTCATGGCAGCTATTCTTTGTATATTAGTTGATCTTTATTATAACCTCTTGTCCAAATTTTTTTCTTTTCTTTGCCCTCTTTCTGTATTCTCTTGTTTATCCTCTGCCTTACTATCAATGTTATCTTAGATTTTCTAGTGGTTTTTAGGTTAAAGAGGCAGCTGATCCCTTCCTTGAAAACTGGGCATTTTAAATTACAGGTATGATTTGTAAAGTATCACCTTGGAATACCAGTTCTGGTGATGGAGTTATGGTTTCTTATTTGGTTTCAAAATCATCTGTGAGTTGTTTACAGACCAATAAATTGCTATGAAGACCTATATTGTATTCATCTATTATGCCTATGGTAACCTTATTTCTTGTGCATTTTGCCCCCATAGTATTCTCTCATGGATCTACTCTCCAAAATGGTGGTTGGACAGCCCCATTTTGTGCGCTGCATCAAACCCAATGATGACCGAGAAGCCTTGAAATTCTCCCGAGAGAGAGTTCTGGCCCAACTTCGCTCCACTGGGATCCTGGAGACAGTCAGCATTCGCCGGCAAGGGTATTCCCACCGCATCCTCTTTGAAGAGTTTGTGAAAAGGTCAGTCGAATATTTGGAAATAGAATTTATTAAATATAGCTGAGCCATAGCCATCCCTGTCCCCTGGGAACTGCTACTTTTGCCCACTTGCCTCTAAACACGTAATTGGCAGTTAACAGCTACCATTTGCTTGCTTAAATGTTGCAGTTATCTGGAGGACTTTTTGATCACATTTTAAAATTTAAAATGTCCACAAATATCCTTAGGTTTCAAAGTCTCCTGGTATTTAATTGGTACATTGAAAGTATCTCTCCAAATGTGAATAAAGATTCTGGCAAAGCACCTACTCCTCTCCCAGGATCTGGTATGATATAATGATAGCTAGTATTTATTTACACAGCACCTAAAATGTAATTTCTTTTAATTTATAGAATAACCCTTTAAACTAGTCTATGTTACTATTCCAGCTTTACAGATGAGACAATTGAGGCACAGAAAGAAATTAAATGATTTTTCCAAGGTCCCATGCTAATAAGTGAGAGAGCCAAAATTTGAATCCATGTAGCTAGTTTTAGTGTCCACATCCTTTTGATCTGCTCAGCCCACTGTATTCAATCGATGTTTATTGAACTGTATTGATATGGAGCTTTCTAAACTCAGAAACTAACTTTACCTAAGAGTGAAATATTGCTCTTTTTGCATGGTCGCCTAAGGTATACCTTGACTATTCATGGGATTACAGGTAGAATTTTAGCAAAACTTTCTATAACGATAAAGGAATAACAATAGTGAAAAACCTCCTTGAGACTCACTGCTTTCTGAGGGTACCTACAGCAGAAAATGAAAGTCCACATCCCAGAAGCCATCTTTAGTGTTTTGTTTTGTTTTTTAACTTCCATACTGAATCTTTCACCCAATGTGTTTTTTCATCTACTCTTAGGGTGGAATGATCCTAATACGGTAGCTTCAAGTCTTCCAAACATCACTAAATTCCATGAAGAAGAAAGAAAAAAAAATGTTCCTTGTGTTGAAAAATTTTAAATTAAAAATGAAATGGATTTTTAAAATGCAATTTAATTGAGCCTCTTTTTTCCTCTTAAATATGGAAATAGGAAAAGGAAGAGGTTATTTTAGCACATGAATGTGGCTAGTCAAGTATTTTTAGCCACTAATATTGGATACATAAAAATATTTAAGAAAACAGGTCAAATGCTAAACAGATTGGCACTTCTTTGTTCGCAATCAGAAAGCCATTAGGCAAGTATGAACAAGAGTTTCGAAATGTCAGTAAATCTGAGGGTATCAAAGATTTTGAGCCAGCAAGTTAATTGGTATTTTGATCCTTTTGAACAACTTAACAACAAAATGGATGAGTTAGCAGTTTTCCCCTTGATGTTATTCAACAAATAGGAGTGCCTCTTATCTTCCTGTTCAGGAGAGCTGTTTTGTAAACTCTTAGCAGGAAATATGCAGACAAAACAATCAAAGGCAGGGAACAGAGCCATTCAAGATTTATCAGGTGGAGGTAAATAAAAGATAAAGTCTTATTTAATGTTACTCTCTGCTTTTTTTTTGTATTTTCTGGCATTAGATACTTACCTAAGTTACCCAAGGTTGCAGACCTGGCAAATCTAAAATGCTTCCCTGCCCCTCTCATCCTTGAATTTTCTAGCAAAATGACTCAGAAGTTGCCTTTCTATTCCCCATTTATGGAGCCTTCCAGGAAAGCATCCTTCCCAGCAACTTCTCACCAATGGGGGCCTGGAGGTTAGAAGAGTTTACCTAGTCTCAGCTAGGCATGAAAGAGTTTATCTGGAAGTGTTGGGCAGGTAGCTGAAAATTCCTGGAAATCATACTGTTGAGGTACATCACAAAAAATGACAACATTCCTTGTCTTCATGGTCTATGGGCTCTGAAGCATTGTCCAGCAGAAGGTCTACGCTTTGGCAAACACATAGAACTCCATGTGTGAGGATATGTTCTGGCAAATGTCTAAAGAACAGAAAAGCACATTCAGTTCAAAGTCTAATGGCTTATGCTTATATTAAACTATTGTAGTAAATAGTGTGACTTAGTAAGGAGACCTGAATTTTACTCTCTTCATGGACATATTTGGCCTTAACCTATTATTTCAATAAAAGATATTTCCTCATCTTTATGACAGAAAGGCAGGGATTCATAGAGCCAGCATCCTGAAAATTTTCAAGGATCCTGTGCAGATTCCTGAATTTGCATAGCCTTTAACTTTTTTAAGAGAAGCTCACCTCTACCAATCAAACTCACAGGCGGGAGAACTGCACCTCCCACTTCAAAACAGTTGCTAAATCAATGTCTATTAAATAGAGTAAAATTCTTAAATTCTTCCATCTTCTCTTTCATCAGTAATTTCTGGGTTTTTCTCATAATGTTGTGAGAGCCCTGGTACATCGGCAGTTCCTTCATCTCATTCGCCCTTCTATTTCTCCACTTCCTTTCTAGAAACCTAGCAATCAACTTTGACCTTTCATTTTTCCAATCTGTCTCCAAGCCCTGGTGACTTTAGAAGTTTAAATTCTTCCACAAAGTTCCCTTGGAAACCTAGAAGAGCAACAACTTAATTGAGATACAATGTACAAATGATAAAAATCACCCTCTTATGGTACACAATTCTGAGGTTTTATATTCACAGGGCTGTACAGTGTATATCTCCACTGTGATCCTAACTTGTGCATATGCCTCTCCTTCTCATGTGCCTATACCACTCCTTTGGAGCTATATTTATTCAAATCCTGTGCCAGTTTAATTTTTTATTTTCATGTTTTCTGGATACTAGTCCCTTGTTAATATATTTTCTTCATTATATTTCTAATATTATTATTATTGTTTCTTCCATTTTGTGGGTGTCATCTTAATTTCTTGAATGCATCTTCTGAACACAAAAAGTTTAAAATTTTGACATAGTCCAGTTTATGTTTTCTTCTGTTGCTTGTGCCTTTGGTGCTATATCTAAGGAACCATTGCTTAATCTGAGGTCATAAAGATTTACTTGTGTTTCCTCTAAGAGTCTTCTAGTGTTAGGTCTGATATTTGGATCTGTGGTCCATATTGAATTCATCTTTGCATATGATGTGAGGTAGTGATCCAGTCATTCTAATGTACATAGATATTCAGCTTTTCCATTTGTTTCCCAATGCTGTTCTTTCCTCTGTTGAATTGTTGACATCTTTGCTAAAAATAAATTGGCTATAAAAGTAAGGCTTTATTTCTGAATTCTCAGTTCAGTTCCATTTATATCTTGTCTATGTCATTTAAAACTCTTTTGTCCACCCTCTTGACATAGTTTCTTAAATGGACATCCTACCAATTCTGTTCTCTAAAGAGCTACCAGAATATGATTTACCTAAAATACTTTTCTAAGTATGTTGTTTCCTTGATTAAAGTTCTTAAAATAACCACCCAAAACCTCTACTAGATAAATTTAATTTCCTTTGCCTGATACATGGAGAGCCTCGTTGATCTGGCCCCTACCCACTTTTACGGTCTCTTCTTTCTTGTCTTCCCAGCTCACATGCCAACAAAAACTGAATTTCTTGGAGCCCCATAACCACTCTATGCTGTTCCATACTTTAATGTCTTTGCTTTTGCTATTTTGCCTGTACTTCTTTTCTCCAAGTCCTCTGTCAGCTGACTTTATCAAGCAAACCTCTGCCTTGACTTTGGACAGGCATTCTGTTAACTTGTAGGCTATCCTTGACTCCCCCACACTAGGTTAGGAGTCCTTCTGATGACCTTTGTTAGAAGTGCTTACTACATTGTAGTGTATTTCTGCCTGTCTTGCTTTAAACTAACTGCTTACAATGCAGGAATATTGTTCAGCTTTACATTTATATTGTCTAGTTCAGTGTCTGATGCAAATTACTTAATAAACATTTATAGAATTTACCAGTGCATGCCTTTTTGCCTCATTACTATTTTCTTTTATCATCAGGTTGAGTCTTTGTCCCTTACCCTTTTGAAGTTCATTAAGTTATATGGACTTGGCTTAGTTCAGATTAAATTGCATGGTAAAGTAGGGCCTAGATTATTATAGCATAAGTTTTTAGGTAAGTCATAAATAGTTGTTTTTTAAAATTAAAAAAAAGTACAAAATGATAAATAAGTTAATACATGGTCTCTAACTCAGCCTGAAAATGCTATTATTAGAGTTTAATATATTAAAAGGGTGACATTTAATCAAATTTGCCTTCCTCTTCTCTATAGCAAACTTATTTTTATGGTAATCCAAAGAGAGGCAAACTTTAAAGTACAAGGGAGATTATTTGCTCTGGCTCTCATTTGACATTCTAGCCTCTTAGCTCACACTCCAGAAAAAAAAAAATGAACCACTTAGAGCTCCCTAATAGCACAAAATATGTCTCATTAAGGCAATATCCTGTAAAAGCAGGCTACTTAGTGTATTAGTCAAGAATTTTTCAATAACAAGTGATTGAAACAATTCAAATGAGTTGAAGCAAAAATTAAAAAAGAGGTGGGTGATATATTGGCTTACATAACTAGGAAGTTCAAAGATATGTCTGAATCCAGGATAGCAAGTAATTTTACCAAACCATTTTCTTTTTTCCTTTATTAGCTATTTTCTTCTTTTCGACTAGGCACCCCTTCCTCACATACAAAAATAATGCCTGGAAGATCCTGTGGAAAGCTTCCTATAGGCTTAGCAACATCAACAGCGGGCAAATTCCTATAGGCTTAGCAACATCAACAGCGGGCAAATTCCTTTGAGTCCCCACAGAAGGAACCCTCTGGTTCTTTCATCTTGGGTTACATTACATGTCCATGTTTAAAACAGTAACTGTGCCCAAGGGAATAATGATAGGGCCTTCAGTCAAGTGTCAAGGTATAGAATCACCCCTACTTGAACCATGGCCTAACAGGTTCTCTTAAAAGAAATTGGGAGAAGATAAATAAGCTAAAACATTAGGTATCCATTAACGCTTGTTTTGACTCTTTGACCCTAGAACCAACTGTAACAGTACATAAAGATTTACCCCAATCTGGAGAGCTATCTACCTTAGAGGAAACCTCAAATTCAAATTTTTCTAACAAGAATAAAAGTTTTATTGACGATAACAATGTTAATGTTGGAATAAGAACTATATACAGTTTACTGGGCCTCCCTGGTAGTACAAGGTGTTAAGCGTCAGCTCTATGAAGCTATCCACAGCCACTGCAGCACAAGTTCGATCCCTGGCCAGGGAGGTGACCCACATGATGCAGCAGACTTATGTCTTGCCTGCTGCTCCCATCAGCAGTGTATTTCAGTCAGTCCATCTGTTCTGCTCCCCACTCTGGCTCTGGTAAATCCTCTCACCCCCCCATACGTCTGGCCTACAGCCCAGCTCTTGTATGCATAAATAAATGAATCTTTAAAAAAATAACTAACTATATGCAGTTTACTATAGAGTTAAACTGAACACAGTTTTGTTGTGTGTTTTTTCTTAGCCACAGCTATACACACAGTGGGGTAGTAAAAACAGTTTCCCGCTCCACTTCAATAAGGGATCAGGGAAAACTCATAGTCAATTCTGGCCCAGTTTGAATTCATCTTCTGCATTTGACATTTTTCTCTGATCTTCATTAATATGAATCATGATGTTCTTGTCCTTTTTAGAACTGTGCTGGATGTCACATGCCTTTGTCCATGTCTCTCCCTGATCCTCTGTTTGTTCTTTAAGTATATAGTCTTTAGTAATTGCTTTGCTCAAGAAGCCTGTTTTTTTCCTTTCGGACTAAAAAATTCTTGGCCGTGATTTATTACTCCCTTGACAAAGGTATTTTCTTTTTTTTATGGGTCTACAAATTTTCCTTCTTCTTGTATAATCTTTGCATTAAGTCATTGACCAACTGTCTTTGGGTTCTGAACCAGCCTGCTCCTTTTTGCTCCTTCAGGGTAATAAAAGAAAGGCCACTCCCCAATCTCTGTTTCTTTTTAGAGTGAGGGTAATGTCCTAAATGGGGTACAGGCTGAATCAGACTGACTCTTTGGGCAGAATTATGGACTCTATGGCATTACTGTGATATTCTCATTGGCTGCAACTGCTCAAACATAGGATCATGTGATCACCTACCCAGATGAATTATAAAGATTCTGTAATATGTTTATTCAATTAAAAAACCTGATATTTACCCTCAGTTTTCTATTAACCAAAATTCCTATAAACCCAGCTACTAAAGTAATGAGATCCCAATGGAAGAAAAAAACCAGGCGCATCCACATTCAGCATATACACATGTTCACTTACTCCCTCTGGCTTTGGTTCAGCACCACTCAGCCTGGGATGATTATAGGCAGAAACCTCCTTATATTCTAGAACACCTACCTCTAGGTTGAAGAGGGAAATCTGGGGGTGCAATTGCTACTTAAATAACTTTTAAAAATTCCCCTATTTTAGGTCCTTCCTCACTGACACAGAGGTTCCTGGATCTGGGTCTTTGTTTTAAAAGCAAATTTCTCATCTTTCCCCACAGTGACTTAGGATTCAGTGTTCTCAGGTTTGCTAAATCTGTTTCGATTTTTCCATATGCTTTTTTTTTTTTAAAGATTTATTTATTTATACAAGAACCGGAGTACAGGCCAGATGCGTGGGAAAGTGAGAGGATTCACCAGAGACAGAGCGGGGGACAGAAAAGGGAGAATGACAAAATACACTGCTGAGGGGAGCAGCGGGTGAGACAGGAGAGGTCTGCCGCAACATATGGTACCCTCACCAGCCGGCCTGGATTGAACTGGCGCTGTAGAGGCTACAGACAGCTTCACAGAGCTGTGCTCAACTGCCTGTGCCACTAGGGGAGGCCCTGCATATATGCTTTACTGTTATCAAAATCTTATTGTGCTTACCTTCTCTCCTTTCTTATTCTCTTTTTGTCTTCACATAGGATTTGTAACCTTAAAAAAATTATTCTGCTATCATTTTATTGGGTTTCGGGTGGAAGAAAAAAGTAAATACATGCGTTCAATCCACCATTTTCATTTAATCATTCTTTGAGTGTTTTACCTTTTTAAAATATGAATTAATAAAATAGAGAAATAAGAAAAATAAAAAATACAAATAAGTTCCTTAATGCATATCCTCTTTCTTGTATTTCACATCTAGTTTTCTTTTAAGATTTATTTTTACTCCCTTGACCCAGGACATCATTGTTTTACATGCCATGCAGGGAATTTCCAACTAAGGAAGACCTCTTTCATGTGGGGTTTTTGTATATAGTAATTCTGGGACTGCGATATGCCTAATGTGCTTAACACCTTGAATTTTCTCTAAGATCTTCCCTCCTAGTCATTTAATATTTCTGATTATTCATTTCCTATGTCTTCTCTTTGTGACTACAATGAAATTAATGAAGGATTATAGTGTTGTAGAAACTATAGTGTGGCAGAAAATTTTCATAGAAAATTTTGTGTGTAAATGTGTAATTTAATGGTATGGATACCCCTTTTTCATATTTATTGAGGGTGAAGTTTATTCTCTTAGAAGTTTCAGAAACCATACAACGGTTTATTCCAACAATCCTCTTGCTCAAAATATGTTTTTTTCTTTTTTAAAATTTTTTATTTTTTGTAATTGAGGTAATATTGGGATACCTCCACCAGATATTAGTACCACCTAAGTGCAGCTGCCGCCAACTCACCCATATTCCACCACAATAGACCAACTTGTCCTTAGTCCTCTCCCGAGCCCTCTCCCACTTGGTGCTTCAGTTCTGTAGTCAGCTATCAAGGATTAGTTTTTAAGTTTGTCTTTATCCAATTGTGTTTAGTTCCATCTATTAGTGACACCATCTGTATTTATCTTTCTCCTTTTGACTTTCATTTAGCATTGTCCCTTCAAGCTCCATCCACGTGGCTGTAAATGGCATGAGCTTATCTTTTTTGATCGCAATATTCCATTTTTTGAGCAATATGCCGTTATATATACTGCATCTTCTTGATCCACTCCCCTGTTCTCAGTACTTTGGTTGCTTCCATAATTTAGCTATAGTAAACACTGTTGCAATAAACATAGGCATGCAAGTTTCCTTTTGCATTAGTGTTTTCGAATTTTTTGAGTAGATACCTAGGAGTGAAATTATTGGTCAAATGGCAGGTTGATTTTTAATGTTTTGAGACTGCTTTTCATAAGAGCTGGACCAGTTTGCATTCCCACCAGCAGTGTAGGAGGGTTCCCTTTTCTCCACAGCCTTGCCAGCACTTGTTTCTGGTCTTTTTAATATGTGTCGTTTTCACTGGTATCTCATTGTGGTCTTGATTTGCATTTCTCTGATAATAAGAGATTGTGAACATTTTTCAGGTGCCTGTTGTCTGTTTGAATGTCTTCTATAGAGAAGGGTCTGTTTAATTCTTTTCCCCATTTTTCAATTGGGCTATATATTTTGATCTTAGAGTTTTATGGGTTCTCTGTATATCTTTGTTATCAGTCCTTTGTCAGATGTACGGTGTACATATATTTTTTCCCATTTATTTGGGTGTCTTTTTGTTTTAGTTATTGTTTCAGTCATGTACAGAAACATTTTAGTATGATGTAGTCCCTGCTGTTTATGTTCTCTTTTGTTTTCCTGGCTACTGGGGATGAATCCCTACAGGCATCACTAAAGCTTTATCACACAATGTTTTGCCTATGTTTTCTGCTCTGTATTTTATGGTTTTAGGTTTTACATCCAAGTCTTAGATCCATTTTGAGTTGATTTTGGTACATGGCATGAGATCATGCTCTAGTTTCATTCTCTTGCATGCAACTGTCCTTTTTCCCCAACACCATTTATTGACGAGACTATCCTTGGCTGCAGTGTATGTTTTTGGCTCCTTTGTCATGCATTAACTGTCCATATACATGTGCATTTATTTCTGAGCTCTCAGTTCTATTCCATTGGTCTGTATGTTTTTGTTCCAATCCCAGGCTTTATAATATAGCCTGAGGTCTGGAAGTGTGACACCTCCATTCCTTTTCTTCTTTGTCAAGATTGCTTTTGCTATTCTGGATCTTCTGTGATTCCACATGAATTTCAGTAGTATTTGTAAAATGAATTTGAGTTTTTTATTGGAATTGTGCTGAATGTGTATATTGTTTTGGGTATTATAACCCTTTTGACAATGTTGATTCTTCTAGTCCATGAGCAGGTAATATTTTTCCATTTCTTTGTGTCTTTTATTTCTTTCAACAATGTTTTATTGTTTTCTTTGTGTAGATATTTTACCTCCTTTGTTAGGTTTATTCCTAAATATTTAGGAGTAAATACTTTTTTTTTTTTGCATAGTAGTAAATACAATCACTTTATTTCATTTCTCCTTCTATCTCATTACATATACGAAGGTAACTGATTTATGTGTTTTGATTTTATGCCCTACTACTTTGCTAAACTGATTTTTTCATTAGTTCTTCCATGGAGTTTTGAGGGTTCTCTACGTATATTACCAAGACATCTGCAAATAATGATAACTTTACTTCTTTCCCCACTTGGATTCCTTTTATGTCTTTCTCTTGTCTAATTGCTCCAGCTAGAACTTCCAATACTATGTTTAATAGCAGTAGTGAGAGTGGATATCCTTGTCTTGAACCAGACCTTATTGGAAAAGCTTTCAGTTTTTCACCATTGAGAATGATATTAGCTCTATTTGTTGCAAATTACTTTTAGTATGTTAAGGTATGTTACTTTTATCCCCAGTTTTTCAAGGGTTTTCATCATAAATGGATATTGGATCTTATCAACTGCTTTCACTAGATTGTGATTTTCTGGGGAATGAAGCAGTTCCTTATTTATTTTTTTATCTCTACCATCTTGAATGGCATTATATCCAGGCCATAGTATGTGTTCAGTGTTTCCTGAATGAGGGAAGGAATCTAAAAAGTCAGGAATGTATTTGGCTGTGAGTAACAAACAAACAAACAAAAAAATTTAGTGACTTAAAGAATCCAGACATCTGAAGCAAAGCTTAAATCCAAACTTCAGTTTTCAGAGAATGTAATCTGCTTTTTTCTCTGGGTAGTCAGCAATGAATAAAACAATACAAATCCTCCAGGAGTGAGGATGGAGGTGCCATGCCTTGTCTCTCACACGGAATCCCTGGATATCTTTTCCTTTTACCTATAGCCACGTAAGTGAGAGCCTGACTGTAATAGATCTTAATGTGCCATACAGATAAACTGGTGTATCTCCAGAAACCACAATTCCCTGCCAATTTGACCTATACAGTAGTGAGGGACATTTTAAGAGATAATACTTAGACAGGATAGTGGACAGATTCAACATTGTGAGTAAAATCCTGCATGCTTGTACAGTCTTCACATTTGCCTTCCTTCTAGGGGCAGCAATTTTGTGGTGACATTCTCTAATAACTGCTGTCCTTGTATACTTTCATTTCCATCCATTTTTCTTTATTTAGTTGACAAAATTATTTGTTTACCCCCCCCAACTGTGTGTTTGTGTATGTGTGTATGCCTTTTATATAGGTGAGAACTTGAATGACTTTTCTTTCTTAACTATTACACTTCCATTGTCATAACCTTCATTAGTGAAATAAAGAGAAAAGGATTTGAAAAGGGCCTTTTACAATATCATTGAAAGATCTAAGAAATGGCCAGCTCCAACTTTCCCACGTCACAAATGAGGAGGAGACCAGAGAAAAGAAATAACTTGCCCAAGGCTCATCTCTGGGAAGTGGCAGTAGCAGTTCTCTAGGTCACTGTAGACTGGAGAGGACTTCTCTGACCATCTCCATCCATCTTTGGAGGCACATAGATTCAAATTGGCCTTACCTGGGCTGAGGATCCTTCTTAACTTGCCTATGGCTATAGATGATTCAAAAATCCAAAAAACTAATTCTTTTGAGGCCCTGCCTTTCTCATAAAATTCACGCTGCTGACAGCTTTCACCTATTTAAGTATCAAAAAATCATTCCTATAGTTGATAGTTCTGTAATTCAGCCTGGAATGTGCAGTGGTGATTTGCAAAGTGCTTAAGTCTGCAGGCCCCATAAAAGACCTAGCTCTCCAATCAAGGTACATTTTCATCTGCCTCAGAAGTCCTAACATAGTGCTCCTGGAAATCACCATTCAGTCCATCATTTGACCTACCATGGACCTCTTAACCATTCCTGTTTAGTTTGTTCTCTCTGCTTCACAATAAACATCTGTCTATTCCTCAGCACCACAGTTTAAGAATGACTCAGAGGAAAGATTGCTACCTTCTTTCCATACACATTTGGATTGGGGAAAAGAAAAATCAATTTTTGTCAGAAAGGAAAGGAAGAAGGGAGGGGTGGTTGTTTATTGAGCACCTGTTTATGACTGGTTTCATGCCAACACTTTATATGTGTCATCTCACTTAATACTGGTAATAGCCCTCCCAATCAGCAATAGTATTCCAGTTTTACAAATGAGTAAACTGGCTTGAAATAACACAAATAGTATGTGGTTTGAGTCAGGATATGAAATGAGAGTCTGATTTCTGATCCCATCCTCAAAATATTAAGTGAGATCGTTGAACACATCCAAAATAATTATTGTGAAATCATATGCAAAATTTAATCAGAAAAAAATGCATTAATAATTTTACTAGTTGTAAATCAGAATAGTTTGAAATTTAACTTTCTGTCATATATTAATATGTGAACAAGCTCAGTCTCAGTCTCTAATTTCCAGTCTCTTTTTTTCTCTAGAATGTCTTGTTTAAAAGTTATGATGATACAGAAACAGCATCAAAATCCTTTATTAAGCACCTAATGTGTGTCTGTGTCAGTTGCTGTAGTAATATTAAATTGGAAGGAATTTACAAGCTCAGGATTTCTGTAAACGTGACTTCTTGTCCCAAGTCCCAAATTTAGGAGTATTCCTAAGGATATAATGAATATGGTGGCTTTTTTTTTTTTTTTTTTTAGCTAGCAGATGGTAGCCAGCTGTTCTGTCTTCACTGAAGGCCAAACATGAAGGGAAAAATTAAAATAAAGGGTCTTATGGTAAATATGAGAGAGAACTTAAACTAAATCTGGATTTTTATATACACTAAAGGGAAATGGGCAATTGGAGGTAATTATCAAATTATACATGCCAAAATAGCTCCGTTCCCTCTATTAGCTACAGAAGAGAAAATTACTTAGTGGCTTGAATTGTTCAAATAATTGTCTGATATTTGGGGTATCTGAGTAGACAATCTGGGTGGTCACTGATGTAGACTGAGAGTCCCTCAAAAAATATTTTAAAATAGAAAAATGGCTGATGCTCTTTGGCATATGTTTGGAGACCTTTATACTTAGATGCAAGTTGTATTAATTATATTTTCCCATCACTTGGCATTATACCCCTTTCATCTTTTCTCCCTCCAGCTTCCTCTTAACCCCAGAAATCTGACTTTGTTTGTTTATGTCCATTAGTTTTCATAAGTATTTTACTTTGTCAAATCGTCCAGTATGTACATGTGTAATGTTTGTCTTTGTCATTCTATGTGGCTTACCACACTTACCCCTTGAATTCCTTCTGTTTTTCTGTAAATGGCAATATGTTGTCTCTCCTTTGAACTGAGTAGTATTCCAAATCTTTTTGATTCCATCCTTTATTTATATGCACTTAGGTTGCTTCCATGTCCTCACTGTTGTAAAATAATGCTGCAATAAACATTGTAGAGCATACAATTTTTTGAGTTAATGATTTCACGTTCTTTGATAAATGCCCCAAAATGGGAATGCTGGGTCACAATATTTCCTTTTTTAGTTTTTTGAAATTCAGATTTATTTCCAAAATAGCTGTTTACATTGCCACTGACAATATAATAGGATTCCTTTTTCTTTGCATACTTACCAGCACTCATTGTTGGGGGTCTCATGTGTATGAAATGCTATTATCATTGTGGTTTGAACTGCATCTCCCTTATTAAAAGCAATGATGAACATTTTTCCATGTACTTACTGTACTTCTGGATATCCTTGGTAAATTGTTCAGATCTCTGCCAATTTATTAATAATGTTTGTATTTTTTATTGTTAAATTGTGTAATTTTCTATATATCTTAGATTTTAACCCCAATCAGTGGTGTAAGACATAAATATTTTCTTCCATTCAGTAGGATGTCTTTTTTATCTACTTATATTTTCTTTCAATGTATAAAGGTGTTTTTATTTAAGTACATCCCAGTTTATTTTTGCTTTTATTTGCCTTGTGATAGGGGCTAAGTCTCCAAAAACATCTTTGTTGTTGATGTTATGAAATATATCACTAGTGTTTTCTTCTATGTATTTTATTATTGCAGGTCTTATATTTAAATCTTTAATTCATTTTAAATTTCTTTTTCTTCATGGAGTTAGCGAGTGATCCAATTTCATTTTTTTTTACATGTAGCCATTCAGTTTTCCCAAAACCATTTGTTAAAGAGACTCTCCCACATTTTATGGTGGTGTCTCCTTTTTCATGAATTAAGTATTGATAGACATATGGATTTATTTCTGGACTTACAGTTCTGTTCTATTAATCCATGTGTCTATATTTTTGCCAATGCCAAATTGTTTTATTATGCTTGCTTTATAGTATAGTTTGAAGTCAGATAAGATGATGCCTCCATTTCTCTCCCTTTTTTTGCAGGATTGCTCTTGATAATTGAGACTTTACATTTTTCCATATAATTTTTTTTAATATTTTATTTATGCATACAGGAGCTGGGGTACAGGCCAGAGGTGTGGGGGAGGTGAGAGGATTCACCAGAGACAGTGGGGAACAGAACAGGTGGATTGACTGAAATATACTGCTGACGGGAGCAGTGGACGAGACAGGAGAGGTCTGCTGCACCATGTGGGTAACTCCCTGGCTGGGGATCAAATTCGTGCTGCAGAGGCTGCAAATAGCTTCATAGTGCTGCTTAGCAAACCCTTGTGTCACCAGGCAGGCCCCTATTTCCATATATATCTTAGTATTTTTTGTTCACTTCCTCTAATGAATATTGCTGGTATTTTGTTGGGGGTTACATTAAATTCATAGTTCACTTTTGGTGGAACAATCATTTTCATTATATTGATTCTCTCCATCCATGAATAAGGAATATCTTTCCATATTATATAATAATCTCTTTTTTTTTTTTTAAAGATTTGTTTATTTATTTATTTATACAAGCACTGAGTACAGTCAGAAGTGCAGGAGGGTGAGAGAATTCACCAGAGCCAGAGCAGGGAGCAGAGCAGGCAGAAGGACCAAAGTACACTGCTGAGGGGAGCAGCGGGCGGCAGGAGAGGTCTGCGCGCCATGCGGGACCCTCCTCCGGTGGCCGGGGAGGAGCCGGGGATCGAACTGGCGCTGCGAGGCTGCGGGCAGCTTCGCAACCCAGTGCTCAACCGCTGCGCCACCAGTAATAATCTCTTTTAATAATGTCTTGTAGTTTATATTGCAGAAGTCCTTTACTTTTTTGGTTAGGTTAGTTCCTAGGTATTTCTTTTTGAAGTGATGGTGAATGGAATTATTTGCTTAATTTCTTTTCTTCTCTTCATTGTTTGCATATAAAATTGCAACCAATATTTGAATACTAATTTTGTAACCTGCCACTTTAATGAACTCATTTATTGTTTCTAACAGCTTTTTTGTGGAGTCTTATATCAGACTGTGTGGGAATAATGATTATTTCACTTCTTTTTTCCCAGCTTGGATTTCTTTTATTTCCTATTGTTGCCTGATTAGTTAAAACTTCTAATGCTTAATTAAATGGAAGTGATGACTGACAGTGGGCATCCTTGTTTTGTTTCTGATTTTTAAGGACAATCTTTCAATTTTTTACCATTAAGTATTATACTGTCTGTGAGTTTGTGATCTATGAACTTTATTATTTTAGGTGAGTTCCCTCTTTTCCCATCTTATTAAGAATTTTCATCACAAGTAGTTGCTGAATCTCAGTACAGGCTGGCAGGAGAGAAATTCTAGCAGGTGTGGATGTTACAGTCTTTTGTCCAAAGGCAGCCTGGAGGTAGAATTCCTTCCTCTTCGGGGAACCATAGTCTTATCTTTTAAGTGTCTTAACTAATTGGATGAGACCCACCCACATTATGAAAGGTAATTTGCTTTACTCAAATATTGACAATATTCATTCTTATCACTCATAGTATCTCTCTCCATCCATTTAGTTCTTTAGTTTTGCTAACCCATTTTTTATCATTGTCAGTGTATAGGCTTTACACATTTATTGTCAAATTTATCCTCATGGATTTCACATTAATAATGTTATTCATAACATTGATTTTTGGGGTTTTATTTCCAATCATTTGTTTCCAGTACATAGAAATACAAGTCTTTGTCTCTTGATCACTGTTAACTTGTTGACATAGCATAAAGTTGTTCAGAAAATTCCTTTAATATCTTTATTTTTCTTGAGCTGACATTGGTTTACAGCACTGTATATGATTTAGGGGAATAGATTCACAGCTCCTCAAATGTATGTCACCACATTACACATAGTATCAAAGCAGTCATTTGGCATCCAACCTCCTTTGTTCACTTCTTCTAGCCTCAATTCTGCAGTCACATTTCTAGGATCTGTTTTGGTTTAGTTTTGTCAGTTCCTTTGTTTTGTTTCTCTGTATTCCACATGTGAGTGAAATCACCCAGTGTATATCTTTCTCTTTCTGACTTATTTCACTTAGCACAATCCCCGCCAATTCCATTATATTGTTGCAAATGGCAACAGTTCGTTTTTTATAGCTGTCTAGTATTCCATATTTTATAGCTGTCTAGTATTCTAGTAACTATACCACATTTTCTTTAGTTATCTATCATTGGACACTTAGGTTGTTTCCATATCTGGGCTATTGTAAATAGTGCTGAAATGAACATAGGAGTGCATATCTCCCTTCAAATTAGTGATTTGGTCTTCTTCAGGTAGATGCCTAGGAGTGGAATTGCTGGATCATATGGTCTATTGTTAACTTTTGAGGAACTTCCATACTATTTTCCATAGAGATTGGATCTGTCTACATCCTCACTAACAGTGTGCCAGAGTTCCTTTTACTCTACAGCCTTGTCAACAGTTGTCTCTCTCTCTCTCGCTCTCTCTTTCTCTCTTTCTCTCTCTCTTTCTTTTTTTAATGTGGGCCATTCTCACTGCAGTCTGGTGGTACTGTGGTTTTGATTTGCATTTCTCTGATGACAAGTGATGATCAGCATTTTTTGTGTGTGTGCGCCTGCTAGCGTGTTTGTCTTCTTTGGAGAGATTTCTATTTATCTCTTCTGCTCATTTTTTAATTGGGTACTTTGTTTTCCTTTAGTTGAGTTGTATGAGTCCTTTGTAGATTTTGGATATTAGTCCATTGTCAGATATATGATGTACAAAAAATTTCTCCCATTCAGTAGGTGTCTTTTTGTTAATGATAGTTTCTTTTGCAGTATAGAAGCTTTTTGGTTTAATGTAGTCCCATTTGTTTATTTTTACTTTTGTTTTCCTTATTATTTTTTCAATATCTGTAGACTCTATAGGACACACCAATTTCATACAATATCAGGACACTCACCTGATATTGGAAATTGTCTTCTTTCTTTTCATTTCTTTCCTATTCTGTATGGCTACAGATTTACTAGTTTTATTAACCCTCCCAAAGAACCAATTTTTACTTTCATTAATAATTTGTCTGTTTTTCTATTTCATTGATTTTTCACTCTGTTCTTTATGATTTACTTTCTTGTGCTTATAGTGGATTTAACTTGCTCTTTTTTTCTTTTCCTGATTGATGGTATTTGAATTCTTGTATTTGAAACCATTCTTTCCTATTAGAGGTGAAATTTGATGATATAAGTTTCTCCTTAATTGTGAATTTAGAAGTTCCCCACAAATTGTGATAGGTTGCATTTTCATTGGATTGAAAGTATTTTCTAATTTCTCTCTTAATTTCTTCCTTGCCCCATTGATTATTTATGTCTTTTCCTAAATATTTGGGGATTTTCCACATATCTGTTGTTAATTTCTAATTTAATTCCATTATGATTATAGAACATACTTCCTGTGACTGAATATTTTTATATTAAGTCATGTTTTATGGTCCAGAATACAGTCTATAGTAGTGAATGATTCATATGCAATTGAAAATAACATGTATTCTGTTATTGGTGACTGAAATATTCTATAAATATTCATTGGGTAAAGTTGAATTCAAACCTTGATAATTTTTTTGCCTACTTTTTCTACCAGTTACTGGGAGAGTGTATTGAAATCTCTAACTATAACTGTGGATTTGTCTGTTTCTCCTTGCAGTACTATCAGTTTTAGCTTCATGTATTTTCAAACACTCTTATAAAGTATAAAAATGCTTAATATATTTAGGTTCTATTGACAAATTTATATTTTTATTACTGTGAAATAAACTTCTTTATACCCAGTAATATGTTTTGCTCTGAAATGTAATTTATCTGATATTAATATAGCTACACTAGTTTTAATTTGCCTAGATTTAGTATGGTGTATCTTTTCATTTTAACTTATTTTTATTTTGATTTTAGCAACATGTAGCTGAACTTTGCTTTTTTATCCGATCTAAAAATTTCTGCCTCTAAATTGGGGTGTTTTGATCATTTATATTTAATATTATTATTCAGATGGCTAGGTTTAATAAATTATCTTGCTTTTTGTTTCATATTTCTCTCAGCTGTTCTTTGTTCCCTTTTTCTTCTTCCCTTCAATTTCTTTTGAATATATTGAGTATTTTGTATGATTTCATTTCATCTTCTTTGTTGACCTATTAGTGTAACTCTGTTTTATTTTACAGATTTCTTATGATGTATAGTATATATCTTTAACTGATGATAGCCTACCTGAAAAAAAAATTATATACCTTCACAAATAGTATAAGAATTTCACAATGGTTTACTTTGATTTCTCTCTTCCTGGCCTTTATGCTGTTGTTATGTTTATGTTGTTTATGTTATGTTGGCATATACTTTACTTATCTGTATGTAATAAACTCCACAGTACCTTGTTATTCTTTTTGTCTAAGTAGTCAAGTATATTTTAAAGAGATTTAAATAATAAAAAAATCTCATATATTTGCCAACACAGTTATCCTCTGGTAGTGTTCATTCCTTTATATAGAAGTATATTTCCATTTCAGTTATTTTCCTTTTCCATGAAGGATTTCATTTTAATTCCTTATGTGCAGGTTCATCTGGCAATGAATTCTATCAGCTTTTGTATGTCTGATAAAGTCTTTATTTCACCTTTTTTTGAAAAATATTTTCACTGGATTATAGAATTCTTGTTCTTTCAGAACTTTAAAGATTTTGCTTTACTGTCTTCTCGCTTGATTTGTTTCTAAAAAGAACTCTACTGTCACATTTTCCTTTGTGCCTCTGTAGGTAATTTGTCTTTTTTATCTGTTTGCTTTTAAGATTTTCTCTTTATGACTGGTTTTGAGTAATTTGATTATGTTGCCCTTTGGTGTCATTTTCTTCAAGGTTGGTAGGGTAAGTGTGTGGCAGTGAGGCGGTAGGAGGGTGGACTTCATTGAGATTATTGGACCTGTTAATCATTTTCACCAAATTTGCAAGATTTTTAGCCATTATTTCTTTACATTTTTTTTTCTCCTCCCCTCTTCCCTACCAGAAACTCCAATTACATGTACTGAGCTCATTTAATTTTCATGTCATGTCTTTAAGCTCACTGTTTTTTCTTGCAGTGAATCAGTTGCTGCTAATTCTGTTTTATATATTTTTCATCTTAGTTTTCATTTCTAAAAGTTTTATTTGGGTCTATTTTATATCTTCTCTGTCTCTATTTAACTTCTTAAACATATGGAATACAGTTAAAATAACTGTCTTAATGTCCTTCGCTGTTAATTCTCACATCTGTGTCACTTCTGGATCCATTTCAGTTAGCTGGTTTTTCTCCTCATTATGGGTCATATTTCCCTGCAAGCCTGGAAACAGTTTTATCCTTTTGGATCTTGTTCTTAAGATCTGTTAGGTAGAAGCAGACTGCGTTTAGGACTAATATTTCCTCACTGCTGAAACAAGACCTTTCTGAGAAGCCTGTCCATTGTCCTATGAGTTATAAGGTTAATCGGTGTGGGTGGTAAAAACAGGCACTTTCCCAGCGCTCGCTGAGCATCAGACACTGTTCGCGCTAATCTCAGATGGTTCCTTTGCCAGCCTTGGCTAGTTTCTTCCCATGCATGTCCCAATTTGCTGAGTACCTGAGGGAAACTTTCACATAGTTCTCTGGTTATCACTCTCTGTAGCTTTCTCCTAGTGCTGCTAGCGCTTTGTCTTACATTCTTTAGATATCTTGGTTGCACTGTCTTCACATGTGGAGTAGGTTCTGAAGTCTGATTGGTCAAGTCTAGCCCTCAGCTCACATTGTGTCTGGAAGTGTTCAAGTCCAGCACTTTATAAGAAACAAAATAACCTCACTGACAGCTGATCAGAACACATACAGATTCCAAAATTTCTAAACTTTCAGAACTTTAAAGAACTTTTCCTTTTTTTTGCAATTCCATTTCCTTTCAATAGACACAGATTCTCAAATAGAATCCAGGGCCACCTTCCCTCTTCACTTCTCCACAGTTCCTGAAGTTTTCTCTACCTCTCTGCCCTGTCTTTTCCTGGGAGAAGTCTGGACATACCTGGGAACCTCATAGACTCTTCCTGGCATCATCCTCGGAGGACAACGTTTTTGGTCATTACAGTTTCGTATATACACCTCACACTCTTATGAGCATAACCATGAACAAGACCTCTTGCTGATATGAACCCATTCTCATAGGACAAGTTCGGCTTTTTAACAATCTCTGTTCCTTTGCTTTGTCTTACCCAAACCTTCCTCAACTTGCACGGAAGGTGCAAGAAAGAAGAAACAAAAACACCCTTTTTCCTCAACAGTACTATTTTTAAAACTAAATAGATTTTGAAGGTCAGCCTAAAAAATTCAGCATTGATTTGGTGGGGGTCATACCTGTTTAAAAATAATAGCTTTTGTTGAGTATTTTCTGTAGAGAACATGATAAATTATAATATGAAAAAAAGTGTTTAAACAGATAATGAATCTATAAGAAAGCATTTCTTTCCCAATTTTCAATTCTTTTTTGTAGAAAAATTTTCTTTTTATGTAGGCAAATTTATCAATCTTATTTAGTGAGAAGTAGTTTTTTTTTTTAACTTTTATATTTTCCCCCCTTGCATCAAAAATTAAGTTTCATTAGCTATATTTATATGAGTTCTTTAAAAAAATCAAGATATAGTCCCAGCTGTTTATCTTTCTCTTCACTATCACTGCTTTGGGTGATGTGTCTGTAAAGATGTCTTTGATGTGCAAATCCCGTAGTGTTTCGCCTATATTTCCTTCTATGTATTTTATGGTTTCAGGTCTTATGTCTAGTTCTTTAATCCATTTTGAGTTGATTTTTGTGTATGGTGTGAGGTAGTGGTCAAGCTTCATTCTTTTGCATGTAGCGACCCAGTTTTCCCAGCACCATTAATTGAACAAACTTTCTTTGCTCCAATGCATAGTCTTTGCTCCTTTGTCAAAGATTAGTTGACCATAAATCTGTGGGTTTATTTCTGGATTTTCTATTCGATTCCATTGGTCTGTTCTGCACAGCAAAAGAGACAATAACAAAAACAAAGAGAAACCCCACCAACTGGGAGAACATTTTTGCACCCAACACTAATGATAAAGGACTGATCACAAAAATCTGCAAAGAGCTGATGAGACTCAGCAACAACAAAGAAAATAATCCAGTCAAAAAATGGGCAGAAGAGCTAAAAAGAAACTTCTCTGAAGAGGAAATGCAAATGGCCAACAGACATATGAAAAAATGTTCAACATCACTTGTAATCAGGGAAATGCAAATCAAAACTACCATGAGATACCATCTCACACCAGTGAGAATGGCACATATTAAAAAAACTAGCAACAACAAATGTTGGCGAGGATGTGGAGAAAAAGGAACTCTTGTGCACTGTTGGTGGGAGTGCAAACTGGTCCAACCACTATGGAGAGCTGTGTGGAGATTTCTGGACCTACTAAACATAGAGCTTCCATATGATCCAGCAATTCCACTCCTAGGTATTTACCCAAAGGACACAGAAACATCAATTCCAAAGAGCACCTGCACTCCTATGTTTATAGCAGCACTGTTTACAATAGCTAAGCTTTGGAAACAACCCAAATGCCCAAAAATAGATGACTGGATCAAGAAGATGTGGTACATATATACCATGGAATATTACTCAGCATTCAAAAAAGATAAACACATGCAATTTGCAGCAACATGGATGGCGCTGGAAGGGATCATGCTCAGCGAAATAAGCCAAAAAGAAAAAGAAAAATACCGGATGGTCTCACTCATAGCAGGAATCTAGAAAACTTAAATAAGGGACCAGGAAAATGAATATAAGAAAGTGAAAATCAAAATCAACAAAAAACTATGAACCAGAGACACTTTTTTGGGGTGGGGGGCGGGAGGGAAGGATTGGGGTCAGAATGGGGCGTTTGCAATTGTATGGGGGAATATAAAAATAAAATTTAATATTTAAAAAAAAAAAATAAAGATTACAGGGAGAATTATTTTAAGATTTAATGGTTAACAAAAAAAAAAAATCAAGATATAAAATTCAGGAGACATGAATAATAATAATAATAATATTAGCCTTTGTCATTTTGTTGTTGTCATCTTTTTTTTTTTTTTTTTTTTTTTTTTTGTGGGACCCTTGCTGGAGCTGCCAGGGAATGAGCCGGCGCTGCAGAGGCTGCAGGCAGCCTCTCAACCCAGCGCTCAACCGCTGCGCCACCAGGGGAGGGCCTGTTGTTTTCATCTTGGACAAATTATTTCATCTCACTAAAAGCAGTTTTCTTCATCAGTAAAAAGAAGACATTGATCTAGAGAGATTCTTTAAATTATGTCCACCGATTACCTGGTACTCTTTTCTTCGAGAGATAGAACTTAATTTCTCTTTCATTGAATGTGAGGTGAACTTAGTGATTTGTTTCTAAAGAATAGAAAAATGTGGAAGGAGTGATATGTCATTTCCAAGCCTCAGTCATAAAAGGCATTTCAGATTCCTCCTTGGTCTGTTGCTCGAATCCTTTGTCTGAGGGAAATCATCTTCTATGTCTGAAGAACTCAAATGATGCTCTGAACTCAAATGAAGTTCTGCAGCAAGAACTTGGGCCTCCTGCCAGTAACCAGTGAGAAACTAAAGGTTTCTATTATCAGTCTTGTGATTACACTTCTTGAAAATAGATCCTTCAACCAGTCAAATCTTCATCTTGACTATAGTCTTACGACTGACCCTGAGCTAATATTGCCCAAATAACTTGCTCCTGAATTCGGACTCCCAGAATCTGTGAGATTTTAAATACTGTTTTTTAAGCCATTGAATATCAGAATAACTTGTTATTAATACTTTACAAACTGGGCCTCCCTGGTGGTGTAAGGGACTAAGCATCAGCTCTATGAAGCTAGCTGCAGCTACTGCAGCATCAGTTCGATCCCCAGCCAGGGACCCACATGACTCAGCAGACCTCTCCTGTCTTGCCCACTGCTCCCCTCAACAGTGTATTTCAGTAGATCTGCCTATTCTGCTCCCCACTCTGTCTCTGGTGAATCCTCTCACCCCCAGCACCTCTGGCCTATACCCCAGCCCTTGTATGCATAAAAAATAAAATCTTTTTAAAAAATACAAACTTCTTCACCTATTATAATTTAAAACTTTTCCTTGAAAAGTCTGCATTCCGTACAACAAAACATTATAGGAAGAAAGCCAAATAACAATTTTGAATAGAAATATTTTTCAACTACGTATTTTTATAATAGTTTTAAAATTATAAATATATTTACAATTTTAGTAGATGATGTTTTAGTAGATGATGTTTAATAAGATTTGACATTGGGAAATTTATCATCTTTCACAGAGTTCTGAACTAAGAAAGGGCTCTAAGGTCCTTGGAGGGTTATCAGATGTATGTGGATCCCTTTACATTATTTGCAGTGTGTTGTGTAAAAAACATTTTCCTCAGAAAGAATGTATATAACTTTTACGATGTTTTCACAGTCCCTCTCTCCTCCAAAAAAGAGTTAAGAACTATTCATCTGACTCACATTCCCACCTGTGGGAATTTAGGTGCAGAGACATAAGTGAATTATTCACAGCTAAAGATAGTGCTCAGACTCCAATATGAGAGAGAAATTCTACCTACAATAGGCAGCTCAGGGAAGAACTGATATTTGCAATGCTCTCAAGTTCTCAGGCCCTTAAGACAAACCTTTATACTTATTATTTTGCTAATACATATTTCTTGTTTACTAAATGGACTTCCCCCCACTCCCAAAAATCTCCTTGCTGGCCTACCTTTTGTCTTGTCTTCTTTCAATTTCATTCTTATAGCATATAAGAACTCAACCAAAGTGCTTTTCTACTATGTATGCTAGAATCTAAAATTAATCTGGAGAAAACACATTACACTACTTTGAGCAAATTCCTAGAGACATATCACTTACATGTTTTGCAATGATTTTTGAAATTTTCACCTCTTTGCACATTATTAGCCATTTCTTTCTGAATTAAGCCATATATGAATATTATTATCATAATAAGAAACTGGTTAAAGCACTAAAAATCAAAGTTAAGTTCTAGTATTTATGGTAATTCAGGATAAATTATGCCTATTTAGAAATTTGAAGTTGCTAAGAACCATCCCCAGATGCCTGGAAAACAAATATAAGTCCTTGATTGGAGAGCTCCAACATATGTTACAGTCTTTTTATATTTTTGATGTATCTTCTATCAGTACAAGGCTACTCATTCGGTTCTCTTTAAATATTTTTGTCGCCAATAGTATTGAACAGTCATCATAAGTAATCCTGGGCTGATTAAAGTCAAGGGAACTGATGTTCTAAATGACTAGGCCTAAAGGAAAAAAGCATAAGAAGTCCTTATTTTACCCCAGACACATTGAGCTGTCTGTATATCAGCTTTACCAAGACATTCATCCCCTATAGATTTGCCATCTGTTCACACCATCCCCATGTACTCCAGATCAAATCTTTTTGATGAACCAAGTCAGAGAAGCAAGGACTGAAACTATGGTGCAAGAGAGACAGGGACTGAAAAATCTGCACCGATGCCATGAAATGCCCATACATGCCTAAGCCTGAGTCCTTGCTGTCCCTTTTCCTCCTCAGCTCCAGAAGACATCTGCTATGAGCAGATTCTGGGGCTTGGTCAAATAACCTATTTCTTGCCACCATTCAGGGATTCTAAGTGAGCATTGTCCCTCCTCCTCAAAGATAGAAACAAAGATTCAAAACCTTGGAAACAATTCCAAGATCTATGAATGTTGAATGTTTCTAGCAAATTCAGCATTAAATCCTAATTTGTAAACAGTCTTGTATTGTAGCACAAAGAAACAGTGGAATGATTCAAGTGCTAATTGGATATGTTTATTTTTCCATAAATAGAAAGATATGTCAGGAGGAAGAGACATATTTTACATTTTGGTGAATTTTTTTTCTTAAAGTAAAATCATTCAATATTTAAAATACATTTCAAGGTAATTCCAAAATACCAAATCAGCTTTGTCTGAGGAATGGCAGGAACATGCATTGACAAGAAAATAGGTTTATTTGTAAGCTTCCAAGGGGTTGAATTTTATTATAGATGGCAGCAAAGAGCAGAGAAAATATCTGTGAAAGAGTTTTAAAGGAAAATAAATGTAGAGTTTAATAAAAGGAAAACTTATTTAGCAAGCTTATGTATTTTTTAATGGGAAGAATAAAGAAAAAAGGAGAAATAAAACCCTTTTGGTGGTATTCTTTGAGTCTGCCCAGAACCTCTTTCATCTGAAAGTATGGAAGTTCATTAAAATGAGTAATTTAAAGAGACAAATGTGATTTTGGTGATTGTATCAAGAAAACATACCTACTCTTTGAGTATGTGACTCCGCATCAGAATCAGCGGCGTTAGGCTGATTCTATTTACAGGTTGCTTCAGATGGACTTTTCAAAGTATAGTGTCAAAATTCATGCAATGAGATCACAGATTATTTTTATCATAGTAATATCAACCAATGACTTTCACTAAGGGAGCTTTCTAATATGAGCTTTCTAAAAGGGTTAGTCTGATTTTCACACAAAAGATACAATTATGCACTGAATGTAAATAACAAAATAATATTAAAAGGAAAATGTATATAACAGAAAATATAAAAGTAGATAAGAACCAATAAGCTTATATTGTGTACCTTCTACTACCCAGCTCACTATAATTGGTGCTCAAGAAATATTTACTCTTAAAAAATAAAGCATGTCAAAGGGCCTAAACAATTCTACTATACTGAATCAACCTATGACTAAAAATGCTTTATTTGACTCTTTTATTTTGTAGGTATTATTACTTGGCATTCAGAGCACATCAAACACCTCTTGCTAGCAAAGAGAGCTGCGCTGCTATCTTGGAAAAATGCAGATTAGATCACTGGGTGCTGGGAAAAACAAAGGTAGTTCTTTCTTTATTGTTCTCATTGTTAACCTGTGATGCTCTTCTGTGTACCCTTGTCTGTCATCAGTGATATGAGTGACACTTTATATAGCTTAGCAGACAAAACCCCAGCCTAACTGTGATCTTTGCTGGTCTTAGGTCAGGAGACCCAGGACCTCCTGGACCAGAGGTGAAGGGTTTGTTTCCTGCTCTACATAAAGTTTGAGAGTCATTTAGCATTCCTAGAATGAGATCTTCAAAATGCCCTCACTTTAAATCACTCTAAAATGCCCCATTTTTCAATGTTGTGTATTCCAGCCCCACATGCAAATGCAAAAATCTTATCAATGACAATGTGTCTCTTACAGTTTGTCCATTTTTTCAACAGATGTTATTTTCTCTGTAGCCAGCTTAATGGTCTTATCGTGTGTAGTTTTTTAATTTGTGGGAACTTTACACCCTTGCAGGATCTCAGGTTTTTATGGTCCATTCTGAATTACCCTTAAAATGTAGCCTTAGACTGAATGTTGAGGCCCCACTGCTGCTCCTCAGCAGAAATTGGATCCCCTTGGACCTCCCTGGTGATGCAGGGGTTAAAGACAGAGCTATCAAGCTATTGCCAGCCACTGCAGCACCTGGTCAGGGAGCAACCCACATGGCAGCAGACCTCTCCTGTCTCACCCGCTGTTCTCCTCAGCAGTGTATTTCAGTGGATCTGCCTCTTCTGCTCCCTGTTCTCTCTGGTGTATCCTCTTACTCCCTGCACCTCTGACTTATATCTCAGTTCTTGTATGCATAAGTAAATAAATCTTTAAAAAAAAAAAAAAAGAAATTAGATCCCCATGGGTCATCTGAATCCCTGTCCTCTGACCTTCCACTGTTGGTTGTGAGTCAGTTCTGTGGGTTAGTGCCTCCTCCACCAGAGGCTGCGGGGAAGGAGAGCAGAGATCACCTGGCAGAAATGAGGTAGGCCATTTGGTATCTCCTAACATTGTTGACGTGAATAATCAGATTGGCTCAACCTTAGAAGGGGGATTGTATTTGCTACTAAGAAATCAGTAATGTTAGCATAATTCAAGTCATCATAAACTTTATTTGTATAATTTTTAAAATATTTATATTAAGAATATACTGGAATAGGCCTCCCTGGTGGCACAAGGGGTTAAATGTCAGCACTATGAAGCTATCCACAGCCACTGCAGTATGAGTTTGATCCCCGGCCAGGGAGCCACACACGTGATGCAGCAGACCTCTCCTGTCTCACCTGCTGCTCACCTTAGCAGTGTATTTCAGTAGATCTGCCTGTTCTGCTCCCCATTCTGTGTTTGGTGAATCCCCTCACCCCCGCACCTCTGGCCTGTACCCCAGTTCTTGTATGTGTAAATAAATAAATCTTTTTTAAAAACTTACTGGAATAGAATGAAAGTTCAGCTTGGGAGCCCATAACTAAAACTAATGTCTCATTTCAGGTTTTTCTCAAATATTACCACATTGAACAGTTAAACTTGTTACTCCGAGAAGTCATAAGCAGAGTAGTTGTGCTGCAGGCATATGCCAAGGGCTGGCTTGTAGCCAGGAGATATAAAAGAGTCAGAGAGAAGAGAGAGAAGGGGGCTGTTGCCATCCAATCAGGTAAATGGTTCTAAGTCCTGGCATTTCATTAGTTTCTGGGCGTGGGGGGCACTTACCTGTTACTTTCCTTAGTGTTTTCTTCTCTTCTTCCCTCCCTTTCTTATCTTCCCTGCATCAGCAAATGTTTACTGAGTTCCTACTGCTGACCATACCCTGTGCTAGGTGCTAGGGATATAGCCAAGAGCAGGACCACCAAGGTCCCTGACCTCCAGACAAACAAACAAGCCATCACAACACCCTGGATGAGTGACAAGACAGAGGCAGTATGAAGTGGATGGATGCAAAACCCAGGTCACACTAACATGTACCCCAGCTCCCAGATGACTGACAGACATCACATCATATACTTAATATACTTAGTCACTACAAGGTTTTCAGCATCAGTATAATTAATACCATTTCCAGAGGACTTTTTGCCCAGACAGAGCTTATAAACCAACCTAACAAATCACTAGGCTCTGCCATATACCATTCTAGTCGGTGTCTCTTCATATTGAGAGAGTGTCTCTTTCTCTTCTTTTTTTCATTTCTCTTGCCTTTTGCATTTCTGTCATGCGTTTTCCTTCTCTTAGCACAATTCTTGGCATATAGTTCCCCTTACAAAATGCAAGTGTTGTATTACTAGTTATTTCCCCTTTTATTTTTGCTTTCAACTGCCATGTTTATACCTTCCTCCAATTAAAAATATGGGCCAGATCAAGTTATTCCAGTTTCTTCACAGCCCCCACTTCCTGAAGACAGAGCTTCTTCCATGGGCTGGAATGACAGAGAACCACTTTACCTGGGACAGGGGATCCAAGTGATTTAAAACTGGAAACCAGAGTGTTTTGTAAATGCACTGGCTAAAAACAAAAATAACTCCTCAGAAACATCTTGGAGGACAAACAGAGAGTACAGAGAGGCCTCTCTTCCCCATCACTGCTCACGTATCTCTGCTTAACTGGTTCAGTGAGAAAGCAGGAGGGAGGAGGAGAGGGGTAATACATTGGAGGGGAAACAGCTTATATCAATTCTCTGGCACGTTCTTAAATTAATGTCATTCCTAGCACATGGTTTTATATTTTTAGCCTGGAGAGGATATGATGCTCGGAGGAAATTTAAGAAAATAAGCAACAGAAGGAATGAGTCTGCTGTTCATATACAACCAGGTAATTAAAACATCATTTTCACAATATTCACTTGAAAATATTCTGTGATTAAGTTTATATGAATTTAGAAAAGCTATAAGGTTAATAATTTAGGAACACCGTAACTTGAGTCCAAGAGTTACAGCAGGGGCTTCTAGTGCTTGTACTAACACACCTCTTGAGCGATGATGAAGCTAAAAGTCGCATGTGCTGCTTGTCATACTTGGCTTAGGATGCGCTGTGTAGGTATTCCTATATTCCCAATTTTATAGTAGGAAAAAAAGAGACCCAGAGAAGGGAAGTAACTTGTCTGTGAACACACAGCTGGTCAGTAGCAGAGGCAGCTTTCAAATATGGGCAGTTTGGACAGTCAGCTTTGCACACTGCCAACTGAACACACCCTTTCCTTTTTGGACTTACATGTGCCTGTCTATAAAATGGGCACTATTGACTAAAAACGTCTGGAGGGTGCCTTCCAACCTGGGAATTCTCTGATTACATGCCAGACTTGTCTTTAGCATCATGGAGATAGGAAAACTCAGGTACTTTCCCAGCCAACTGGGTTTTCCACACTCAGGATGTGACTAACGTGGTTCCCAGGGCCCCCACGGGATGAGTCCACATTGGCTTAAATTGGCGTTGGCTGCTGAAGACTGGGAACCCTGGCTCCTGGCTCAACCATCCCCTCCTCTGAGTCCAGGTCACTCTGCTGTTCTGCAAAGGATGGTATCCACGTGGCTGCCAGACCAAACTCTCTCTGCTATTTGAAGCTGCAAATGCCTAATTGAGGCGCTGGGAGAAACAGGCTCCACAGTATGCCAGGAGCTCCGAGAGCATAAGAAACTGAAGACAGAATGAAAGAGAAGTGGCGAGTGCAGTGGACTCAGCAGCAGGGAGAGAGATATAGGATTTCAGACACTGCCACTCTTGAAGTAGACTTTTCAATAAAACAGATGTAGCCTTTTCGAGGAGGGCCCTGTCTAGAACCTGACTCCACAGCCTCAGAACTCTCTCTGGCCACCGCAGAAGCCAGACATCTTCATTCAGAACCAAAATATTTGCGAGGAAGGGGCTTCATTTAAATGCAAGTATGTAACTTTAAACACTATCTCTTAGGAATTCTAAGCTCTACAACTTCAAAGATTAAGGAAAAGGGATGTAATTCTAGTGGCTGCTTAAGAAAGACAACCCAGAATTATTTGTTCCCTACTTACCCATCTGCGCACGCGCGCGTGCACACACACACACACACACACACACATACACACACACACACACACTTTCTTTCTCTTTCTCTCTCTCTCTCTCTTCCCCATTAAGAGAATATTGAGCTAGCGTTTTGTCCCAGAGCCCAACAGATGTTTTAAAAGTTAAACTTTGAGCCTGATGTTGGTTTGGAGAGGTGTTGGGTTCAGAGAGTGGGGTCCTCGGGTTAATTCTGGGAAAAATTTCATCAAAGCTGTCCTTTAAGCAGCACATGGTGAATTTCCCCATGAGGCAGAGATATTTATTTATATCCAAAAGGGCAAGTTTATTATAAAAATGGAGAGAAAAATTACAGGACTCTTGAGAGGCAGCAGATTCCTCTTTCTCCATCAAGCTGATAATCTTGGTCCACTGAGTTGAGGGTGTAGGGTCATAAATCATATTTTCTCTCAGAAAATCATCTTTAGAGGGCTCCCAGTTTATACTGTTATCTCTAAGTAAATATGGCATAAAAATAAACAGGTTGGCTTCTTTGTCATATCAGAACAGTCATGATGACATCTTTACAGGGCAGCACCCATGTGCCAGGTACTGTGGAAGCACAATTTTGCATTGTGAAACTACAAAGAACACATTTCTTTGAGAGCTTGCTTTTTGTTTTGTTGTTTTAGTTTTGCAAGTACTGCCTTCCTTAACCCGGCAGCTGTTGTTCCTACTTATCAAGCGGCATTGGAAATTTCCATTAATTGAGGCTGCAGGGGCCTGGGCAGGCATGAAGACACTGAGGGTGGCACTAATGCCACTTCTCCCTCTTGGAAGTACAGTGTGGCAGCCAGTGCAAAAGCAGGAGAGTGTCTCTATCAGTCAAGTTGCTAGTTATGTGTTGGGGTAAGGATGTTTGCAATTTTAGGGGCAGTTTATTTTACCTAAGGATGTTTTTCTTTAGATTCGAAAGCATGGTTGTGCTTATCTAAAAAGCAAAGCAGTTTATTCCAACATCTCTGTTTTGGTGTGTGCCCTTCCCAAGGCATAATCCCCTCTTTAGAAACGTCCCTTTGTCAGCCTCCCCGGTGGCGTAGTGGTTGAGCGCTGGGTTGTGAAGCTCCCCCTCAGTCTCTGCAGCACTGGTTCGATCCCCGGCTGCTCCCGGGCCACCGGAGGAGGGTCCCACATGGCGCGCAGACCTCTCCTGCCATCCGCTGCTCCCCTCAGCAGTGTACTTCGGTCCTTCTGCCTGCTCTGCTCCCCGCTCTGGCTCTGGTGGATTCTCTCACCCCCCTGCGCTTCTGACTGTACCCAGTGCTTGTATAAATAAATAAATAAATCTTTAAAAAAAATTAAAAAAAAAAAAAAGAAAAGAAACATCCCTTTGTGCCAACATAACATTTCCGAGTAGAACAAGTCGCAGACATAGTGGTTCCCTTGCTTTTGAAGCCTGCAGGAAGTGAGGTGGGCATGCTATCATGGCACAATCATTCTGTTTATTTTCTCTGGTTATTCTCTAATTTTTTCCCCCAACAAATCATATTATTTGAAATTTAGATTCTGTAGAATGCATTTGTATTTCATCTGGCCCTTAGTCTTTTTTTTTTTAATGGTGTTGTTAAGATGTGTTATATATTTTAAAAAAAACCAGCCCTTGAAATTTAGGAAGCATTTGGCCTACATGTTGCTACAGAGCAGTGCATATTGAAATTTGTTTTCCTTTCATCTCCTTCCCAATAAAAGCAGCCGCTTGGCTTATCCCTTTAGCTTCCTCAGAACTTCCTTTCAGAATTCCCGATCTATTACGGCACATTCACATACCAGAAACAAGATGCCTTTTCATGCTGTCAACCTTTTTCATCTGAAATGTAAATTAATTCTTGCTGGTATGCCTTGACAGAGATCAAAGACCTGGTATTAACCTTCCTGAGCTTTCTCCAGAATCTATCCCCAGGACCAGACTGCTGCTGGTAGAGGCCAGTGTCTCTATTATGGGGCTCTCCTCCAGCCAGCCCTTGGTCTAGGTGCCACCATTTCAAAGGTTCAAAGTACTTTTGTAAATAACCTCATCACTACTTTCAACTGGGTGAGAAATCTGCCTAGGAGAGAGGGAGGGGGAGAGGGATAGAGAAGGAAAGGAACAGGGAGAAGGAGGGAGAGAGAAAGGACCCTGCTCATGTTAATTATGGGCACTTCACTCACATGCCCAGAGCTTGTTTAAGTGGTTCTGACAGCAAGTGATCTCGGTGTGGTAGAGGGAGGGACAGGGCTCCAGATTGGAAATCTCTCCCGTTGCTCAGTGGGTCATTTCTTGCCTGTTAGTCTTTGAGGTAGGCCACATTTGCATTTTCAAAATAAACAGATGCCTTTCAAATACATGAGCTGGTGGTCTAGAGATCTCTGTGGGCCCTAACTGTTCACCAGCCAGTGATCAAATGCTGGAAGAGAAAACAAACAGGAAAAAAAAAACCCTAGGTAGATGTGCGTACATTTCTTATGTGTATAACATTGTGCCAACTATAAAAGGCCTTTATGAGATGGGGATCTCAGGGAGAAAGAAAGATCCAGGGATTCCAAGCAATGTGTAGTTAGTTCATCAGTTTTCTTGGGAAGGGACAAGTGTTGATGTTACCTTGGTGAGAAATGGAATGTTTTATTATGTTTTTATTATTGGTTAATGATGATAAAAGTCTCATGCCATAGGAAAACACAGCCTTTAAAATACCAAAGTATTAAAAACGTGTGCATTTTTAATCAGAAAACTAGGAATGCATATATTAGTGTTCAGATAGATGGGGTAGTCTAAGTAAAAACTAGCCATTACTAGTTCATTATTTTTAAAATGAACTTTCAAGTTTCAGAAACTTGATTTATCCAACTAAAAATGCATATTTTCCTCAGTAAATACAATCAAAACAAGTAACCTACAGGGAATTTTTAAGGATTTACAATGCCTCGTTCTTTAAGTTCTTGAAAGCACTAACTTTAAAATTGTCCCTCTAATTTAAGACCTCTTTTTTATTTTATTTTGTATATTTTTGCATCATTTTTCATTTTTGCACAATGTATGCCTTTTCATCTTGGTTGTAGTCCCCATACAATTCCCACCCCCCTTATTTTGACTGTATTCCCTCCTACCTCCCCACTTCCACCCCCCCGTAGTGTGTCTCTGGCTTATAGTTGCTTGTTGATTTTGATTTTTACTTTATTATAATTAGTCTTTCTCCTGGTCCCTTATTTAGGTTTCTAAATTCCTGCTATGAGTGAGACCATCTGATATTTTTCTTTTTCTTTCTGGCTTATTTCGCTGAGTATGATCCCTTCCAGCTCCATCCATGTTGCTGCAAATGGCATGAGTTTATCTTTTTTTGATAGTATTAGTATTCCATTGCATATATGCACCACATCTTCTTGATCCAGTCATCTATTTTTGGGCATTTGGGTTGTTTCCTTAGCTTAGCTATTGTAAATAGTGCTGCTATAAACATGGGGGTGCAGGTGCCCTTTTGAATTAATGATTCTGTGTCCTTTGGGTAAATACCTAGAAGTGGAATTGCTGGGTCATATGGAAGCTCCATCTTTAGCAGGTTGAGGAATCTCCATACAGCTTTCCATAGTGGTTGGACCAATTTTCACTCCCACCAACAGTGTCGGAGAGTGCCTTTTTCTCCACATCCTTGCCAACATTTGTTGCTAGTTTTTTTAATGTGCGCCATCTCACTGGTGTAAGATGGTATCTCGTTGTAGTCTTGATTTGCATTTCTCTGATTGCAAGTGATGCTGAACATTTTTTCATATGCCTATTGGCCATTTGCATTTCCTCTTCGGAGAAGTTCCTTTTTAGCTCTCCTGCCCATTTTTTTGACTGGATTATTTATTTTGTTTTTGTTGAGACTCTTCAGCTCTTTGTAGATTTTTGTGATCAGTCCTTTATCGTTAGTGTTGTGTGTGAAAATTTTCTCCCAGTTTGTGCGGTGCAAGACCTGTTTTTTAACCCAGAACAAAGTGGTGGGTCTCCCAGTTTCTGACAGGAAATACTTCCAGTTGGTGACAGTGGAGCCAGAATTTCAAAAAGTGCCTTCCAGGAGAAGAGAACCCTTTTGGCCCACCTTAGCTCCCTCTCTGCCCCCCCCACCCCGCCCCCAAGCAAGAAGAGAACATATGCACATTTTCTTTTCTTAAAAGATTTCACTTATTTATTTTTGCATAGAAGAACTGGGATGCAAGCCAGAGGTATGGGGGAGGGGGAGTAAGAGGATTCACCAGAGACAGAGTGGGGAGCAGAACAGGCAGATCTACTGAAATACATTGCTGAGGGGAATAGTGGGTGAGACAGGAGCATATGTGCAGCATATGTGGGTCAGCTCCCTGGCCAGGATCAAACTGAAGCCGCAGTGGTAAAAGCACTGAGACTTAACCCCTGGGCAACCAGGGACAGCCCACAATTTCTTTTCTTTCTTTCTTTCTTTTTTTTTAAATAGAAGAGCTAGAATGTAGGCCAGAGGTAAGGGGGGTGAAAGGATTCACCAGGGACAGATTTTCATCTAACTGCTTCAGTGTATGGAATTGTTGTTTTCTCTTTTCCTCTGTCCTGTAATTCCTCTAAATGTAAGGGAAAACAAGTTCCAAACTCTGCTTAGCTAGTGTGCGATAGTCAGCTGCCTGGCCTTCCCTGGTGTTTTAAGCTATATCCATACCAGAATAAAGTAGCATTCAGGGAAAGACTTAGTTGCTGCACCTGGGTTTGAGAGTTGTGAGTTGTGAACTAGCTCCATTGGTTTCTAAACCTTTCTTTAGTGAACAACGTGTTAAACCTTCAGACTTATGCAAGGGTCCTACTCAGTGTGCGAACGTGCTACCTGGGTTTCTTTAACGCTCTGTAATAGAGTGATGACTAATTTCTGATAGCTATAGAGTTGACATTTTCAAGGGGGGAGGAACAATGTTTGGGGGCACAAGCTGTGATTTTCTTTGGAGCCCCTGAAGCATGGCTTAGAGGAAGGCCCAACTGTAGGTGCATAGTTTCTGTTGAGATGGTGCTGCCAAATGTCACTTAGGGACAAACAATAGAATCCTTACCTTGAAATAACTTGGAATGCAAAGGAATGTTCTCTACTGTGGAATCAAATTATCGCCCACATTAGAATTATGCACCCAGAGGCTATTCACCTACTACATAGAGAGGAAGCTGCAAAGCCAACACGGGCTTGAGGAGTACTTGCGCTTGATGTCATAATGGCATGGCATGGACGTGTGCTGCAGCAGACAGCACCCCCAGAACTCAAGATTAAAATTTCAGGGAATGCCATGGACGGCCATGGCAAACTGCTGTAGTTTAGAATCGTTTTCTCCATTACAGATTTCATTTAGACTTCCAGAATCTAGCCACAAAGAGGGGATGCCCAAAATGGGGCAACATTCTTATGATCAGCCACATACTAATATTGCCTTTGCTCCATGTCTTTACATTATTTCATTTTTTAATATAAAATCATAAAATGTGGTATCACACTTTATAACCTTTATTAGTTATTTACTCTGCAGTCTTAATACAATGTTATTGTATTACTGTTATGGCAAGAATGATTAGATTTTTTTTTCCTCGGAAGACTTATATGTATAGAAAGACAGATGTTGTTTTCTCCCTTGACACATGAAACAGAAGCATAGAGAATTTAAAAAAGTTGTCTCCCTTCACGTGTTATGTGAGTTTGAGAATTGGTACCAGAGCTCTCTTCTGAATCTTCACCCACTGCTCTTTCTAGGAGACTGTGCTCTGTGGTTTCCATTCTGTATATGGCACATGGACATGGGGTACCAGTTAAAACTTTGGAAATAGTTTTATATACCATCCTGTGTATAGGCCTTGGAGTCAAAACAATTGACTTGAAATCCTGGCTGTGCTACCATTATCATGTAGTCATAATGTCACCAGGAAAATCACTTAACTTCCGAACCTTAACGTATTTAGTGTGATATGGGACTCATTGAGGCCAATTCTCAGAACTATTGTGAAGATGACAGCAGATAAGGCATGCAAAGCTTACAGTAGATATGTAATAAATGTCATTTCCCTCTCTATTCCTTCTTCCTAAATATGATTGTCTGGTGGGGGGGGGCGGGAAACAGTCTTTGAAATACTTCTCTATGGTGAGCATATAAAGCTATATCTTCAAAATGGTGGAATTTTTTTCTCTCACTTTTAGAGAAAAAAATTGGTACTTGTCAAATCTCAAATACAGTTATATAAACCTTTATTAGAGAATACTTCCAATCTTATATTTTATTTGACAATGAAAAACAGTAATAATGTGAAATATTTTAGGCGTCTTTGTTTTTGTAAAGAATTGTGTTCCATCATGCCAAGAAGTTGGTTCATTTGTGTGGATAAATTTTTCAGTGCCCTCAAAACTGTTGAGAAATGGGTGGTGTGCTACTGACATCATTCTTCCCATTCACTAGTTTGAGGCCCTTTTCTGTAAGTTTGTTCTGTAAAATAGCAAGTGACTTCATTACCCACTTCCACGAAGTCAGAAATTCTAAAATCTAGGAGTTAAATCTCACCCAGAGTTGCTGCCTGCTGGTGTGGAAAGCAAGTCGCCTCTCAGATGTCTGAAGAGTTGGAAGATCATGGTGAGCCTATCACATCTAACCCACAGTGACGGGTGATTGGCAGCATAACAGCTGAGCGACAGCCATTTGGCCAGAAGTTCAAACCTCAACACGAAGAGCCATAGCAGGATCGCGGCTTGATTTGCTGTGGCCATGAAGTCTGAATCACCAAGCACAGAGGCAGAGGCAGAGGTGACAGCTGGTAACCATTCTCGTCAATAAAGTTGTGACGGTTGAGATGTACAAACAACCAGAGCTTGCTAATTTCATAGACTTTGAGCCAAGTGCTTAGTGTCAAAACCAGCTATGGTCAATAATGCAAATGGTTTTGAAGGG
This sequence comes from Talpa occidentalis, assembly GCF_014898055.3. Lineage (NCBI taxonomy): Eukaryota > Metazoa > Chordata > Mammalia > Eulipotyphla > Talpidae > Talpa > Talpa occidentalis. The sequence continues at coordinate 101,384,821 of NW_023603184.1, forward strand.
TCCCTCATCAACAGCAAGGCTCTCCCACCAGCCTCTTTCTTTCTAAAGGGTTACAAGTGATTGGATCCTCCTTCCCAGAAATAATTCAGATTATGGAGGAGGCTTTATCTTTTTACTTTTCAAAATTCTGGTAACCATTTAAAAGTCAGATTTATGAGATACAGTTTACAAACAGTAAAATTCAAACAGTTGTATAAAAACAGAGACATACAGTCAGATAACTGACTCCATAGTCAAGAGAAAGGACATTTCCAGAAAGTTTCCTATGTCCCTTTTGTCATTTACTCCTTCCATACACTCAGCTCCTGGCCACTGCTAGTGGGGTTTCTGTCCCTGTAATGTTGCCATCTCAAAAAAGTCTTATAAATGGAGTCACATGGTATGTAGCCTTTTGAGTCTGGCTTCTTTCACTTAGCATCATGCATATGAGATTCACCCATGTTCTGTTTAACAGTGATTTGTATTTTTTTTTTCATAAATCTGTGGGTTTATTTCTGGATTTTCTATTTGATTCCATTGGTCTGTGTGTCTGTTCTTGTTCCAATACCATGCAGTTGTTTTTTTTTTACGTTTCTATGTGATTTGTATTTTTTCATTGCTTAGCAGAATTCTAGTATATGTATCCACAGTTTTATCCATGACCAGCTAAAGGCATTTGTTTATAGTTCTTGGTGATTATGATTAAAGTTGCTGTATTCAGAAGTTCATGGTTTCAGAAAAATTGATAAAAAGGTGAATAACCTGTGTTATAGGAAGCCTGAGCTGTCTGAAACACAATGCTAGAGTTGAAAAGTGTTTCCTTTTTGATTAGCCAACAGAAATCCTTGTTTCTCTACATTGTATATACTTTTTCATAATAATTTACAGTTATTGAAATAATTTACATTTTATAATAATTTATAAAAAGTTCACTTACCTTATTCTGTAATTGCCATAATAATCCTGAGAAGAAGGCTCAGAATCTCACCCTATTTTTATGGGCGGCAGCCAAGAAACCTCCCTCTAATCTAGACTGTCTAACTCCTCATCCGCTATCCTTCCCCCCAAAAAAGCATTTTTAGAATATCCTGCCTGTGCAGATCATTCTGCTAGATACAAAAACAACTAATGTTTTTCCTCCTTTAAGAAGGCACAGTCTGATATCTTATGTTGTCAGGAAAATGTTAATTAAAACAGTGAGATACACTGCATTCCTATTAGACTGGCTAAAATCTGTAACACTGACAGCACCAGGCTGGTGAATGCATTGCTGGTTGAAATGTAAAATGGTTCAACCACCTTGGAAGATAGTTTGGTGGTTTCTTACGAAGCCAAACATACTCTTACCGTATGATCCGGTAATTGCACTACTTGGTATTTACCCAAAGGAAGTTGAAAACTTATTTCCATACAGAGACCTACATATAGATGTGTAAGGCAGCTTTATTCATAATTACCAAAACTTAGAATCAATCAAGGTGTTGTTCAGTGGGTGAATGAATCAATAAACTATGGTACATCCAGACTATAAAGTATTATTCAGCACTGAGATGGAATAAGCTTTCAAGCCACTAAAAGATGTGAAGGAATCCTACATGTTTTTTCAAAGTGAAAAAAGCCAATTTGAAAGGGCTAGATACTCTATGTTGACATCCTGATAAAGGCAAAGTTTTTACTGAAGACAGTAAAAACATCAGAAACACGAAGAAGGTAAATGGAACACAGGAGAATTTTATGGCAGTGAAAATAATCTGTGTGATGCCATAATGATAGTTACATGTCATTACACATTGATCCAAACCCATAGGCTATGCAATAAGAGTTTTTGTAAACTACGAGCTTCATAGGTTCATCAATTGTAACAAATGTACGCCTCTGGTGGGAATGACAATACAGAGGAGACTGTTCCTATGTGAGAGTAGGGACCACATGGAAAATCTCTGTACCTTCCCCTCAGTTTTGCTTTGAAACTAAAACTGTTCAAAACACAATTGTCCTACAGGGAAAATGAGGGGCAGTCTCAAATAGAACCAGGACTGACACCTGCTGCAATCTTCAGAGGAGCAGTAAGTCAGAGCCAAGTAACACAACCACAAGAAATCAATCTATGAAACTGCCTCAAATCCTTTCTTGGAAGCAGGGCATAAATTGTAAGAAATAAATCCAACCTGAGTTTGATGGGAGTCAAAAGCGAACAGGCCAACAGTCCCTGGATACCTGAAGGGAAGGGGAATCCCCAGACAGTGATGTTCCAGGGCAGGCAGGAAACTGATTTCTAGGGTAAGGGAAAACCTCCTTCCTTAGCTTCCAAGTTAGAGAAAGCAATTACATGGCAAAACTCTTTGAACTCTGTCAAAGTTTGACTACGATAATGACTGGAATTAAGTACTGAAGAATCAAAGTAGGAAAATGGTCTCGTAGGCCTAAAATTACCAGATTTGTTTTGTGTATGGAGGAGGAGGCTGGGTTTTCTGATGCGGTTGTAGGCGGAAAACATGTCAGTGACATTCTTTAAGAAAAGACTTCAACTTTCTCAGTGCAACTTTTGGTGGTATTTGCCTGTTGGACCTCCCGCAAGTTGGCATCTCTGTGTTCTGATAAGATAGCTGTTGACCAGCTGTCACTCCAGCCAGAAACCACACTGGCTCTTTGTGCAGCTGGCCAGAAGCAGTTAGGAGGGAAGGCTGGGCTTTGTGCCTCCTCTGTGTGTGCCTTCTCCGCTAGGTAGAGGAGGCACTCTTTGCCAAGTCCATCATGAAGGTCGGTAGCAAAGTTTACCCAGCCCAGGTCATCAGCCAGGAAATCTACTCAGATTGTGTCCCTGCTGAAAACAATGTTTGGGTCTGTCCTTTGCCTCGGGCGGAGGTTGAGGGCGGGGGTAGGGTATTCCATGCCAGACCAGGTCAGAGCCTTCTACTGCAACTGATCTTTGAGGCCCTTTGAGACTCAGGCATGTGAAAGAAATAAAGTCTGAATTTTTACTTTCATTTATAAAGAAAAAAAAAACAGATTAGGGGAAATGATTGTTAAATGTTTAAATAAATGGAGTTACATCTTTTAGTATTTAGGAATTCACACTTTAGGGCAAAACTACCTGGTTTGAACCCTGACTCTGCTATTTCCTAGCTATATAATTGTTCAGCAAGTCATTTAACCTCCCTGTGCCTCAATTTCCTTACCTATAACTTGGGAATAATAGCAGTCTTTACCTTTTAGAGTTATTGTGGGATTAAATTAGTTCATTTTTGTAAAGGTCTCAGGAAAATGCATGAAACATAACCTATACATTTGTATTTGTTAAATAAGAATAATGGCTATTTCCTTGGTTCTTGTTCCTAATTTTTCTCCCCCAGTATCTAATCTTTTTCTTCTATTTTAACCTTAAGCCCCTATCAGCTCCTCCTCCTCATGTTTCCTAGGACTACGTTAACAAATTTTGTAGCTTAAAACAACAGAAATTTATTCTCTCATGGTTTATGAAGCCAGGAGTCCAAGATTAAGGTGTCAGCAAGATGGGTTTTTATTGGAGGCTCTGAGGGAGAATTCTTTCCGTGCCTCTCTCCTAGATTCTGGTCATTTCTGAAAATCCTTGGCACTCCTTGGCCCATTACTCCACTCTCAATGTCACATATATTCACTGTGAGACACCACATGGCCTTCTTACAGGTCTCAAGGTACTTTCATATCTTTTATCTACTTTTATCCTTACTCTGTATTAGAATGCAAGTTCCATTGGAGTAGAGACCCTGCCTCCTTCTGTGGAGTCTGGGGCAGCTGGCATTACTTAGCCTGGGAAGCTCTACTGGGCCACCTTACAGGAATGGGGAGAGACATGGTGCCACCAATCTGGGTGTGAGAAGGTGAGGCTTGAGGTAGGAGAGTCACCATAGAGGGAGAGGGAAAAGATGGGGCAAAAAAATTCCATTTGAGGAAATGAAAATGAAAAGAGATTGAAATCCCCAAAATCATTATATCTAGGAGTACTCTCTAGTTATACAGAATTAGAAAAAGCGAGTCAGAAAGAGGTACAAGATGAGAGGAAAACAAGATCTATATCACAAGTAAGGGACAGAGGAAATGGGAAAGTTAGGGGTGACTGCCTCGGGGCAGAACCTGCAGTGTCGTCTCTGTGCGGCATAGAGGTTCTGCTGCCAAGTGATTGTGTAGGGGTGGAGAGGAAATTTCCCCACACCCCTCTGGATTCTTCTCCAATTGGTCCAGCAATCAAATTAACAACAGAGTTACTGGAAAAGAGAACAAATTTACTACATGTGTATGGAGAGTCTACATGCATGCAAATTCTAAAGTAAATGGGGTTAAATGAAGTATTTAACCTGATTTAAAGTATAGAATAGGGGCCAGGGCCCCAAGGAGAGAGGAGGGGACTCACTTGACAAAAGGAACAGATGTTCTGTAATGACATCTTTGCCCTGTCAAACATACAGCTTTCTCAGATTGAAAGGTTATTTCTGGAGATAATCATAAATCATAAATTGGAGATAAACCCCCCCAAATTGGATAATGCCCTCAATTTTCATTCTTCTAGATAGTTGAGGGACTGGTCAAAATTTCCTCCTGAGCTTGCGGGGCCTTGATTGACTTCAGCTCATAGTAATCTACTTGCCAAAGTAACACATCTTGGGAAAGCCTGCTTTAGATGTCTTGGGGAGGTCCATCCTTCAGTTTCTTCTAAAACCCAGGGATCTGGGGCCTTCCTGGTGGTGCAGGGGTTAAAGACAGCTCTGTGAAGCACTCACCAGTCATTGCAGCATGAGTTTGATCCCCCGCCCACCAGGTAGCAACCCACATGGAGAAGCCGACCTCTCCTGTCTTCTGGCTGCTCCCCTCAGCAGTGCATTTCAGGCAATCTGCCTCTTCTGCTCCCCACTCTGTCTCTGGTGAATCCTCTCACTCCCTGCAGCTCTGGCCTATACCCCAGTTATTGTATGCATAAATAAATAAATCTTAAAAAAAACTAAAAAAAATAAAACCAAGGGATCCAGTTGAGAAGAATCTGCCCTCTCCAGATACCTGAGTATGTGATGTTGGAATATCTTCAACCCATCTTGGCCTTGAGGGTCATGGAGAATGGAAGAACAGTTGAGAAAGTTAGGAAAATGTCTTTGGTATTTTCCAATCATGCCATCAATAGTTGGGTGTTTATTAATGTGAACTAAGCTAACTGATTGATGAAAAGCTACAGTCTTGATGGTCCTCAACTAAGAATATTGTGTAGCCTGTTTGTTCTGTGACAGCATAATTGGTTGTCTCCATCTACAACCATCAATGAACTGGGCTGCAGGACAAAAGGAAGGGAAAGGCATGGTGAAGGACAGAGAGGTAGGGGGAAGGAGAAGACTTTGCCCCCTTTTTTGTTTTCCTGGTATATACTGAAAAAGTAATAAGGACGTCATCCACTTGTCCAATCAGGAGCTCTGGCCTGGTGCACTTATGGCCTCTATCACCCAGTTCCCTATTAGACTAATGTGATCAACGAGATGGAGAGGTTATCCAGATTAACCAACGTCACCAAGCTTGGCAGGAGTCTAGCCAGGACAGTTATTAATTATGCTCCCTACATTTAATGTCAAAAATAAACACCAATTAATGAAGCTCTTTGGAGCTTCAAACCATAGCAAGAATGTGGGTTTCCCTAACCACACTGTATCATCCAGTTAGGTGATTCATCTACGCGTGGGAGCAGAGTGCTGAGAAGCTCCTCCTTTGTTTCATTCCCCAGTGCACCCTTCAAATCAAAGCAGTGATCTGCATTCCGCTGTCAACCTGGGCACCAGGGCAAGTGCCTGGTGACCACAAAGGTGGGGTTGTTAGAGGTTTGGGGTGGTGCCCTGCATGCACACATTCCAGAGGAGATTTCAGAACTGGAGGCAATCACCCTCATCAATAAGGATCCTTGTCACTTTTGTTTTTTTTAACAGGTGATAGCTGATTAAATTCAGGGGTGGCCTTGCAGGGGACCTTGAATGGTGACTTCGCAGAAGGGAAGAATAGACAGAGATCCTCTCAGCTCCTCTGCAGCTGCCCACTCTGCCACTCACCTGTTCACTGGGGAAACTGGTCTAGTTGCAGCTCTCCTTACCAGCTGCCTTTCCTCAACTCTTAGAGCAGACGCTAACATGTTTCTATTATTTACTTTAAGACTCAAAGCTTAGTTTCTCAGGAAGATCTTTCTATGATCCTAACATTGGTACATAAACCTCAAACTGATAGAAAACATTAATGGGAGGAAGGAGCACCCCAGACAGGAAATTAAAACTTGAGTTTCTGGTTTAAGCCCTCCATTAAATTATTGCCAAATGAGAGACTTGGATTAAATCAGTTCTTTTACGAACATTTCTTAAATATTGAAATCTCCTTTTCTTACAGTTTGAAGGTCCCTGAACTTTTGCCTGAAGAAGAAGATACAATTTGTTTAAATATGTATTTTAATGGTAATGCTAGGAGGAGTTGCCCTGGATTTTACAACAAAATTTACAATTTTCCTTCCAAATCCAGCAGTTGTGTTTGGACACTTCTAGCTGCTTTGGAATCTGTCATCTAGCCTGTTTCAAGTAAATACAGAACTGGAGCTCTCCTGGGGGTAAGAGGTTAGCAAGTGAGAGGAATAGAGAAAAAAGGGGGAGCTCAGGAAACAACAGTGTTTCTTGAACTTAAGGTTTGAGTTGGAAGCACTTTTCGTTTTCCAAAGAAGGAAGTGCAGCTGTTAGTGCCCTATGATCTAGACTGTCTCCCTAGCAGACGTGACAAGTAGGAGGTCCTCCAGTTGTAATCAGCACACAGATGTGTTTGGCCAAACATCATATGCTTTTTAAAAAAAAACTTTGAATTCTTTAGAAGGAGTGTGCTTTCTCTGCCCCACCACAACCACACACTCTCCACTCTCTCTGCCTGACACTTCGCACATTTATGTTACCTAGTGGCCCCAAAGGGGATTTGAATTTGCATTGCCTGCTATTGTCTTTTTCTTTGTTTTTCCCCTTTACAGCCAAATGCTATTCCTTCTTATTTCAAAATGACCCAGTGAAGAATCCCCTCAAATTTCCTGGGAAATATAAATAAATTATAGAATTTAGTCCAACTTTGGAAGTATTTGACTCCTCTAGAGAAGTTCCTCCCAATAGTGCTTTATTTCCTTAGAACAGAAGATAGAAACACTTCTGGGAGTAAAGGAGACTGTTGTCTTGAGAAGACTCCATTGTCAACACATACCCGTACCTCAAGCCTGGTATTTTGTGAATGTTTCTGCTATATAAGGTCATCATTTAATTTTTTTCAGCCATGTCACTGGTTTAATTCTTTCAAACTCATCCGTTCATTTAGAATGAGTCACCCTAATTTACTTTTCTGTTTTCCTCCACATCTCCATGTAGGGTAAATGAAGTTGATCAGGTTTTTTTCACCATTGGCCTCTGTAGCTAGCACCTGTGGTTTTGATTGTGTGAATGTAGAAGGTACGTGGATGTGGGGCATGCTCGATTGTGAACACCTGAGCCTGGGTGTGTGCGCTTGGACAAATATGGACACCAGTGCGTCTGAGAGGGGCTAAAAGGTCAGCATCACCCTGGGGGAGAGGCCTTAAGTTGCCTCTCTCTGCTGGCTTGTTTCCCCTGCTTACTCAATTCTCTTTCAAATCGCTAGAACCATTGGTGAACCTATCCGGCCTGGGTTGCAAAACACCCACTTCTCCAATCGCCTTATGTAGCAATTTGCCAAAGAGATACAGGTGATTCCAACTATTATCAGGACATAATAATATTTTACAATTTTGGATGTTGTTTTAAACGCAATGATTTGATGACCTCCTTATTTTTAAAAACTTTTTTGATTGAAGTTTACTTGACATGCAACATAATATTAATTTCAGGTGTACAACATAACGATTATTTCCTTATTTGAGTTTGTCTCATTACTCTGACCCAAATCCTTCCTGCTCTTCGGGCAGAGCTGGGGAATAGAGAAGCAGATTTCATCTAAGCTTTATTAAGAAAATTCTGTAAGTTTCTGTTTGGTTTTTATACTTCAAATAACTCAAAAATCAATATTTTGATGACTGAAGTGTAAATGAATGAGGAACATGGAATAAGTTTTCCCTTCAGTTACATGAACAGAAATGTTGTGGGTTTTTATCACAAAGCCAAGCTGTAGGGTAAGTGAAAAAGTATCAGGCTTTTCTGCCCTCCCGCCATTAGGATTGATGATGAATCCTTGTGGTCCTAAATGCATGCCTGATGGCGGGCACCTGGAGTAGGGTCTGGGCATGCGTAGATGGGATTCACCTGGGTTGAGAGACAGGGCTTATAAGGGCAGCATCACGGGCACGCCAGGAGAACCATGAGAACAGCAGAGAACAAGGCCACCAGAGAACGCTGGAAAGCCCAGGTGGAGTGAAGACTTGCTGAGGGCTGGGAGGCCTGCCAACCTCCCGGCCCCCCAGCACCCCTACCTGCCGTGTACCTGGTAACTCCCAATAAAAGCCTGAAAAGCCACTGAGGGCTCCAGGACTCCTCCTTTACCCTGTCTGCTCAGGTCATAGAGATTCTGCACTCCATCCCTTCCTGCCGCTACACAAGCAAAGGAACTGGGGACATCTGCTAAGCTCCAGGGAAAGGTGTCGATGTGTCCTCTCCTGGTGGTGGACATGGCACCTTCATGAGGAGAGTCCCAGCTCAAAGGAGCTTGGTGGTCTTTTCTGGCTTTCCTTGTACTTTTTCCTCTCTGAACTGCAAGTTAACTGCTATTGCTCCTTTTCATACTAAGAATCTCAAAGTAGGTGCAGACAAAAGCAGTCTCAGTTGTTGTAGGGTAAAGAAAATGTCAGGCTTTTCTGCCCTTCCGCCATCAGGATAGATGGTGGATCCTTGTCCTGAATGCATGCCTGATGGCGGGCACCTGGAATAGGGTGTGGGCATAGGTAGATGGGATTCAGCTGAGCTAAGACTGTGCTTTTAAGGGCGGCGTCACGGGGGGACGCCAGCAGCACCAGCAGCAGCAGCAGTAGCAGTAGAAGCAGCAGTAGAAGCCGAAGCTGAAGCCGAAAGAAAAGCCAAGAAGCAGCAGAACCAACGCCAGAGAGCCCAAATAGAGTGAAGACTTGCTGGGGGCCTGGGAGGCCTGCCAGCCTGCCAGCCCCCCAGCCAGCACCCCTGCCTGCCATATGCCTGGTGAACCCCAAATGAAAAACCTGCAAAACTACTGAGGACTCCTCCTTTACCTGGTCTGCATGGGATCTGAAAACCTGCACCGTGGCCAGTCCTGCCCTTACAATTGTCCATAGGGGCAATACCATCTGGGCTTTGTCCATGGGTGGTAGTGTTGGTGCTGCTGATTGGGCCAGAGAACAGTTTAAAAATTATTTGTGTCAATTTTCTTTCTTCATAAGGAAACAGATACTTGTGTTCCTGAAGTGAGTTCTTTTTTCTTTTTATGTCAAGTCTTGCTTTTATGTTGCTTATCACAGTATTACAAGTATGAGGCAAACAGTGTTTAAAATCTCCAGGAGAGGAGAAACCTGCCTGATCCTCTAATTGGAGATTGCCGATGAAGGGATGGTGGTGGTGGGAATCAGTTTTAATGAAATTCTAAAAAGCTATGGTTATTTTTCTTGATTTCTGGTTCCTTCCTCCCCTACCTTCTTTTAAAATTCTCATTTCACTGTTTAGTCAAAATGGTTTTTGTGTAATAGTAAAAATGTAATGATGTTCCATTTAAGTTTTGTAACAATAACACCAAAAACAGATGGTCTTATCTCCTACTGAAACTCACCGAATTATATTTCTTCTACATGAGGACATTTATGTCCAAGTAACCAAACTAATATAGAATCAGCATGCTCTTCTCAGAACAGACAACACAAACCCAATTTATTTTCATTTCATTTTTTGCAATGCCTTTGTTACATGTCCGACTATCACTTCAACTTTTTGCATTTTATGCATCTTCCAAATTTGTAGATTATTTTTGTTCATTGTTTGGATGTTTGTAGATCATCTAAAATAGGAATTGTAAGTAGGTGTAGAGGTTTTTTCCCTAGCTTAATTGATTGGTAGTGACTACATGGAACTATGGTTCTCAGCACTGGCTGTGCATTAAAATCATCTGGGGAGTTTTTAAAAATTGATGCCAACCCCACTCCAGGTCAATTTCAGAATCTCTGGGAGCTGGACTCAAGTATATTCAAAATCTTCCTGGGAATTTCTAATATACAGCCAGAATTAAGAATCTGTGGCCTTGGGGTAGTGTCTCTCAAACTACAACATGAATCCAAACTCTTCTTCCTATCTCTGAATTTTTTCTTAGGCCTCTAAATACTTGTTCTTTTCTCTCAGTTCTGAGGGACTCCATTGACCATAAAAGCAGTCCGCAAGCAGGATCCAACAATGGCAATGTAGAGGCTTCAAGCAACACTCCAGCTGTTTCTGAGAAAAATCGGTGAGTCTTAATCTAAAAGCTTTCCCAGTCTTAATTCAGGGACTCTGTTCCAATGGCCAGTGAAACAGCAGTACTTCATTGACTTCCTGTTCTTCAGGGAAGCCTCATATCCTAGTTCCCTTCCAAAGAGGTTTGCAGGCCCTGTCACATATATCACCAGGAGGAGCACACAATTGCAGGAAGGAGGAAATTACAACAAAGGAAACCTCTAACTAGAATGAGACTTGCCTTTATTTTCCCCCAAATTGATTGTGAGGAATTTCATTGAAAGTTTATTCCAGGATTTGGAGAAAGAAGCAGAGCATTAGAAATTGAAATTTCTTTGTATTTTTTCCACATGGAGAAAAAGGTGATCTTGATTTGTAATTTTTTTTAAAGATTTATTTATTTATGCATACAAGAGCTGGAGTACAGGCCAGACATGCAGGGGATGAGAGGATTCACCAGAGACAGAGTGGGGAGCAGAACAGGCAGATTGACTGAAGTGCACTGCTGAGGGGAGCAGCGGGCGAGTCAGAGGAGGTTTGCTGCGCCATGTGGGTTTCTCCATGGCTGGCCGGGGATCGAACTCGTGCTGCAGAGGCTGCGGATTGCTTCACAGTGTGGTGCTTAACCCCTTGAGCCACCAGGGAGGCCCTTGATTTGTAATTTTTTAGAAATAACTTTTTCAGACTGTTATTAATGTTTTTGAGACATAACAAATTAAATTATCCATATTTCTCTACTGGTCTCAAATTTTTGTTAGACTATTTTAAAGTAGACTACTATTCCTAAATAGTGACCATCATTTAAGAATACTTAAGGAAATATTATAGACCTAACATTACATATTAGAATAACAAAATTTAGGATTTTTGGTGCAGCAGAAACACCACTAAAGTTGGCAAGTGGAAGATTTGCGTTCTGGTCCTAATGCTAACATTTCCAGCTGTCTGACCTTGGGCGAGTCAATGAACCAGTTTGCCAGTGGCTCCAGCCCTGGCTGGTTTTCTTCAAGCTCAGCTGATAGCTAACTTTGCTTAAAATATCAGGACAGTTCTGTGAGCACCTTCACTTCCTTTTCCTCCTCCTCAGAATCTCTCCGTATCTTCAGCTGTACTGTCTTCCTTTGCTCTCATCTTAAGAGAACACAGGTCCTCTTCCTCGCAAAGGCTCACTGCCCTGCAGGCCGTGCCACCTATCTGTTAGCCCAACTCATCCTTTCACACTGTCTCTCTCTCTCTGCTGCCTCTCTTTTCTTTTTACCTTTTCCCATTCTAACAGAAGTCTAATCTTAGCCCTGCCTCTGCTGCTACTTGCTTTACCATTAGACTTTCTCAGACTACCATCTAGGTCAACCGCCTTATTCCTTCACCAAGCCCACTCTCCTTAATTGTGAAATCTGATCAGTGCCATCACTATGCCCCTATAACTGTCCTTGGGAAGCTCATCTCCCAGTCTCTAGAGCCTCTTCATCATATCCTATAGCATTCAGTTCTGAGGCTACGCTCTCCTTAAATTATGGGCGTCTGTGCTACACCTCTTCAAGTTCTTCCTCCAAGATGTTCCTTAGCCTCTGTTTTTTCTGGCATCATTCTCCTTTTTAACCCACCTGACATCCCAGGCAAATCTCAGTTTTTATGAAAGAAGTTTTCTTCCTTTTCAGTCATTGGGTGGTGGCAGCAACAACATGATCCAGATTTACTAATTGATTATATGTCAGGACTCCCCTGCCCCATGGATTGGAGTCCCATTTTCCCTCTGAGTTTGATGGTCACCCCCATATCCCATGAATCAACCAGGGGGTAAAAGGGAGGAAGTCTTGGAAGGAAGCAAGATGGACAAAAAGACGAAAGCTGAGTTGTACCCATGATGATGCCCTCAGAAGCACGTAACAGAACCTCCAACCAACAGATCCAAGGGTCCTGCCTGCAAGAGGCCTGAGATAGAAGTTCTTGTGCTGGAGTAACTGCTTGTGGAATCATCAAGGACATAGGCTCTTTCTGTCTCTCTGCTCAGTACATCAGTGATGCCCCCACTGTGTTCACAAGGTGGCTAAAGCGGTGCTAAGCATCACTTTCTCACATGGAAATGTCCAAAGCAATTAAGAAAGGATGAAGTCCCTCTCCATTTTTCAGATAGGAAACCTTTCCCACAAGTCCCCGACACTTCCCTCATACCTCATTGGTGAGAATTTGCAGGCAGACCTCTGCAGGGGAGTCTCATGTGAGGTTGGGAAAGTGAGCGTCAGCATTTTCGCTCCTATAAGAAAGAGGAAGGAAAGAAGAAAGGATTTGGAGGAGGAATCAACAAAGTATGCTTAGAGCCCTGAATGGGTAATGATGGGAGAAGATAGGTACCAGGGAAAGATGAAGAAAAGGTAAAATCATAAGGAAGAAATGACAAGAAATATTGCCGAGAATAAGAGTGACAGGGACAGGTTGAAGTCACCTAACACTTCCTGCAATGCCAGGTCTTACCCAGAATTGTCTTGTAATTTCACAGCAGCCTCTTGAGCTGGCATTTCTTATTCCATGCTATGAATAAGTCAATCAAATCAGGGGAAGGCAAATGAAGTTAAGTCCTAAATGCTGGCCCAGAACCAGGACTGGTGTGGAGGTATCAGATTTACCTACTCCAGCCCCCAATCTGAGACAGTCACCTGTGTCACATAGAGAATAAGTGGCAGATCTAGGGGTTTGAATCCAGATATTTTATCTCCAACAATAATAGGAATTAATAATTCATACTCCTTAGCAACTTCCTGGACATTGTGCTAAGTGTTTTACATGCTATGCTACTTAGTCCTGCAACAACCCTATACATTTTTTAATTCTGATACTAGTAAGTAATTTGCCAATGTTACTTAGTAAAGCAAAAGGGTCAGGGTTTGAACACAGACTGTCTGATGCCAGAGCCCACATGTTTAGCCAGTATATCTATTGGCTCTCCAGGTTCTAAACCCCAAATGCTTACCTCCAGGTTTTTCTACTATATGTTGTCTACAACTGTCATGGCAGCAAATCTTAAACTATAATCAGATAAGGAATAAACTCTGATTGGCCTAAAACTGTCATCCTGAAACTGGTGGAGAAAATTCCATTACCAAATTCTTGGGAGAAAGCCTACAGCCTCATGAAAAAAGTGCTCCCATCTGTGCATGAAAGGGTGGGATTAACTTGGCTGGGAAGAAGGAAACCTCAGGTTGCAAGTACAAGTCAGTGGTTGGTGAGTTGCTTCTCTGCTCCACTTCCTACATGAGCCTGTTACTGTGCACAGTGAATGACAGAATGGAAATAGTCTTTTATGTCCTGGGACTTTGTTCCCATGATGATAATCCTCTATTTTAATGCTGATAAGTACAATAGTGAGGATTATGCCCTTTAATTTAATTTGGCCTGCATATGGCAAAGCTCTCACAAGGCTTTTGATATTCTTTAGCTCAGCTAGCCTGTTGTTGTATTAAAAAAGAAGCCCCTAAGAGGGAGACAGGAGATTGATAATGGTGGTGCAGATGTTTTTACCTAGCAGCTTGTAACATGCCCCCAGAGAAGCTGCTTCACTGTGGGCCACTTCAGTGAGGATTCAGACTCAGAGTGATGGGAACCTTCGTGACTCAGGCAGCTCTAGGGGAGCTGGCACCTCGCAGGAGGGGAAAATGAGCACATATTTCTCCCATGTGTCATCCTTGCAGCTCTAAGGCTTGAAGCCAGTTGGGCTGACCTCAGAATTGATGAGCCAGAGAACAGCCTCCCAGCCGGGGCTGACTGTGGGCCAGATTTTCATGTGGGCTGTGAAGTACAGATTGCCACATATCTTGACAGACATTCTGAGTGATGAAGGAAAGGGGTTGTCCTTACAGAAATACATGGCAGTGCTAAGATTGAGCAAAACAAAACTTTTCTTTATACATATCAGTATCAGGAAGACATTTCCTCTCCACCTTTGATGCCCATGCCAATTTTTCCTTTCACTTTCATTTCACTCCTTCAGGAGGCCTCTGCCCTATTACAAATTTCCTACCACAATTGGGAAGTTTCTACACTAGGGCATTAGAGACCTTGTATGGAACCAGCAGGGAAAGGCAGCATGGGGGGTGGGGAGTGGTTGGGGGGGGTGTGGGTGTGGTGGGGAGGGTGGATCAGGAGTGGTGGCCTTCTTGTATAAACTGCCTATGATAGGGTAGAACCCTGTGTTCTCTATTGTGGTAGAAAGAGAATAATCTTTGGTGACAAACCTGGGTTTAAATGCTTACAAATGATTAAATCTGGGGCTAGTTCCTTCATCTAATGCTGAAGTTCAGGATATACCTAAAGTGAATATTCGTGAAGATTAGAGAGAATTTATACAAAGAACTAACACCATTCTAGATACACAATAAATGTTCAATAAGTGATGACATCAAGCTGTCATGGTCATAGAAGTATTCGGTGGTTTTTAACATTCTTTTGTTGTCCTCTTTCTGTGTATCTGTTCATGCTATTCCTTCTGAATAGAATCCCCTTACCAGTTCTTTTTTTATACATGTTGATATTTTACCTGTCCTTCCAATCTTGCTCATGTGGCACCTTCTATAGGACCTTGAAGTGGATGAGGGCCAGCAGAAGACAATCATAGGTGGAGAAACAGAGTGAACCCTGACCCAGAGGTCTTCTGGGGGAGGGTGAGATGTCCAGTGAGATGAAGGCTGAGAATGGGTAAGAGTGACTTGATGCAGGGTGAACCATTTCAGGGAATAAGGCAGTGGAAAGCCAGGACATGTGAGGACTAAAAAGCTGCCCAAAAGATTTTGGACCCTATTCTATAACACAAAGATGTACACCCACAGTCATTGGGGGCGATATAGTCTGTAGACATATTTGGCATCTATAATGTTTTTATATTCTCATTAGTGTCCAATATACATAAATGGACTTCATTAAAAATTCAGATTTCTGATGGCTCTTGAAAAAGGAGCATTTCTAGCAGTAATCTGCTGGATCTGAGTAGAAGCTGTCTTCCATTGATACTTACTCATTGGCCTGTTTAACTCATAACACCAGTATGTGAATGTGACTCCAGATACTCTGTGCAGGGGTATCATGCAGGGAGAGGGAACAGTTTAGTCCATTGACTCTGGAAGCACTGTGCTTCTCTTCTAGACCCAGATATGTCCAACTAATTTGGTGACCTTGGGCAAGCTAAGAATATATCTAATGTGCCTATGGTTGTTGTGAAAATAAAACATAGGAAATATTTAGATAACTACTCAACATGTAATAAGTACAATCAGCTGTTGTTCTATATTCTCCTTGAGATAATAAACTCCAGGATTGAAGCTATATGTCACTTATTTCTCTATGAATTACCAGATCTAGAATCTTGAATCTTTAGTCATTATAGGTATAAAGTAAGAGTAGTTAGTGAGTGGATGAATGAATGTGTATTCCTTTAAATTTTATTTCTGGGCCTCCCCGGTGGCGCAGCGGTTGAGCGCTGGGTTGCGAAGCTGCCCGCAGCCTCTGCAGCACCGGTTCGATCCCTGGCTGCTCCCCGGCCATGGGAGGAGGGTCCCACATGGTGCGCAGACCTCTCCTGCCGCCCGCTGCTCCCCTCAGCAGTGTACTTCGGTCCTTCTGCCTGCTCTGCTCCCCGCTCTGGCTCTGGTGAATTCTCTCACCCTCCCGCGCTTCTGACTCTACCCAGTGCTTGTATAAATAAATAAAAATAAATCTTTGAAAAAAAAAATTTTATTTCTGTTGGGTCCAAAGCTAAATTTAATTACTTTGGTCTCAAAGTTTCCTACTTATCTTGACTTGAACTTAATAAGTTTTTTTTAAAGATTTATTTATTTTACATAAGAACTGGGGTACAGGCCACATGTGCAGGAGGGTAAGAGGATTCACCAGAGACAGAGTGGGGAACAGAACAGGCAGACTGACGAAATATACTGCTGAGGGAAGCAGCGGGCCCAACAGGAGAGGTCTGCCGTGCCATGTGGGACCCTCGCCAGCTGGCTGGGATCAAACCGGCGCTGCAGAGGCTGCAGACAGCTTCACAGTGCGGCGCTCAACTGCCTGTGCCACCAGGCCCCATAATAATAATTTTTGATGAACTATGAAACTGGTTTCCATTGTAACAAAATGGATGAAAGGCAATGTTGTTAACACAGTTTCATTTCTATGTAATGGATCTACCTTCCTATCTAAAAAAATAAACCCTGAGTTTGGAAAGATATTTAAGATGTATTTTCTTTAGAAACTTCGTCATTGGCAGGTAGTACCTATCGTGAATCTCTTAATTAAGGGTCAGTTGCCAGGAACCAGACATAGTGAAATGATGTTAGACAACTCCCACCCCCACATGAACTTCATACTTATAGGCAGTATTTTTATGTCTGGTGCCTCAGACAAAAATGGAATAGAAGTTTGGGCAGTTTCACATGAAAACCAATTTCCAGTATGCCCAGTGTATCTTATGACAGCTGAAGTTAGGATGCCACCCCACCAAGGCCTTTGATATTTAATAACCACATTCGCATGTGGATGTGAACTTTTGTGCTTACATTAATCTCTTCCTAGAAACACATTTGCTACCAACAAATGATGCCACCAGCAAATGGTGGCACACACCCTGCCAAGATAACCTGCAAGGGGAGGTTCTACTTTCTCCCCAGAACACTTGCACACATTTACAAAGAACTGGAGTCTAGTCACATTTAATTTTATTTGGAAAAAAATCATCTAAAAGTGATGTATTAAAGATTCTAAAAGTTGCTCTTTAACTTTGTACTTTAAGATGTTAGATGATTCACTTCTTTTTTATAAAAAGGTAATTTTTTTTAATATTACACCTCTGCTTTTTTTGAGAAATCTCAGTATCTTCTTAGCTATTTCTTTTCTCTCTCTTTCCTTTTGCTTTTTTTCTTTCCCTCCTACTTTCTGTCTATCTTGTTTTCATTCTCTCCTTCATCTTTGTGTCCTTATACAATTAATACCTACATCTCTAAAAGTTATGGTTTCTAATCTAGTTATGAAAAAGACAAGTTATTTTGACTATTTCATCATCGCTTGTCCCTTCCTACATTACCTATTTTGTGAGTGGACAAAATCCAATGCATTTTTTTTTAAGATTTTATTTATTTATACGAGAGCTAGGGTAGAGGTCAGAGGTGCAGGAGGGTGAGAGGATTCACCAGAGACAGAGCAGGGAGCAGAACAGGCAGATGGACCGAAAACACTGCTGAAGGGAGCAGCAGGCAAGACAGGAGAGGTCTGCTGCGCCATTTGGGTATCTCCCTGAACAGCCGGGAAACGAACCCATGCTGCAGAGGCTGCAGACAGCTTCACAGCGCTCCGCTCAACCTGCTGCACCACCGGGGAGGCCCCCAATATATCTGCTTTACTGTATCTCATCCAGACCTTAGCTATATTCAGATTCAGAATGAGTTTTTGACAAAAAAAAAAAAAAAAATCACTGCACATTGAGCCTATGTTGATAGAAAAAAAATTGAGAGAAGAAAATTTACCCAAGTTGGAAGTATTGCAAGAAACAAAATTTGTGTAATTTGTGTAAAATAAAAACTATATAGAAATGTTTCATTATTGACATTTAAGAAGCCTAGGTTCCAGTTCTAGAGATTAACTTTCACATTTCCATAACCGTATTTACTTTCATTTATTTATTTCATTTTCTTCCCTGGGTTGAAAGGAAAAATTATAGTGTTTCAATTCCAAGTGCATTTTGTGAATTAAAAGGCAGTTAACTCATACCTGTCGGACACAAATATGTATGCAAATTTCCCATTAACATTGCCCAGTCACTTAGATTTAAAAGGAACCTGAAAAGTATTTGTCACAGAAACTGTTGACACTAGTTACAGCACTCCTTTCTATGTACATTTGAAAAACTTCTCAGACTTGTCTCCTTGGTGAGTAGACAAAACAGGAGGGTTGAATATTTTTTCATCTGAATGGTATAGGTGGGGAAGACAGAGGAACAGAGATCTCTGATGAAACAGAGCTCTAACGACTACTGTGATTGGGAAATTAGATAATAAACAGTCCCTGGTACCAAGATTCTCATGGCCTAAGATCAACACAGTCTGGAGACATGGGCAGGAGTAGCCTTCTGAGGTCTGGCCTAGACCCTCCCTGGAGACCTCTTTGTGTCAACAAGAACAGCCAGTGCTCCTGGCCCATTCCCAGCACTCAGAGTGGGGCTATCATTTTTGTTTACTTTGCAAATATCTTAATGGGAAGTGGTTCAACACCACCTATGGGTTAATCTGAGTGCTCTGCTTGGCAGCTGTTCCCTCTGACAACCACATGGCCACACTTGGGTGGAGGGAGTCAAGGCTGACTGTTAACTATCCAGTGCCAGGTTGAGGCGTCTTTTGCTTGTTGGATTTACTGACTGGCAGGAAGCACCTTGTTGTCTTTTATTTTTAGTTATTCCTCCTGGGAGGGTAAGAATATTCTTTTCATATACAATTGTGCTTTCCCCTCCAAGGCAGAGTGAATAATTAAACATTAGTTTCACTAACATGTTATATACATTTAAGTTCTTTTTACCTAAGCTCCTTCTTACAGAATCTGAAGTTTGGTATTTAAAAGTGGTGGTATAATATATTAGAGACAGGAAAAGGATTTGGTCTGTTAGCCTGTGGGGAGGCCAAAGTTACGGGCCCTTTCTTCACCTGGGAGCTAATGAATTAAATACTGAATTTTGTAGAAGTCCCTCCTACTGTTCCCTTAATTTTCTACTTGCATCCTGAATTTGGCTTTCATTTGTCTTGACCCACGGGAGCGTTGTGCTGGGTGTCTTGCCCAAGTGATGTCTTTCTGGATCTGTCTCCACTCACATTGCACAAATCAGCTCGCTCTTTATTCTTTTCTCACTGGACTTGAGGCAGAATTGGATAGTTTCCACAAAACAGGTTAGGGATATTAGAGTATGACAGACTTATAGAAAGTTTCTAAGTGGCCCACTTTTCACAATACAAAAAGTTCCATTGACTGAAGCTCCTGCAACAAAGGTCCAGCTAAGCTCAGGAACAGTGCAGACTATTCCCTGTCCTTTCCTAAAGGTTTCTACACCTATTTGTAGGCTTGCCTGGTGGTTGAGCAGAGGTCCTACTAAACCTACTACTACTAAACACAAGATCTGGATGAGCTTACTTAATTTCTCAGAGCCTCCATTTCCTCATCTTTAAATGGCAAATAAAATGACACGGTATCTACCACATGCAAGTTAAATGACATATACAAAGTATAAGGCATCTCATCTGACACATAAAAACACTAGAAATAGAGTAATAGGGAAGTTACTGTTGAGGCATCTACCTTTCTTGGTATAATCTTGGTATATATATTATGCATTCTTTTCTGAAATATTTGTTTGTTACTCCCAACCTTTTAAAAATAACCCAATGCCAGACTGAGGACAATATCAAGTAAATAATAAAAAATTATAATGTAAGTCCTCCCTGGTGGTGCAGGAGTTAAATCTCAGCGCTACCATGCTCTTGCCACTGCCACCTGAGTTCAATGCCCAGCCAGGGAGCTTACCCACAGATAGCACAGCAGACCTCTCCTGTCTCGCCCGTTGCTCCCCTTAGCAGTGTGTTTCAGTAGATCCACCTGTTCTGCTCCCCACTCTGTCTTTGGTGAATCCTTTGACCCCCACACCTCTGGTCCAGACCCCAGTTCTTCTATGCATAAATAAATAAAAATCTTTTTAAAAAAAGAAGAAATTTTTTAAAAGAATATAATGTATTAAGTAAAATAGAATTAACCCAAATTGAAGGGAGGGAAGGAAGAAAAGGGAGAAAGGAAAGGTGTTAAGCTTTTCCTTGCAATAAATGTAAAATAATAAATGTAGAAGGAATGATAAAACTAGAGAACCACCATTTGACAACTACCAGAATAAGCATTGTTTCAAGCAAGAAACATCAATGGATGCTAAAACTAGCAAGTGAAAGTTCAAGGAATAACAAGCTTCTTTGTGTACTCTCAGAGTAAATCACCATAAGATACTTAATTATAAAAGGACCTTGGGGAAACCTAGCAGATACCACCTTAAACAAAGTTAGCCAGACCAGAAATTGGACAAAATGAGAAGAACACCCCATCACTTCAGTGGATTTCCTGTCATATGTGCATAACCTGAATTTAATCATAAGAAAAACAGCAGACAAACCAAACGGAACCTCTTCCAAAATGACCGGCCTAGAGGTTTCAGGATGACTGAGGAAATGTTCCAGATGAAAGAAACACGGCAACTGAATGCAGTATATGATGCAGGATTTTCTTTTTCTGTAGAAGACATCATAGGAAAAATTGGCAAAATATGAATACAGTCAATACATTGGATGATAGTATATAACTTAATTTCCTGACTTAGATCATTATAATGTGGTCATATAAAAGATACGCTGAAGTATTTCAGATGAGAAGATATCAGGTACAACTGGCAATCAAATGGCTTATAAAAATGGTGTGTGTTTGTATATGTGTATGGATTTAAGCATACAAACACCAAGAGAAGGTGTGAAGAGATAAGGCAAATATATATACTGACAATATTCAGAGAATCTGCTAAGAATATACAGAATTCTTATACTATTCGTGCATCTTTTCTATACATATAAAATTAAATCAAAATAAAAAATTAAGTTAGTGCTTCTTCACTCTCATGGATGGCAGTTCATCAGCCACTTTCTCTTTAACTGCTAATCATTCTCCACTCACACCTATAGCTCTATCCACATCAACATGTACGGTTTGGTGTCTGTCCTTGAGCTTCTCCACCGTGACATTGCTGTCTAGTCAACACTCACTGCATGCTATCTTGTTTCACTTGGGTGGGTGGGTTGTTTGTTTTTTTTTAATTCCCTAAAATGTTCCTCGCTACTCTCACACCCCCTCCCTCACCTGTCTTTGGGCCTCATCATGTTCATGGTTCACTTCATTTCATGGTTTCATGCTTCTCTTTTCCTGAACTGGACACTGCTCTCAGAATTAAAGGAGGAAAACAGTTAAATTTTGTCTTTTGGATGGGCATTGCACATAACAGCATCATCCAGGGAACATGATGTTACACTGTCTCTGTCCCTCTTACTTGAACAGGTCACATCGCCCCTCTGAGATTCAATTTCCCTAATTACAACATGAAAAAAGACATAGTAGATAGTCTCTGAGGTTTCCTTTGCCTTCACAAGTCTATGCCCTGGTCAAATCCAGCCTTTAAAGTGTTACAAAAAAGAAAGCCACTTTACAGAAAGGAAACCACTCCAGAGATGAGTCATCATCTTCCTTCTCTCTCAAGCCTGAAGCTTTCAAGTTCAGGAATTTGTCTTTCAGGTTTACAGAATTACAAAACATGTAACACATTACTAAGTATGTATTGAAATTTTATTTACAAATTCTGACCTGGTACACAGCTCTTAATTTAATCCTTTTAAAATTCTATTGTCTTATATTATTATTTTGTTCTGCCTGAAAGCTATATATGTAATCTTTTTTGCACCAGGTTGTGTTTTTATTTATATTATGCTGATGAAGAACAAGGGGCTGATTTCCCCCAGTTTGAATTGTTATACTATTAACAAATGGAAATGTAGGATATAGGATATGCACTTAAATTTGAATGTTATGTAAACAACAACAAAATTTTTAATTATGTCTCCCATGAAGTATTTGAAAAAGAATTTATATTAAAAATAATTATTGAATATTTACCTGGAATTCAAATTTAACTGGTTGTCCTGTTTCTATCTGGACACTACTCCCCACATACTTTAGAATTAATTTATCATGAATATGCATATCATGAGTGTATGCCATGACATGGTTGGTAAACTTTTACCAAGTCTTTACAGTAGTCCTGCCATCTCTATGTGACATGACGTGTAGTGTTTTTGCCTCTGGGAACTTTTGATTGAAAACAATTTCAAAGATAACAATTCTTCTTTATTAAGATCTTACTCAAATGTCATCTTCTGCAGCCACTCAACCTAAAGTTCCAGACCCTGCTTCTAACACTTCTTGTGCTCCTTCCCTGCTTTAATGTTCTTCTTTGACACACACTTTTATTTAATATGCTAACATATTCTTCCATTTGTCTGCCTCATCTGCTAGAATGTAGGTTCTTATGAACATAGGCATCTTAGATCTCCTTGTTCACTGCTGTATCCCTAATAACAGTAGGAGACAAATTAAAGGACATTGCACAATAAATATTTGTGCAATGATATGTAGAGGGCTATTTTGGACCTTATGTTACACATATAAAATATGTTCTTAAAATCATATATAAACTTTCATTACAATTTAATTTTTTTTTAAAGATTTTGTCTTATTTTTAAATTTTTTCTAAATGTACTGTTGGTTTACATCCTCGGTAATATTTTGGAAGAATAGGCTCTCCCCCTTCAGGTGTAGTTACTGTAGCACACCCATCAAACAAAGCACCTTTAGTCAACCACCATAGTTGCTTGTATCCCTCCCCTTCTGGATGCTTCAGTTCTATAGTCACCTTTCAAGGGTTAGTTTTTGTTGCTTGGTTGGTTGTTTTTTTTTAGTATTTTAGTATTTTTTATTTGATTAGATATATATTTTTTACATAATTCATTTTTGTACAATGCATGCTTGTAAGCTTTCTCCTTTCAGGTGTGTTCCCTATAAAATTCCCACCACCTGTCAACCTGTGAACCATCACCATAGTCCCTTGTGCTCTTTTCTCCCTTGTCTTGATCCCTCTCCTCCCCCTCCCTTGCAGAATGTCTCTGATCTATAGTTGCCTGCTAGTTTTTTTTATCATTTTTTTCCCTGATCTCTTATTTGTTTCCCCTATATTCCTCCTATAAGTGAAACCATCTGATCTTTTTCTTTTTCCTTCTGACTTATTTCACTGAGCATGATCCCTTCTAGCTCCACCTATGTTGCTGCGAATGGCATGAGTTTATCTTTTTTGATTGCTGAATAGTATTTCATTATGTATATATATGTCTTCTTGATCCAGTCATATGTTTTTGGGCATCTGGGTTGTTTCCATATCTTAACATTATAAACAGTGCTGCAGTAAGCATAGGGGTGAGGTATCCTTTTTAATTAATGTTTTTGTGTCCTTTGGGTAGATTTCTAGGAGTAGAATTGCTGGGTCATATGGTAGCTCCGCTTTTAGTAGTTTGAGGAAATCTCTACACAGTTTTCCACAGTGGTTGGACCAGTTTGCATTCCCATCAAGGGTTAGTTTTTAAATTTTTTTTTATATTGCCCCTTTTTTTTTTTGGTTTCTCTATATTCCACATATAAGTGACACCATGTGGTATTTGTCTTATGGCTTATTTTATTTAGCATACTCCATTCCAGCTCCACCATTGTTGCTGTACTTGACATGAGTTTATCTTTTTTGATTACCAAGTAGTATTCCGTTGTGTATATATACCACATCTTCTTGATCCATTTATCTGTTTTGGGGCACTTAGGTTATTACCATAGTTTGACTTGTAAATAGCCAAACTGCAATAAACATGGGACTGTGAATTTCCTTTCGAATTAGTGTTTTTTGAAAATCATACAGCATCTTAAGGCTTAGCACTGAAAAACCTATGGCACAAGTATGTATTGTCTTAAGATTAGTTAATAAAACACGGCAAGTAGAAGGTCAGCAGATCACAGTTCAAGGACTATCTCTGGACAGAATCAAGTTTAATTTAATCTGCCTCCTGGCAAGTTTCTAGAACTAAATATAGTCACCCAGGTGTTGCTCACTAGATCCCAAATCTATTGTGTGAATATCTGGAAGAGAATAGTAACAAAGTGGTACTGGGCTTAGAGCACAGGCTCTGTGTCCACCAGATCTGGGTTTGTATCTGGGTCCCTAAATAGCCCAAACATTGCCTGTAAAATGTGGACACTGCCAGGACCTATCCAGCTAGTGCTGAAGTGAGCATTAAATGAGGTGATTTAATCAAGTTCTCAGCATAGTGAAGTGTTGTTCAGCTGTTCTGGCTGCAGTGAGGCTCTCAGTCCAATTGTCATATGCTTTGCATTCCTTCAGATTGCACTGTTCTTTCTCCCTACAGTATCTTAGTTTCCCGCCCAGGGCCTGAAGGTTATTTCTTCTTGGCTTTATCATTTGTCAACAAAGAACTGAAATAAGTTTTATAGGTGGCTCTCAGTTGACTGTCCTTTTTTCTAATAGCAAGCATCCTCAGCAGATTGAAGAAAAGTCTCTGCTCCTCCTTTAGTCCTTATACAGTGGTAACTGCCTGCAATAAAATAGGCAAAGAATGACAAAAAGAAAATGAGAATGTAACTACTGACAAATTATGGCTACATGGGTTCAAGGTAGGGAAAAGCAATGAGGCAAACAAATATGATTAAATTTAAAGGGCTCAGTGAGATTTGGGAAATTAGCATAAATAATTAAGTCAAATCATGCTAACTTAGAGTGATGGCACTATGAAACATTTATCAGCCTTTTCATGAATATATCCTTGAGCAATGTTCAAAAACTTACCATAATTGTGTGTACAAGCGCAAATAATATGCACATAGTATATCTTGCACATTCAACTCAGCAGTGTACTAGTTGGGAGTGATATTAGGTATGTATTAAAAATAGTCATAAAAGTTACCAAGCAGCCAAACTTAATGAGAAAAAAGACAAAGTTGTAAACATTTATTTTCACTTTTCTTATATTCTATTTTCTTCATAATATGTTAAATCCCAGGAATAATGTTTTCCTTCTTTAGAAATCAGAAATACCAATTAAGATAATGTGGACCTATTTTTTTTTTTGCCAGAGATAAGCAAAGATTAAAAATACTGATAATAACTTGTGTCAGTGATATGGTAAGAAATAGGTCCTTTCTTACTTTTGTGAATATGAGTGTTAATGTTTGTTGCTTTATAGAGAAGAATTTGATAATACTGAAAATTCTTAAAATAGGCCAAAAAACTGCTCACCCTTAGACCGAATTGCCTTAAGATTTACCCTAAAAAATAACCAAATTAATTATATGCACAGAATATTTGATGATGCAATTTATAATATAAAACTGGGGGAAAAATCCAAAAATAGGGGGTTAAGTCACTTATGTTAACCACTCAGTATAATATACAATCATATGTGACATACATGCACATTTGCTTACTTGTATATTATGCACAAACATGGAAAGATGCTCACACTGAGAAAAGGTAGGTTAAATGGCAAATATATCATGAGACATTATTTTTAATGTATATTACATATGGAAAAGCACCTGTAAAGATATAGTAAAGATATACACCAAGATATTAATAGCAATTATATCCGAAGGATATCCCATCAGAAAATATCCTCGAGGTTTATTTTCTTCTCCTTAAAGTCTGCATTTTGTAAAGTACATCAGAAAATATGTATTTTTTTGAACCAAATTTTTTTTTTTACTACAAAAGAGGAAAAAAAGGGAAATCTTGTACCACCAGTTCTTTGAGTCATTTCCACTTTCATTAATTAGTGATTGGTGATTATTCAGAACAGTTGGAAATTTGGAGCATTTTCATCAACAAAAATACAGATGAGAAGACATCACAGCAATGGCAACAGGTCTGAGATCTCAAAGGGCAAATGGCTTCTGGGACTTGCTCTTTGCTCTCTCTACCTTGATCAAAAAAATGATAAATCTCACCTTTAGTACATAATATGTAGACACTTTAAATTGAACATAATTTATCATCAGACTAGTCAGTTACAGAACCAAGTTTACAGTGCAGTGATGCTCAGTGGATTGGGAAAACACACCAGGGAATCTCAAGCTTTGCCCTGAGTGGAAGGTGTGGCTGGGGTAAGGATGGGCAGGAAAGGCTCTTCAGAGTTGCTGACACCTAAACTAAAGAATAAAGATGCTATGACCAAGTAGGCAAGAGAGAAGACAAGCATCTAGACAAAATTATGGAAATATAAATCTTTAGTGGGTCCTTAACAGCTGCTTATTTATTGTGGTGATGGTGAATAGAAAAAAACCAAAAAGATTCTGGATATTTGAATTTTCCAGTTTTGGTAATAACATGCATTAATTTACATATTTGGGGTGCCTTTGAACTTAACATGATCATTTTCCTCTTAAAACATTTTATTGTCGGGCCTCCCTGGTGGCGCAGTGGTTGAGTGCTGGGCTGTGAAGCTGCCCACAGGCTCTGCAGCGCCGGTTCGATCCCCGGCGGCCAGCGAGCGTCCCACATGGCACACAGACCTCTCCTGCAGTGCCCAGTGCTCCCCTCAGCAGTGTATTTCCTTGGTCTGTCTGTTCTGTTCCCCGCTCTGGCTCTGGTGAATTCTCTCACCCTCCCGTGCTTCTGACTGTACCAAGTGCTTGTATAAATAAAAAATTAAAAAAATTACTCTTTAAAAAAAAAAACAAAAAACAAAAAAAAACATTTTATTGTCTCCAATCCTCTGCTTTCAAAAATATTTAGGCATAAACCATGGAAGAATATGTAATGACATCTACCTAATGCAAATCAGGGAAGGGTAAATGCACAGTGACCATGTGGGAAGGTCTGGGTGTTGTTCCACATTTATACTCTCAGCCCTAAGCGTGTTCGGATTTCTTGTAAAAGTTACATAAGAATGCTTGACTTGCCAGTGGGGTTGTTTGTGGCCGGTTCATACGCAATCCTGTTAGTGTTCAGGTTGGCACAGATCTTTTACATGGGTAGTATTCTCTGATGTCCTTAAATGTCTTAATTTACCTTCAGAACTTGAACTTATTGAAGTCATTTCTGAACATGTGTGTATTTCCTACTATTTTCCATGCTAATAACTTCTATAAGGAAAATTGTATCACTTAGTTGTCTGAAACTTGCCTCCCTACCTTGTTAAAATATACTGATCTGAAAATACTTTCTGTGGGGAAAATTGGCTCCTCTTCTTGGGAACAAGAAATTGACCTCTTTTTATTAAGAGTAGAACCCCATGTATGAAAGATTTTGTTCAAAGTTATCAAAGAAGCAGGAACAAATTTGCTTGGTTATGCTGATTAGCCTTTCTCCCAAGGCTACCAAGTAAGACATGAGTTTACAATGAGAACTACTCCTAAATCTAGAGAGAGCTGGAAGCTAGCAAAAATCCACCCACAATGAATTAGCTCCAACCTATCCTGGTTTTAAATTAAAAGATGTTTTGGAAGATGTTTTCAAGTGTAAACAACTAATGGGTTTCTCAGTGAGTCTCAGAAGACTTTCTAAACTATAATTGATAAAAGATAAGATATAATATGGAAAATTTTATCAAAGTTAATAAAAACTGCACAAATATATTTAAATGGACTTATGTAAACAGGAGTCCAAGGGTAGCCAGTGTGTCTCTACTCCTGCCCAAGGGAAAAGACTTATGATTCTAGCAAAGTTAAGAAAAAGGCCAGTTACAAAACCAGTTTATTTGATCAGATCCTCAAAGAACTCACTGCTTTATTCTAATTCTAATGTGTAATTTGGTCTGCAGAGTATATCAAACTACTGAGGAGAAAAGTATAGCCTGAATTATACTACTCATTGTAAAATCACACACTGCCAGTTCTTTTTCAAATATGACTTTTCTGGTTTGTTTGCAAGTCAGTTCCCCCCAAAATCATCACATCTCAATGAATTGGCAAACTGAATTTTGGAGTCTGTAAAACTGAGACCCAGTCCTTGGACTCTCGTGACTCTAGCTAGTACTGTCAGCTCAGCGTGACAAAGCCAGATGGCTTCATGGATCTTTACTCCAGAAAAAAAATGCCAGACATTTTCAGTAGCCATGTATTCAGGAGTGAACTTCACCCTGCCTCTCATCCAGTCACACTTCATTCAGGGTTTATTTTTTTATTTTTTAAAACATTTATTTATTTATTTATTTATTTATTTATTTATTTATTTATACAAGAACTGTGGTAGAGGCAAGAGTTGGGGGGATTGGTGAGAGGATACACCAGAGACAGAATGGGGAGCAGAATGAGCAAATCTACTAAAAGACACTGCTAAGGGGAGCAGTGGGCCAGATAGGAGAGGTCTGTTGCACAGTATGTGGGTTAACTCCGTGGCTGGGGACTGAACTCAGGCTGCAGTGGTGATAGTGCTGAGACTTAACCCCTATGCCACAAGGGAGGCCCTGTGTTCAGGGTTTAAATAGAGGAAAGCAGGTATGAGTTTCGTTTGAGAGCTTTTTTTAAGGGCAAATACTGTTGAGCAGTTCTCAACAATGACAGAATTTCCATCTTCCCTAGAAACCCCCTGTGTAATGAAATGATTGCAGTGAAGCAGTTGAGCCCTGAGGCAATCTGCTTGTGACTTGAGTCATGGCCTCTGAGAGGCTATGGGAGCCCTAGAAATACACACGCATACACATACACGTATACTACCTCCTTTTCAGTACCCTCTGATGCCAGATTCATAGCTTTTACTACTTAGCATGTGATTCCTAATGAAGGTGAGTACAGTGTCACTTTTAAAAGATTTTTCTACAGACTCAAAATACTATTTTATTTATATATTAAATGAATAATTTAAAATATTTTTGAAGTGAATAAAAAGTTTTAAAGTTTCAAAGTGAATAATAATTCCTTAATATCATCTAATGCCAATCTGTAGTCAAAATTTCCCAACTGTCCTGAGGATGTCTTTTTCATTGGTTTGCCCAAACAGGACCCAAATTAGGACATTACATACATCAGGCTGTTATGCCCTTAAATCCCCTGTAATGTACAGTAGTCCCTTTTTTTTTTTTTTTTACAACACTGACTTTTTAAGAAATTGAATCAATTATCCCATAAAATAACTCACCTTCTATATTTGTTTATTTAGTTTCTTGTAGTCTTAGTTTATCCTCATACCCTATATTTTGAGTGAACTGTAATTTAGATCTAAACTTTATTATATACAAGTTAAATATTTTTGACCAAAAGAAAAAATACTTCATACTGTCTCCCATCACAAGACAATTTTGTCTGGACATTAGAGGCACCAAGTTTGGCACTAATTTAAGAGGGAGACCTGATTTCTCCAGTGTACCTGTTCCCCCTGTGACTTGAAAGAATGATGCTTTGTGGTGGTACATTGGCCCCACATAAGTCCCCTGTTCCCTATCAACCATTTATCTAAAGCAGTTGGTAATCCTTGCATGAATCAATAATTTCCCTTTGGAGTCTCCGTTTCTAAGTCAGCAAGTCCTTATACTGCACTGTTTACTGGTCATGTCATGAAGCGTGTTATTAGTTTCCTGATCTTAATTCCCTCACCTATAAAATGGGTATAAAAATAAAACCAATCCACATGATTGTTGGAAATATTACTTGAGATAAGCATGTACCCATGCCTGGTGGCATCTATGCATGCAGTATGTGTGGGTTATTTGATATGATTGTGCTGCTCCTTATTTTGGTAGTGACAGCTTGCAAAACAGTATCCGCTCACTGCCAGTCTCAGGTCACTGAGGCAACTGACGATAACTGATGAAATTGCTACAAAGGAATTGAGGCTGTTAGATTTTTGAAGAAAATTGACTTACTCTATTTTTTAAAATCAAATTGGAATTGTTTCAACTAACGCTGCTCTGATCAGTGTTTCCTAAGAACCAAAAGGCCTCTGACATGCTCCAAGGGAGAAGGGTTTCCACTGCAAAAATACCTGGAAATGCTGCCCATTCTTCTCCTCTTTTGGGGTTTCATTGTGTATATTATTAACTTAAAGGCCCTGGGAAGCCTTTTAGGTAAGAAACCCGGTTAACTTTGTTGAATCACATACTCTCTAATCTGTGAACACTCTCCACTCCACCTCTACTGACTTAAAAATGTAGCACATAGAAACATTAGATGGGAGGAGGGAGTCATACTGATAAGTCAACCCCTAGAAGCTGGAAACTCTGTCATTGGCCTTTGATTCCTCAAAAATTATGCAAACTTGAAAAGTTCTTAGGAGGTTCATTTCCTTCTTGAGGAAGAAAAGACATTAGTTGGAGGTCCCAACATAACAGAGTATAAAATAAAGCAGATCCACAACTATTTTTATGGAACTTGATGCCACAGTGGGTGCTTGCAGGGGGCGCTTCCCTAGGTGCTGATGTGGTAATTTTAAATCATTATCTTATAATCTACTGTAAATAGATCATTTTTAAGAAAACATCCATGAACTATTCATGAAAGCTTCAGAAAATGAATTTGTCATTTTAAATAAAGAATAAGATTAATATAGAACTAAAAAGACTTCAAGAGAATTTCAATTCCCTCATTTTATAGATGAGGGAAATGGAATACAGACTATTGCAAAAGCGTGCAAGTGTGCCCATACATGCACACATAAGTGCTCGTGTGTGTGAGAAAGGAAGCAGAGAGAGAGAGAGAGCAGGCATCTTGCAGCAGTGAGGGAAGAGGTTAGGACATAGATTTCCCCTCCACAAGTCAGTGCTTTCTGCTCTGTTGGTTATTCCTTCTGAAAGATAATGTAAGATGTGTCTCCTACTTTAACTGTATCTTATAATTATCACACTTCATACAGTGTGTTCCAATTAGTAGACATTAGGAACAGGGCACAATTGATACTTCCAAATTTTGCTCCTTGAAACATTAATATCTTAATAGATGTTAGTAGGTTATCACTTTTTAAGTTTCTCAGTTAAATGAGTTTAGAAAACCCTACATCGTTCCCTCCCATATTTTAAAAACTTGTAATTGCATATTGTAATTATGAACAGTCATTCCTGCAGTGAGGAAACCTCTTAAACTATGTACAGCTCAGCATTTCCCAAGCTTATTTGACTACGGAATCTGTGAGTTTTCAACCAATGTGATTAATAGGGTAGAAAGTGTAGCTTTAGCATCAACTTCGTTGGTAAAGTTTGTGACAGCTCAATAATAAACCAGGTTGCATCACACAACATTAAAAAGGTATCTGTAGGGTAAAGTAAAAAAAAGTATCAGGCTTTTCTGCCCTCCTGCCATTAGGATCGATAATGGATCCTTGTGGTCCTGAATGCATGCCTGATGGCTGGCACCTGGAGTAGGGCTAAGTAGATGGGATTCACCTGGCTGAGACTGGGCTTATAAAGTCGGCATCACAGAGACGCCAGCAGAAGCAGAGAGCAGAACCACAAGAGCAGAAGAGAAGCCGAGATCACCAGAGAAGGCTAAAGAGCCCAGAAAGAATGAAGATGGGCTGAGGGCCTGCCAGCCTCCCAGCCCCCCAGCACCCCTGCAAAAGCCACTGAGGGCTCCGGGACGCTCTCCTTCACCCATCTGCTTAGATCATAAAGATCCTGCTTCGTCCATTCCTGCCCCTACAGTATCTTATGTCTTAGGGTCTCA
Organism: Talpa occidentalis; assembly: GCF_014898055.3. Classification (NCBI taxonomy): domain Eukaryota; kingdom Metazoa; phylum Chordata; class Mammalia; order Eulipotyphla; family Talpidae; genus Talpa; species Talpa occidentalis. Next base: position 101,416,536 of record NW_023603184.1, read on the forward strand.
GGATGACCATGGATGTAGGAGCAACACCTAGTAGGATGCATTAAGTTGACCATGGTCTTTTAACAATGGACTGGAAAGGGAAACAGTGGAAGCTTAATTAAAGAGTATGTTCTGGTACATTTTGGAGGATAACTTCTTTAAGTTTTCTTTAATTGTCCTTTTCAAATCTTTTCAAAATTTTTACTATTATTTTTATTTTTTTAGGCATTCACAAGCCCAGAGTGCGCCAAAAGGGTGTGATATCATCGCAGGACATCCAAATAAGGTAGCTGGGCATCTGATTCCTAGGTGATAGTGTATCCTTATTTCATACTTACTCAAGTCCATGGTCATGAAGCCTGTCTGTGGCTGCTTGGTCAGCACATCCAAACATGAAACTGTTAGTGATATTTTGAAGTCTTTGAGACAAAAGCCTAGCTTGCTAAAGAACTGTGGTTCAGCAGAGAGACAGGGTGGTACAGCGAAGAGAGAATCAAAAGCCTGGAAATTTGCTGCTGAGAATAAATGCTAGCTGCTCCCCGAGGTGATTTGTCTGTGCACTCCACTCTCTACAGATGTTAGAGCCTCTTTCTGAGTAAGGACCCGAGGTTCTTTGGTAGCACTTTGATATCCTGCTCGAATTCAATATGTGAAATGGAGGCGTCTCTCTGTGACTTGGAGCCCACAGCAGGCTTTGAAGTCTGATCCAATTTTTGCTGCCTACTATTTGATGTTGAAAGGATGAAATGAAGGAAATGTACAGTTTTTGCCAGTAACTCTGCTGAGCATATGTAAGATTAAAAAAACAAAATCCTTTGGATGATGTACTTAGAAATGTTAAATAGATTAATACCTTCCTATATGTTTTTTTTCTTTCTTAGGGATAAAAATTAAGTGTAGGAGAAAATCAGCACATAGAAGTTTTAATATTCTGCACTAGAATTAATTGAAGAGGGGCCTAGTTTGATTTGTTCAGAGGAGAAAATAAATGAAGGAAAAGGCATTGAGACTTTGTTACTAATTGCCCTAAGAGAGAATTTCCATTCAAGTCTAATGAGGACAGGTGCAATTCATAACATGACCCCAATATATTTAACATATGGTTAAGGTTAAAGGTCCCTAAGTTAAATGGAAGCCATGTCCTTAAAGCTGCTTCATCAGAGGATAAAAATAATCTTTCTCCTACTCGGTCTTTCTGAAGCACTCGGTTTCTGGGATTGATTCGCTGTCTTCTTCGACATACCATGCTGCACCAGATTACCAAGGACTAAGTCCCTCGAGGGGAGCCCCTGCAAAACCTGGTAAGAAGAAATTCTGAATGGCCTGCTGCTCCTACCATTCTCATGTGCATGTACTTTTTAATAGCTTGGGCAAGACAGTTCACAAGGGCTCAGAAAGTAATGTGACCTAATGTTTGCAAAAAACTTAGGTTTTGGAAATCATAAAGGCTGGAAGCAAAAATTGTATTAAAGGTAGCAGTGGACTGCCTCGCCATGCCAGCTTCATTTACTTTTTTGGAGGAAGAAAATGAATACCAAAGGCCATAATTTTCCCTTTACCTCAAACTAGGGAACTGCTTCAAAACTTTATTTTGTTAAAGGAAAGATAAACAGTTGACCAATTTTTAGTGGAGTAAGTCATTCAGTATCAAAATCTAAGGCTTGGTAAAGAATAGGGATTTAGAAAATAGTTCTGACCTTTTGGCAATACGGCTGTTCTTTCAGCAAGAATACAAACATTTTGGCACACTTCTTTGGAAAATAGCTATTTCTGACCCCTTTTCTAAAATGTTTGCTACATTGTGTGGTAAAAGTCTGTTTGGGATCCTATGTGTAGTCATAATAATTACTTCTGGAAAATACAAGTGTGGTCATAAAAAAAGTTTATAAACTAGAAGATACTAAGGATAATGTGGACCATCCAAAGAAAGAAATCTTTTCGATTTCAAATACTATATTAGAGTTACTCATCTATTTTTCTGAAATATGTAGTAATTTCTCAGCCTCTCCAAGTTTCTTCTTAGCCTGTTTTTCTGTGACAAAATATGAAGTTGGAAAATGCATAATAAATATGTTAGGATTTTCAGTTCCTATGGAACTTCAACTCTTGGAAGACACAAGAGAAGATAAGTGTATTATACCAGAACCTTTCAAATGAATATGTAGAAAACAATAGACCTGTCAAAGGGAATATTTTCCCCACAGCCATATGGTATTCAGGAATAAGGTCATGATGGGAGAGGGCTAAGAGTAGTGCAAAGAGAAGAATTTAGGGTGATGTGGTAGAACAGAAGGATCAATTTGCAGGAAATTTGTTGACATTTTTTTCCATCCAAACTGATAATCTTTTCCTTTTAATTAGAATGTTTTGACCAGCTACATTTAATGTGATTATTGATATGTTTTAGTTTATCAATTTGCTATTTGTTTTATATTCATGCCATCTAGTCCTTGTTCTCTTTTGGCATTGTATTGCATATATATTTTTCTAAAAAGGAAAATTTGAAGTGTGGTTGAATAGCTAAAAGCTTGGGTTTTGGAAATAACCTGTTCTCCTGTGTAGGGTAATCAAGTTATATAACAGTTCCTTACCCTAATATCGACACATACAAAATGAAGGAAATGGTAATTCATACCTGAAGGGTTATACTGAAAAAAAACATCATGTTAAATACAATTCCCCTTGGCCTTAGAAAGTCATAAATATTGATCAAAGGTTATCAGCTGCAGAAACAATAGTATATTTCATAAGAAACATTTTAGCAAGTTATCATTCTTTGCCTTAAGTGGCCCATTATTTCAACCCATGTTTCTGTGGAAAGCCAAATGAGAATATTGTGACCTTTCCAGTTAAAAAACAAACAAAAAACACTAAGAGCCAACAAGTTTGCCTTCTAACTTGCAGTGAGTGCTAACTTTTCTGTACTACAAAAGGGTCTGGTGAAAAGGGATCATAGGGACCTGGGGGTGTGGTGTTAGCAAATACAGGTTTCCCCCACTATCTAAAAATAGTGTTTTTGGATAAGATTTAGTAGGTTATTTTGAGGGTCTTGGAATGCTATTACCATTAATTTATATGGAAATGTTTGTGCTGCCCCCACCCAAAAAAAAAAAACTACCAAATCACACCAAATAGGAATGTTCTACTTTCAGATCATGGGGGAAACCCGTATATCTGAAGTTGTTCAGCCAGCTCTACTGAGAGCAGGCATGCAAAGTGTACAAATGTGGAGCTTGGAAAAACTGTTCTCAGCTCTTTCATCGGAGTATCTTTAATTGTTTTATTTGATCCTGATTTCTCACATAAGAGAGGAAAGCACAATAAGCCCAGGAATGTATAGTATGACTCAATTTGCCACTAATCCGGATGGTTAGATTACTTAATTAGACTTATTTTCTAAGAGTAACTTTAACTACATCACATCTTAAAAATGGAGCATGGTAAATTTGTAAGGGGCTGAGGAGCAAGTGGTATTGTATCAGTCTCCCAAGGGGGCTTACCTTTGGCAGTGTGTGGTGCTGGGAGGTAGTGCCCCCTGAGAATATCTGTTAACTACTTTCAGATCTTTAACGGCCTGTGCATACCACTACTGCTGAGCAAATTACAGTTGCTTCTTTCATCTAGTTGCTTCCCTAATGCCATCTACTTCATTATTTTCCTTTGCCGTGTTGCTCTTTCCTAAAATTTGCTGATCTTGGCAGCAGTTCAGTTATCAGAAAACAGGCTTGGACTGTGTTTTATCTTTGGAACTTTTAGTTCTTTGAGTCTCCAAAAATCTTAGGTTCCCCATGCCAGAAAGTTTTTCCCCCAAGATGCAGGATTTTCAGTGCCAACACCAGAATAGTTGCAGGCAACCTGGGATAAATCGGTCACCCTATTGTAATACTGAAAGCTGGACTTGATTTGGGTGAAAAAAATTTTTTTAATTGGATGTCTATATTAGACAAGACTAAGAAAGAAACCGTAAGCCTTCAATCCATGCTACAGAATCACCTCACACTGGCCACCTGGGTTTGGAAGGGGTTGCAAGCAGCTTGCCAAACAGCAATCACTGTGATCATAAAGGGCTCAGATGTCACCCATTTGACAGGGAGAGCGTGTTCCTACAACAGAGTCTCAAAGGCAACATAATCCCTGTCTCATTCCTGCAACTCATTAAAGCACAGTTACAAAGTTGGATATTTTTTGGACATTACTTCTGCTTAGGTTGTTACTACAAACATATCTGAAGAAAGTTCAGCGGGAACTATTTCCGGTGCTTTCCTGAGTGCATTAGGTCAGGATACACTTTTTGCTGATGCCAAGTTAGGTTCTGGCATTGACCCAGGACATCAGGAGTGCAGCTGCCAAACAATGCAAGGCAGAGGTATATGAGTCAAGTTAGGGTGCTTAGCTTCCAGAATTGGATGTTTATGGCATAGCTATAAAACTTGCAGAAAGGAATTTTATTTTTAAATTCTTTCCTTACATGATATATTTGAAACAGCACATACCTTCTAGACCTTCTACCCCGTTATCCTTGACTGCTGGTTTGTTTTCATTTTAAGAGTCTTTTCAACTTTAAAATTAAACAAACAGTTGTTTATTGGTAGGAATGGAGTATATTTTCTTCTGTCTATTTTTGTTTTTCAAGATTGGGATAAAAAATTTTCTTAATATGCTTATCTTTAATAGTTTGGAGTTTTCAAATAAATCGAACAAAAAGTACAGATATCCTATATAAGTCCTTACCTTTCTCCCTTCCCCCAGTTTCCCTGTTATTAACATCTTATATTAGTGTGACTCTTTTTTATAATTAATAACTCAATACTGATATATTTTTAATAACTAAAGTTCATGATTCACATTAGGGTATATTCTTTCTGTTGTTCAACTATTCAACGACATGCACCCACTACTGCAGTGTCATACAGACTAGTGTTTCGTGTCTAAAAATCCTCTATTGTGTCATTGACTCATCCCTGCTTCCCTTGAGCTCCTGGCTACCATGCATTTTTTTTAACTGTCTTCATAGTTTTGCCTTTTACACAGTGTGATATAGTTGAAATCACACAGTATATAGCGTTTTCAGATTGGCTTCTTAAATGCAATAGGCATTTCAATTTCCTCCATGCCTGTGCATGGCTTGATAGTTCTTTTTTTTTTTTTACTGCTGAAAATATTCCATTGTCTGGGGATACCAGTTTATTTATCCATTTAACTACTGAAGGGTATCTTGGTTGCTTCCAGGTTCTGGCAATTATGAATAAAGCTGCCTTAAACATTCACATGCAGAAAAAAAAAACATTCACATGCAGGTTTTTGCATAGGCATATGTTTTCAAGTACTTAAGTATATATTAAAGAAGAAGATTGCTAGATTATAGGCTATGAGTATGGTTAGCTTTTTAGGAAACTGCCAAACTGTCTTTCAAAGTGGCTGTTCCTTTTTACATTCCCCAGTAATGAATGAGAATTCCTGTTTCTCCATATCCTCACCAGCATTTGGTGTTGTCAGTGTTTTGGATTTTTGCCATTTAATGGGTCTATAGTGGTATCTTGTTTTAATTTGCATTTTCTGATGACATATGTAGAGGATTTTTTTCATATGCTTATTTACCACATGTATATCTTCTTGGGTGATGTGTCCATTCAGATCTTTTGACCACTTTTGAATTGTGTTGTTTTGGGGATTTAAGAGTTCCATGTCTATTGGGGATTTAAGAGTTCCACGTCTATTTGGGATATCAGACCTTTGTCAGATATGGTTTTGTAAATATTTCTCCCAGTCTGTGGCTTCTCTTTTTATTTTCTTAACACTGTCTTTTGTAGAGAGTAATGAAATACTTATGTGTGTATAACAACATATATCTATGTATGTATAACAACACATATGCACATATATAGACTTTTATAAATTTAATGAGAAAGAAAAATGTTTTTATATAAACCTAACTCCAATATTTTTCTAGCATCCACTCCCTATCTAAGAAAGTAAGAATATGGGGAGAAAAGGGGGAGAGGGGGTCCAGTGGACTATGGTGGAGAATTATGGGTGCTGTGGCAGGTGTGGTGTGGCTGCATACATTGAAGAGGTGTGAGTCTATGTCCTTTAAGTGTCTTATAAACCACTATTGACTCAATAAAAATATTTCAATTAAAAAAATTAAGAGTAGCCTGTAATGAACAAGGTAATTGATTTCTCAATAGTTGCACACATGAGAACTGTGACATGAGTGTGTCCCTTAAATTAAATGTAATCAGTTTTCAATGCTATAGGGAGGCAATAATATATATGTAGTCTAAAATGAAATGAAGAAAAAATTTCTGGTTATGTGACTGCAAAACGATCATAATATTTTTTTTTCTCTTAGTTATCTTTTTTACTTGATTCTTGATTTGATGCTACTTGTACTTTTTAAGTACCTAGAGTGACTGGGAAAATTCTGAGACTGTTTCCAGTAACAATAGTATTTAGCAAGAGAGAAATTGCTGGCTGAAATTCAAAGAGGACTAGGAGAGACTGAAATTCACCCTTATTACTCATGTATTCAGGTATTCATTCAGCAAATTTTTTTTGTTCTGTTCGTTGGTTTTTTTTTTAATGTATTTTTTTTAACAAGGTGTTTTCTTTTTTTTCTTTTTTTTTTTTTTAGATTTATTTATTTATTTATACAAGCACTGGGTACAGTCAGAAGCGCGGGAGGGTGAGAGAATTCACCAGAGCCAGAACAGGGAACAGAACAGGCAGACTGACAAAGGAGCACAATGCTGAGGGGAGCAGCGGGCGGCAGGAGAGGTCTGCGCACCATGTGGGACCCTCGCCTGGTGGCCGGGGATTGAACCGGCGCTGCAGAGGCTGCAGGCAGCTTCGCAACCCAGCGCTCAACCGCTGCGCCACCGGGGAGGCCCTAAGTATATTTTCTTACATTATTGTTCTTCCCGCAGGTGTAGACCCGTAGTCACCCCACCACCACAGCACCCATGCCGTATCACTATAGTGTTCTTCCCTCTGCTCATTTGACCCCTCTCCCTCCTCCTCCTTTACTATTGCCTCAAATCTATGATCAGCTTGTAAGTTTTGTCTTTTTCCTGATCCTTTATTAGGTTTCCCTATGTTCCACCTGTAAGTGAAACCATTGGTAGTGTTCTTTTTCCTTTTGACTTAGTTTGCTGAGCATAACCCCTTCCAACTCCATCCATGTTGTGGCAAATGGCATGAATTTATCTTTTTTGATTGCTGAGTAGTATTCTGTTGTGTATATTTAGGTTGTTTCCATATTTTAACTCTTGTAGTACTGCAATAAACATAGGAGTACAAGTTTCCTTTAAAAAAAAAAAAAAGGTCTGCAGCTGCATGGGATTAACTTCTTACTCATGGGAATATTCCATTTGTAAGTTTTCTAGCAAGTTCATATGGCCTGACCTATCTGGATCTATCTCTGTGTGTGTGTGTGTGTGTGTGTGAGAGAGAGAGAGAGAGAGAGAGAGAGAGAGAGAGAGAGAGAGAGAGAAGGAGGGAGGAAGGAGAGAGATAAATATTTCGACAGCTTTGATGGGATTCCAGATCAGACTTGCTCTTCAAAAGTAAGACTCCTGTATTACTATTTTCATGCATGAGAATAGAACCTGGCACTTAATAATGTCTACCTGTTGCTGCTGCTATTTCTCACTCCTCAAATGAGAATCACTTCTGAAAGTACCTAATTTCTAAGTTAACAACTTCTTCATTCTCTGTTCAAATTTTCAAGTCTTAATAGAATATGCTAATACTTTTATAAACTGCATTTGGTTTTTCCTTGATGACACCACAAGTTTCAAGAGTTTATCACCTTGAACCTTTACTGCATTTAAGAAGAATGGGACTAATTTTTGATACTTTCTGCGATTAGTAATTTGTGTAATGGGAGGGAGTTATGTTTCATTAATCCACTTAAATGGTATAAGGAATATTTAGAACTCCCACCGACTCAGATCCCCATTTTCTTTCTCTGCTCTCCAAAAGGGTGTGTTTGGCTGCTTAGCTGTGAACAATTAGAACAACCAGTCTACTCAGACATTAGTCTGGATTTGCCTGACCTAATATACATGACGACTCAGTGTTCCCAAAGGGACTCTTCCTTTTTAAAGGAAGAAATTAATGATATCCCCTTTCATTAAATTGGTGCCAGGTAGTTTCTCTAAGCAGCCTATTTAAAAGAACAGATTCAAACAGGCCCAAGAAACAAATGCAAGAGATCTACAAAGCTCTTAAGAGATGAGTTTACACTATCCTAATTTCAAAGGAAAAGTTTTTATGCCAGGACACAATGGCTGGGCTCTCCCAATGGTCACACACCAACTTTAAATGGCCAACTCTGCATTTGTGCAGAAATCAGATAATTACAAAAAAGCTCTAGGCTTGTTTCTGCTCTTAACTGGTTTGCTCTCCAAAGGACAGTTCACATTGCTAGCTCATCAATCCAAGTCTGAACGTTTGGGGTACCATCCAGAGATCCACTTCATATCTCCAAAGGTCAAATTACAAAGTGTCCATTTCATTTGTCCTTTACTGCTGTTTTTACTCATGCCCAGTTCAGCTCACAGCATCATACTTATATTCTGCCCTCTGAATTTCAACTTGGGTTGCCATCTGGGGACCAGGGCTTTTTTTTTTTTTTTTTTTTTAAATCTCTGTGGACTGTTCAATCTTTGCTCCAGACTCATCCTCTTATTCCATTAAGGGAGCCCCCATTTCATGTAGCAGTTTCTGTATAACCCTATGGGAAGGCATTGGAAAGAAGTATATCATATTATCTCTCCCCTTAAATGGGAAGTTAGAATAGATGCTCCCTCTAACCCACCACCCTCAGTTAATTAACCCATATGATCTACCATAGGAGACAACCTATAAAGAACCATTGAATGATTACAGAATTGAAACACATACTATGCATTAAGGCTTTGCTTACATTATCTGTAACCAGTTAATTATAATCATTGACCTTAGGGTAAATATCTTCTCGTAAGCACTCCTAACAAATGGTTGTCCAAGCTGATTTCACACATACATTCACACACCTTTTTTAAATCATGAGCTCCTCTAAGAAACTACTGGAATCCATGCATCATAACCCTAATCTTATAAGAGTAATAATAGGCAAATGTACAACTACATTTTCAACATAATAGCAAAGACTCCACAAACATCTTCATGGGCCTATCAGCATCGGCATCCCAGGTTAAGAATTCCTATACTAATAAGAGGAATCAACTAATTTTGATGGAAGTATTTTCCTCTTGCTTCCTAATAACTGAAACCAGAAAAAATAGCTACTTCCTTTTCCATATGATAGTCATTCAATTACTTGTAGACTGCTATAACTTTCTCAGTTAGGCTTCTTTTTGGGGGGATTGACTCTAATTAATCAGATGGCCCTTAACAGCTATGGCTGAACTTAGGAAAACTGTGTGTCAGGATATAAGTAAGCCTTGGTATTGGACTAGCAAATGTACATGCAGTCCAGAGCTCTTCAAAAATGTTAAGAGAAGTTACTGTAGTCTTCCTTCTTCATTAAAAAAGAAAAAACTATCCCTTCTAAAAAATTAAAACCTCAGAATTCTGGAAAAGTCAAAAACATAGAGCCCTGTTTATTGCTCCATCACCTTAACTTTTAAGTAAAAAATTAATACTCAGCTATTGCTCAGCTTTCTGTATTCAATAGAAATAGGAGAATGCTTAGTAGAAATCTAGATCAAAAGTTGGATTATAAAGATTAAGATAAAACCATTTTATATTTTATTTTGAACTCCCTACAAAGTTAGGCTAATGTTTTCTTAGCCACTTTTATATGCTCAAATAATTTATGTACAACATATGATAGTAGTGTTGCTCTCCTTGAAAGCAGTTTTTTTCTGGTTCTCATTAATAGCAATTTGAACTTAGATGTTACTCTATTTTTACTTCTTAGGTCACTAATTTTATAAAAGTAATAAGTTCCCAGAGTTCTTGTTGGGTGTGTAATTTTGAAATTGTCTTTAATTTTTCTTTAATTAAAGACTGAATTGTAACTAAGTTGAATTTAAAGAAGAATCAAATGCAGGAGGAAAAAAATAAAAATAAAAATTGTGAAATGGCAACACCAAAAGCCTCCCTGGGAGTCTAGAGTTGAGGTATTTAGTGTTTGCATTTAATTAGCTCTTCAAGGAAAATGAGTAGGTTGCACCAAGTCATGCCTGAGTTCCCTAAAATTGCACGATTATATAAAGAGAAGATGTTAAGAATCAGTAATAAGTTCTGTGCGTTGACAGGTATTTGTCATCCTCCTTGCTGCTGGTAAACTGATTGCAGTCTCTCCATTTAAGAAAGTATTTTTCAAAACTTGATTGTGATCCCCATTTTAACATTTTACATGCTTCCTTTGAATCTATTCACCTCTTAAAAGAGGTGTTCTGTTACAGTTAACACTCTTTACCTTGGTATGGAAACTATGTAGAAGACCTGCAGGTGTGGGTCTATGGCTTTTCCTCAGCTCCTCAAGCACACACAGAGAATCTAGCAGAATTCCAGTAGGAAATGCACATCATATTAGGATAGTCATTATTTAATACAAAGATTATTTTAAAAGGTTATAGACAGAATATAGGGAAACCATAAAGGATAGTGAAGTCCTCCGGGGACTAGTGAGAGCAGAGCTGTTACCAAATACACATGAAGATGCAAGGCATCGGGAACCCAGGAGAGAGCCATCTTGAGAAGTGAGATGACTTCAGTCAATGACACAATCAACACAAGACAACCTCACAGGAAGGAGGCTGGAGATGAGTATTTCCCCTCTCTCTCTTTCCTCATTTGCCTTTTTCCTGCTGATTTCCTGCTAGGACCCTCTATTTGGTCAAACCATTGAGAAGTTAGAGCAGCCCATCTATAGCACATATGGTGATTGACAGCATGGTGGAAATGGATGGAAATTGGACTTGGAGGGGAGGAACGCTATGCTATTTAAAAGGACCCAATATACCTTCATTTTCTAATATACAGTTCACATCTTTCCCCACAAAGATGAAAAATACTTCTGTGGAAGATAGTACCTCAGTTAGGAATTGTTGTCCGTTTCAGTAAAAAATACTGGGATAGAGTGATTTCAAAAGATAAATGTTTAATTTCCTCATGTCACCAGAAGCCCAGGGAAGCAGGCAATTTCTGTCTTTGATTCAGAAGATCAAGAAGGTCACTCATGGCCAAGCCTCTGTATTTCTCTTACCTTTCTTTCAGGATCCCAAGATAGTTGTTGGAGCACCAATCATCATGGCTGCATCCTTTTTGGAAAGGAAAAGGGGATTTCCTGGCAGCCCACCCAGTGATTTCTGTTCACATCTTGTGGACCTCTTTTATCTGCAGGAAGAACTAGAAAAAATTTATGAGTTGATCACATTGTGCCCCTATGACTTAAAAGTTCTCCTGGGAAAGAAGCAGAGAAGAATGGAGGTTGTGTCAAAAACGAGTAGCTCTACCCAAAATGGAATTTAATCATCTGAGGCACATATACCCAGGTTGTTGTTTCATACTGCTTTCTGAACTTGGGAATTTTTAAGTCATAGGAAGCAGATTCCTCTTGAATTATCAAGTTAGTCTCAGATCCTTCTTCATGTAATATCATGACCTGCAGGCAAGGGAAAGGCCATTTAAAAGGGATGATTATGAAATTCCAAGGCAAATATTCAAGTGAGTCTTGTGGAAACAGTTCGTGCTTCTGATAGTCTTTTTTAGTATGCTGCTGGAAGTATAAAGGAATAATTTTTGTACAAAAATATGTATAATGAGAACCTTAAAAATGTTCAGATTTTTTATCCTAGTAATTCACATATAATCTGCCTTTTATTTTTTTATTTATTTTTTTTTAAAGATTTATTTATTTATTTATACATACAAGCACTGGGTACAGTCTGAAGCACGGGAGGGTGAGAGAATTCACCAGAGCCAGAGCAGGGAGAAGAGCAGGCAGAAGGACCGAAGTACACTGCCGAGGGGAGCAGCGGGCGGCAGGAGAGGTCTGTGCGCCATGCGGGACCCTCCTCTGGAGGCCAGGGAGCAGCCGGGGATCGAACCGGCGCTGCAGAGGCTGCAGGCAGCTTCGCAACCCAGTGCTCAACCGCTGCGCCACCGGGGAGGCCCATAATCTGCCTTTTAAAAGTCTAAAAAATCTTGAGAACGATTAAATAAATTTGTACAGCTTTTTTGTGCAATAACATATAGCTATTAAATTATACTTATAAAGTGTTTAAGACAGTATTAAAGAATTGCATTTATTATTATAATAGCCTAAGATTCTGCAGTAGCTTTGACTGAGTATTCCTCAAATTCCAGGGGGGGGAGAAAAACAGACACCCCTTAAGAAATTGACAAGGAATTTTTAAAGGGCAATTCATAAAAGGAGAAAATGCAAATTACCTGTGACTACATGCAAAATTGTTCAACCTCAGAATTTAATATGAGTAATGAAAATATTTTTGTGTATCAATCAGGAGAGGCTAAAAAAAGGAGATAATATATGGGCTGTCAGAAACACAAATGAGTATTCACAGTGTTGCTGCCTCTTTGGAGGGCAATCTGCTAGTATATCACTTGGCCCAGCAATACCTGCCCCACAAACTTATCTTCTGTATATAATTGAATAAGAATATCCGATGCTATACATATCATTCTGTGACTGATGGTATTTGAGTATAACTCCGTTCTCTCTCACTCTGAAAATAATGATAGATGGACAGAGAGCCAGGTATGTGATTGACATGATACCTAGCACGCAGTAATTGCTTAATAAGTGTCTGTTGGGTGGAAAATTAATTCAGATGATGGTCCCTTTAGGGAAAATTAATGTCTCAGAAAGCACATTGTGTTTTAGTTGCATGTTATGAATATTTTTGGTCAATAGTTGTATCCATGCGGCTAGAGCTTAAGTGATAGGCACAGTATTTCATCCTGTTAGTCTTTTTTTTTTCTTTTTTTGTACAAATAATGAAAATGAATGTGTTCTCCAAGCAAGACTAAAAAAAAGAGATTAGCATTGAGTGTTGGAAATGTCTGTAGAGGGCAAGGTAGACCAAATCAGATTTCTCTAGCTATATGCAGTGCTTTGGATGAGGGGAAACTAAATTAGGTCATCTGATTGATCTTTGTTTTAGATACATTTGCATCATCTGGAGAGGTGGTATCAGGCCCTGATGAAAGGAGGGTGGTATAGCTTGCTTTAATCTTTCGTCGTCCTCTGCTCACTTTTCTTATTACACACCTAAAAAATTTCCAATCCTTTGTTGCAAAATAATTTGACTGCCATAATCAGCAAAGATAACTTGAAATGTTGGTCTTCATATCAGCAGGTTATATAGCATATTGAAATATACTTGGATTTTATGGATGAAAATACTGAATTGAAAACTGCTGCAGTTTCATTGTTATTTTCTCAGCAATTCACAACAGAATGTGTTCAAATCACTTAATCTTAGAACATAGCCGAAAATGGAGGTTAATAGGCTTAAATGATTGTGTTACAAAGAAAAGGATAAAGTAATATTGCTCAGTTAGGACTCTGTTTGAACATATATATTGACTGGGGGGGGGGGGAAAGGTGGTGAGTTTTAAAATATGGCCATGACATTATTTTGTTGATTAAATGCCTGAGAATTTCTATCATGTGAATCGCATAGGTAACTATGTTAAAACATTTTGTTTTTTTTTAATTTTTTAATTTTTATATTCCCCATACAATTGCACTCCCCTTATTTTGACCCCAATCCCACCTTTCCCCGCCCCGCCCCCACTATAGTGTGTCCCTAGATTCTGGCTATGAGTGAAACCATCTGGTATTTTTCTTTTTCTTTCTGACTTATTTCGCTGAGCATGATCCCTTCCAGCTCCATCCATGTTGCTGCAAATGGCATGAGTTTATCTTTTTTGATTGCTGAGTAATATTCCATTGTGTATATGTACCACATCTTCTTGATCCAGTCATCTATTTTTGGGCATTTGGGCTGTTTCCAAAGCTTAGCTATTGTAAATAGTGCTGCCATAAACATAGGGGTGCAGGTGCTCTTTGGAATTAATGTTTCTGTGTCCTTTGGATAAATACCTAGGAGTGTAATTGCTGGATCATATGGAAGCTCTATCTTTAGTAGGCTGAGGAATCTCCACACAGCTTTCCATAGTGGTTGGACCAGTTTGCACTCCCACCAACAGTGCAGAAGAGTTCCTTTCTCTCCACATCCTCGCCAACATTTGTAGTTGCTAGTTTTTTTAATATGTGCCATTCTCACTGGTGTGAGATGGTATCTCATTGTAGTTTTGATTTGCATTTCCCTGATTACCAGTGATGTTGAACATTTTTTCATATGCCTGTTGGCCATTTGATTTCCTCCTCAGAGAAGTTTCTTTTAATCTCTTCTGCACATTTTTTGTTAGTCTCATTTTGAATATGCATTGTAGCTAGAGTTTGAATTTTTCTATGTTCTGCTCACCCGAGCACCTCACATTATTCTTCATCTTATAGAAGCAGTTATTAGTAGCTGGTGAGAAAATTCTAATTTCTTCAATAGTGTTTGTCACTGACTAATTCATTAGTTATCTGCAGTACTCTAAAATATTGAAATACATACAATAGATGGATAATAGACTGTACTGATAAGAAAAAGCACAGTTATTTAAAAAGTATGATTGGGTTTGACGTTTTGAAGAGGGTCCCACTCTCAGTAAGTAAATCTTCTCTGTATAATTCTGGATATCAAATGTTTCTGATTAGTGTTCTGCTGTCTTACTGGTACCTCCTGGAAGGCAGTAAGATTAGTGGAGTGCGTGAGTTTCTCATATCTCGGCATGATTGAGTCCAGGTTTAAGAGTAGGGCAGTAACTCTGATGAAGAACTGCAGCATCCTATGCTTGAGTCTCAGACACAGATCCTTAGAACTTTGACATTGGTGTTTGTCAACCATCTAGCCTTGAACACTGTCCTGTTTTTAAATAAGACACTTAACCCAGTCTCATGTGGGAAACTGGCTGTAGAATCTTTACAGTCAATTTATAATTAACACAACAATTTAAACTGTACTTATTTCATTTATTGTCATAAAGTGGATATCTTTTTGCCTTTCCAGAGTTTATTTCCTAAGAGCAAAAATAAAATGATGCAATAAAGAAAGGAGTGATTTTAGTTATAAACTTGGTTATTATCATTATATATGTTATTATAATTGTAATATATTCTACTGAAACTAATTCCAAACTTTAATACCAAAACTATAACTATGTGATTGTTACTGAAATGAGTAAGAGTTTGGATAAGATCCTATTGACTTTTAAGTGTTCTAGCCTTCCCACAGATTTTAGGTGATACTAGAGAAGATTATGGGAGATTCAAAGAAAAGAACTTATGGAAATGTTTGAAGCTGTCCTTGGGCCTGAAAGTATGGCATTCTTTTGCTCATATAAAAAGACATATAATGAAATGTTTAAGAAAGTTTACAGGGTACAGATATAATCGGAGCAGGAAAGTACAAACCACCAAGCTTTACTTCTGAGTAAAACAGGATGTTTTCTTTGGGGCGTTTGGCTAAGGTGGGATGTGCTGATTGACTGCTCTCAGACTGCTGAGAGCCCTCCAAGGTAGAAAGTGCAATGGGAAAAATAACACACAGCAAAAATCACAAACAGAATGTCACTGGCGGTAAGGACAGCTACATCTTATACTTTTTTTTTAAAGATTTATTTATGTGTACAAGAACTGGGGGACAGCCAGAGGTGCTGGGGGTGAGAGGATTCACCAGAAACAGAGTGGGGAACAGAACAGACAGATTGAAACACACTGCTGAGGGGAACAGCAGGCTAGTCAGGAGAGGTTTGCTACACCATGTGGGTAGCCCCCTGGCCAGTTGGGGATAGCTTCACGATGTGCTTAATCCCTTGCACCACCAGGGAGGCCCCATGCCTTCTATTGCTTCTTAAAGGAAAAATAACAAGTGTTTGCAAAGTAGGGTTTTAAGTAGTTGTAACACAGAAACAGTGGAAAAACTTGATGATATTTAGGAGTGAGAAGATCAAGAGTCATGTACATTCTTATGTGCTTTCAAATAAAATTTCATGTCATTTAGCAACTTTTTAAAGTAATAGTATTAATATCACTTGGAAACACACATTTTGCAACAGATCTTCAAGTGATGTGCTGGGATGCACTGAGTGGGTCATAGTTATGGTTGTGCTAAGATAACTGAAGTGGTCAGGCAGAACTCGGCCTATTTGCCTGGTTGTGCCATACAAATACTATCATTTTCAACTTGTGTCATGACATAGTAGAGGCTGAAAAACCTGCTTGACAGACATGCTTTGCAAAATCCCTGAATGCTAAAAGAAATGGGCTTGTAAAATTCCTCAATGAGTAAGGAAACAGAGAGAAAGCGAATGTGTCCCCATATGGGACCATTGGTGTGTGTGGTGATAACAGGATTTGAGTATGGGGGAGGCTGAGGACTTCCCAGTGCACTTATTTTGCTTCCTTTGCTTGACCACACTGACTCTCTAACAACAAATACTCAGAAATGTTTTAGCAAATGTTCAGGAATAAGGGCATATGGAGCGTTTGATTTTCGTTTGTGTTTAAAATATGGTTTCCACACAGATGGCATTGGTTTAGCTGTTGTGTGACTTTGTTTGGATCTTCATTTGCTCAAAAAAGAGATGAGAACCACAGCTCTTTGAAACACTCAGTTCTCAGGTTTGAGTTTGCCTCACCACATTTGCAGATGTGCAGGCTTTTGTCCCTAAAATGCCAGCAGTGACATTACAGGTGGCTTTCAACAGTGAATTCAGCTGGGTCTGGAACAGGGTGAAACTATAAAAAGCAGCTGTGCAAATTCCATGGACTATAGAGATTTATATTCCAGAGTACAGTTACTATCACAGTATCATACCTGGCCACAATACTAGGACTGACAAGTCAACTAATTTTTCTGAAAGGTTGGATGTCTGGGAATAAGGTCTATAAAAATGAAATCAGTGACATATATGTCCTATTTGATAAGTTGGCATTTAATACCCAAAAATATTTTTGCACATCTAGTCTGCTAGTTTTGTCCTTCAGCCTTGATGTGAGTATGGTGGGAGGGAAAAAATAGAAACAAAACATTAAAAAAATAGAAATATATAAACTGCAAATATCACTTTTCTGTTTATTAGTCATGGCCACAGAGCACATTTTTTCCTTTTGTATTTAGCTTTCCCTTAGGTCAGCACTTCACCCATCCTTCTAGAAGTTGCTAAAAGTCAGTGTCTCACCTTTGCATTCCACCCCTTCTCCCCATTACAACTTTCAGTAATATTTGCACAATATGTTCTTCTCTTCACACTAATGTGGTATCTTAGTAAAAAAAAATTTATCTAATGAGACACTCAATCACTAGCAGCCTCTGAAAGATATTCCATTGGAATCTATGAAGCAGCACTTGAACTCTGCATTAATCCATAAGTGGAAGAGTCATCTCCTTCCTGGGAAGCTGTGATTGCAAGAGACAGACAGACACTGACTTTGTAAAAGGAAGTTGGGTTCATCTCAAATTTTAAGTTTTGAACTGTGACTCCTGGGTGCCTTGGGAAAGTTTTGTTCTTTTATTCCCTAAATCCTAGTATTTGGTCTATTTTGTTAGGGTTTTTTTTTTGTTTGTTTGTTTTGTTTTTGTGGAATCTGGCTATTTTAACAATGTTCTCATTATGAAGTGATGTGGATTATTTGAACATGAGAGTATTTGGTAAATGCTCCATCCACCTAAACGTCATTTAACTAATTTGGAAGAGGATTAAGGCTATTCAGACATTGGTATGATTCTGGGGGAAAATCCAAGATTAATGTACTGAGTTGCCAGAACCAGTTTCAAGTGTTGTGAAATTAGACTTAGATCTTGTATGCAAGTTCTGGGCTAAAGAAAAACAGTTTGAGTTTGGAAAGAAAATCACCATATCCATTTGCTGTAATAGGAACATTGAAATAATGTTTAAGGAAAAGAAGACCTGAATGTAAAACAACTGGTTTGAAGAGCTGGAGTTGAGTCGAACTGTTTTTCTTTTTTTATATAGTTTCTTCTTTTATGCTAGATAGCCTTATATTACTGGAGATAAAGTTAATGTATTTTGGATAAATATCATTTAGCTAAATGATATTTCATATCACATCACAATATATCATTGTGACCAAAATACTATAATATCCTCATTTTGCAGATGAGGAAACTGCTGCTGCTAAACATTAATTAGATGTCCATACTATTTCAGACAAAAAGTATCAGAGGCAAGATTCTACATGGGATTTTCTCACTGCAAAACTTGGACTCTGGACCATGGCAAACAAATGTTAACTCTACTCGATATTGTCAGGTTCTGTCTTAGTCTGGTCAGGCTGTTATAACAAAAATACCACAGGCTGGGTGGTTTATAATAAGCATTTATTTCTCATACTTCTGGAGGCTAAGAAATTTATGATCAAGGTGCAAAGCAGATCTACTGTATGGTGAGAACATGCTTTCTGGTTCACAGAAGGCCTTTTTTGCTGCATAGTCACAGCAGAAGTGATGAGGGAGCCCTCCTGGGTCTTTCGTATAAGGGCATTAATCCCATTCAGTCACCTCTCATGGGCCTCACCTTCAAAAGCTATAACATTGGGAATTAGGATTTCTACATATAAAATTTGGGGAAGCACAAATTTTCAGTCTAAAGGAAAGATCTAACCCTACTTCTGGTGGTTTTCCTTAATCATTGTGGCAAGGTTGGCAGGGCTGATTATTTAGCAAATGACTGCTCTGATTATTTGTCTTTGAAGAAACATCTGTGTGTTATTCTGGCCTTGTTTTTTAGACTCTCTATTTGCAATTTTTCTAAGAGGTTTTACAGATCTTCAGATAGTTGTTGTACAGATATCAGTATAAACACTTATTCTACAAATTAGTGGTACCCAAGCTAATCGTCTGTAAATGATAGGCAGGAACTAGAAGTCCCCACAGCCTTATCCTTATTTCTGAGAGCTCGCTATCATCACTTCCTAATGTGCTGATAGGAACTTAAGTGAGACTCAGTCTTAATGCAATAAATGAGCCTCTCCCATCCTCCTGAAGGATACACTAGTAACATATCTCTTGCTGATTTAAGATTACCTCCTGAAAGCCTACCATTAATATAACCTTTATTTCTCAAGGTAGATATGATTTAATTTATCAGACTATCTTACACTTGAAAATGAATAATTTCTAAAGAAATGGGAGATAATGGATGTTTTTGAATAAGAGCAACTAAAAGTTTTGTTCATTCCTTGAATACACATTCATTTGTCATTTGCTGTGATCCAGCTCATAAAATAAAAGATGAACATGATTCTGTACCTGCCCTCAAGTGATAATTGTTTTGTATAGGGTGAAGTTGAGAACCCAGTGTTAGGGCATCTAACTTGAACTTAAGTATTAGAAAAGGCTCCAGGAGACCTGAAATGGTTCTTACAGGGCTGGCAGTTAGAGTGTATTGTGCTGGGGTATAGGCTGAGCTCTGGGAGCAAATGAACTGAAGTTGTTTAAGTGGGTATCAGATCAGGAAAGGTTTTATGTTCTGAGTTAAAGAGTAACATCTCTGTTATGAAAGGTACAGTGAACCATTGAAGATATTAAGTAGAGAAATGACATGGTCATTTAGAAAATTATCTCTGGCTACCATGTAGTGAATAGAGAACATGGTGGCAAAACTAGAGATGAAAATAACAAAAGGCCTGAATTAAAGCAGTGAAGTAGGGGACCTCTCTGGTGGCCCAGGGTTTATGTCTCAGCACTGTCTCCAGTAAGACCAGAGTTGGATTCCCCAGCCAGGGAGCTGAGCCACAAATGGCCCAACAGACCTCTCCTGTCTCACCTACTGCTCCCCTCAGCAGTGTATTTGAGTAGATCCGCCTGTTCTGTTCCCAACTGTCTCTGGTGAATCCTTTCACCTCCCACACCTCTGGTCTACCCCCCCAGTTCTTCTATGCAAAAATAAATAAAATTTTAAAAAGAAGAAGAAAGAAACACTAACTTGTACAAAGATTTTACAAAGCAGGGAGGTAAATGGAATGATTACTGCAGGGAGAATAAAAGTGGTGTGTATAGATCTGGTGACTGATGTGTGGTGGGGACTATTGGAAGGAGGAATGTGGAATTTTGTTTTTAGGGTGTGCTGTTCCTGAACAAATTGTAGAAAAGTGATCTTTTTCAACAACTTTTTAAAGTGATGAGTCTCAATGACAGCTACTAATATTTTGATGAAATGATACTAGAGATATAAGTACTAAACAAAGGTCAGTCTTTGTTTTTTGGGTGATAGTAAATTTTATTTTATTGGATTTTAATTTTATTGATTGATGTTAAACAAATTATCATTTTTTAATTTTTATTATACTTTTTGGGTTATATTTTTACTCCTCCATATGTGTACATGTTCTACTCACCCTCCACCAAACCACCCATGCCAATACCCCATCTGCTTCCCTCCCCCATTCCCTTCTTCCTCCCCCCTGTTCCCTCCGGTAACCTTTAAATTCTTTCACTATGTCCAGGATTTATTCCTGCTGTATTTTGCCTGTATGTTTTCTGGTTATTTATATCCCACAGATGAGTGAAACCATCTGATATTTGTCTTTCACTCTGACTTACTTCATTTGACATAATCACTTCAAGGTCCATCCATTTTATCCCAAAAGACACTATTTAATCTTTTTTAAAGGCTCTGTAGTATTCCATTAAGTATAGAGTCCACAATTTCTTTATCAACTGTAGGTGGACCCTTATGCTGGGTCCATGACTACGCAAATGTAAACAATGCTGCTATATATACATAATAAATAGGCATACATAATTCTTGTCATATTAGAGTTTTCATATTTTTTTAATAAATACCTAGCAGATGTATTGCTGGATCATATAGGACTTTCATTTTTATTTTCTTAAGAAATCTCCTTACCATTTTCCATAAATGCTGCACCAACTTGCATTCCCACTAACAATGGATGAGAGTTCCTTTTTTCTCTGCATCCCCATCAACATTTGTTGTTTCCATTCTTTTTGATATCAGCCATTCTCATAGGGGTGAGGTGATATATCTGTGGTTTTGATTTGCATATCCCTTATAATATCCATATGTATATAGGCTATCTAAATGTCCATTTAGGTGTTTTGCCCATTTTTTGATTGGGCTTTCTGGAGGTATTTTTGTTGTTGTTGGGATTGTATCAGTATGCTGTATATTTTGGAAATTAGCCCGTTGTCAGATGTGTAATATAAATTTTTATTCCCCATTCTGTAGGTTGCCTTTTTGTTTTTGTGATGATTTCTTTAAAGGTACAGAAGCTTTTTACTTTGATGTAGCTCCACTTCTTTATTTTTGTTTTTGTTTCCCTTGCTTTTGGAGTCGAGTCCCCAAATAGATCTTTGTAGTAGATTCCTGTAGAGTACCCTCTATGTTTTCTTTCAAATGTTTTATGGTTTTGGTTTTGTGTCTAGATCTTTAATTCATTTTGAATTAAATTTTGGTATGGAGTTAAGTATGAAAGTTTCATTTTTCTATATGTGGCTATCCATGTTTCCCAACACCATTTGTTAAAGGGGCTGTCTTTTCTCCATTGTATAGTCATGGCTCCAATTTCAAATATTTTTTTGGGTTTATTCAATTTCAAATATTTTTTCGGGTTTATCTTTTCTCCATTGTATAGTCATGGCTCCAATTTCAAATATTTTTTCGGGCTTCCTATTCTTTTCTGATGATCTGAGTTTTCTAATACCATATTGTTTTGATTATTGTTGTTCTGCAATATAGTTTGAAGTCAGAAAGTATGATAACTTCATTTTTCTTTTCTCTCAGGATCACTTTAGTTATTCAGGGCCTTTTGTGGTTCCATCTAAATTTTATAATTGTTCAATTTCCTTGAAAAAATTCATTGGGGTTTTGATAGGTATTGTGTTGAATCTGGAAATTGATTTAGGTAACATGGCCATTTTAATGATGTTTATTCTTCCAATCCATGAGCACAGGATATCTTCCCATTTCTTTTTATCTTCTTTTAAATCCATTAATGGGTCTTACAGTTTTCTAGATATAGGTCCTTCCCCTCCTTTTTTGAGTTTACTCTCAGGTATTTCTCTTTTGATGAGATTATAAATGGGATTGTTTTCATTAAGGGTCAGTCTTTCAATACACAGTGAAACATTGTAGGTGTTAGGTAATGGAGGTAGTCAAAGGTTAGCATCTCTGCCACCCACCAACAGCACACAGTACATTTCTTGAAATAATTCAACAAATATTATTATCTACAAATATATTTGCTTAATTTGAGAAAATAAATGCACAGTATAACATGTGTTGTGGATCTGTGCCTGCTTCTCACTTTTCCAGTTCAATCTATTATGTAAAATAATCCATGTCATGAATAATTTTTCTCTAGATAGTCCTGAACCTCTCACCCATTCAGTGATTTGTCATATAAACTCTTACCTCCTCTACTTAATACTTTAGCTATGCCTTGCAGTTAGTGTGTACATGTTTTACTAGTCAGGGATAGGGCTCAAGTGAGAGGGGGTTTTTTGAAGGTAGTTTTAAACTCTCTGATGTAGAACTGATTTCTGTAGAAGAAATCTGTTTTCTGGAGATTGGATTGCTATTAGGAGAAACTTAATATATGTAGAATATGTTGTATCTGCCTAATTTGACTGATTTGAGACTCAAACTACATTATCTAGTGACTACTAGGATGTAGGATACTTTTCAGTCAAAGTACAAGAAACTGTAGAATGACTACATAGGTAATTAATTAAAAATGAACACATAAATGCGTTATTCCAGAAGGAACTACATCTGGGCTTAAGAAAACAATTCATCCCACAGTCCAAAGGGACTATCAACTAGCTCCATTATAAATCTGGGAAGCCATTTTCTGAAGTAAAATGAACAGCTATAAAAAGACAATCTTATAAATATGCAGGAATAATTTAGCATTTAGTGACATGAAGATTATTGATCTTTGGTTGATACAAAATTCCCCTTAAAATATTTTGTGCTTGGGCCTCCCCAGTGGTGCAGCGGTTGAGCGCTGGGCTGAGAAGCTGCTCGCAGTCTCTGCAGCGCTGGTTCAATCCCCGGCCGCTGGGCGAGGGTCCCACATGGTGCGCAGACCTCTCCTGCCGCCCGCTGCTCCCCTCAGCAGTGTACTTCGGTCCTTCTGCCTGCTCTGCTCCCCGCTCTGGCTCTGGTGAATTCTCTCACCCTCCCGCGCTTCTGACTCTACCCAGTGCTTGTATAAATAAATAAATAAAATCTTTAAAAAAAAGAAAAAATATATTGTTTAAAAAAATATTTTGTGCCATTAATTGAATAAACTTTAAGGGGAGGGATGACTGTCCCTACATAAAATGAAATATTCAGGTGAAGAGGTGAACAGATATTGTCAATAAATATTTCACAATGCATTTTTTAAAAGGAAAAAAAAAAACCTTCTAAAAGACTAAATGTGATCTTAAATAAGCTATATAAATTGTCCTGCTTAAAGAAGAGCTAAAAAGAAACTTCTCTGAAGAGGAAATGCAAATGGCCAACAGACATATGAAAAAATGTTCAACATCACTTGTAATCAGGGAAATGCAAATCAAAACTACCATGAGATACCATCTTACACCAGTGAGTATGGCGCATATTAAAAAAATTAGCAACAACAAATGTTGGCGAGGTTGTGGAGAAAAAGGAATTCTTTTACACTGTTGGTGGGAGTGCAAACTGGTCCAACCACTATGGAGAGATGTGTGGAGATTTCTGGACCTACTAAACATAGAGCTTCCATATGATCCAGCAATTCCACTCCTAGGTATTTACCCAAAGGACACAGAAACATCAATTCTAAAGAACACCTGCACCCCTATGTTTATAGCAGCACTATTTACAATAGCTAAGCTTTGGAAACAGCCCAAATGCCCAAAAATAGATGACTGGATCAAGAAGATGTGGTACATATACACCATGGAATATTACTCAGCATTCAAAAAAGATAAACACATGCAATTTGCAGCAACATGGATGGTGCTGGAAGGGATCATGCTCAGCGAAATAAGCCAAAAAGAAAAAAATACCGGATGGTCTCACTCATAGCAGGAATCTAGAAAACTTAAATAAGGGACCAGGAAAATGAATAACTATAAGAAAGTGAAAATCAAAATCAACAAAAAACTATGAACCAGAGACACTTTTTGGGGGGTGGGGGCCAGGAGGGGAGGGATTGGGGTCAGAATGGGGCATTTGCAATTGTATGGGGGAATATAAAAATAAAATTTATTATTTAAAAAAAATAAAAGAATATGTATAAAAAATAAATTGTCCTGCTTAAGATTAATTTCCATCGATCAACAACAATTGCCCTTTCCCCTCTCCAGTCCATCTTAAGTTAATTAGTAACTATAGATCCAGTTAGGTTTAGAGTTGCTTTAAAATATATTTAATAACTGCCTTGTAATTGTTTCTTATTAGAGCATAGAGCTGAAATATGCCTTAGAATTCACCAGGCTAATTATCCCATTTTTATAGTGGAAGGTAAAATGACTTGCTATAGCTCAAAACATATGGATAAAAAGGATTTTCACCCTATGCTTCTTCATACCAGTGAAACATTTAATATAGCATGTGTATATTTTTTTAATCAGAAAGCTTTACTGTGTTCTATTTATTGAAGTTAAATAAATCACAAAGCTTTAACTAATTTCAACCTATAATGTGACCATCTTGACAATATGCATTGCATGATGGGCTCTCATTAACCTACATTTAATTCTATTTGGCTTCATTTTTGGTTGGCCATTATTTAATTTATTAAGATTGACCAGTGTAATATATGGTTTTCAGAATTTCAACACAATTTGGGGATTTTTTGCAATGCAGATATTTTCTTTTGCCCAAGGCAATAATAGACAGGGATGCAAACACTGCTTTAAAGAGGGTGTCTGCTGATTTACATATTTTAAAAGTATTAAGATCAAAGGTAATGAGAATTTAATCCATATGGCATGCAGAAGATAAATAAGAATATTAATACTGTATCAAATACTAATTAAAAGAAACACATAAATCTAATTTTAAGAATGTAACACAGGGATGAAATACTCTTTGTAAAGCTAAGATCCGATTCTCTTATAAAAAAGAAAGTTATAGTGAGTTGTTTTCTCCTTCAGGAAGAACTACTGGCTAGTTTACATGGAGTCAGGATTATAATTATGAGACAGCAACCATACTATAACAGTTTGCAAAGTGTTTTCACATCTTTTTTGATCCTCAAAGCAAACTTTTTAGTTACTTGAACTTACCTCAATTTCATTGAAAAGAAAATGTGCTCACAGAATCAAATGAGTCTGAAACTAACATCAGATTCAGTCTTAACCTACTGCTTCCTTTCTCCTTTCTCTCCCCTCCACATTACTTAATAGATTGATGATGATTAGAGGGGAAAAGGGAGATGAATACTCTCATTCACTTATTATGATGGGTTCATAAATTGGTACAGCAATTTTAGAGTAATTATTTGCACACTTTATGCTAGTAATTCCATTTCTAAGAATCTAATTTGTCAGTAATCAGCAATTTGGCTAAATATTTATGCCTACTGATGCTTTTGGCAATTATAAGTGAAAAAATTTAATAAACCAGCTGCCCAAACTAAAAAAGAATGTTTAAATTATAATATATCTTAAATGATGTAATATTAGGGAGCTAATAAGCAAAATCATGTTTGGAAAGAATACTTATAACTACCACTAAGAGTTTGTTACAAGAAAATGTAAATGAGAAAATGTTAAGAAAAAGTAGAAAATGTTAAGAAAAATGTATATGTAATACAGTTTTCATATCTCTTTGCATATACCCCTCATGTTTATACATAGTTTATCTATGTCAGGGGTCAGTAGTTTCTCTAAAGACCCAGATAGTAAATATTTTAGGTTTGTGGACTGTAAGATCTCTGGTGCACTACCCAACTCTGCCTTTGTTGGTTGAATGCAGTATGGATGCTACATAAACAAATAAGCTTGACAGTGTTCTAATAGAACTTTATTTTGGGGCACTGGAATTTGAATTTCATATAATGGATTACATAATGGTTTATGGGCCACAAACTATTATTACTCTTTGGATTTTTTTAAACCATCTAAAAATGTAAAAATTGTTCTTAACTCACAGTCCATATGAAAACAACAGTTGAGCCAGATCTGGCCCAGGCATCAGTTTGCCATGCTCTAATTTACATTATGGATTTACATGTCTTCAGTATGCTTCCCTATATGTTCTACATTTTCTATAATACATTTCCATAATACTTTAATAATAGGAAGAAAAGAATAAGCATTATAATTTAAAAGAGAGAATTTGTCCAAGTTTAACAAATAGTAAGAGGCAGGAGCAGGTTTTAAATAGAAAACCCCTTTCTAACTGTCGGGAGGTTCCTCAGTCTACTAAAAATGGAGCTACCATACAACCTGGCAATTCCACTCCTAGGGATCTACCCAAAGGACACAAAAACATTGATCCAAATGAACACCTGCACCCCTATGTTTATTGCAGCCCTATTTACAATAGGTAAAACCTGGAAACAACCCAAATGCTCAAAAATAGATGACTGGATCAGGAAGATGTGGCATATATACACAATGGAATATTATTCAGCAATCAAAAAGATAAACTCATGCCATTCGCAGCAACATGGATGGAGCTAGAAGGAATTATGCTCAGTGAAATAAGCCAGAAGGAAAAAGAAAAATACTGGATGGTTTCACTTATAGCAGGAATATAGGAGAACCAAATAAGACATCATTGTAAAAGAATAGTAACAGTACAAAACACAACAAAGCAAAAACAGACAATTATAAATCAGAGACATACTGCAGGGGAGGAGGAGGGAGAGGGATCAGAGGGAGGAAGGGAGGAGCACAGGGGACTGAGGTGATGGTGCCCGGGTGCATTGGTGAAAGTAACTCTATGGGGACTACACCTGAGGGGGTGGGAGGAAGCAAATATTGTTTAAAATGGCAATGATGTAAAATAAAATAAAAATGAGAGATTTAAAAAAGAAAGAAAACCCCTTTCTACTATGCCCATTGCCTCCTAGAACCTCACTCCTGGAAGGGTCTTTAGAAATCTTTGAAAAGCCCACCTATTAATTTTACAAAAGGAAGTGAATAAATATGAAGCACTTGCTCAAGACACACAGCAATCAATGGCAGAGTCCCAGTCTCCAGACTCCCTCTAGAGTGCTCTTTCCATGTCCCCCTTCATACCATTAGACGTGGGCAGGGTCAGTAGGGCACATCATTTTATGTTTTTTACTCTCCAAATCACTTTTTATTTTGTATGTTCCCTTTCCTTTGTGGCTTCTTTAAATATCTGCAGCCAGTTCTGTAGGCTAATATATAACAACACCAGAGCCCTGATGTCCTAATAAATCTTCATGAGAGAATTCCACTTGCAGAGCAAGATAGCTAAATGGAATGTTTGTAGAGTGAGTTCTGTCAGAAAAAGTCAGTTTATGAAGATTTGATTAGGTGGTTAAGGCCTTCTCTGTGTTCCTGACCAGCCCCAACTCCAAGGGATCTTCTCTGCTTCCCCAGGTACCTTCCAGGCCTTTAGAACTTCCTCTCATAGTTGGCCTACTTTCTAGCTATAGTCTTATCTAGGGGAAGGGCAAAGGACAGGAGCTAAAAGTCCCTGCTTTAGGTGCTAGATCTGCGGTAGAAAAGTCATCTTTCATTTTCTTTCACTAGCCAACATTTACTGATCAGCTATAATTATATCAAGTTCACTTTGCTAGGCAGACCTGGTGGTGATTACAGCCTGCCTCTCACTATCAATAGAATGGCAATACTCACTTCCCGGGAGGCTGGGTATCCAAACTAAATTTTCTGCATGAAGTATTCTTAAAGCTTGAGCACTATGCAAATGTGAGAGGCAATTTTTATTATTGATGTCTTTGTCCCTCACTGAAAAGTCAAAGATGAGAGACTGAGACTTTCACAACGTTTAGCTGGAGAAGGAGGGCATGGGAGGCTCTGAGAGAATTTTAAGATCGCAGGTTTCTAGAAATAAGAACAGACTGTCCACAGGTCCTGTCTTCCTGATTAGCCTGTCCACATGATAGCATAAAGAACTGTTGACAGGGGCCTCCCTGGTGGCACAGCGGTTGAGCGCTGGGTTGCGAAGCTGCCCGCAGCCTCTGCAGCGCTGGTTCGATCCCCAGCTGCTCCCCGGCCACCAGAGGAGGGTCCCACATGGCGTGCAGACCTCTCCTGCTGCCCGCTGCTCCCCTCAGCAGCGTACTTTGGTCCTTCTGCCTGCTCTGCTCCCCGCTCTGGCTCTGGTGAATTCTCTCACCCTCCCGCGCTTCTGACTGTACCCAGTGCTTGTATTAATAAATAAATAAATCTTAAAAAAAAAAAAAAAGAACTGTTGACAAAGCTTATGGGAGTCATTTGGATTAAGTTGAATCACTTGGGATGTGCTCTGATGACTCTGAATTCATAGTCACAGAATAGGAAAAATATCAAAATATTAAAAAATAAACAGGTTCACCTCTCCTTTTCATAACACACACACACACACACACACACACACACACCACCCCCCATTCAAGAAAGCTTCCTATTTAGATGAAGGCTTTAGGTGTTTTTAAAGTACAAAAGGGAAGTAGGTTACAAAGGATAATTCTACTTTAAGATGCCAAACAAAGGTAAAAGACTTAATCATTCTTCAATGTTCAATAATTACTGCATTCAGGTCTCATATGGGTTATCAATCCCACAAGTGCTTAATGCATGTATGTTAAGCTATGTCTTAATATAAGCCTGCATGGCCTTTTGTAATCTTGCTTATGTTTATTATATGACTTCATTGTAAGGATTTTGCTAGTAACTATATAGCTAATTCAAACTAACTGAAACAATAAAGATTTATTGACTCACTTAATTGAGATGTCTTGAGTACATGAGGCAGGACTTCAGACTCTGTTCTTTGCAGTCTTTAATTCTGATATCACGGATGGTTTAGCTTCACCCTCCATTTTGGTTCCTCTTAAGATAGCAAAATGACCTCAACAGTTATAAACTGTACATCTAAATAAAACTTTGTTCATGTGGAACTAGTGCCTCTACATCCCAGAATTTGACTGGACTACCCCAGCCTATCACTGTGGCCAGGGGAATGGAGTTGGCTAATTGACCGATGCCTAGGTCGCATGGGCCAGTTACTATGGGAAAGCAAATGGGATTATCCTGACTTAGACCTACCAGACCTAATACCTGGATCCGGAGGTGGGGTCTGTCTCTCCCAAGTGCGTGACTGCTCTGCAGAGTGGAAGGGGTAAAATTGATACTGTAGAGACAACAGTGTTTATCAGTAAGGTCCAGTCAGAAGACAGAAGCCACACATGTCATTTTAACAGAGAGAATTTATCATTTCTTTGATGTTAACCAACATTAGAGAACTGAAATGGTGGAAGATAAACACTGCAGTATCCCGTAGATAATAACTTTAGGAAGCTGCTACCACTCCTCAAGTTTGAGAAACAAAGAGAGGTGTGATTGTTAGAATTTGGCGTGTTTAAGAGGCCTCGTATTGCTCTGATTAGGGTAACTGCCCAACTGGTACCTGTACCTAAGAGGATGCAATGAGGCTGGTTCTGGTAGTGTGGAGTAACTGTAAACAGGAACCAACTGTGACTAAATGAACTAAAAGAACTGCTGCTGCCAGGTTGGAGATCTGTGACTGTAAGGATACTAGTAGGAACAGGAAGCAGAAAGGAAGAAGCAAGTCTCTCTCTCTTCTACAGTCTTGCTATCTCCTTCTAACACCCCCTGTTGTCAGGGCCTAATAGGGAATCATATGGCAAATAAGAAACCAGGTTATTGGATCAAATCCCACCATCATAGCATGTATAACTGAGGGTATTAGTCATAGTATTGGGGCAAAAAGGAAATAGAAATCAAGTACTTATGTAAAGAAAGGCAAGAATAAAATATTTAAAGCTGCTATAGTCCTTATAATTGTAAATGAACTGGTCCTAAAGCCATTGTTGATGTTATAACTTCTATGAACAGTCTGTGACCTCTCAGTCAAGGCCTCAGCTTGTTGAAATTATTTACCAGGCAAAGTGTCCTGAACCTTTGCCTGAAAGGTCTGAATCTTCTCTGGTTCTGTATATTTCTACATAGTCTTGTCTCCCATTAACTTTTACTGTTAATGGAATGTACTGAGAGACAGCCAATGTACTGAGAGACACTTAGAGCCCAATATCTTGGGCTCTAATTGGCATCCTTTTTGCCCCTGATATATAGCCCCAATTGATTGATAATAAGGATCAATCAATCTGGTAGAGTAATCGTTTTCTTTACCTATTGGTTCAGTGGCATGGAAGCCCAAAATGTCAAGTGACAGTCTCATCTTATAATTCAATAGAACCATTGGGGCATCTCTTGGTGAAAGAATCCTACCAGAATGTTGGGTACTAATATCTTCAAACCAGGAGAACTCAAATTTGTGGGGACAAAAAGCAAAAAATTTATATAAAAGTAATTATTTAGGAAGTAATAAAAAAACTTGTAGAGTAGACCCATCATCTCTTATTTATTACTCCCTTGAAATAGATTTTTATCTTTGACTTTATTCTCCTGGAGAGCAAAGTCTGTAATGGGTTTATGTTTGTATGCCCAGAGGGGTCTTTTATGATATCTGTAATCTGATAAGCAATCAGTAATTGCTGGCTGAATGTATAAGTAGATAGTTAGCCAGGTATAGGCTAACTCATTAATATCAGAAGACTAAATATTTTTTTCATTTTTATTTTAATATTTCGAGCTCACATATGAAAGGTAGAGTTCTCCAGCTTCTGGATTTTGGGATAAATTCTGGTAATCTATGACTCGGCAACATCATTTATCAATATGAGATTGAAGAGTACAAGTATGTGAGCCCCTCAAAAGAAATGATGCATCCCTACCCTCTTCCAAATGTCATGACCTTTGGGTAGTGTTTAATATCACTGTGCATTTTAAATGCAATATCTTAAATTTAAGAAGATCATTTTCCTATAAGAATCTTTAACAGGGAAGCATTTCATTACCTCCTCTTCCTTCGTCCTGAGGAGCTTCTGAAGTGTGAACCAAAGCAGTCTTCCACTGCCTGAAGCTCCTTCACAACATCAAACGCTTACTGAAAGTGTTTTCCTCAAACCTCAAGCATTTCCAAATATTAAATGTGAAGAGGAAAGATTTTGCTTTAACTGCAAAGTGATCGACAACTGCAGGGTATGTGAGAAATTGTGTGCATGTGCACATGTGCCCACACTTGTCTGTGCTTGTATGTTTTTCCTGTTTAATACTTCTGAAATCAATGGAATATTATCTCCAAATTCTCTCTAATCAAGTTTACATAAACAATACTTGTTTGGAGTATTCTCAGAAGTAGAATGAGCCACCTTCCCCCACCTAAACAGAGAAAAGCTTTCAGCCTGAAATAAGTGGGTTCTCGTGCGTGCAAGGCCTTTACACCCTCACTGGGTTATAATGTCTGGGGACCTAAGATGGGTCATTTGAGACAGTGTAGACAAGAGGGTGACTGGGCAGATTGATTTTAATTAGATCTATTTTTCTAAAGCACAATGTGAAGGGTTGGTCTGGACTTGAAAACCCTTTGATGTTTCACCTTCTCCTGAGCTGCTATGACATACTTTGTTTTAAATAAATAACATCAAAAGTTGTTCCCTAGGAGAGGGCATTGGAAACTTAGTGAACATTTTTTTGTGGAAGTATTTTCAAAAGCATGGTAAAGTAAATACAATGAACACTCTATTGCTAACATTTGCATTTTATGTCATTTATACGTGTTTAAAATGTATTAAATGTTGCAGGTTATTAATATAATTACTGTACTTTCCACACTGATACTCATTTTCTTGAACTAACTGCAAAATATTCACAGTGTTCACTTGTGAAGCTTGCTTTAAACAGTGGCTATTAAGGTGGTCTAAGAAAATAGACCCCCAGGGAACTGTGCTGTTACCAGCTTGTTGTGGCTTAATGTGGAGGATGTAGAAAGCATACTAAAGCTGTGATTCTTTAGCAGTAGCTCTAAAGAGCTTAACACTTTCTTGGGAAAGTACTTTGTTATGAATATTCTACAAAGTATAGAGGACAAGTTATTGATATAAGAAATTTGTATTCTAATTAGTTTATAAATCTGGGCAAACTAACAATTATGGAATGGCTTGTACTATAAGGACTTTCTGACCTTCCCTTAAAGATCATAAAAACCTCATGGAAAAGGTCACCCCAATAATGGGAAGAAAGTATCATCCTATCTTCAAAGAGAAGGGGTACAAAGAAGACTCTGAAGGATCAGGACTTGCTAAGTTCCCCCCAATTTAGTACACTTAACTCATCTTTGTCCCGTCACATCTTTCCACAACTTTCCACTCTTCATCAAAGTAGCATAAAAATACTCATTTGTTTATTTTTCTTCTGTTAATCTATCTTTGTCAGTTTAGTTTACAGATCTAGTGCAGGACCCTAGAAGAATAAAGGAAAACTTTTTTGCTGAAGCCGTTTTATCCTTAAATAAAAGAATCTTCATTTCAGGGTCACTCACTCCCACTGCTTCCTCTGAGCCCATTAGTTGTTAGGGCCATATTTAGGAGAGCAGACCCACCTGGGATGCCACATGGGCCTGGGGGTGCCTATGGGATCCTGCATTGGGACTCCCAGGACTACATCTACAGCTTACGAACTTCTACCTTCCAGAGATATTCTGTCCCTTGTAGCTCTCCCTATATCTCTGATCCCCATACATAACACTTGGAGAGAATCTGTCCTTTCTCAGGTCATAGTCCAGACTGCCCTGGAAGCCCTGTTCAAAGAGATCAAAGGGCCAGTCTGCTATGCAAGAAGGATCAAAGTTACAGAGTAGTGATACTTAAGAATCTTTTCTGAAGCATCTCTTATTTTCCTTAAGTTTGTTGATCATCCACACTAAAGAAAAGATGGGGCTCTCTTTTCACACTTATGGAACAATGTACTACAAAATTGGAGTCAGAGGGAACATAGCTTACAAATGTAGAAAATCTGGCATTCTTATACATGTCTTCTTATGTATAAGTACAAGATGTTTCCTGGGGTAGAAACCTCCCTAGAAAGGAATTGCACAGCAATTATGTGCTCTCATAGAGCAGTGCTTTTTGTCTACCAGAGCCTATGTGCCATTGCCTCACTACTGGTCATAATACTCCATAAAATTTGTATGTGCAGGTAAAGCTAAGTCAACCCTGAATGCTGCTGCCCTTTAAAAAACGTAAGCATAGGGGCCTCCCTGGTGGCGCAAGGGGTTAAGTTGCAGCACTATGAAGCTATCCGCAGCCACTGCAGCACAAGTTCAATCCCTGGCCAGGAAGCTACCCACATGGTGCAGCAGACCTCTCCTATCTCGCCTGCTTCTCCCCTCAGCAGCGTATTTCAGTCAGTCCACCTATTCTGTTTCCCACTCTATCTCTGGTGAATCTTCTCACCCCCTACACTCTGGTCTGTACCCCAGTTCTTGTATGTATAAATAGATAAATCTTTTTAAAAATGTAAGCATAAATATATAAGAGAAAGACAATGAGTTATTTTTACTCATTCTCATGAATGTGGATAAATATCTGCAACAGAAGCAATGATGATAAATCATATGGGACATAATATTCAATATAACTCAGTATTAGGAAAACCAGAAAGAGCATGTCTGGTTTAGAATTTTTCTTAGCTGTTGTTAGGTTATATTTTCATTTTTGGTACCTAAATATGTACTGTGGCCCTAATCTAATGTTTCCCCTCTCTTATTATTCAAGTCCTTATAATCAGGGATCATTCTATTCAATTAAATAATTCAATAAACAGGAAGCTACTATTATGTGCTAAGTAGACATGGAGTCTTAGGCTATTGGAACATAGTTACATATAGAATAGCAACCCTGCCCTTTATAGAAGGGAAGAAAGTCATGTAAGCATTGAAAGGGAAGTTGAGGAGGCTATGGGAGCAAATAACAAAGAAACATAGCCCACTGGTCAGAGAGAACTATCATAACATTATAACTAAGCTTAGACTTAAAGGATGAGTAGAAATTAGTTCGTCACAAGATGCTGGTTTCCCTCCAACTCTTGCTTTCCTTCACAATTCTCCCTCCACACTTTTGCTTCCCCCCATTCTCCTCCCACTATTTCTTTCTTCCCCTCTCATCCTTTTATCTTAAAAATGAAAAATCCCAGGGGCCTCCCTGGTAGCATAGGAGTTAAATCTCAGTGCTCTGATGCTATCACTGCTGCGGCCTGAGTTCGATCCCCAGCCAGGAAGCTAACCCACATATGGCACAGCAGACCTCTCCTGTTTCACCCGCTGCTCCCCTCAGCAGTGTATTTCAGTAAATCTGCCTGCTCTGCTCCCCACTCTGTCTCTGGTGAATCTTCTCACACACACAGCCCCACCCCCCTGCACCTCTGGTCTATTATACCCAGCTTTTGTATGCATAAATAAATAAATAAATCTTTTTTTTAAAAGGAAAAATAGCAGCAGGAATTATGACTTCTAGGTCCCCCCAGAAGAGCGAAATAAGTACTCAACAATAGGCATTGAATATTTAAACCTCTTGTTAAGAAAAACAATTGTCATCATGGCTTTTCTTTCTTAGTGCCCAGTGGAAAGGATAATGGGACTTTCTCTTTCATTCTCTCACAGATGCCCTCATGATCTTACCCCTTAGAGGTCCACACAGGTCCATAGCATCAGCTCCCTTCAAAAGGTATAAAAGTCACAGCTTGACTGGGAGAAACAACACTTCTCCACAAATGCAAAACTAGCCCTTTCCACAGGACTAGGGCCTTGCCCCAGGGCCCTCTGGCCACTACTGTCCCATTCCTACCCCTGGATCCTGCTACACCATAGAGCCCACATCCCTCATCTCAATGGAACTCAGTGGACTCTAGTGTTAATATTTGAGCACATCTGTGTGTATATCTAACACTACTGTCCTCTACTAGGCTGACAGAGTCTTGAAAGCAAGGACCAAGTCGTATCCCTTCTCTGGCCCCCACTGAGTACTGACCAGAGAAAGAAGAATCTTGGAGGAGAGACTGAGGCCCTTAGGTGCTCCTTTCTCACTGAACTTTCTGCCCCCCCGCCCCCCACAGGCCCCTAAGAACACTGCAACCAATATGTTTGCCTTTTCTATGCCCTTGGGCACATCCAGGGTCTCCATGAGGAACAGACAGGTCAAGGCTGGAAGCCTCATTATTAATAATTTGTTACTTAGGGCCTCTGATCTCTTTTCAGTTCTAATCCCAGCCAGCTTTTGCTCTGAGGAACCCATTTCTGTAAGAATTGAATTTCTCTATAGAAAAATCAAGAGGGTGGGCCTCCCTGGTGGCGCAGCAGGTTGAGCACAGTTGTGAAGCTGTCCACAGCCTCTGCAGCGTGGGTTTGATTCCCGGCCGGCCAGGGAGATTCCCACATGGCAGGGCAGACCTCTCCTATTGCACCCACTGCTCTCCTCAGCAGTGTATTTCAGTCATCTGCCTGTTCTGCTCCCCACTCTGTCTCTGGTGAATCCTCTCACCCTCCCGCGCCACTGGCCTGTACCCCAGCTCTTGTATAAAAATAAGTTAATCTTGAAAAAAAGAAAAATCAAGAGGAGTGGTAGGCTGGTCTATTCATACTAAGTAACAACAGCAATAACAAATATTTTGTGAGCATTTGTGTGCCTAGAGTTGGGTTCCCTGTTTTTCCTATAATATCTTAAATAAGACATCTTTATATAAGTAGGTACCATTATTTTTCCCTAATGAGGAAAGAGGTTTAATATCTTGCCCAAGATCACCCAACTGGCAAGCTGTGCAGACCCATCTCAAACTCAGGTTTCAGGATAACAGAAAAAAAAAAGTTTCCTATCTAACGGTGTTATTTTTTCATACATAATAATGAAAAAAAATTGGATCCCCCCCAAAACTAATTTATAAGTACCTTTTTGTTTTCATTGTGTCCTGTGAAAGAGCTAGGTTCACCTCTGCTGTGCATCTTGCTTTTTTCCTTCTGTCTGTAGTTATGTTCAGGCAACAAAAATATAGTGACACCCAGATTTAGGATAATGGTCATCTGGCTCATTAAACAAATCTGAGTTTTTTATGTGTCTTTAAACTTTTTATCCAAAAGTGTGGTCCCCCTACGGGGCTCTATTTTTGTGGTGTAGTTCCCTCCAACAAACTTGGAAAATATTATAAAATTGAAGTGGATGAGGTTTTTTTCTATTTTTTTCTCCTTTTAAAAGACAAACAATCTGTACACCCATCACCATTTTCATAAAGTACTTTCCGATTAATCAGTACTGTGAAATGGTTGATTTAATGATCTCTCCTATGATTCATGCATAACTTTTATTAATTGAGCCTGTGGAGATGAAGGATGGATATAAATTAATGTCAAAAATATATCACTTGTTATTCCTTTAAGGACATACAGTTCTCTTCAACTGTCTTCACAATATTTTTCCCCCTTAAGTGTTTCTTGAATTTTAGATAAAACTAAGTGTCAGGGAATATGCATAGGTTTGGGTATTGGTTTGGATCTTTTATACTGTTAACATAATTATGAAGCTTTTACTAATCTGTAACTTGATTCTTAATACTTCAGTGTTTCAAAAAGAAAGACATTAACTTAAACTAAAAGGCATCTTAGAATTTCTGACATTGCCATCAGTCAACAGACTGCTGATGAGTTGTTTTTAGGTAGTCTGCCTTTGATTTGGACCCTTAGGAGGAAAACTGAAATAAGGTTTCAGTAGACACTGAGTAGTTACCCTAGAGACCTGGGATGCTTTCAAAAACAAGTCAGCATATCTGAAAACATTTCCACCCTTCTTAGCTCCTGAGCCCTCAGTCCATGCTGCTGACTGTTATTCCTCTAGCACAACAGTCCTCAACCTTGGCTGCACATTGGACTCACAGGGGAGCTTTAAAAAATATCAATCTGCCTGGGTCCCATCCCCAGAGATTCTCATATAATTGCTCTGGGGTATGCCCTCACTGTCAGGATTGTTTTAAAAGTCCCCAGATGACTCTAATGTGCAGCCAAGGTTGAAAACTATAGCTATTTAAGGCCATGTACAGAGAGGAACCTGATAGATAAGTCTTACACGCAAATTCCAACATGCCCTTGGGTTGCAAATGTTTCTACTAACCTGAATAGTGCATCCCAAGTGAATAAAATACTACTCCTAGTGATTCTTTGGGTGCTGAACCAAGAAGAGGTTCAAGAGTCTCTTAAGCATATCTTTCTTTTATGGAGGACCACGAGCATCTGTTCTTGTGACTAGCTCATCTCTGAAAGCTCAGGACAGAAGCAGCAGCATTGGTTGAACCATCTGCTCACCTTCACCACCTGCCTGCATTTTACAGAGCCACCCTCTCTTTTGCATACTCTTTTGTGCTTTGCCAGAAATGGACACAGGGTCACATAAGGTACAGACTGTCCCTCCTTGTGAGATGACCAGCCCACATTGGTGGGCAACAGATCAGATCTGGGTGATCAAAAAACCCATAGCTGTGTCCTTATCAGTGGCATTTTTTTTTTAAGATTTATATTATTTATATAAGAGCTGGGGTACAGGTCAGAAGCACGGGAGGGTGAGAGGATTCACCAGAGACAGAGCGGGGAGCAGAACAGGCAGACAGACCGATAGCACTGCTGAGGGGAGCAGCAGGCAGGAGTGGTCTGCTGCGCCATGTGGATTTCTCCCTGGCAGACCGAGATCGAACCCGCACTGTAGAGGCTGTGGACAGCTTCACAGCACTGTGCTCAACTGCTGCGCCACCAGGGAGGCCCATCAATGGCAAATTCTGAATAAGCAAATAGAGTCAAAAACTCTTAGAGTTGGAAATGATCTTAAGAAATCACTAACTCTTTTTTAAGGGAGAGAAGTTTTTTTTATACTCACTTAGGAAAATGACATATTTGGTAAAGTGAATTTGCAAAGAAGTAGAATAAAAACTTGAAACTAGAAAGTGAGTCTTTAGAATCCAGCAGTGGATCTCCATGTTTTTTTTCTGTTTGATCTTTGACTCGGTGGTGTGCAGTCATTTGTTTTGGTTGCCTTTACATTGTGACCTAAAGTTCATAGGCCCCGATGATCTTCAGTTCCTCTGCACTAGACTCAACAGAAATGTGAGGCCAAGGCAGTGATTTTCACAGCAGGCTAGGCCTCACCAAAATGATTTATGTGTTTTTTTACTTGGAGACTATATTTTAATGCCGAGATTTTTCTGATTATCTTTTTGTATGCACCCGCTCACCACATGGGCTCTTAATTTAGAAAATATTCAGCAATTACATGTGGAATTGATACATTACATAAAAGCAAAAATGGTGCCTGTTATGTGTGTTACTGAAAAATTCGATGTCTTTTATTTTTCTGGCAACAGAGATACATGACCCAAAGAAACTGCTCATTATTTTTCATTTCTGTGAGATGAAAAGTTCTTAATTTAAAAACAGAGCTGCCCCTGAATAAAGGTCATATGGTGCAAGTTTTGGTTTCAGTGGTCCTAAAGTCTTTGCCAGGCACAAGAGATTCTTCTCATAAATCTTAATTATTGATGGCTCTGAATCAAATCTAAATTTGATTTAAACTAAAAGTAAAATTTTGAGAAGTTAATTTTGATGTTAAAATCAGATACTTCATCAGCTTTGTGGATCATAATTCTTCCAGGAACTACTATTTTGACAGTTGGTTATCCAAATATTTAACAGTTTATATAAACACTTAAGTAAAAGCTTTGGAACCCAACTCTTTTTTTTTTCCCTTAGTGAATGTGTATGTTGTGTATGTTGGTTTTCTCTCTTGCCAAGTCCACCCAAAGTGAGAATTTCAATATGTTTGTTATTCTATATCACTTTGTGATCTAGAAAAGTAATGCCAACCAACTGTGACAGAAAGCATTTAAATAACCTTTCACACTTGCCTTTGCAACAGTGCATGACCTGGGTTTTTTTTAAATTGTTGAATTCACATTAACACAGGTAAATTTTCTTAACATGGGGAAAACAAACCTACTCCCAAAAATAAAACCATAGGGAATTTAGATCTGCATTAGCTTTGTCAAAATATGCCTCAAACTGACCACTTTCTGTAGGTCATACTCTTTATCACAACTGCTGTCCAAATTATGATGAACTCAATGGCAAAAGCGGTATATATGTAGATATATAAAAAATATGTATCATATATTACATGTGTATATGTACACACTCATTCATATATATAAACACATGCATGCAAATGTTACTTCCTTTATATATTTTTTCATCATATATTAATGTATTTGTATATGTGTGTAGCATATATAGTGTATGCGTGTATATATATTTTTTCCATGACAGAAGGCTTGGTAGAGTTACTCTCTCTAAAAAAAACCAAAAGACATAGGAGAGTAAGTGTTTCCTTTGAATAAAAAAACAAAGATTCAAAAAATGAAGTTTTTTTTCTCAAAAGTTCTATCTTAACTCTTTTCCTTGGAGTGTACGAACTGACACCCTAGGATATTTGGAAACAAATAAAAATACTCTTTCATATCTTTGTTTTCCATCTAAAATTCATCATTATGGCCCCACTGCCATATTAACATATTTCATTTTTAACCCACCTCTAACGAGGGAGCCAGGCTCAGAGCAGGCCAGGAACGAAATAAACGCACCTCTCACACCAGCCAAGGCTACTTTTTCCAACTTTTTTTCCAAACATTTTCCTTTCCATTACCAGAAGTAGTATACTATACATATTTTGGGGTTTTTTGGCCTCAAAACTGAATCTGTAAAATCCAATTACCTGAAAGATCTTTCTTCATCTATACATTTTCCTACATGAAGGACAAGACATAGAACTGAGCTAAGAAAATCTAGCTGAATTTGAAGGAGAAAAAGTGGGCTGCTCTCATTTAAACCTAGGAAGGGATACTATAATTTGATACCAAATTTAGAATCTTCTGTAATGTGGGCTATTGTATTCAAAGTGGGTTCTCTCCCTCAGGATCTCTGGGAAAAACAGGGCTGAACTGCTCTCTTCACATTAAGTCCCTCAGGCTTTTGACTTTGCAGTGGGATCTTTAAGTCAAAAAAAACTTGAAAGAATATGTTCTAGCACTCAAAGACCAGGTTCCTGTTACAATGCATTTTAGAAGAAAAAGTGAACATCAACAAATTGGGCTTTTGGATACTTATTACTTTTCCTTCCCTAATTGGAGCTTTTTTTCCAGTAGCCTCGGGCATGATAATTTTTTTTCCTTAGCAAAATCTATTGACTCAATTATTAATTTAGGTTTTTGATTGCTCTCTTTTGAGCACCAACAAATTCCTGTGGATTTAAGAGCTTGTATAGTGTCAATATGTGCCTGCAATTTTAAACTTCTACAAACACTAATCTCATTCCCAGGAGACCTAAAACTCTTGGGTCTCTGTGTTAAAGGTACCTAGGACTGCTAATATTTCTCATGCCCATGCTAAATGAATTCAAACCACTTTCTGAGATCAAAAATAAGAAATCAAAGAGGTTTGGGGTTTGTAAGCCACACCTTTTCACATTTCAGTAGACAAAAGAGATTTCCCATGGAAAAAACGTGAGGTTAATAACAATAGAGTTCAGTGATAACAAAGGATAGCTAACAGTTATCAGTTGCCAGGTCCAGTTTGAGAAGAGAGTAAAGCAGAGAAGGACAAAAGACTTTTTCTTTTTCATTTTCCCACAGATGTTCAGCAAAGCCTAGAATCAGAACTTTAAAATTAAAAAAATCTTAGAGATCATTTAGTTGAACACTCCTGTTTCACAGATGAGCATCATATTTCCTGGTTAACTTTCTTAATGTCTCTTCCACCAGCCTTTTGCTAAAAGAATAATATACATACAAAATGCACAAATATTATGCATTAAACTCATTAAAAACATATCAAAGTTGACAGTACAAACCTAGAACCAGCTGCAGGTGCTTTCCTCTCCAGCAGAAATTCCTTACATCTACCATTTTGCAATTAACATGCAGCCACTTCTCAATTCTAAGTGGTAATGTATTCCCTTTACTAAGTACCTGCTCTGTACCAGGCACCCCTCATACATTTCCTAATTCAATCCTCATGATATCCATGTTAAGGTTGATTTTTTATCATTATTTATACATGTGGAAAATGAGGCATGAAGATGTTATTGATCTAAAGTCCCACCAAATCTGAAATTCCAACCAAATCTGAACCAAAGCCCTTACTATAACCATACTACCTCTTATGTGTATTGTAAAATAACACTTACATGTGCCTTTCTATTGATAGAAGTGCTTTTTGAGGGTGTTTTATGTTGGGTGGGGTAGAAATACCCCTAATAAGCTTTATATTAGACTCAGTTTGATAGTGCAGGACAAACTTGGCAACAATAATGAAGTTGCCCTTCAATGACAGGATTCAAGTGACAGTCCCAAATGAGAGTCCCTTTAATTAAACCCATTCTCTGTGCTCTGAGTGAAGAAAGGGAACCAAAGAATTGCAGGGTGTTAGAGCAAGAAAACACACCAGAAAGTCTCTCCAGACCCCTCAGTAATCCCATGAGAAAACTGAAGTTCAGGGAAATTAGAGACGTGCCAGCATTTTTAGATTAAGACAATATGAATGAATGGATTGGCAGGGAAAGAAGAAAATGTGATACACATGTATTGATTGTTTGCCGTATGCCAGCTTCTATGCCACTTTGAATATCATTTCCGCTCATCCCCTTCTTTCACTGAGGGAATAAACATCCTGTTTAGTGATATTTCATTGGTACCCATCCTATAGCCATGCACTGTTTGAATACTGTAATGAATGAGTCCCTCACAACTTTAAGAAGTCTTACCATCTCCAGTTTACAACGAGAAAACTGAGGTTCAGTGGCCCAACGTAGCTTACCCAAGTTCACAGTTGCCCTAAGTCCCCTGACTCCAGAGCCCCTTACATCACCATAGAAAATATACTTCTCCAAGCAGATAAATAGAGCTGGAGAACAGAGACCCAAGGCCTGTTAGTTCTACAACATCATTATTCTCACAAAACATACTGGGACTACTAACAATGTGCTGTGAGGTATCATAAATAATTAAAAGAGAATTGCACATCTTAAAATAAATGAGCTCCATACACTTGAACATGATGCAGCCTTGGCTTTCCACTGTTTTGTTTCCAGCTCTCTCTGATGTGCACCCTGGTAGTCATTAGTCAGGACCATTTGTAAGATTTTCCAGTCATGAAACATCTGACCATTTTTCATGGAGAATCCATACTATTTCATGGCACTCCCTGATTTTGTGGATTCTGATGTTCATAATTGCACAGTAGTCAACAACCGTTAGGTTGTCAACCCAACATTCCTCCTCCACTTCTCCTGATCATGTAACCTGCCTCCCTTTGGAAAATTGTCCCTCCCCCCCAAAAAAAAAACACATAATGTAGTTCTGATGAGATTCACAGGCAAATTATGCTAGCTTCTGGTCAAAATTGTGGGTTTTGGTCTATCAGAATCACTTATCCCCTGGCCGTTGTGATTGGTCCAGGGTAGATCTAACACCTCCAGGTAGGCCTATCTGCCACAAATCTCATCTCCCTGCACCCCATCACTTCTACCACACCACCATTGCCAGATAGAGCAAAGCTATATGAAGCTATATAAGAGTATGGTAGATGCACAGAGAGGAGCAATGCTTAGAGCACAGGGGAGACCCCAAGAGTGCATGGAACAACAGGAAAGAGAAAAGCCAGGTTACATGATTTAAGGTCCTACAACATCTAACACCAGGTCTTCCTCTCACACTATTCTATCCAATAAGCCGATGTTTCCTGTTTTGGGTAAACAAATTTGAGATGTGTCCTATCTTTGAGCTAACAGACATCTAACACATTTTCTAATACCAAATGGAATTTTTACCACAGGTGTTTAGGCAGTATACAACGGTGATCAACTTTGCTACAAAATCATGGCCCTGAGGGTTGCCATTCTGAGCAGTACCCTGATAGCCTACCGAGCGTGAGTAGGCTCCACAAGCTAAGGCCTGCCCCTCATGTGCCTATCCCAGCCCCAGCTGTTTTTCTTACCTCCTTGCAGCGACCTCCTCCTTGCAGCCTTCCATACTTACTGGCCTAACTGCTGCTCATGGCGCTCTGTGCTCCTACACTCTTTCCCAGCACACACAGACCTTCATTACTGAACTGGATATATATTGTACCTTCATCTGCCATTTTTCTGTGTTCTGAAGATAGCCCAATGCTGAGCACAGGAAGTGATTATTAACTCCTCATTGACTGCACTTGATTCAGTTGAGAAAGTGGTGTGCAGAGAGCCAGCCCAAGGATGGGTTCATGGCCTGGCTCCTGAGTACCTGTGTAGGAAAGTGACTCAGGCTCTGAGTCCTCAAGATCACAGTTGCCTCCAACATTCACCTGCCATGTGGCCTTGGGCAAGACACTCAACTTCACAAAGCCTAAGTTTCATCCGTAAAACAGCAGCAATAACCACTATTTTGTAAGGTTACAGAGAAAAGAAGAGATCATAAATGCACAATCAGGCATTTTAGCCCCTGGCAGGTAAAGTTATTCTACTTGATGGTGGTTCTCCTACTACTATCGTAACTGAAGGAGGCCAGATGGTTGATGGGAATGTCATGACCACTGAAGAGATAAGATGTCTAATGCAGCTTTAGATAGGCAAAATTATGAGATAGAAGCCATTTCTAGCCCTCTCTCCGCCACCTCCTATGTTTCACCTTTCTTGTTTACTAAATGCTTTATGAGTCTAGCTCCGCAGAACTTGCCTCATGGACATTCCTAGCCTTCCCTTTTCACTCCCACTCCAACCAATCCTGTCCCTTTCTCAGTATTTCAAATGAATGAGTGAAGTTTGTGTGGTCACTGTTGCTAATGAATGCACTCCTCCCAAATGTGGTTGCATTTTAGTGAGGACCTTTTGCAGTAAGAATGCCTAAATGTTCTCAACATGTTTGCCACTCTTAACACCATCTATTATTCTCTCTTGTGGATACTCTATTTTGAAATTTATAGCTTCTCCCAAGGGTATAATTTATTTAGTAAAATTAACTTTCCCATTTTATTAATTATAGGAATGGTTGCCATTTGGGCTTAGCCCACCAGCATGATACAGTCAACAGAGCTACAATGAGCGAGTTCATCCCAGGCCAAAAGAAAA
Organism: Talpa occidentalis; assembly: GCF_014898055.3. Lineage (NCBI taxonomy): Eukaryota > Metazoa > Chordata > Mammalia > Eulipotyphla > Talpidae > Talpa > Talpa occidentalis. Next base: position 101,460,817 of record NW_023603184.1, read on the forward strand.
AAGCTTGAAGTCCTAATTAGCTTGTTTACGATTCTGCCTGGGTTTGTTGAAAATAATCCAAAATTCCCATCACACCCATTCTGAAGGGCCTCCCTAACCTACCTCAAAAAAAGAGTTGTCATTTCTGGGCCCCATCTTGAAGAGGACTGACCCTGGAGTCCCTCACGCCTCACCTGATAGGTGGTCCCTCTGGTGACTGTTACCAGCCCCTGGGGCTACCTTGGTATTCTCTTCATCCCAGCTTTTATCTAAGTTCAGCTGGGCCTCAGAGCACAAATTTAAATCATGCAGAACACTGTTTCTAGCTGTTCCACATACTTAAGCATTACCACACATTCCTAATTGGACTTGATTTGGCCATGAAATTCCTTAATTCTGACTATATGTTTTTCCCACCCATAGGATTCGTAGGGGAAAGAACAGCTCATTTTAAATAAGGATCTCTTCCTCTGTTCTTTTTCCCTCTTGTGCCCCCCCACCCACCACTACCCGACCCATCTAACTGGGTGGAAATGATACTTCAAGGGGACAAATGATTCATTTTGTAGAAGGCAGCCTCCAAGTTGAAGTAGACCTAAGAAGCCACTTCTTTTAACACACATTTACTAGCCACTGGCCTGTAAAATAAATTTAGGTTCTTTCAGAAAGAAATCTCTTTCTCTTGCCACTCCCAGCTTATTAGGTGCTATATCTTTCTTTGCCTCTGTGATCTTCGTGGAGTTGGTTTCTAGTCTGAACGTATCTTTGCTTAGGCAGGAGAGCATGGCTGGAAAATGGAAGGTGGTCTCCATTTTAGGAGTGTAGCACCAGAATTTTTGACCGTCTAGCTTTGACCTTGCCTTCCTCTCAGCACACTCATCTTTCTCAGGGAATCTCCTTACTGTCTAGGCAGGAAAGGCCACTGCTCTCTCTTCCTGCAGAGCAGCCATGGAGCAGACCTTTAAAAGAGGCCCTGCCAGGCTGGTGCTCCCCAAACTCTTCAGCCAGCCAGGAAAGGACATAGGATGGTGGAATCCTCAGCAAGGCAATGACCAGGCCTCTTTGCATACCCAAGCACTACAGAGTGCCCTTGGATCCTGCCTATGGTCCAGGCTGGCTTCTCTACCTCCAAACCAATTCCATGAGTCCCTGCCTTCCTTAACTAGTGAATTCCCTTTTTAGTTAAGATGTTCTCATTTGGTTTCTGGTGACTATAAGCGAGACCCCTGACTGATTCTGGTGCTAACCATGGCAAATGAATCTTTGATCAAATAGATATAATAATATCTATTGATGGTGGTTCTGCTGCCAACATTTCTGGCTTTGTGGCTCTGCTGCTTAATCCTCTTACAACTGAAAAGCTTCACATTCTAATATAATGAATTGGAATAAGATGGCTAGAGAAAGATCAGTACAATATCAGAGTAGGGAACAAACAATTCTCAAAAGATCTGGTTGTGCAACTTATTTCTCAACATAGCATCTAAACATCATAATCATAGCATTTGGGGATGGCTAAAATGATTGATTTTGTAGAAAATATTTGTTGTTTAATTACAGGATCATCTGGGTCTTTTGGCAACCAATAGATGCCAAAACAGACTTTAAGCACCATCTTGAGAAACTTGTGATTTGCTTAGTGTGCTTTTAATTTAAAGCATATGGCTTCACATTCAACTGCAGTGTCCAAAATGAAGACATTAGTAATGAATCACTCTATTGGAGAAAACGCAGTGCTCCCGGACCAGGTCTCTTGATCTGTGTACTCAAATGTTTCTATTTAGAGATATAAGCATGAAGCCGTTCTCCCTGTTTTAGTAGGGTGTTCCTGGGATGCATGTGACATCAAAGGGCCTCACAAATGAATTCCCCTGCAATGTACAGTGCTTGGTACCAGGGACCACATTCTTCTAAAGAAACAGAGCAAACAGAGCATAGTTTGGTCATTGGAAAGTAAAAGTCCCAAAAAGTTCACGTACTTTGTGGCAACTTTTGCCTTTTCAGCCTCTCCACCTCCTAACTTATCCTAATGCTTCATGTCACTTGGGGAATCCAGACATTCTGTGTGGAAATTCAAAACTACAGCCCTCTATCATTCTTAGAACCATGCTTGTGGCTACAGGCCACGGACTGTGGTCCAGTGAGACCACATGTGGAGGACCTATGGTGAGTGATAGTGGAAGAAGGGAGGGAGTAGAGCATAGGGGTAAGAACATGGGACCTGGAGTCAAATTTGAATCACTGGCCATTTAATAGCCATATGAACTTAAGCAAAACTTAGTTTCCTGAGTTTCAGTTTCCAAATCTATAACCAGGATAATGGCACCAACCTTACAGGGGTGTTGTAGGAATTAAATGAAATAACCCATGTCAAGGCTAAGCTAAGAATTTGGTATCTAGAGCCTCCCTGGTGGTGCAGGGGTTACATCTCAGCACTATCAAGCTATTGCCCACCACTGAGGCATGAGTTCAACTCCCAGCCAGGGAGCTAATCCACTTGGCACAGCAGACTTCTCCTGTCTCATCCGCAGCTCCCCTCAGCAGTGTATTTCAGTAGACCCGCCTGTTCTGCTCCCCACTCTGTCTCTGGTGAATCTGCTCAGCCCCCACACCTCTGGCTTATACCCCAGTTCTTATATGCAAAAATAAATAAATCTTTTTTAACAAAGGGATAGTTTTTTTAAAAAAATAAAATAAGTAAATTGAAAAAAAAAAAGAATCTGATGTCTAGTAAGCTATAATAATGTAATTAGCTAATGTTTTAATATTAAAGTCAGATCCTATTTCAATTTTGCCTGCTTGCCTCTAGTCACATCATGCCATTGCTTAAATTCAATACACATTTAATAACATGCCCACTGTGGGATGGGTCCAATGTTTTTATTTCCTTCTCAGTGTGTTTTGTTGCTTAAAAAATAGATGTAATATTTCTCTACTGATATTCTTCAATATTTCCAGTCTTTGTTTCACTCAATAAGACCTTCTCCCCAACCTCTGTATAATGTTCTCTGTCATCCTCCATCTCCTTAAGTACCCAGCATAAAGGACTATATCAAGCTAAGGCATATAATTCTGTTGGTACTGGGAATACCCATGTGGCCATATTGTTGGAAGTACAGGGGCTTTATGTCAAAGAAGAAGCATTTAAGACCAGGTATGCAGTCTGATCGCTTCTCCAAAGATAGATCTGGGCAGGAAATTTTCTTCCTCTCAAAGGTTTACAATATCGCTTCTCAGCCTTTTGGCTAAGATCTAGCGCAATATCAAAGATTTACAATAGCTAATTATATATTAGGCATTATGATCTATTGTTTAATATAGATTGTTATAAATGCTTTTGGTTAGCCTTTTAATTTTGTTTGGGGCTGTTTGTGGGTTTCTTTTTTCTGAGTTTGTTTGCTTTTATTTTTTAAAAGATTTATTTTCATTTATTTATGCATACAAGAACTGGGGTCTAGGCCAGAAGTGTGGGGGATTCACCAGAGACAGAGTGGGGAGCAGAACAGGTGGATCTACTGAAATACACTGCTAAGGGGAGCAGACAGTGACACAGTAGAAGTCTGCTGCACATATGGATTAGCTCCCTGGCCAGGATCAAATTCATGTTCGCAGTGGCTGGCGATAGCTTGATAGTACTGAGACTTTAACCCCTGTGCCACCAGGTAGGTTCCTGCTTTTGTTTGCTTTCACACTGTTAAAAGATTTTGGATGTTTTGTTTTTTCTCATTTTAATTGAATCAAATCAATATTTTCTTTTGGAGTATCTGCTGTTGGTCTTATGCTTAGAGATCTGTCCTTCTGCATGATTATACATTCACCCATCTTCTTTTTTCTTTTTTTTTTTAAATACTTATTTATGCATTCAAGAACTGGGGTATGGGCCAGAGTTTCAGGGTGGTGACAGGAGTCACCAGAGACAGAATGGGGAACAGAACAGGCAGATCTACTGAAATACACTGCTGAGGGGAATAGTGGATGAGACAGGAGAGGTCTGCCATGCCATGTGGGTAGCTCCCTGGCTGGGGATTGATAGAGGCTGCGGATAGCTTTGTAATGCTGACATTTAACTCCTTGCTCTACCAGGGAGGCCTCCATCCTCTTTTTTCATTTGAAAAACTTTTTAATGGACTGTATATAAATATTCTTTAAATATTTATTTTCAACTATCTAGAATTTAGCCAGCACAAATCATTGACATATGAATCAGTCATCATTGTTGACCGTTTTACCTTCTTGGAGGGCTTGCCTTGCTACCTGATAACAGTGAAGGCTCATGGAAGGCACCAATGAAAGAATGAAAGAGCAGCCATTCAGTGTAAGCATACAAACTCTCAAGACAATCCCTTCCTTATTTATGTATAGCTTAATGATTTGTTGTGATGCCCTTTCATGGCTTACCCTCTTAATTGGGTTTTTCTGCTGCATTTATAACAAAATTTTGAATGCAGAGTGAATCACTGTTAATGAGTGGAACTTGTCTTACTTCCCAGAGGTACTGGAGCAGAAAAAAAGTGTTAAGATTCACTTGTAGGTCCATTTGAGTTTTTGTTCCGGCTCATCTCACACTAGCCAATGTTTTCATCGCCTCAGCTTAAACTACTTACAATGTCCTTTTTGATTTTCCTTTCTGTCCCTTCTCTAATTCATTCTACATGCCACTGCCAGTTACTATATGTCATTCTTTTGATCACAAGCCTCAATGTCTTCCCAGGGCCACAGGATAAAAGAATGATTTCCAAATGATTAAAGAATGATTTCCAAATTTTCATAGTCAAACCTTATTTCTTGTATTTCCAAACTAACATTTCCACCTCGCTGCCCCTGAAACATACCTTCCTACTTAGTAATGATGCTATGGGAAGGTCTGTGAGCACTTTGCTCCCACAATACATTAATTCAGTCCATGAAAAATCTCCCCCAAATAAAAACAGTAGTAATATTTGAAATTAAACATACTTAATTTTTCATGTAATATGATATGAAAGAAAGTATCATTAGAATACTGTGCCACTTTGGAAAATCTATAATATTATTAGATTACTATTAGTAGACATTTTCAAGAAAAAAAAAAAAACACCATGAGCTTTCTATATAAGCCATTTGATAGCACATATAATATTTTGTTATGCTTGTTGTTTTTCTAAGGGATTGATTTTCTAAATGTCCTAAAACCTTTGTATTCATTCTGTTATTATTATTTCTATGGCTTATGCTTATTATTCCTAAAGGCTAGGATTGCTGATATCCCCATATTTTACAGATGAGTCATAAAAGTGCCAGCCATCTTTCCTTATCACAAATTATGAAAAACAACACTTACTCCCAATCTAACCTTCTTTGGGATTTGGGATAACAATTGTTTAATTAATATTGGGTAAAGGCTTTGTATATTCTTGGGCAAAGGTTTTGTGTTATAATCATTTAAGAACATTTTATGGTTTTTTAAATGCTAATAAAATCATAAATGTTCAGTTTTAAATGAAGACAGCTATTAAAATGAAATGTTATGAAGCCACAAAAAGGAATGAATTATATCTCTGTGTATTTCAGTGGAATAGCCTCCATGTGAAATGTGGGGTGAGGGAAAGCAAGGCACAGAATGCAGAAATATGCTTTGATGGGTTTTGTTTTGTTTTACGGACAGGAGCTGTAGCCTTAGAATTATATCTATATAGACTCTTTTATACAAAACAGTAATGGCAGTGGTTTCCTCTGAAGCAGAGCAAGGGTTCTAGGGAGGACTATATTTATTCTATAATCTTTTGTGCTATTTGATTTTTCCCATACCAAAAGTATGTAAGTTTTTCAATTAAAAGTACTAATTAAATATTTTAACTGACATTTGACACTCGTTTAATAACCCTTAAGCCAAAAGGGAAGGAGAATGTACCAAGAAATACAGAAACCACTGAGTCAGAATTTTTAGAGATAGAGCAGAAAAAATAAACCCCTCTTAAACAGCACATTCTTAAAAGACTGCTTATTTTTTAGAACTTAAGAGACAAAATATGATAAAGCAAGGATAGAAATGCTGTATTAATTAAAGTAACCCAAACAGACTGCTTCCAGAAATATAAGAAAGTAGGGGATGACATCTGAGGAATATGCTGTTTGAGAAAGCGGTCACATAATGCAGATGTGCAAAATTAGAAAAATTTTGCTGTACTTATTGCCCCTGCTCCTATTCCTACAAAACCTTGGGCTCTCCTGAAACACACCTGTCACATTACCAAACACCTCCAGATTGCCAGCTCCAGAGGATCTTCTTTGTCCATTTCTTATTCCACTGCTCAGAAGCATTTGAGAAGACTGACCACCTCTCCATTTTCTCAGTGTCTGTGAAGACTCCCTTTCCTTCCCTCCCCCCACCTCAGGGCTGCTCTTTGTTTCCTGCTAAAACTTTAAATGTTAGACTTCCTCAGACTTCAGAAAACCTTTTTCTTTTCCCGCTGCATGTATTCCCCAAACCTGAAATTCTGATATTATGTTGATGACTCTCTGGTTCATATGTCCAGTCCAGATTGTGTCTTTGGATTGCAGACAGGCTTCCCACGTGACATCTCCTCAGATGTTCCACAGACATCCCATGCTTAGCATAGCCATAACTGAGCTCTTGATTTCCTCATGGCCTCAGGAATCTTAATTTTCCCTTGGTGTTCCCTACTTCAATAAATGACATGCCATCAACCCAAAGACCCAAGCCAGAAATCTGGAAGTCATTCTTGATGGTTTCCTTTCCCTTACCTTTCACATTCAGTCCATCAGAAAGTTCTGTTTTCCGCTTCCTACATTTAGCTTGCTTTTGTCCATCTCTCTTCCTCATCACCACTACAACCTGGTCCAGACAGCCATTGCTTCTGACTTGCCTGCTCACTGGTCTGCCTGCATCCCTTCTTATGCTGCCACATGTGTGGGATTCCCACCAGATAGTGATCTTTGTTAAAGAAATAAACTATTTCGTGTCTATTCTTCGGAGTCTCTGTCAGTAGTTTTCTGCTGACTTAAGATGTAAACTCCCTTCCTGGCCATAAAAGCCCTTCATGACCTGTCTGCAGTTTATTTCTCCAACTTTATTTTCATATCATCCCTTTTTTACTATACAAATCATATCACATCCACATTGATAATATCTGATGTGCCTTAAGGACATTATGTAGTATTTTCATATACTTTTCCCCAGTCTGGAAAGCTCCCCCACCCCCTTGTTTACTCCCAACTGCGTGCACACATGTACACACACACACACAGCTTTTGACCTTCTTTAGGCCTCAACTTAACTGTCACTTCTTCAAAGAAACCATTTCCCACCACCCTATCCTTTGGTTCTCTTTCCTTTGTAGTTCTGACTTAAAGCAACTGATTTACATCATAGTTTATAATCATTTACCTGTTGAGCGTGGAACTCCATTACTAGAATGCATGAAATTTCCATGAATGCAATGTTTGTGTCTATCTTGCTCACCAGTACATCCCTAGGAACTAATATATGGAAGATACTCTATTATTATTGCTGTGGACTCAGGAATGTATATGTTTTGCAAAATGTTCCTTATGAAAAGAAAAACATAATGAGTGTGTTCTTATTAACTATAGTTGGAAGTAAAAGCATTCATGAGTAGAAATTTGTGTTCCAATTTTTCTCAATTATAAGTTGAATCATATGAGATTGTCACTATTAGACTGATTTTTACTACCAAATAGCATTTTCATAAGGTCAAACTAATAAATACATAATAAGTTATTTATTACATATTCAGTTTTAGCTGCTATGTCAGTCACAATGGATTAGATTATAGTGCAGAAACAAACCCATACATCTAGGAGGTTTGCCACCACAAAGGCTTATTTCTCACTCATGCTAAACCACTGTGTGTTGGCTGAAGCTCTGATCTATGTCTTCACTCCAAGACTCAGGCTGATGTACAATTTCCATCTAGATCATCGCTGGTAGTGTGGCAGAGATGAGGCAATCCACATTCTAGCCTCTACCTAGAAATACACACATCCTTTGGAGGTATATATATTTCACTGGCCAGAAGTTCCATGATCACTCCTGATCCCAACAGAGTGGGAATGTGAATCTCTGCTAAGAGAGGCACTGTGGGGCTAGCAACAGGAATATTTGGAATAAAAGTAATCTAGTCGATTACACTAATTCAGAGCAGCTACTGCTTTCAGATATATATCCTAATAGTAAATAAGACTAGGTTTATTCCATCCTATTTGTGAAGACATTATTATATAGTAAAAATATGTACATTAGTGTTCTGATTTGTATTGAACATACTATACATAATAATGTTTGTTGTATTTAATAGGTTTGTTGTATTTAATAGAAGTTCTAGGTAAAGGCACAAAGCCTGTAGAAATCAATAATTCTATAGAATGATAGAAATTGTTGATTTAAAAGGTTTGATTTGTAAAAGAAAAATAGTATCATTAGGAAATCACTGATTTATGTTCTGTTTTAAATGTGTTTAACTTTAAAACTGCGTATAGAGAAAGTCCAGGCATCCTGAAGTTGCCTGAAATTTAGAGACAGGTGCATTTCTCAAGCCTTTTCTAAGTTAGTCTCAAGACAGTAATAGCCATTAATTTGGTTGGGGAACATATAGTTCTGGGCAAATTATATTATTTATTTGCTATGTGCTTTCTGTTTCTACAAGATACAGATATTTAAAATGTGTAAGTTCCACAGACTTCTTAGTACAGGACTGCAAAAGAACTGATAATCAACTAGTAGACATTAAAGGATAGCACTTTGCAGGCACTGCATTGAGTTCCCAGGGAGATTATCTAAGATTCAAGGATCCAAAACTCACCAAAAGTTTCTGTAAATGATACCCTCATCTTCCCTTCTCCAGAGTCAGTATTTCAGATTCTTATTATTGTCTAAATATCCTTTACATGGAAGCTCTAGGAAAAACATCACCCAATTAAAAAAGCATATAACTTTTCACTTGGTCCTGGCGGGCTGACTGACTCATTCAAGCCTGAAGTGTTTTTTGTTTTCCCCAGCGCTCCCTTCCACTCTCTCATGAAATTAACCATTGATCTGAAAGTCAGAGATGCAAATCCAGAAATAACTGGAAGCATTCCAGGGCCCACAAATAAAAAGTTAATTACCTAAGGAAAACTACAAGAAAGACTTTTGTTTTCCACCAAAATCTCCTCCCCAGGCCGTTAGCTATGTCGTACATAGGCCTGATCGATATATTAGTGCTTGAGAACCAAAGTCCCTTGGAATAAATTAATCTGTCAGGGAAAGAAATAAAGAACAAATTAACATGTTTTTAGACATTGCTTAAATTTTCATAAATATAGACCTTGAGATGGGATGATGAGTTCCCAGGAGCCAGAGCTAATATTTGCTTGTAATTAAGAGTTGCTCTTTCATGTTTTGTCTGATGTAGGTGAGAAATTTCCTGCCTGTTTGCTGAGTTCCTTGCTCATGCTTCCTCACAAACGCCTCTGTTTACTTCATTAATAAGAAATAGATGTCTCAGAAACTACACTGGTACACTTAGCTTGTTCCACCTCTGGCTAACAGAAAAGTAACGAAATGCTATGAACACATGCCATGTATGCCTTCAGGGACCTCCACATATTCATGTTTCAGTGGCTCAAAAGGATCCGACATTCAAGAGGGCTAGACCTTGCCAACAAAGGACCCTGGTGTGCACTGCATTTCAGTGTAGTGAGCACCCCATCAATGCTGATGGTTAGCAGGGAAGGCAATAACCATTAAGTTACTTATTTGTAAGGACTACCTAAGAACTGATCTAGATAAAAGAACCAGAAGCCCATTTGTTGGGGTTCAAAACATGTTGTTAGGACTCCCTCCCTCTTTTTCCCTCTCCCTCTAGTTCTCTCTCCCTCTCTCTCCACATCTCTCAGTGCTGCTTATCTCTGATGGGCTGTCATTTTCAATGTTCGTAAAATGATCACTATCAACCCTGAGTCTATAGCCACAAACAGAACTCAATAACCCAAAGGACAGAGGGCTTGCTTCCAATGTCGATAGCTCTGATCTCCTACAGGAACTCCAGCCTTGCCTGCTGCGTGCTAACCTCTGAACTAACAACTGTGGGTAGGAAGGGGAGTGCTTCTGGACCAGACCTAGGCCACATGCTCAGCCTGGTTTGGGGAAGAGGAAGAGGAGAGGAGGTCAGCCACATCCAAACCTGGAATGGTTCCCCACAGATAGAGCAGGCTCTCGTACCAAAGAAGAGTAGAGACATTAGACATGGAAGAACAACCAACGTCCACCTGGAAAATTTTATCTCCATCATTTCATCATCCTTGATTGCTAAATGTATCTAATTTCCAGAAGGGAGGGCTGAGACAGAGATCTCTGTGACAGCAAGCCTAAGCTCTGTGGACAAAATTATTACCCTCTATCAGGTAGCAACTTACTTTCAAGTTCTAAACAAAAACTCCCAGTGGGTCTTAAATAGAAGTAAGACACCTAGGGCCTCCCCGGTGGTGCAGCAGATTGAGCACAGCACTGTGAAGCTGTCTGCAGCATCTGCAGCTGTCTGCAGCATCTGCAGCGGCGGTTCAATTCCCGGCCGGCCAGGAAGATATCCACATGGCACGGCAGACCTCTCCTGTCTCACCCACTGCTCCCCTCAGCAGTGTATTTTGTCAGTCTGCCTGTTCTGTTCCCCATTCTGTCTCTGGTGAATCCTCTCACCCTCCCGTGTTTCTGGCCTGTATCCCAGCTCTTATATAAATTCAATCTTAAAAAAAAAAAAGTAAGACACCTATATGTGTTCCTGCTTTCTAGCTATAGTGGTTCTCACAGTTAAAATAACTTTCTTTTCTCTTCCAGCTACATGTTTAAGTATTATTCTACTTCATGGAATGTATTTGCCCTAAATATCCTGTCATTCACTATTACTAAATCATATCCAGGAAAAAGAAATAGAGTATAATAATTTTCACCACTTAAGAACTTTTAAAATGCTAATTTCTATGTGAGATTAATTTCATAACTCATCACTCTTGAGAATTTTACATTTTGGTGGTAGATAAATCTGAATAGCATATTTTGATATAGATGCCTGTTCTAATTATTGAGCAATTTATATATGTAAAACCATTTTATTCTCAGTATATGGAAATAGATGGAAATATCCTTCCATCTCTTTTTTAAAGCAAGCAGATTCAGATCTGGAAGCCCAAAAAAGTTACTAATTCTATTTGCCTCTTTGGGAGGCAGGATAAGCATAGCTGGCACTTTATTAACCTTCATCTAGGGTTCGCAGATTAGCCCCAGCTAACAGCATGACAAATTCATCAGGACCACAAACCAGCCATGTTCTGGAATGGATAGAATTAGCAGGTCAACCCTGTTGGCCATTAGTTGAGGCACCACCTAGATTCTTATGAAGCAGAGATTTGGCTAATTAAAGTCACCCTGCCTCAAAATTACTTATATAATGTTTCATAGAAGCAGTACATTTAATCCTTGATTGAAGGAATATGTTTAAATATTCTTTCAGCAAGTAATAGGTCTTAAATGATTATGTTTTTGTTTAATTTTTTTTAAAGGGCAAGGGACAGAGTCATTAACAAAATGAAATTCCCAACAAACAGCTCCTGGAATAACATTTGCTGCAGTAAAACTTCATTTACACAAGGTGGGAGTGTTGAGGACAGTGGGGCCTTTGGTATTTTTACAGATTGGAAATGGAATCAGGGGTAGTTCAGTATTTATTCTTTGAAGGCTCATTCCTGGGGATGGGAGAGAATAAAGTGAAAGAATTCAAAAGCCTCCCACTATTACACTCCATAAAATAATGTCACAAGAATGACAGCAATAATATATAATTTTTTTATAGAGGCATGTTATTTATTTATTTATTTGTTTGTTTGTTTGTTTTGTTTATACATGCACTGGGTACAGTCAGAAGCGCGGGAGGGTGAGAGAATTCACCAGAGCCAGAGCGGGGAGCAGAGCAGGCAGAAGGACCAAAGTACACTGCTGGGGGGAGCAGCAGGCGGCAGGAGAGGGTTGCACGCCATGTGGGACCCTCCTCCGGTGGCCGGGGAGCAGCGGGGGATCGAACCGGCGGTACAGAGGCCTAGGGCAGCTTTGCAACCCAGCGCTCAACTGCTGCGCCACCGGGGAGGCCCGACAGCAATAATATTTATAAATCTTTTGAAAATAGTAACCATGGGTAAAGAACAATTAATTTCTATGTACCTTCTGTTGCTCATAGTAAACTTGTCAGATTCTCCCTCCTTTCAACAAGATGGCTTCTGGATTTTGCTTCCCCACTTCTGTGTACCTCCATACAGATGTCCACAGTTCAAATTTCATGAATCAGTTTTTGAATCCCATTTCTCCTTTGGCCCAAGAATCCTTCTTGAAGAGAAGAAAAATATGTTGTCGGGACCTCCCTAGTGGCGCAGCGGTTGAGCGCTGGGTTGCAAAGCTGCCCGCAGCTTCTGCAGCGCCGGTTCCATCCCCGGCCACCAGGTGAGGGGCCCACATGGCGCGCAGACCTCTCCTGCCGCCCGCTGCTCCCCTCAGCAGTGTACTTCGTCAGTCTGCCTGCTCTGCTCTCCCTCTGGCTCTGGTGAATTCTCTCACCCTCCCGCGCTTCTGACAGTACCCAGTGCTTGCATAAATAAATAAATAAATCTTAAAAAAAAAGAAAAAAAATATGTTGTCTTTTGCATCCTAACATCTAACCCTCATGGACATTAGGTCCTTCCATGCGGCAGCAGTGGGCTGCTGGATGGCACCTTCCTTTGATACCTGGCAGGATAAGAGAAGCTGGACCAAGCCTACTAAGTGAAGCTTCCTATGAAGTTGCATTTCCACAATTCAGTCTAGATGTCAGTGTATCATCTTGTTTCCCACCTGCTGCACCCTTTGGTCCAGCCCCCGTGAACCTAAACATTTTACATGGAAGAGCCTATGGCTGGTAGAACAAGGGCCACCCCTGCTTTGTATTTGCTTCAGGAGAGTTGTGTGGGGTGCTGGCAGGCCTTGGGAAAAGAAATTCAGCAATGCCAGTACTCAGAACCTAGGGACAGAGGGCTAGTCATTGTGCTCTGCCCTACTGTTTCTCTTGTGTTTTTTTTTTTTTCAATAATCTTCACTTTCTAACATATACTATATACTTCGTTTTGCTTTTAGTTTACCATGTCTCCCACCACTGGCTCATGAGCTCTTTAAGGGCAGAGATGTGTGCTCACTGCGAAACCAGTCACTAAAACACATGCCTGGCATAGAATAGGCCCTGAATAAAATCGAATGGGAATGGACAGATTTCACCATCAGAAAGAAAAGGACATTCTGACCCCACTTGACAATGGAGCTGGGAGTTGGAGGGAGTGGTGCTTCTGAGTAAAGCGTGACCACTGATACTTGAATTCATCCCACTTTACAGATCCAATGTTAGGTCCAGTGGGAGAGAGGAAGAAACCATGTTTGTGAAATGAGAGATCTTGTTAAATTTCATAATATTTTAGGACATCAACAGCCCTTTCTTAGTAGAACACGAGATAAGCACCTGTCTTCTCACTTTATAAAAGACTCAAACACTGTTGTTTTAAGGACTGAAAACTGCCACAGCTGAGTGCGAGTAAAGGGATCTTTCTGGGTCAGAGTAGAGGCCATGCAAGCAGTGCAACCAGGGCCAACAACTCAGTGCAAGCCAGAGCAGACTAATCTGGAACAGAGAAGAGGCAGCCACACAGTCCAGCCTCTCCCTCCAGCCCTCTGTACTTCTTCAGAGCCTCACCCTGCCCTCATACTCAGTTTTTTTCAAAATCTCACAAACTAGTTTATGTGCCAACACTAAATTAATCTCTATTAATCTCACTTCCATATGCAGTAGTTTCCAGAAGCATGAAAAACAATCTCTCACCAACCTTTGGTTTGGAGCACTGAATAAGCTAGCCTGCTGGCTCTTACCTTGCACACCTGCCAGGGATCTGATTCACACTGGCACTGATGGCACTCCACAAAAAAAGTTGGTTCCATTTGATACCTTAAATTGATTTCTCCAGTCTGCTTTGCATGGAGGTCACCATAGGGCAATACCCAACACTCAGGCCACTCTAGTTACCTGCGGCGCTCCTGGCCTATCCAGCATTTTCTGGACATCCTCTGCTGTGACCCATTGCTTCTCCTGGTCACCCTTTCCCCTGAAGCCTTCTTGAAAGGAGCCCTATACAACAGGGTCTGTTATTGGGGGAGGAATGGAGATAGACCCCACATCCTGCTAATTTCCCATTGCTGTCTGTGCTCCCCTCTGCTCCTGTCATTCTGTGCTCTGTCATTTACTGACCTACTCCTCGTCACTTCATATTCAGTACATTTGGTTTATCATCATCTGTATTCCCAAATCTCACAACCAATTAGGCTGACTTTCATATCTCTCCAGTCTACCCAGCTCCTAAATTATACTGCTTCCAACCCCTTCATCCAATGAGTTCATCTCTTTTCCATCCAGGGATCTATTTTCCATGGCTATGCTTGACCCATCTAGAATGCTCACAGGACCACAGCTTCCTCTCCTTCCAGGCTCAGGAAAGAGGGGTGGGGTGTGCTAGAGACTGAGTATGTGGGGATCAGGGTTTTAAATAGGTTAGTTAAGGAAGAGTTCTTGGAGAAATAAAGTCTTGAATAAAGTTTTAAGGAGATTAGGAAGATCTCTTACATCTTTATGAAGTTCCTCCCAGCTTGCACCCCTCACCTGTTGCTCTCTTCTCTTTGCAGTCAATCTCCTTGAAAGAGCAGTTCAAACTCTTGGCCCTTCCCATTCACTCGCTCTCTTGTTAATCTGGCTTTTGCCCCCAGTACATCCTTGAAACTACTATTAATTACTAAGTGTCAGTCATTTCTGGTTTTTATCTTAAATTATCTCCCTGCCTTCCTCTAACATTCACTACTGTTGAGCAATTCTTCCATGTTGAAACTACCTCCTTCCTGTTCTTTCAAGTGCCACTGCTTTCTTCTGCCTTTCCCCAATCCCTCTGATCCTGCCTTTACTTGTAACATGTCCAGCACTGGACTTAGGTTCCTCCCTCCCTTTGCCACACATAAATGTTTACTCAGTATTTATAAGAGTTCCAGGTGCTGGGGGAAAGGAATGAACAAAACAGGCAAAAATCCCTGCCTGTAAGGAGCTGACTAGGGCAGGAGACAAAACACAAAATAACATGTATAGTGCGAAGTGATAAGTGCTTATAGATTATAAAAAAGAACAAATCAGGATAGAGGGATAGGGTGTGCTAGAGATTGGGCGTGTGGGGATCAGGGTTTTAAATAAGTTAGTTAAGGAAAACTCCTTGGAGAAGATAACGTTTGAATCAAGTTGTAAAGGAGATTAGGAGGAAACCCACAAAGATATCTGAGGGGTAGAGATTTCCAAGAAGGAGAAACACTAGTGCAAAGGTCCTGAGATAGGTCTCCAAAGTAATAATTCATCACTTTTACCATCTTCTATTCATTAGGAGGAAGTCATTGGGCTCACTGTGGAATTAGACACAGGTGTGAACACCACAGGGTGGGGATCATTCGATGGCCAAGCAGGACCCACGATAGGAGATGAGGAGGACATTTTAAGGATTTTGACTTTTACCCCAAGTGAGATGGAAACTCTTGGAGGGTTTCAAGCAAAGAAAAACAGGATCTCTCTTGGTTTAATAAACCAAAGAAGCAATTCTGTATTAGGAATTTCCCACACACATTGCAGTCTAACATTCAAGCCAAATTTTTAATTTGCTTTTCCAGACTATACTTCCATAATTCCACTACACATAATGCGGATTGAGCCAATTAATAAATGAGTATAATAGAGTGGTTAAGCGCTCAGACCTAGAGACAGAAAACCTGAATTGGAATCTCAGCTCCTCTTATATTTATTAGCTGTGTAATGTTATACCAGTCACAAAACCTCTCTGCCTGTTTCTCTGTCTATAAAATGGAGACAATAGTACTTTGTCAAGAACTGTGAAGGGTCTGAGATTTTTAACCTGCTTGCAATATAACAGACTAGCCTGCCACAGTTTCATAGGGACAGTGATTTGTGTCACAGCTGAAAAATTCTGAGTTTAGGTATCTCTCAATCTTCTAAAGGGACTGCTGGCAAACTTAAACAACCTTTGGCCTAGAGGGAGACATTATCTTTATTACCCTGCACTTGGCACTGATGGAAGACACTATCTTATGCTCCCAGACTAGAGATATTGCCATACAAAAATATTTATCATACATAGTCCAAGACAAAAGCTGTCACAGATGTGTAGAAACACAGAGAGAATTGTTACCCAATAAATTGTCCTATAGATTTAAGTATTAAATGAGTTCATGCATGTGAGTATCTGAAAGATAGTCTCAATAAATTATAAAACTTTTTCTCATACACCACCTTTTCTCAGACCATTTCTTCCCCTTGCAAGTTGCCCACTTCTCCCACCTTCCACATATCCTTCACACTCCCATCTTAAATACCACTTCTTTTAAAAAGCCTTAATTGCCCAGCTGGAATGATCTTATCTGTCTTGGGATGCATGCCACATTCTGCCTTGCTTTATAGTTTACCTATTTATTCTACTCCTCCCTTAGATTTTAAACTCCTTGAATGCAGGAGCTAGGCCTTTCCCTTACATTTGCTTTGCACACAGCTGGCCCTCCTGGGATACTTATAACTTGGGGTGGTTGTACTTTGGTTTGAATTTAAAAAAAACAACCAGCTCAGTATTTTCTGTGCTCAAATTGGGTGCTCTACACTTCTGAATACTTATAATCTAATTCTCACTTCCTTCACTTGTATAGTGTCAAAAAAGAAAAAGATTCATATAAGGAAGTCTGAACTGTTTAATCCTCAGAAAATCAATAATCCTTAATGCTGTGGTGTGGCTGATTCTTAAAGCTCTAATGTCATAGCTAAATTAAAATTCTGAGGCTAGAATTTGTACCTTATTACTAGCATAATCCCTTAGTTTAAAATATCCTAAAACGATGTTTAATTGAATTAGAAAAGAAACAAAATGATGATATTTTGTCATGAAAAAGAGTAATTTTTAACTAGATGTAAATTGGGAAACTAAATCATGTGCACATTTGGAGGTGTGAAGTTATACCCCAAGAATTAGTTATGTAAACAGCTGACAAAATTAAAAATATGTAAATTCATATATGCACATGTTTCAAAACTGAAACTTCTAATAATACAAAAAATACTTCCTTAAAAGTATTTTCTCAAGTCTTACCCCAAGTTCCTGTTAATAGTTTTCTATGCTATTAGTATGCAATCAAATAAATATGTATTCACATATATTCCTGTAAAACATAGAAATATAAAACCTAGGTACAGTCCCTAAAGACATCAAAACTGTGCTAAAAGTTTTATTTTACCAGCAATCTTCCATACTAAATCAGTAAACAAAATCTTTCATGAAGATTTAGTATGAGATTGTGCAGTGGGCATCAAATTTTAAATACTTTGCCAAACAATTTATTAAAAGAAACCTCTCATATCCCTTCTTAGGAATCCATAAATCTGCTTAGTGCTAGGTTTATTCAGTGTCCCATTTACATGGGCACACTTACATACCTATGAAAACGGAAAGTTTCCACAAAAACTGTAAATACCAGCATGAGCCCAACGACAGAACTTTAAGGATAGAATTTCTTCAACATTCTATTATGTCCACAATGTTTCTATCTCTGGGGGTTTGCATGTCTCATTTTAAACAAGCTATATTCTGTTGTATCCAGACCTTTAATTAAATCACTATCTCTGAATGGCTGGGCAATGATGGCTGTAAATTTGTGCAAAATTTAGGATTGGGTGATTTAAAATGATGCAGATTCTACTCTCCAACTCTTGTGTTTTTGCTGGTCTGCCAACTGCCATGATTACTTCTCCACACAATGTCCACCACCTGGATCAGCAGCCAGTGTCACCTCACCCCTCCCACTCTGGCAACCCTAAATCTGAGATGCTAGAGTATTCTAGATCTTCCCTCTTAGTTTTACGCCTATGCCAGGTATCTAGAAACTTGCCAAAAGCTTCATGAAAATAATTTTAGCTACTGACTCCCTTTCCTTACACTTACCATAACTAAAGGTATTCTGAAAACTAAAGTTAGAACCACACAATAGTAAGCTAGAATGAAAATTCTTACTCAGTGGTAATATTAATGATTCTTCAGTGAGATTACCAGCTCCTTCTAAATTAGCATTGTAATATATCTTAATGATCACAATATAAGATTTCTTTATTCTCTAACAATCTGTGATCAAAAGAAATAAATTTCTGTGTTTTAAACATTTATTCATATTTACATACCTATAGATATGATAGAGTAGGAGGAAGACCCAAAAGTACAAAAGGAAAAAATGGAGAGAAGTAACTTAATAATATAAGCCAAGTCAGTGACCAGGTCTACAGGTATGTAATATGTAGTATCTATGACTGCCGCCTCTTTGTACAGATTGTCTTAAAATGGCCTTACAAAGTGAGACTAAGCTTGTTTTAAATTTTTCATTGTGTCAAAATTTAAAACTTAAATGATCAACATCGGTTCATCCTAAGTAAAGCTGTCTGGTTTTCTCTTTTTAGTCACAGATGGCATTGTAGTGTGTAGAATACAGTCAAGTGTGTTGTTTGGTATGAGCTCGGTCCTATATGTGCCCACTACCTTATTATCCAACCTGGATGTTCTCATCACTAGCAACTATCAAAACATTGGGCTGGTCCCAACTTGTACACCAATGAATGGTCCAGGGATTGACCTGGAAATGTGGTTACCTGGCCCTACTCTCAAAAAAAGGAAGGACTACTTTGAAACATCACTGTTCACTACTGTATCTCCAAGACAGAGTCTCTCTCTTTTAACTCCAGCTTCAACAGACTCTTTCCTTCCAGATGGTGCATGGTGCCAAGTCTGTCAGAGACCCTTAGTCTCCTGCTGCCTTTTAATGCTGGTCCTTGATTGCTAATGACCCCCAGCTGGACTGGCTCCCCAACCCATTTAACCCCTCTCTGCTGGGTCCCCATCTCATGCAGGGTGAGAGGCAGTGAGAGCTGGAAATGGGAAGGTGCCAAGTCAGCCAGGACCTCCCGCCTTTTCAGAGCTAGTGGCCCGTTTCCCAGCACCATCGTGGATATCCAGGATCTCTCTGGTGGAGAGCTTCAGTTAATATGATTTTCTCTGTTTTCAGAGAAATGCCACCAGGTCTCTGTTAGCATTGTGTTTGACTACACAAGGATAAGAGAGTCCCTACAAGAGTGTTTCCTTTGGTGTTCAAGGACTGAGGACTACTGATATGAATTCCCTGAAATATGTTTGGAAACTTAAATTTAAATTGCATTGAAACTCTCTTTTTGTCTGATCACACTTAATGGTCAAAGCAGCTCATATGTGTCAGTATACAAAGTCAGTGCAAAAAAAGCCTAAATGAACTTCCTTGTCAAGGATTAAATCTCTTTTTTTTTTTTTTTTAACTTTTTTTTTTTTTTAATAGAGGCATGTTTTATTTATTTGTTTGTTTGTTTGTTTTTGTTTATACAAGCACTGGGTACAGTCAGAAGCGCGGGAGGGTGAGAGAATTCACCAGAGCCAGAGCGGGGAGCAGAGCAGGCAGAAGGACCGAAGTACACTGCTGAGGGGAGCAGCGGGCGGCAGGAGAGGTCTGCGCGCCATGTGGGACCCTCCTCCGGTGGCCGGGGAGCAGCCGGGGATTGAACCGGCACCGCAGAGGCTGCGGGCAGCTTCGCAACCCTGCGCTCAACCGCTGCGCCACCGGGGAGGCCCTAAATCTCTTTTTAATACAGGAGATACCCGTTTGCAGCTATGCTGGTAACAGCTGTAAGTATTTAATTAAACTTTGCTTGTTTTTGTGACATGCTGGAATGCATCCATAGGTATACTTAATAGGTGACTCAGTAAATGGGTATTTAAAAGAGGAAAAAAATGATGACTAATTTTTAAGACATCTTAAGTCCAAGGAAGAAGACATTCAAATCTCTTATGACCTCATGACAAAATAACCTCTGAGAATAAGGGGTGGGGTGCACAAGAGGTCATCACTCTGTGTATCATTTCCTTACTGGATTTCTAGTAACCTCATCAAATTGTAAGAAAACAAGGCAAAGAAATATACTAGTCTGCGTGACCCTAGAAAACTGAAATCTGAAATCTTGATCTGAACACTGAGAACTTTGTGTCTTTCTATTTTTACCGATCTTTTATTTTTTATTTTTTTGAAAGATTTATTTATTTATTTATACAAGCACTGGGTACAGTCAGAAGTCAGGAGGTGAGAGAATTCACCAGAGTCAAACCGGGGAACAGAACAGGCAGACAGAGGAAGTACACTGCTGAGGGGAGCAGAGGGCGGCAGGAGAGGTCTGTGCGCCATGTGGGACCCTCACCCGGCGACCCGGGGATCAAACCGGCGCTGCAGAGGCTGCAGGCAGCTTCGCAACCCAGCACTCAACCGCTGCGCCACTGGGGAGGCCCTTTACCAATCTTTTAAATAGTTTATGGACAGATGTACTAAATTTAATTTTATTGTGTGCAAGGGAAACTTTCCAAAATGAAGTGCAAGAATAGAAAAATAAACCAAATATAATTATTTTCTACTTAACTTTATTTCCCCCAGATCCTTTCTATTTTATTGATTTTTGGAGATTAAAATTGAAACCAGAATTATCTAATTTTTCACCTCTAATACTGCATTGATTTCACTTTTGCATCTCATTAATACAAACAAAAACCTTACCTGTGATTTCATTTTGGTCTGTTATTCATTCCTTACTATTTCTGATTAAACACACATATCCCTTTCAGTCACTTGTGTATAATCTTCTCCCCCAAACCATCATTTAGACTGTCTACTCTCTATATATCTAAAAATTTAAAGTTTGTGAACCTGGATGGATGTTTTCACAGCTATACAATATTAACCTGTACATTGCAGTTTTTGCCCACAGATGGGAGAAGGCTGAGAAGGTGAGGTCAAAGTGAGATCATTTACCATCAATAATCACGTGACCCAGAAAGGAGTTTGGATGAGACCACCCTGTGCAGCATTGCTCTTAAAATGAATGACTGGTGTTAGGATGAAATTCTGTTGTTTTTATGGAGAATTTTCCCCCTGAAGCCTGATTGCGTTTTGACTGGTCTTCTCTAAATTCCAGCAAGGCCAGTAGGGTCCACAGAATTTGTGTCTTTCACAGTTGAAACCTCAAAAGATAAAGTGGCTGGCATTCTGCAGTCATAGTACCTTAAATTTGGAAGGCTCTGTGAAGAACTTGTCAGCTAAAAATTCTTACCCTTTTCCTGCCTTCCCACAATTCTTACCCTTTCCTGCCTTGCATAGCTTCATGCAATACAACCCCAGTGGGCATGTCTCCCACAGATGCTCACAAATTGAAAAGAACATAATTTCAAGGAGAAAAGCTCAGAATGTCCAGGCAAGAACATGTGTAAAGTACTATACCACCACCCTCTGTTGCAAAATCACTCTGTCAGTGCAGGCCCCACATTTTAGAGATACAGGTAAGCAATTCACCCAAGGTCCCCTACCAATAAGTTCTAGAACTTAAAATGTACCCAGGCCTTCTGAGCCCAAGTCCAGTGCTGGTTTTACTACAGTTGGCCTGCACTTTGCACAGTAACAGCAGCATCTAGAACCAGGCTCCCAACTTAGAGAGCAAGACAGAGCTGGGGATAAATGCCCCCATCCCCTGCCACAAGGAATAAAAGACCCAGTCACAATTACTTTAGTAAAACCAGCACTATCTGGTGTCCCATATCCTCAAGCATTTAAAAAGTCATTCCAATCTTCAAAGACATTCTTTCATTCCATTTTTATCTGCTTTTACCCAGGACATTGTTTCCCAGCTCCCAAGTAGTTCACTAGGTGATTTGCATCTCATTAGGAGCTTGGGAAATGAATTCTCCCAGCCTGCTGCCTGGCTTTGTGGGTCTGCTAAGCATCAGATCCAAGTCTTAGGTTTTTCATGTTGACATTTTTTAAAAAGCTGAATTAATGCTGTTTTCTCACTGGGCCATTTGGGTGGCCGTTTTAGCCATAATTCCTGTTCCCCCAAAGGGTTGAAGTTAAGGAACAAGCATTGTTGGGAAGGGTAAAATGAAGTAATCGCCCCATGAAGACACCCGGTTGGAAGGGAATATTGTGAGGCTTCAGAATGAATATGCACTTTCAAAACTTCTAAAAACGGAGAGATGGAACATAATGCAAATATTTCTAGTACTATGCAAATTTCTGAAACTTTAAATGATTTGTAGCTTGTGCATTTTAAACATTTGAACTGGTTCCAGCCCTCCCCGAGACCCCAGAGTTTTTGCCCTACATTTGTACTTTGCTCTAAAGAGAGTCTCACTGGGTCAGGTGGCTTTTCAATTTGTCATTCATTCACACTGAAACATCCAGAAGAGTGCTGAGCAGCACCATGCCTCTGGAAACCAGAGACAATGTTCCTGTGGTCAACAAAATTGTTCTTTTTTTGTTCTTTTTTTTTAAAGGTTTATTTATTTATGCATACAACAGCTGGGGTACAGGCCAGAGGTACTGTAACAGGGTGGTCCCCAGGAAAGGGGGAGGTTCCCTGCTCTACTACAGTGCAGGGGGCGGGGGAAGGATTTACCAGAGACAGAGTGGGGAGCAGAACAGGCAGATCTACTTAAACACACTACTGAGGGGAGCAGCAGGTGAGACAGGAGAGGTCTGCGGCGCCATGTGGGTTAGCTCCCCGGCTGGTGATCCAACTGGTGCTGCAGTGGCTGCTGATAGCTTCATAGTGCTGAGACTTAACCCCTTGTACCACCAGGGAGGCCCCAGCAAAATTGTTCTTATGGAATAAGAAAAGATTTTCACTATGTTCAGGGAAACATTGTGCTTTGGGTGTGCTTTGGGCTCAAGCCCTTGGATGGGTCATCTAGCACAGGCATATGCTTGACAGTGCCTGGATCCCTGCCTGGGAGCTTCCCATTCTCAGACTTCCTTCTGCCCAACCAAAATTTCTCTGACCCTCTGGCAGCTTTTCAAGATGGCAACTATTTGGTCTGCAGAATCAGCTTATACTCTTAAGAAAGGATTAAATCCCAGGTTTTACAACCCTAGCTATAAATTTAAATTATCTGGAAGGGGGAGGGGCCGATTAAAAACTTTAACCTCAGATTCTTCCCCTTGACAATTGAATTAGGATCTCAGGGGTGAGGCTGAGGCATCTGTGTTGTTTTTTTTTTTTTTTTACAAGAACTGGGGTACAGGCCAGAGGCGTGGGAGGTGAGAGGATTCACCAGAGACAGAGTAGGGAGTAGAACAGGCAGATCTACTGAAATACACTGTTGAGGGGAGCAGTAGGCGAGACAAGAGAGGTCTGCTGCACCATGTGGGTAGCTCCCTGCCAGGGCATTGAACACGTGGCTTCGGATTCATAGGGTGATACTAGTAATCAACTAGATGCAAAACCTCCCACATAACAAGAATTCCAGCCACCCCTTAGAAGTACCTGCTCTGCCTTGGTCACCTAGTTTTCTCAGTTCAGCAACATGAACAGTTATCTGTTCTTTTCACTACAACTCTATCTGAGTGCTCATCAACACCAAGTGCAGATCTTTCATAACTGCTAGAGGTGGGGTTTATAATCAAGTTCTCTTAACTCACTGCTTTTTTTCGTTTTCACATATTTTTGAAAGTGGGACATGAGCCATCAGCGGTCTGCAAGTTGATTTTAAATGTATGTGGACGTGACATTAAATGGCACAGAATCGTATAAAAGAATTTACTCCTTTTTCAATATCCAGTTGAAATTCTTCAGGTTGAGAAGCAGGTTATAGTGGTATTAATCTTAAACTCATCTCACATTTACTCACTTCTTTTTAACAAACCTTTTAAGAAACCCAGAACATGCCTTGGTTAACAGAATCTTTCTCAATTATGAAAATATTGTCTTTCATTGTATTTATTGTTTTATTTATGACGTGGCACTAATTTTTCATTTACAGACATTAAAGTTTGTTTTAAAGTAAATGTATTTAAGTAAAAAAATTTAGTTGCTGTTAAAGTATCAAATAAAAATAGTAGAGGTGTCTTGAATATAGCAAAAATGTTTAAGTGGTAGATGAATGCCAAAAGTTTGAGAAACACATCCCTACAACATGCTAATTTTTTTTTTTTTTTTTTTTAAATAGAGGCATGTTTTATTTATTTATTTGTTTTGTTTGTTTTTGTTTTTATACATGCACTGGGTACAGTCAGAAGCGCAATCACGGAAGGGTGAGAGAATTCACCAGAGCCAGAGCGGGGAGCAGAGCAGGCAGAAGGACCGAAGTACACTGCTGAGGGGAGCAGCGGGCGGCAGGAGAGGTCTGCGCGCCATGTGGGACCCTCCTCCGGTGGCCAGGGAGCAGCCGGGGATCGAACCGGCGCTGCAGAGGCCGCGGGCAGCTTCGCAACCCAGCGCTCAACCGCTGCGCCACCAGGGAGGCCCATGCTAATTTTTTTTAAAGCGTATTTTTTTTAAGATTTTGTTTGTTTATTTATTTATTTATTTATTTATTTATTTATACATACATACATACAAGCACTGGGTACAGGCAGAAGCGCGGGAGGGTGAGAGAATTCACCAGAGCCAGAGCGGGGAGCAGAACAGGCAGAAGGACTGAATGACACTGCTGAGGGGAGCAGCGGGCGGCAGGAGAGGTCTGCGCGCCATGTGGGACCCTCCTCCGGTGGCCGGGGAGCAGCCGGGGATCAAACCGGCGCCACAGAGGCCGTGGGCAGCTTCACAACCCAGTGCTCAACCGCTGCGCCACCGGGGAGGCCCAACATGCTAATTTTTAAAATAGGCATCTCTACACCTGTTAGGCAATGGAAACTCTCATCTGTCAACACATCACACCAGACAGAAAACTTACTCCATTCATTTTAGGTCCAGCCAGGACTTAAGAACTTTGCTGCTTCACTAGCTCAAGAGGAATCCTGAAACACAAATGGCTATAAACATAGGGAGGAAGACCAGGTAGCCATTCCCCCTCTCAAGTTATAGATGAAATGTGATGCCATTTTTTCACCAAATGAATTCTCACTTTTTTATAAAGATGCTGTTCCAAGCTGATGAGGGCCTTTAGAATTGGGTAATTTTTTTTTAAGATTTATTTTATTTATGCATACAAGAGCTGGGGTGCAGGCCAGAGGTGTGGGGGTGGTGAGAGGATTCACCAGAAACAGAGTGGGGAGCAGAACAGGTGGATTGACTGAAATACACTGCTGAGGGGAGCAGCAGGCATGCGAGACAGAAAAGATCTGCTGCGCCATGTGGGTTAGCTCCCTGGCCAGGAATCGAACTCGCACTACAGTGGCTGCTGATAGCTTCATAGTGCTGAGACTTAACCCCTTGAGCCACCAGGGACACCCAGAATTGGGTAATCTTATGTACAGGTGGTAGAACTATATTTTGCTGCACACTTTCTGGATTGCAACTGGAAATAAAATGTGTGGGCCTCCCCTGGTGGCGCAGGTGGTTGAGCGCTGCGCTGTGAAGCTGTCCACGGCCTCTGCAGTGCTGGTTCGATCCCGGCCGGCCGGTGAGGGTCCCACCTGGCGCAGCGGACCTCTCCTGTCACGCCCGCTGTTCCCCTCAGCAGTGTATTTCATCAGTCTACCTGTTCTGCTCCCCACTCTGTCTCTGGTGAATCTTCTCACCCTCCCGCGCATCTGGCCTGTACCCAGGTTCTTGTATAAATAAATAAATCTTTGAAAAAAAATGTTTACCATTGGGTCAGTAATTCCACTTCTAGAAATTTATCCTAAAAAAAATAATGTGGATTATCAAAATCAAACTTTGAATATCTTCCTCAAATCATTGCTTATTATATTGAATAGGAAAACTTTGAAAACAAATTCCATGTTCCAAATAAAAATTAACATATATAAAGTCAATCATAAAATAAAATGCCATACAACCATTAGATAAGATGTCATTTAAACTAGAAGACAAATAAACTTTTTATAGCATTTCTACTATTGTAGGGATTGGGCAGGGGATAGGGGATAAAGATGGACTTCACTGCTTAATTTAATTGAACATCATCATCATTAACTACTTTTTTAAAATGCAACTCTAACAGAAAGTTACTATTTTTAAAGCAAGTTATTATGACAAAATATTATTAAATATAAGGTTAACAATTTAAGGACCTCCCTGGTGGCACAAGGGGTTAAGATGCAGCACTCTGAAACTATCCGCCACCTCTGCAGCACTGAGTTCAATCCCCAGCTGGCCAGGGGAGTGATCCACATGGCGTCGCAGACCTCTCCTGTCTCCCCCGCTGCTCCTCTCTGCAGTGTATTTCAGTCAGCCTGCCTGTTCTGTTTCCCATT
Organism: Talpa occidentalis; assembly: GCF_014898055.3. Taxonomy (NCBI): domain Eukaryota; kingdom Metazoa; phylum Chordata; class Mammalia; order Eulipotyphla; family Talpidae; genus Talpa; species Talpa occidentalis. Next base: position 101,487,185 of record NW_023603184.1, read on the forward strand.
CTGCCTCTGATGGATCCTCTCATACCCCCACCCCCTGCACCTCTGCCTGTACCCCAGTTCTTGTATGCATAAATAAATAAATCTTTAAAGAAAGAAAGTATTAAAACTATATATATATATAAACTTAACAAATAACAAATTAGATAAATGACTGCTGTTGTTAAAAAAGTGAGTATTCCTGGAAAAATATTGAAAAGATATTAAGAAAAAAATACTAACAAACTGGTTTGTAAGAAGCTGACGCCATCTCCTTCTTTGGTAGAAGGTTCCCCAGAGGTGTCTTGATAGGGAAGGCCCTCTTCCTGTTGGAAGCCTTGACAATAATATCCCAGTTGACAGCTGGAAGCAAAGAATAGGCCACATGGATGAAACAGATCTTAACAAGAATGGTGAATAGTCACCATTCATTCATTATTTGTTAAGTGTACACCAAGCCCTGGGCTATGACATGGTTTCAAGGGAAGTTATTACCACTTCCCTAACTAATAAGTAGAAAATTCCACATAGACAATTTATAACTCTACCGTCTTCCACAGGCACTAATTTAACTTAGGGATGTTTTCTTTGTAGCAATTTTGCAATTTTGAAGAAAATTGTTCATGACATAACATGGCAACTGGGAAAATTTGTAGCATTCCTTTCATCTTAGAAAGGAAGATCTGAATTACATGCACCCCAGGAGAAAATCTCTTTCTGCTTGTGTGTGTATGTGCGTGTGTGTGTGTGTGTGTGTGTATGTATGTGTTTTGCAAAAGCACACTGAATTCCTAAGTCCCTCCTAAAGTTGGACATGCTGAGGTGAAAATTTACAAGCATGTGTCAGTGAAAGAACAAACATCACCATAGAAGCCATAATATACACCTCAAAAATTTATCAATAAATCAAAAGATCCAAGTTCTAGTCTGAGCACTCAGACCCCCCAGATATAAAGCAAGTAACCAATCCACAGAAGTTTTTTCCTCCTTTATGTCATGACTTAAGTTTGAAACTCTAACTTGTAGGGCACAATTTCTCTCCTCATACTCTTTGAGAGGTGTTTGGACATCCCTGAACTACTCTTTACCTCAGGGTATTTTAGGAGCAAACAGTTTATACATAGTGAGAAGATTCTTCCATAGTCTGCATTTTTAAGGTACTGCAAATTTTTGGAGACTTTCTGCCAATGTAGTTTTTATTGGGAAAGAAAGATTTAATATGACTGCACACTAGAACTATCTAAGGGAAAAAGTTTTTCAAAAATATCAGTGTCTAGGTCCTGTTGGGGCATTGGGATTTTGAAAAAGTTAAAAAGTGGTATAGTGTAAGAAAAATGACCCTCAGTTGGATTTTGCTCTAACTTGCTGCATGATCTCTCAATCTCTCTATGCCTCTGTTCTCTCTTTGGGGGGGTTTTATTCTTCCAAAAATAAGATGAACTAAAGAAAAAAAATACTTTGCAAAATGCAGTTAGCTACATGCAAGTGATATGGTAAGGGGAAGAAGCACAGAGTCAGAAAAGACAGGTCATTTGTTGGAAGCTGTTTCATCTATGTGTCCACTGGAGGACCATGCAGCATGACCAGACATCACTGATGAAAAAGATTATGCAGCTGACAGCTGGGCTTTTGTCACCTCCAAATGCCCTGAGAACTTTGGTCAGAGAAAAGATGTACCTCCCTTTATGCACAGAGTTTTCAGCACTCTGTAAATTAATTGCACTACTTTAATTCTATTTAAATGCCCCAAGGGTGTATCTCCTAACCCCATATGGGACTTGCCATCTGTAAATCTAGTGCACCAAACACTATTTGCTTCAATGGGATGTTTTACTTGGCAAGTGACCCCGGGCATGCCTCATCCACAAAATGGCAATCAGAGCAGCAGGCATACTACTCAGAAAGTACCCATGCCTCCTGAGGAGGATATAGGGGACTCTGTCTCCAGAGTGCTCACTTCCTTTCCTTCCAGGAACTTTGCTCACTACCTCTCTATTCCACAGGTACCTAGAATCCATACTGCCCCACCAACCTGGGCAATATTTGGGCTGCATGCCCCATCCTGCCCTCCCTTGCAGTTCTTCCCTCCGTTCAATCCTGCCAGAAAATTTACCAAAACTGGCACATCTATAATCGGTAATAAAAGTGAAACATTAAGTGTTAGGGAACCTTTTAGGGATGTACTCTTTGTAGCCAAAACAGTTATAACTCAGCAAATGCAGTAAAGAAAATCATTTCCTTTCTCATCTCTGAGACCCTGGGAGAAGACAGAATGCCTCCATTGTGACTTAAAATGATGTCAGAATGGGCATTGTCAGATTTAACAAATAAAAATACAGGATATTGGGCCTCCCCTGGTGGCGCAGCGGTTGAGCACTGGGCTGCGAGGCTGCCCGCAGCCTCTGCAGCGCCGGTTCGTTCCCCAGCCGCCGGCGAGGGTACCACCAAAAAATAAATAAATAAAATACAGGATATCCAGCTGGATTTGAATTTCAAGTAAATAACCACTTTTTAATATAAGGATGTCCCAAATATTGCACAGAACATACTTGAAAGGTACTGTTTATCTTAAATTCCAGTTTAACTGGCTGACCTATGTTTGATCTAGCAACTCCAGCTTGAATATACCTGCATGTTCAATAAGAGAACTGAAATATTACATTTTCAAACCAATTGTTTGAAGTTATGTAACAAAGCTATCAACTAAATTTAACTATTTGTCCCTTACCAAGAACTTAGCCAGTTATAAAGTGTGATGATCTGGAGCAAGAGAGTAAAGAGTGTTTATCACCTAGTGCTCCTGAAACTTCATCCAAATTTCCTCCATTTTCTGACAAATTCATCTCTTTTATTATTAAGTCCTGTGACAGTTCAAAAGAGAAGGATGTGACCAAGATCTCAAATATGAAATCATAAGGTGTAGGTGGTGTGGAGGGATAGGTGGGGTCAAGGTGCTGGGATTCTTGAGAGAGACCTATGTTAAATGCAAACTGGTATTCATAACATAAACACCTTTTAAGAGTACCATTGTACCATATAGTAGTATCACAAACTAGGGTTTGTCCTAGCTTACAAACATGTATATTAGGTAGAAATAGGCCACTTTCAGAATATGAACTTCATTGTCTTCAAATAACCCGTGTTCTAATGTGTGTCTACAAACTTGAATACCCAGTGTCTCTATATAAACTAGTCAAATGAGCTAGATGATTGTCAGATAATCATGTTACTTTTTATCTCTTGTAAGTAAATGATTGGTTCAAAAGCCACAAGACAGGGGTTCAAGCTTCCACGCTGCGATTTACAGATTTAGTCTTTTTAGCTGTATAGTTTCTTCTTTGAAGTTCTTTGAAAGAATTTTTGTCCTACATGCCTCATTGATTTTCTTTAATTTTCAAATTTATATTTTTGAAACTCACCATAAATTTCTCAATATGCATACAAGTTTGGATTTAATAAACATGCTATTTTCATTTTACTTCTTTTTTGAATTTTGAACTTTCAGCTATCAACTCCATACCCAAAGTAACTTTGTTGGTGCCTTCATGCTATGGCATCGTATTTATAACTCAGAGTTAGCTTCTCCCCAATTATTAAATATTTCTCATGTTTCTAGTTTTTTCCTGCTTCAAAAAGCATTATCATATCCATCCCTGCAGGCATTTTCTTTTGGTTTATCTCACTGGAGCGTGTTCCTTGAAACAGGTTGCTTAGCTTTTGTTCCTTATTGTCAAGTTTGAAGTTCCAAAGAGGTGGTGAATAAGGACTTGTATCCCTGGGACCCTTCCCATTTGTTTTTTGACCTTTTGATTTATCCCAATTAATAGAAAGGTAATAGTAATTGTTTAAAGCTTTTCATCAGGGTGACTGAACATCTTCTATATCTCGTTTTGTAATTATATTTCAACATATATAATTTTTTTCTATCTTTCTCTTGCCTCAGCCTTTCTAAATTATGGGTAATAGATTTTGTGTGTATATATATTTTTGTTATTTTTATCTTTCCATTGTACTTTCTCTCATCTTAGTTTTGTTACTATACATCACATAAAATATTTTACCTTAATATAATCAAACCCATCCTTGTCACTAATATCTTCTTCCACAGTTAAGATAGTCCATTTCTTTCTAAGGTTTTTATGGGAATGCCTAAAATGTTGAACAATATAATTCATCTGGAATTTATTGTAGTCTGTGAGAACCAAGATATACATTGAGAAAAGCAAAAGATTTAAAATTTTAAAAATCTATTTTGAGTGCTGCAGCATTAGCTTATAGGCTTAAGAAAGTCACTTAATCTCTTAAGACTCAGTGCCCCCTACTCAACTGAAGGCAGAGACTTTGTCTAATTTCCATTTATCTTCCCCACAATATCCAGCAAAGTACCTTTCACATAGGATGAAAATTATAAACTCTGCATTTAAGTTATATTTTTTGCATATTGCTTTCAAGTTATTCCAACAACATTTATTTAAAAATGGTTCATTTCCCAATTATTTATGTGATTGTTAGACTTAGTTATAGGTCAGTGATACCCAGATTTATTCCAGTAGCAAAGTATCTGGAAGCAATAACATTCTTTGCAATAGGGATATATTAAAGTTAAAATAATGAAATTTAAATTTTGATACGAAGTTAGATAGCTGCCTATACCAGACTTTAGTATAATATAAATACCACATGATCAGAAAGCATTATTTTTTTGTGCAAGTAATGTTAAACTTGGAAAAACTCTATCTAATGACTTAATTCCTTCTCAGAACCAGGAAAAGAATACCCATACATGGAACAGTAAATTTGTCAAGAACAAAGGTTGAAAACCACATCTTACATTAAGCATTCCCAGTTGAGAATATAAATAAAAGCCTATGATCAAGTGTAAACACTATATAAAGAACAACTGAACTGGGCTGAACTCCAGCTGAACCCCAAAACTATTTAAGATCCGTCTTTGAATTGCCAAGGTTGGAATTCCTGTATTATTAGAAAGCCTAAGGGAAAGTCCATGTCAGATCTCCAGTGCATGTTCACACCAGCAGCCTTCACTCTAGAAACTTCTGTTTGTTAATCTACAAATCAGAAAGGAGATAACACAAAATGCCCTCAAAACATCATGTTCTGTAGTACAGAATGTGGACTTCACACAGCAGGCAATAGGCGAGTACATTGGTACTATTAGAAAGGACCATTTCAATTCGGGTTCCTTGTACTCTGAAGACAATGCCTGTGTAAGAGGCTGGAATCCTGCCCTCTGCACAGAGTTCTTGAACATGTAGAAAGGAGCTCTATTAAGGCTATATTGGGACCTCTGTAAACAACATCATTTTGCTATACTAATATTTTTTCCTGGAGCTTACTTTTACTAGGACCTTTGAATTTAAGAAATGTTTCATGTTAATGTAAATGGAACAGGAAGGGATTATGCTAAGCAGAAATAAGTCAAAAAGAGAAAATCAAATAATGGAAGGTGTCACTTATATGTGGAATATAGAGGAACCAGACAAAGGGTCAAAAGCCAAACTCAGAAACTAGCCCTTGAAAGTTGACTGTAGAAATGAAGTGTTCACAGGTGGAGAGCAAGAGGGAGGGGCAGGCACACAGTGGGGTGAGGGCACAATGGACTGTGGTGTGGACTCTGGGTGCTTTGGTGGTGGGAGTGCTATGGTAATAGCACTGGAAGGAGAAGATCCTATACTTCAGAATACAAACAATGTAAACCAGTGTTTGAAGGAGAGAAAGACGACAGGAGGTAAGAGGTCTAACCTTGGGTCCCTGCTCTGCCACTTAATCTGGAATGAGTCATTCAACATTTAGGGGCCTCAGTTTCCATCTCTAAAATACTGTTTAGAATGGACAGTTCCTGAATCCTGGGTGGTTCTAGTAGTCTTGTTAAAACATAGATAAGTTCTAATTCAAGAAAAATAAAAATGCAGGGCCTCCCCGGTGGCGCAGCGGTTGAGCGCTGGGTTGCGAAGCTGCCCGCGGCCTCTGCGGCGCTGGTTCGATCCCCGGCTATTCCCGGTCACCGGAGGAGGGTCCCACATGGCGCGCAGACCTCTCCTGCCGCCCACTGCTCCCCTCAGCAGTGTACTTCGGTCCTTCTGCCTGCTCTGCTCCCCGCTCTGGCTCTGGTGAATTCTCTCACCCTCCCGCGCTTCTGACTGTACCCAGTGCATGTATAAACAAAACAAACAAACAAATAAATAAATAAATAAACATGCCTCTATTAAAAAAAATAAATAAAATAAATAAAAATGCAAACCCCCATAGTTTGGAAAATGATGATTTATTATTCATAATGGTCTTTGCTGAATCATTCTTCACTTAGAAAATTCCCCCAGAATTTCCCTAAATAGTAGAAATCTCCAACTTTTTTGAGAATAGCTTTTGATATAATTGGTCCAGTAAGTGGTATCTCTTCTCTAAACTGTGTTTATGAACAACATTCTTTGGCAGCATGTGCACATGTATGTGTGTGTGTGTGTTTTGGCAAGAAGTTAAGAACTGCTAAATTCTGATTCAGATACAGTGACAAAAGGACAGAAGATTTCACCAAAAAAGCATCTGCTGGAAAGGGAAATTAATCATGACTTCATTGGACACATGGTTTTTTTTAAAAAAAAAAAAAAAAAAAGATTTATTCACACAAGAACTGGAGCACAGGCCAAAGGTGCAGGCAGTGAAAGAATTCACCAGAAACAGAGTGGGGAACAGAACAGGCAGACTGACAAATACACTGCTGAGGGGATCAGTGGGCAAGACAGGAGAGGACTGCCACACCATGTGGGTAGCTCCCTGGTCTGCTGGGCATCAAACTCATGCTGCAGAGGCTGCGGATAGCTTCACAGCGCTGTGTTTAACCCCTTGTGCCACCAGAGAGGCCCCAGTGTACTCCTGGTCCAGGGTTCTGAAATAAGGACTAACACGGAGAGGTGCTCCATGAAATCATGCAATCCTTTTCCTTTCTCCTTCCTCTACCTCCAGAGATTGCACGGATCAATGACATTGTTCAAAGCATTTCAGTAAATACTAGCTCAAGCCATTTTCCTCTCTAAAATATATCCCACCAAAAAGTTTGCTTCTCATCTACCCAAGAGTGTGTGTGTTCCAGATGTCTTTGAACTCTCACTGTAGGATATGGTGCACACTATCCCAGATTGCCTTCATTGTCCTCAGTATCCCACTAAAGGGGCACTCACTCTGTTCTACAAAGCTGACCACCAACCTCTACTTCACCACAGTGGACAAACCAATTTGCTTTCTGTCACTCTTGACTGCTGATTCAGATAAGAAAGATGAAGGCAAAGTTACAATGACCCCTTGTTTACACTTAGCAATTCCTGCATGTGTGTGGGTGTGTGGGGGGGAGCTGGATGTCATTTCTCCTAATATCAGCAAAGTTTAATGTGCCCTTTAAAGTGGGACACAGTCTCTACTAAATGCATTTATATAGAGAGCAATTTTTCACTTAATTTTCCCAACACCTCAGTTAGTTTACAATAAAGTTTTGCTGTCTTGTTGCAGGTTCAGAAAATGGTCTTGCACAGAAGCAGAGAACACCTCGCCGAAGATGTCAGCAGCCTAAAATGTTGAGTAGCCCCGAGGACACTGTATACTATAACCAGCTAAATGTGAGTTCAAAGTGGCCATAAAGCTGCTTCGCCAGCTTTGTTTCCAGTTAATAATTCTGTTATTAATACCTGTTCCAGCCCCTCCAGCCCCACCCCCACTCTCTTATGCTCTCGTCTTGAACATGTGCTTAGGCTCTTTATCTGTTGCTTTCATGTCAGGATGTCTGCCTTCACGGTGAATAATTGATGTGGTTTATCAAAGACGAGCAAGATGCATGCTTCATCAGGCTCACTTGAGCCCTTTGATCAAAAAAATTATGCTGTGACTTCTGATATTATCAGCATCTGCTTGCATTCAACACAAAATCACTTTGAATTAAAAATTAACGACTTGCTGCTTTGCTTTGACTGTGTGTTCTTGGCCCTCTCCACAGGGAACTCTAGAATATCAAGGGAGCAAGAGGAAGCCAAGAAAACTTGGGTAAATATCTGTCTTCTTAGTTCTAAGCAACTGTAAACAGAAGGGGTCCTTTCTGATATTACAGAAAATTCAAAACTTTCCACAGAGACTTCTAAAACTATGCAGAGGGGATATTGCCACTATTATTGACACTGGAAACTATTTTTCACAGTAGCAAGTATATAAAACTCGAATCTATTCTGTCCAAAAAGGCTGGAATTGGCACCTAAAGGCAAATGTTATTTCTCATAAGTATCCCAGGGAATTGTACTTTCCTCATCATGGGAGACATGTAGCAGGTTATACAAACTCTCTGACAAATGAGAGCACTCCAGGCAGCCCAAATAGACCACTTCCAACCCCATTCCCCTACCCGTGAACCTTAAAGGTACACAAAGGAAAAGCTCCCCCAGCAGTTACACAGGGATTTTAAGAGTTTGTGATTCATTTGATTGCTGTCATTTCAACTGAGTGTGGCAGTGATGTAGATAATTGGTCCTAGTTTGAGAACTAGAGGATGTCAGAGGAGAACTTTCTCATATAGAAAGAACCAGAAGGACATAGACAAGTGAAAGACTATTGATCAGACACCAGTTCTGTGCTGGAAGACCCTGAGCTACCCTAAGCTGTCCTCCCCCTCCAGTGTTGGGACCTGATTCTGTTCCTAGTGCTCACACAACTTTGCTGCCCTGATGACTAGTGTCTTTTCTGCTATAATTCTTTTCTTTATTGCAGCCAAATCAAAGTGCTTGATGGGGAAGATGAATATTACAAATCTTTGTCACCTGTGGACTCTATCCCTGAGGAAGACAGATCAGCTCACCCTTTCTTTTTTTCCTCATCCTCAAAAGGAGCATCTTTTGCTCAGCATTGAGCAGTATTTCCTGCCCCCAAAGTCTGCTGAGGATGAGAAAATCATGGCAATTAACTGATTATTATTTAGTAAGAAAGTACTGCAATGTGGTCACATTTTTTGGGCACCTGATCTACGCTGAAGCCTTACTGAACAATTCCTAACCATTTTCTCTGCCTCCATCATACACCCACACTTGCTGTGCAGCCTGAGCTGGGCAGTCCCTCCTTTTCTCATCCCATGAATTGATCCCTATATGTCACAAAGCACATCTCCACCCTAGCAATAACTATCATTCGTGTCCCCAATGTCTAAGAAGGTAATAGTGATGACATTAGCTAATTGTGAACAATGCTATTTATTTTTCCCCGAAAATCAATCTACACAGAATCTATCCTTGTAGAAATCCAGGACGAGTCCCTTTCTACCAAAGCTCCCTTCCCCTTTCCTGCTCTAGCTCTCCCAGTGTCAGGGATCGCTAAGGGCCCCTCTCCTGAAGGAGTGCACTCAAGGTCTCCTAGGCCAAGTTAATGTGTTTAAGGAAGAAATCTAAATCTTTCATGTTTTTTTCTATAAGTCAAATGAACCACTGTCTTATCAACTATTATGCTGATAAAGACTTTGCCTCTTTATTCCCATTATCTCCGTCACTTTAGCAGTTAAAAGAAAGGAGTAAAAGAGAAAGAAAATTTGGATCTGTCAGACAGAGCTCCATTAGACTGTGGTTGGCTGTGGGAGAAGGACCTTGTCTTGTCCATATTTGTATGCACAGAGCCTCACACAGTGTCTGGCACTAAGTGAACATTCAGTAAATGCCCACCCTTGAATGAATGGAGAGACTTCACTTAGTTACACAAACATAGCTGACAGGAAAGTTTCTTTCAATTATTTAGTATACATGCTTAATCACTTTTCTTATGCCATAGTTCTGCGTTTTCAGTTAAGGTTAAGCTATCCTTGTTATAATGATGTTATACCATTATTATAGTACTCAATATGATGCAATACCATAAACATTTTTGAGCATCTACTACATTCACAATAATATGTAAGATTACTATGTGATGTAAAAACCCTACAACATCCTTCCTCTAGAGCAGAGGTTCTCAACACTTTTCTTACTTTGAAATACTTGACAGGGAGTGCACATGGGAATACCCAGATTTTGAGAAAAACTTGAGGAAATAGAAAAGAGTTGTTTACAGAATTTTAAAGGGGGAGTTTCAACAAACATTCATAATGAAACAAGGTAATTTAAAGATCTCAGAAATTATAGTTTTATAAGAAAAAGAAATAGATATAGCCAATTATTCTATACTTAAAACTTTTTTTAAAAATTAGCCTTGATTTTTTCCAAATCTTTAATCCAAAAGTAATGTTTATAAGGCTTGCGAGAAGAGCAGAAAAAAACATAAATTTACTGTTTAGGAGATAACATCTAAAACATATGTATTTTAACATTATTATTAATATATGCTTTTGGAAATTTCACTTTTATCGTTGATTCATCTACTTTTGATTTGATAATTGCTGCTTTTCAAATTGTTGAAAGAAGTGTTCATAACTTCCCACTTAAACCCATAATATAATTGTATACATGCCTTTCTTCAAATGAAACTGTATAAAGTTTAAGAGGAAATAGAAGTAATTGTAATATCAGAAGTTCTGCAATATTTAGTCTTTGTTACAACAGTAACTCCTAACAATACGTTAGAAATAGTGTTCACTATCATCTTATCATAGATAAGCAGACTATAGATATTATTTTTGGGTTAGTCATAATGCCATAAATCCAAAAAAGCAATTCTTAAATCCAGTAAATGAGAATGATGTGACCTAGAATTTCTTATGTGTCTTATTAGATTTATCAAAGTAGTATGCACATGGCAAAAATAAAAATCAAATAACCCCAAGGGTTTATAGTGGAAAGCAATCTTCTTTGTGTCCCTAGTAGGATCATACTATCTTAGTAACCATTTTTAAATTATTTCTAATTTTAATTCTTTACGTGGTTTCTATCATATCTCCAAATATTTTATATATTCTTGATTTTTATAATTTTATACATTGTTGAGTTATCACTTTAGATAATATCTATTCTCCCCCTCATAAAAGATATGCATTTATCTCAATTCTCCCTCCCCTCTGTCTTCTTTCAGTGCTTACAATTTTATGTTTAAGTTTTTGTTGATTGCCTTCTAAACTTTAAATTGTTTAAACACCTATTTTTATGCCATTGATTTTAAATAGTATTTCTAGAGGATACCTGGCATGAAGAAAACCAACAGATTGAATGATAATGTCAAGACCAATAGAACAACTGATCCTGGACAAAGTAGAAATAATGCTGAGAATAAAACAATATTTTGAAACTTTGCGCTGCTGTTTCTTCCTTTGTTTTGGCTCATCTACAGATATGCTTTCATCTACTTTGTAAAATTTCTTTTTTTAAAGGTTTATTATTTATGCATATAAGAACTGGGGTACAGGCCAGAAGTATGGGGGTATGAAAGGATTCACCAGAGACAGAGTGGGGAGCAGAACAGGCAGATCTTCTGAAATACACTGCTGAGGGGAGCAGTGGTTGAGACAGGAGAGGTCTGCCAAGCCATGTGGGCCAGCTCCCTGGCTGACTGGGGATTGAACTCCTGCTGCAGTGGCTGGTGGGTGATAGCTTGATAGCGCTGTTTAACCCCTGCACCACCAGGGAGGCCCATTTGGAAACTTTAAATAAATTGAATCATGTAGTATTTCATTTTGAGGGGTCTTGTTTATCTTATGTAGTATTTGTGAGATTCATCTACATTATGCATTGTAAATGTAGTTCATTCACTTTCATGACTGTATAGTATTCTAGTATAAGAATATGCCATAATTGATTTAGCCAGTCTAATTTTGATAGACAAATATGAATGATTTCCTATTTGGGAATATTTTGGAAATTGCTGCTGTGAATGTTGTTGAATATGTCTCAGTGTATATTTGCATGCATTTCTGTTGGCACCCATTGTTGTGCATTCTCAACAACTTTTGCTATTACCAGTCTTCTTCATGTAGATACTCTGATGTATGTATGGTAGAACCCCACTGTGATTATAGCTTACATATTGCTATTTAATAGTTGATATTGAATGCATTTTATGTGTTTAATGGTCATTTAGATACTTTATAATATGCCTTTTCAAATGGGCAAAATGTTGTTTTTTAAATTTGAAGAAATGTATTATATACTGTCATATATTGCAAATATTTTCTCCACTAGGTGGTTTGCCCTTCCAGTGTCTTAAAGTTCTTTTTGATGAAAAAAAGTTTGTAACTATAAGTAATAGAACTTACCAAACTTTTACTTTTTGATAGTACTGATTTATGACCTGTTAAGAAATCTTGCCCTCCCCAAATGTCATAAAGATACTTTGCCTTTAGGATCTTCTGGAAGAATTAATCTTGTATTTTCATATCTAGATATTTACCCAGAATTTGTTTTACAAATGGTATGTAGTAAGGGTCAATTTTTGTGTTTTCTGCATGAATAGTCAGTGGCCCCATCCCCATTTAATGAAATAGCCATCCTTTTCCTACTGCTCAAAAATCCAACCACTTATAGAAATCAAGTGTTTATTAATATGTGTCTAGATTCTCTATTCTGTTCCATTGATCTGTTTATTATTCTTTGTCTTGAAATTAAATACTTTACTTTTGTAAAAAGTACATGGCAGATCAAGTCCTCCAACATTAATTTTCTTCCCCAAGAAACCTCTGATAAGTCCAGGATTTTTGCATATTTTTAGAATCAAATAGTCAATGTCTTTATAAAGAAAACAAGATTTCTTTGGAATCATCTTTAATCTATGTCAATTTGGAAGGAATTGTCATGTTCATAATATTGATTTGTTTGATCCATGAACAGTTCTATTTTTCTATTAATTTAGTTATTCCTCTCAAAAATGATTTACAATTCTACATGAGAAGTCTTACATGTATTTTATCAGTTATATTCCTGTGTACCACAGATAACTTGTTATTTAAAAGTTGCCTTTTACTTTTTATTTTCTATTCATTGCCTGCTATAGATTGAACATTTGTGTTCCCCCAAAATTCATATACTGAAACCTATTCTCTAATGTGTTGGTATTTGGATGTGGGGCTTTGGGAAAGTGAATATGTCATGAGGATAGAACCTTCATGAATGTGACTATACCCTCATAGGAGAGATCCTACACAGCTCATTTGTCCCTTCCACTACAGGAAAAAGACCACTATCTATGAAGCAGGAAGCTCCCCGTCACCAGACATTGAATCTACCACTGCCTTGATCTTAGACTTCCTAGACTCCAGAACTGTAAGAAATATTTGTTGTTTAAGTTTCCCACTTTATGGCATTCTGGTATAGCACCCTGAACAGACTAGACATGCTGTTTTATGAAAACAATATTTTGCATTGCATTTGAGGTCCATCAACTTGGCTAAGTTTATTCATTCATCCCAGCAAAGTTATTAGAGATATCTTTGCATTATGTACATAAACAATTACACCTCTGCAAATAACCATAGATTTTTTTCTTCCCTTTCATTATTTATACCTTGCTTCTCTTCTTATATTAGTTATCTATTGATACATTAAAAACCATCCCAAATCAATCACGTTTCTCACAAGCCTATGGATTAGCTATTTCTGCTGATTTGAGCTAGCCTTGCCTGGACTCATGTTCAGCTAAGCAACTTTGCTAATATGTCTGAATATCTCACATGTCTAGGGCCATATCAGGGACAGCTAACTCAGTTCTGGTCTACATGGTTTCATCCTCCAACTGGCTATTATCCCCAAAGGCAGTGGCAGGATCACTAGTATAGATGGGGAGGAAATAAAGGGGAAGAGAGGGGCAGGGAGAGAGGTGTGTCTTGCTGCTCAGAACTGGCACATTGTCAATTCCACCATATTTTTTCTGTTAACCAAAGCAAAACACAAAGCCAGCTCAGAATGAAGAGCTGGATAAATAGAGTACATCTTTTGTGGGAGGGGATGCAAAGTAATTTACATTGCAAAGGGCATATAAATGAGAGAGAAGGATTGGAACTGTTTTTGTAATCAATCTTTCCCATTGGCCTAAGATTTCCGGTACAGAACTGATTAGGAAGGTTAATAGTCGACACTCTTTTTCCTAATGAAAGGAAATCTTTTCAATATTTTAGTATTAATCATGATATTCACTGATTCTTTCTATTCCTAAAAAGTTTTTTTCTTATAAGTGGATGTTTGATTTTTATAAAATGCTGGTTCTTTATATACTTAAATAATCCTATGGTTTTTTTCTCCTATATTTTGTTAATGTAATGAGTTACTCTGGTTTTATAATGTGAAACTAAACCTGCATTCATGAAATTCAATGCCTTTAATCAGATGTATTTTAAATTTTGTCCTAATTTACTATTTGACCTCAAGAAGCGGGCAGTTTGAATCACCTAGTCCTTTGTTCCTGGAAGCAGGTATCTTCTTCTATTCATTTCTCATGTCCCAGAAATATGTTGAAATCTCTCTTCTCTTCGTAATGCCCTCTTCCATTTTCATCATTATTTTGAGTTTGTTCTTTTTAGTTCTTCTTTATCATCATATAACTGCACTCTCAGAAAATAGAAGATACAAATATATACATGCTATATCTGCCATGTAACATGCAACCTGTCCTGCTTAAAATTACTTTTAAGTAAATCAAATTTAGAAGTGTCATTATTTGAACTATTATTTTTATACTAGCTTTATTGAGATACCATACAATTCAGTTTTAAGATGTATGATTCAATACATTTAAGTAAATTGTTTTTCCACAATTCATGACTAATCTCCAGATACTACTCTTTTAATACACTATCATTGAGTTCATTTCGGTGCTTACAATATAGAGGGGGAGATATGGCACATGCGTGGATATTTACAGTAGGAAATGGCAGAGAAAATAAATCAGAGGAGGGAGCATAAAAGAATGTTTCGTTAAGGAATCAGTATTTAACCTGAATCTTGACTAGTGGGTAGAGCAAAGGTAGGACAAACTGGCTTCTATAAAGTGAGACACAAGGACTGTGGGAATTAAAGAAAGAGGCCCTCTCCCTTCCCAACCCCATTCCAAGTGCCCTTGTGCAACTGGGACACCAGGAGTGTCCTGGAAAAGTCTAGTCACACTATAGCAGGAGGAACATTCAGGTCTTGTTCTGGTTTGGCTAGAACATAAAGTAAGTCATAAAACTTCGGCAGTTGATTATGAAGGACCTTGAAAACTGTGCTAAGGATATCGTACTCAATTTAAGAATATAAGAAGAGCAAGGCAAAACCACTGGAGATTTTTGTTCAGAGGAATGAATGCCATGAACAGAGTTGGGATTTGGGAAGAATTTGTAGGCTGTAGTGTGAAGGGGAGAAGAGAGAGACAATGAGGTCAGTTGGAAGATTTATATCATAGTTCAGCAAAGGTAATGAAAGATAAGCTGGATTGATAGAAGGAGAATCTAAAGGGATGTGAAATCAATATATGCTGCAAAAATATCACATAGCTATTCGGCGGTGAGGTTTAGGGAAAGAATGTGTGAAAGTCATGAGAATAAATGAAAGGGATAAGAGGGTCACAGAAACCTAGCAGCCTGCACCTCCAGAGGACAGAGAGACTTGTTGGGGTCGAGAAATAACTTTTTCCTTCCAAAAATGAAAGAAATCGAAGGAGATTCCTGGTGCCTAACTCAACCCAAGAGCCATCAGAATAGCAGTTGCTAAACCAGGGTATCTCCAAGTGCCTCCTGGCTCAATACATCAAAGCCATCTGGGGAGCTTGCTGAAGCCAGTGTTTTTTTGGGCCCGCCGGACCTAGAGGGTCAGAAGCTCTGGAGGCGGGTGAGGGAAAAGGTCTTTATTCCAAGTGATTCCCATGAGCAAACTAATATGAAAACCCCTGGTTAAATTTACATTTTAAGTGTATTTACATTCTTTAAGTGAACTGAAACACTGGTTTAAGCAAGTGTGGAAAATATTAGAATGGGGTTTATTGTCACTCAATTCCTTAAAGTACCATCTCAAGTGACAAAAATTTACCTTGGAATGAGTATCTTTCTCCCCTCCTTCCTTCTCTCCAAATTCCCTCTCTCTCCCCACTCTTCATCCCTCTCTTCTTCCTTCCTGCGACATAGACCTAGCACCAAAAACTACGAAGTAACTGCATCAGTGACCACAACAAAGACTAAAGGTCAGATTCAGAGCCATCAGATTCAGAGCCAGGACTAAGCATTAACTCAAGGCTAAGAAAATGTCACTGAAAAGATAAAAGCAGAAAGGATAAAATATTTACATTTTGTTGTAAACATTTCTTTACTATTTAAACATATATTACCTTCAATCTGTAAAGATTAACAAAACTGGCAAAATTTATCCCTGAAGAGCCTCCCTGGTGACACAAGGGGTTAATCCTCAGCACTATGAAGCTATCAGCCACCACTGCAGCACAAGTTGGATCCCTGGCCAGGGAGCTGACCCACATGGCACAGCAGACCTCTCCTGTCTCCCCCGCTAGCCCCCTCAGCAGTGCATTTCAGTAGATCTGCCTGTTCTTCTCCTCACTCTGTCTCTGGTGAACCCTCTCACACACACCCCCACACTCACACACCTCTGGCCTACACTCCAGTTCTTCTACACAAGAACAAATAACATAAAAATCTTACAAAAATTCTTTAAAATAAATTATTTTATTTTATAATTCTTTAAAATAAAAAAATTAATAAAATACACCAAAATAAAGGGGAAGGATAAATGAAAGAGCATATAAGAACATATGTTAAATCCTGATCCACAGTTTTTTCTGCTTCCTTCTTGACTATATGGAAAATATATGTTGATGCTAAGACAAACATCACACATTGCCAGGGAAAGTCTCCTGCTAAGTGGAGGAACTAATTCAGCCTCAGCTAATGGTAAACAACTGAAGGGGGAAATACTAGAAAGAGATTTAAATCAACAGGCTATCTATAAATGATGAATATTTTAAGTCATGCAAAATATAAAGCCTATATGGGAAAATATTTAAATGCAAATAGAAAACATTTCCTCCTGAGAAAGGAAAGTAGTCTCCAAGTGGGCAGAAAGGGCATAGAGAACTCTTAATCATGTACATTACTGTGTGGTAAGTCAATCCCTGTTTAGCTATATGAATGAAGAATAAATAGCAGGACATCAGTCCAATGTGTAAATCAAAACTAGCATTAGTATTAGACTTTGGACTATATTTTGAGTCAATTATTTTAACAGGGATGGTGTAATCTGTTCTGAGAATTCACCAGAATTCAAACAAAATATTCACTTAATCAGGAAATATTTAGCAGATCTTTATTTTGTACACTGTCATGGTGTGACAAAGACTTGGGTTTTATAACAACTTAGAATATACTCCTTCCCATTTATGTAACACTTTTCCAAAATAAATTTATCTCATTGTATTCATCAATTGAGTGAATCTTTATCAAACTCCTACTACGTATTAAGCACTGCCTTGGGAATCTGCCAGTAAACACATAGATAAAAACAAACATGAAAATCTCTGACCCCTCCCCCATGAAGCTTCAGTTTAGATTGGAGGACGGCCATTAGCAGTAAACAATAAATGGATCAACTGCATAGTATATCTAGACTGAACAAACATTCCAGTTTACTCAAGATCATCTCAGATTCTGTGCATTATCATGCCCCCCCCATTCCAATTGGTGTTTCCTTTTGCCCTCAAAAGTGTTTTATTTGGTTATTAAATTATATGTTCACTCTATGTTTGAAGATGAAAAGGGCCTTGGAGAATAGGAGTGCAAAGAATGAACTGCAATTTTAACAGGGTCAAGATGGTTCTGAATGTACAAGAGATATTTAAGTTAAGATTTGAAGGAGCTGAATGTGTTGGCCAAAAAGATGATTTTTAAAATTTATATTCTGACCACTGGATCACCATCCATTTTTCTTTCATTCTGGAAGGACACTATTACTAAGGAGAGTAACTACCACTGCTTCCAGTGCTTTGACAAAACATTTCATATTTTCAGGGCACCCATTATATCCCTGGGGGTAGCAGCTTTCTATTAGTTTCCTGTGGCTGATCCAAGAAATAAGGCATAACACAGATTTCCAGAGAAATTATGATGCCATGAAAGAGTTTGAGAAGATGAGGAAGGCTGGTCTCTTTCAGAGTACAAAGTAATTTTGGAATATAAGAGAATTTCTTTGGGTTAAGCTTCACTAGAACTATCTTCCTAAACTATGAAACATGAATATATAGGCTAAGGAATAGTTTCTATTGAGATAAACAATTAACAAAAATATACATACTTTTTATATATAACTATATCCTTTTTCTAAAACATTGATACCAAGGGTAAAAAGTTAATTTCCTTTCTCCTCACCCCCCCAACTTAGTCCTACAATTAAACAATTTATTATATACATTTTCAAGCATATATATATAATTTGTTTTAAAACATAAATGTCATACATACTATGCATACTATGTAGCATTCGTGAATCAACAACTTATTGATGGTTTCACAATAATATATATGCATAATAGTCTGCTGTGCAGATATGCCCCCTTCCTACCTGTAAACTACCTCTACATCTAAATCAAATTTGCTCTAGTAAAAGGGAGAAGTGAGAGATTTGGGGGGAGGTTAGGGGTGGAGGAAGGAGACAGCAGTTAAACTTTTCTTGGTAACTGAATTGATACTATCAATAACACGCCACACTTCTTGAGGACTAAGCAATTTTTTTTCCTGAAAGGATTTTGTGAATGCATGGGAGAGGGATGGGTCAGTTTTCTTTGGCAGCTGCCTTCCTCTCAACAGCCAGAACATTGCTCAACTTGTCTTTCTTCCTCCTGTCACTGTCCCCACCCTTTTCTTGATGAAACAGAGAGCCCACTTGTCAATGGCACCCGGCTCATAGGGGGCTGTGCCCTATGCTACACGAATCATGTCCCGCATGAACTTGATGAGGCTCCTCCAGCGGTGGCTATGTCTCGACTTACTCACGTTCTTTGTCACCTTGTGGCCCTTATTGAGGCCCTGGGGTAGCCAGAGCCATGACTACTGCTTTTCAATGACTGCTGAGCTGGAAGGGTCCAGCAATTTTCTAGAGTAAAAATATGCAGAGGAACAAGGGTAACCTCAAGGCAAGCAAAGCCGGTTAGGACTCTAAGAATACTATTTCTCCAAAATGCAGAAATTGATCATCTCAACAGAAATGAAATCAGTGAAGAAGTATTTAAGAGATCTTACGGGAATACTATGAAAGCCCTCGATTCAGTTCCCACCTTCATGGGGGTGCTAATTCCTTTCACGCTGCAAACAGGAAAGGGAAGAGAGGGGAGATGTCACTGACATTAAGGATTAATTTTTATTTTGTTTCTCCTCCTCCTTTCCCATCCCCACCTGAGGACTGGGGTCACCCTGATGATGACAGACCAACCTGAGGATATCTTTAGGGATAAAAGACTAGGGAAAAGGTCACAATTCATGATAAAAGCAATTCTCTCTGACCAGTGTATTGTGAACTAAAGTTGGTTATGTCAAATTTAAGTGTGTAATTCACTTTGGGAGAAACTAGTCCTATAACAACTAATTTTATGTGTCTGTCAGCAAGCACTGCTTTGGTAAAGAGGCCATATCAGTAAGACCTTTATAGAACCAGATTCAGAATATCCTAGTAACTAGTTTCTTCCTTGGTGATTCATTATTACTGTGAAGGTATACAGGCTGATACTCTAAGGACTTCAAAAATATCAGAATGAAAAGTAGAAAAATACAATCCATTATCTGGACATTGTAACCTATTGTACACCAGTCATCATCTGGCTTTTCCCAAAATTATCAGTATGTTCCCCAAATATTAGGAAGACAGGATACCCAAAGTGAAACCTTCACTTGTCAGCCTTTTGTTTTGGAGTATGTAAGCAGAGCACAATACAGTGACTCATAGAAAGGAGAGGGGAAAGCCTTTAACAAATAGCATTAATCTGCATTACATTAATTTTCTTTAGAGTATATAAGATTTTCAGTGGTTCAAATTAAATTCCCTCTGAATTGTCAGGATATTATTCATGAATAAGAAGGGTGTGATTAGCTTTAGTAACCTTTCCAAATTAAGGGTTCTGGAAAGTAACTCTGTCCTCAGAGTCTATAGCAATTCATTTTTTTATTTTTTTTTAAAGATTTTATTTATTTATTTATACAAGCACTAGGTACAGTCAGAAGTGTGGGAGGGTGGAGAATTCACCAGCGCCAGAGGAGAGAGCAGAACAGGCAGACAGACAAAGTACACTGCTGAGGGGAGCAGCGGGCGGCAGGAGAGGTCTGCCATGCCATGTGGGACCCTCCCCGCCCCACCCTGGCGGCCGGGGATCAAACCCGTGCTGCAGAGGCTGCAGGCAGCTTAGTAACCCAGCGCTCAACCGCTGCGCCACCAGGGAGGCCCGCAATTCATTTTTTTTTTAAAAGAAATATATTTATTTGTTTGTAATGTTAGGCTGCTATGAGCTACAATGTTCTTGTTAGTGACCTAATTTTCCTTTATTAAACCTCATTTTATGTCAGATAATCTTATTGAATAAAGTATGTTTTTTCTTTTAAAAATTATATAATTCAGCCCTACACAAAGTCACACTTACTGTCCATAGTATACTCGTGAACACTCACATTCTTTTTTTTTTTAATTTAAATTTTATTTTTATATACCCCATACAATTACAACTCCCTTATTTTGACCCCAATCCCTCCTTTCCTCGCCCCTCACCCCCCATAGAGTGTCTCTGGTGAACACTCACATTCTAAAGTAATGAAATTTACCTGCACCAGCACCATCATACAAAGCAATGTAATAGCACAACATGAGTTCTTAAGCATCTTGTCCATGAGAAAAAACAAAATGGCAGTCTGTCCCTAATTCCTAATAATGAATGTCCTTCCGTTTTGACCTTTCTGTGTTATTGAACAAAAGGAAGGAGATCAAGGTAAAAATAACAAGGAATAAGAACAGACAAGGCTAAGATGAAAGAAAGTTTGCCAACCACCTGCCAGATGGGAAAATCCTTACAGCTTATGAGCATCTGAATTACCCAAGATTTTTTACAGGCAGACACAAATTATATACAGAAGATAAATTGCCTCTGTCTCTGACACACAAAATCTCTAAGACCACCTAATGCTTTTTAAAAAATGTATGAATACATACATTTTCATTTTTACTTTATAACATGAACTAGAGAAAATCTCTACAGCATTATTATCCAGATCTCATTACTGCATGGTTAATTAGTTAACATTTATAAAATGCTTTGAAGATGAAAAGCATCATATAAATGCTAAGAAATATTAAATAATATGAGAGGAAAATAATAAAATTGATACATTAACATTAATTTGTATGTTATTGTTATGTTTCCTACTTTTGACATTTGTGACTGAATTGTATATAAAGGCTGATGTTGTCATTACAGCATTAAAGTAGCTCCAAATCAATACTTGCCAAAAAAAAATGAGTTTTCAAGTGGAAGCAAATTAATGTCCAGGGAGATCCCCACTAACACTGGTTAAAGAGTTAACTAGTTAAATTATGGTTCCCCTCCAAGTGTTAGGGGGAAAAGGATGTCCAGGAAAGGTGTACTAATTCAGAAGCAATTAATAAGCATTTCTACTTTATTC
The DNA here is from genome assembly GCF_014898055.3 of Talpa occidentalis. NCBI lineage: Eukaryota > Metazoa > Chordata > Mammalia > Eulipotyphla > Talpidae > Talpa > Talpa occidentalis. The sequence goes on from NW_023603184.1 coordinate 101,508,753, forward strand.
AAAACAATGCAAAATATACTAATGAATAGTAGATAAGCTCCACTGGTTTGGTGTAAAACATATGATTCTACTTTCCAACTCACTGTCTACTTACAGATCCTACTGCTGAATAGCTTGGACAGTATATTATGTAGTGTTGACTCTTCCCTTCATTTTGCTGTCATCAAAGTGAGTTAGTAAAACTTTTCTGAAGCTGCAGTTCTACTCCCTGTCATCTCACCAACTCCTTCCCCAATCCTAACTGGGCAGAAGGACAGCAACCTGCCTTAAAAAGAAAATCTCTGGCAACTTGCCAGGGACTGATCTAATAGGAAGAAAAAAGGCTATAGTAAAATAGTCTCAAAAGTATGCTGCATTGTGAAAGCATTCAATAAAACAGGAAATAGATCAAGTATATTCAAAATATTTGTAAACTGTTTAATTGGGTGAGGAAAAGTGAAACTTCCTATCAGTGCAACATCCTTATTGTGAGACCCACTTCAATGATACTGAAGTTCATCCCAAGTCCTGTTACAGGAAACTCATCCTTATTAAAGTAACATTAAGTGCTCCTTTTTTATTGATCTTCCCCTTCAGCTTAATGACAGAAACTTACTGATGTTTTAATAATAACCTCCCAAGCTTTATCTCATTTTACTTTGCCTTAGTACTAAGAGATGCAGTGCAAACTAACTTAGCATAAACATATTGCAGATGTCTTTAAAGGCCAGGGGGAGGTGGGAAAAAAAAAGATTCAATTGAGCTGCGTGTTAACAAAGATGGCTGAAAAACTAAAAGATAAAAGGGAGGCTCCAGTGTGAACATCAAAGAATTGTTAATGACAAGAAATGCCATTAGGGTTAGCATCTCTTTTGTTTCAACCCTTTCACACCTGCAACGTGTGGTGAGCTAAGCCTTTGTTCCAAAATCTGAATTACTTCCATTAGCATTTACAGAAAAATGGTTGCAAAACAACAGAAACATACTTTGGGCTCTCCCCTTATGCTTGAAAAGTCAGAAATTAGGTATCTGTGGATTTCCCTCCAGTTATTGGGTGTAACTATAGTGACTGTAAGGTGTAAGGTAATGGGTTGCAAATAAGGTTGGTAAAAATGTGAGAACAGCTTTGTAACTAAAAGAGAGAGCACGAATGTAGGCAACATGGAGAAGCACATACAGCAGCTCAGGCATTAGCAACAGCAAAATCAGAGCGTGAAATTCAGATTAGCCCTCCCCAGGCTGTGAGAGGAAGGGGGTATTGCAAGACTTGGCATGGCGAAAGGTGTAACCTGTTTTATTTGGCCCCTGAAAAATTTTAACAGATGGTGGGACCAGCTGTCTTTTTCAGCCATTTAATAAACTCTTTGGTGGTAACAGTTTGGAAAGTGGGGGTTTTTTGTTTTAGGCCAGAGGAGAAAATAAAGAAATCTGTCCCAAATTGTCTTTGCCAAGTAGTAAAGTCTGAAAATAATATGAAAAGTTAAAGGGGAAAATCTAATCAACTATATTATCGTTATTGTATTTTTTAAGAGAGTAGCAACGAAAACAAATTCCTCTCTGCCAAATTAGATGGCTAACTACTGAAAACACGTATTTTGTATCACTGTTTTTATATGGGATTGTGTACTTATCTGGGATTTTAATTTTGGTCTTTCAAAAAGAGATGCCTAGTTATTGTGTTTAATGCTCATTGACAAATTAACAGCACTTTAGGGCAGCTATTCACAGCATTACAAAAAGAAGAAAACTAAACATTTATTGGAAGTTAGCGCTCATAGACAGTAAATAATTTGTCATACTGAATGAAGGGGTGAATTCCCTCCAATTTATATAATTAGTCTAAGATGGCCAGAATCCTCTAAATCATGTGTAAATTACTAAGCCCAGCTCCAGACCTCAGGGAATGAGGAAAAAAGCTCACGTAAAGTTATTTTCAGGACAAGATCTAAGAGATTTTTCCTTTTGAGCCTAAAATACCTTGTAAAATTAGCAACTTTTTCCGCACCAGTTAAACAACTCTCAATTATGGGAGATATTATTTACAATGTTCCTCCTCTGATTGGCCCAGAAACAACTCTTTTTTGCAAATTTCCATGATTCCTGGCTGAGCAACAGTCATTTCCATGTGGCAAAGCTTCATTTTGTTCATAGACCTATTACAGATTCCAGAGTTTGTCTCAAATAAATTGCAGCAACAAAATATAAACTCTTTAAATGAGGAGAAATCAGATACACCTTTTTAGATACAGAAAGCATATACAACTTTCATTGTGTGTAGTCAAATTATTTTGCTTAACTTCCAGCTTACCTCATTTCAGGACTGTTAGTGATGCTTGGCTTCTAAACAGTTAGCAAGGGGTAGGTAATTGAGAAAGGAATAATCGATAATTCTACCTGGAATAAGTTTGCTCACTCATCTAGAATCAGTTAGTTCAATTATTAAGCTACTCACCCAAATGAACAATTTCTAATTCCACAATTATCATGATTTCTGAAATGCCTTGAATTATAGTTCTTCCTTTGGGGTAACTTTCTCATTGATTCAACACAGTTTTAACAAGCAGCTGCTACAGGTCAGGCACGGTGGGCCAGCAGCTAGAGATACGAGGTAAGGTAGACATGACTCTGGTCTCTTGGAGCTTTATATACCGTATCATTTCTTTATCATATAAAGAATAAGAGAAATACCTTAAACATGAAGCCCTTCACCCCAGAATGTTTACAATGAATCTACCCAACTAAAAAAAAAAAAAAATTCTATATGATGCAGATGCATTTGAAACTTTAACTTGCCCTACACTGTAAACAGAAAATTCCTTAGGAATGTAAAAGCAATTGCAAGCTCTTCCAAGGAATCCTAAGCAAAGCTTCTGGCTTTTCATTGTATGGGTTTTTTGTCTTCCTGTCACTGGCTTCAGACAGATGTCTCAAGCCCCTCATTAAATTATGGTCACCCAGAAATCATTTTATTATCCTTATAGAACACAGACTGCTCTTCTAACTTAATGGAAATAAACAGTTTCAAATGGAGGAAAAAAAATAAAGAAATAGAGTTTTATAGAATTAAAGACCTTAATACTGATCAACTAGGTTAATCTTATGGTTTGAAAGGCAGAACTTCTTATTCTACTTTTTTTTAAGATTTATTTATTTATGCATACAAGAGCTGGGGTTGCAGGCCAGAGGTGCAGGGGGTGAGAGGATTTACCTGAGACAGAGTGGGGAGCAGAACAGGTGGATTGACTGAAAACAGTGCTGAGGGGAGCAGCAGGCAAGACAGGAGAGGTTTGCTGCGCCATGTGGGTAACCTCCCTGGCCGGGGATGGAATTCTTGCTGTAGTAGCTGCGGATTGCTTCATAGTGCTGACGCTTAAGCCCTTGGGCCATCAGGGAGGCCCTTATTCCACTTCTTAACTCTAAAATTTCAATACCTGTATTTCTGTCATATGAGCCACTTACAAATATCAAAGTCAATTTAAATACTCACACTGATTCATCAGATTTTCCAGAATGCAGAAATGTAGTTCACCATGAATATGAGAAAAGAATGTGGGAAATCATGTAAAATCCATTTAAACCTTGCTGCAAATTTAATGTTTCTATCTAGAGTATTATACTTTTCTTTCTCTTTCAATAGCATCAAATCAACAGGTGATCTAAGATTTAGTGAATAACCTGGGATTTGGAATTAGTTACTGCTATAAGTGCCTTAGGATAATAAAGATAGGATCCTCCACCAAGTCTTAGACACCCACCACGGCTGGCCATCTCACCTGTACATCTGCCAGGCAGATCCTCAGCAGTGGCCAACAGAGTAGCCCATGGATAAAGAGCACCAAAAGCATCAACCCTAAGGTGCAGTGACACCCAAGTAGCAGTTCTGGTAACAAAGTCCACATATTTATGCTGCTGCCAAGCTCTCCATAACTGAATATTATATTTGATGTCTATCTTTCTGTTTTGTTTTGTTTTGTTTTTAACCAAAATTTTCAACCATGGACAAAAACAATATTCTAATTAAAAGCTGGGAATGGTGAAGTAATGAAGTCTATTAAAAGATGATAATTTGATAAGCAAATATTAGTCTATTCCTTTTATATGTATATTAGGCATTTTCTAATAGAATAAATTCTTTTCTTAAATGGAATAATCAGTAACAGTTAAATTTTTGGCATTTAAAAGCATTAGGTTAGCAAATTGGTTAACAGATTTAGAAGTGCATACAAAAACTATTTCCAATGCTGTAAGAGATAATTAATATAATAAACATTTGAAAGAGATGGAATACTTGACAAAATATTTCTTAGTTTCATTAATAGCATTCAAAAGCTATTTATTGAATAGCTGCATATGCTAGATATTCTATCTGATAGACTGATAAACAAAACAGATACCATTCATCTGGTACAAAGAGCCAAAATATGCTGGAGAAGTTGGTGGTGATGTTTGCAAAAAAAATGTGAATATGCTTAATGCCACTAATTGTACACTTAAAATGATAAAATTTTATGTTGTGCATAATTTGCAATAAAAATATTTTTAAGTATTAAGTTGAAAATATAAGCTAGAAATAACATCTGTTGCATACACAATAAAGGCTAATAACCTTATTTTTTTTGATCATTCAATAAATATTGACTGCCACAGTATACTAAAAATACAATGGAAATCAAGATGTGGTATCACCTTCTACCAAAATAAGTTCCTGCAAACTATTAAGAAAAAGAGAAATATCCCAAAAGAGAAATGAAAAGATATGCACAGGCAGTTCACAAAAAAAAAAATTATATATATATACACACACACACAAATTAACACCTATGAAAAAGTAGCCAAGGTAGAAAAGACAGAAATTACAAGGTACCATTTTTACTTTCAGGTTCACATTTTTTTCCTTTATTAAAGTATTCAGTGTTAGTGAGAATATTGGAAAGTGTACAGTGAGAGTACTAGGAGGAATGTAAATTAAGCATGATCTTCCTGGCCTGCAACCTGAGAATATATATTAAAAGCTTTAAACTAGTGCTTACCCCTCACTCAGCTATTCCTCTTACAGAAGTGCATCTTGAAAGAATGGTCTGAGATATGTATAAAATGTTGCTTTTTGCATGATGACCAAAAAACTGGAAATGAGTCAAATATTCTATAGTCAGACATTAGGTAGGTTGTGGTGTAGCCACACCATGGAATAACACACAATCATTTTAAAAATGACTCAAGAAAGTAGGAAAAGAAATCTGGCTATAAAAATCATAAAAAAATAATTATTTTCATTTAAAAATAGGTATATGTAGCCAAAGAAACCATTAGAAAGATGTATATTAGGCAGTTGGCAATAGTATCTTTTTGCATTAAATATTTAATAGTTGTTACTAGAAAAGAAATGTTTACTGGGAAAAAGTAGTTGGATATTTACACTTCATTAGAGAGCTGTATTATTTATATTTGAAAAGACCTATAATGTAATTTACTCTCTAATGCAAAATGTGTTTCTGTGTAATCTTTTGAATATGTGTAATATTGATTTAAATCTTGTTTCCAGTTAAAAGATTTTAGGAATGGACTCTCTACCAGTCATCCAGGGGAAAGGCTTATAAACTTTTTTTTAAGATAATTAAAAAGTATGGTACATCATTATAATGGACTATTATACAAAGATTAGAAATTTAAATCATGTTAATTATTAACATAAATTATTAAAATTATGTTAATTACTTTTATGGTAAACATTAAGACAGGCAGGATAAATATATATGATGCACCTCGTAATTTCAGCAATGTAATAATATTTTTTTAATTTATTTACTTATGCATGCAAGAACTGGGGTACAGGCCAGAGGTGCAGGGGGTGAGAGGATTCACCAGAGACAGAGTGGGGAACAGAACAGGCAGACTGCTGAAATATAATGCTGAGGGGAGCAGCAGGCGAGTCAGGAGAGGTCTGCTGCACCATGTGGGTAGCTCCCTGGCCAGCCTGGCATCGAACTTGTGCTGCAGAGGCTGCGGACAGCTACACAGTGCTGTGCTTAACCCCTTTTGCCACCAGGGAGGCCCTGTAATACTATATTAATGTTTATGGAACTCATAGGTAGGAAGATGACTGGAAAGGTGCTAGGATGGTAAGGTGGCTCAAAATAAGGTATAAGATTACTTTTATGTTTTCATGTGAATTTTCAGTGAATATGTAAAAGAGGGACTATGTGAGACTAGAAAGTGGATTGATTTTGTGAGAGAGGTTAGATGACTTAGACCAAGTCTAATGGGAACCTGTATCTCTGTGGGGTCACCACTTATCCAGGGGTACAGCTTCAACTTTGCAAGTTCGACTTTAATCAGTCTATCAAGGGGTCTGGAGAACTGACAAACTGAATGCAGTAGTTTTCAGTAAACAGTCTGGCCTTTTGAAGTCTCACAAACATTTAAGAAACGTAGAGGGAGCCATTATCATGAAGCCAGGAGCTCATTTTTTTTTTCTAGCTCCCCAACCCCTCACACCCTAAAGCACAGCCAATGGCCTCCTAGGCTGTTAGGTACATTGAAATCATTGTCTACCTAATTTGCAGAAGACAGATCTATAAAACTGATTAGCAAATTATTAAGTAGGAAAACCTATTCAGCAAACTCTAAGATGAAGTTAAGAGAACTGGGGGGAGTGAAGTCAAAGGGTTAGAGGAGAAGTAGACACAGTTCTGAGATTCGCCTGCATCACATCACAGCAGGCCAGGCTTGCTTCTTGAGCCCCAGCTTTATTCTACCTTTACTGACCAGTCGCTGGAGTAGGGCCCAGTCTCTACTGAGGCTCACTTTCCAGGGGGTGGGAGGGGCTGTCACAGGGGAAAGGATGTGCAGTCAGGATGGCCTGGGGCTCCAACTCCACCAACTTCAACTGCCTCCTCCCTGCCTGGGGATGTTTTCCTAGAAGACAGGGCCACTTGTGTCCAGCTAGCTAAACCGTCTTCTAGTGACTGACAAATACTTAATATTTCACCTCATACAAAACACTAATAACAACACTGCTCATACTTTGTTAGTCAGACATTCAGATGAGAGTTGAGAAAAACATCAGTCTCATCAACCACATTCACAAATAATTTCTTGGTACTTTGAAAGATTTTCAAAGATGTAATAATCTCATGTAGTTTCAATTTCAGAGGGCGATATTTTCTTATTATCTTGCTAATTCTGGCTGCACACTCTATTTGGATTCTGAAAATCTCTACATACTAATAAAAACTAATATTCTAAAACTGAACTCAGAAAACAAGGATAAGATACTTCAAAACTCCTTTTCTTCCTGGCTCTTGTTTTTCTTTGACTGAAATAAAAACTTCTAAAGAAAGGTAAAGTCCAGGGCACTGATTTTTTATTTCCATTTTGACAGCAGAATTCAGAGCCTAAAACTTTGCATTAATTATATTACACTTTTGATAATAAAAGAGATGCATTGAATTCTTTGAAACAGTGGTGGCCAGATGGAAGTATAATGTGAAAATGACAGCATCTATAAAAGTTGTTGGATTGACTGCTCTGGGGACCAAAACTTGAGATTTCTCTGCAAAGACAACAATGAGGAAGGTTTTAACTCTGCCCAATTTCTGTCACTGAGCCTCAATCCTGCCCTGCTGGGGCCTCCGACTCCAGGTGGAAGAGCAATTTGGTCTCCCCTTGACTTAATCCTCTGCTGTCTGTGGAGACCTCACCAAGGGTGCCAACTGTAAGGAAGGCTCTGGGTTTCAAACACCTGTCCACTAGGAACTGTACTTACACCCCCAACTCCTTTCATGTGGCCACAAGGCAGGCATCAGATGGTAGCAATTTCTGGTCCCCTCTAAGCGGATGGGTTATGTGGTATCCCACAGCTCTCTGTGACAGCTTCACTATTTTTCAGATACTTTAGAATTATGAAACTTTAAACATAAACTAAAATAACACACAAAATCTTCAGGAAACCTGGCCAGAATTCTAGACAAGAATTCCTTTCATTTGATTCTCACAATTCTTTATTCTCACAATATTTACTTATGTACTTTAAAATTTTTAATTAACATTAAGTTTATGATTTATGGATTCTGAAAATCTCTACATATTAATAAAAACCAATATTATTCTAAAAAGCCAATATTAATCTAAACCTTTATGTTTGTGAAATGTTTTAATTATCATAACCCTATAAGGTAGGTACCATTATTATCTTCCTGTTGCAGACAAGATAGTTAGGCACAGAGAGGGTAAGTGAAGTGTCCAAGGGTCACAAAGCACTAAGTGGTTGAGCTAGAATTCGCACCCAAGGCAGTCTGACTCCAAAATCTGCCTCAGATAGAACATCAATTATTTCTTTATTTAATAGATAAATAAACCCAGGCACCAGAGGTTTGTTTGATTTACTTCAAGTCACACCACTTGAATGTGTGTCTTTTAACTCTCAGTCCTGGTTTTTTCTGCTCTGCTGGTCGTCTTGATGTTCATATTGGGGTCCTTATCTACGTCCTCCCAGCCTGTTATGTTTACACTAAAAGCCCACTGTATGACCCGTAGAGCCTTGAAACTCCCAGCAGAGCAAGTCTGTGACTAACTCAACGCTGGGCTTTATGCCCAGGCTTCCCTGGCTTGGAAACCACCAGAAATAGGAAATTGGGACCTCTCACGGAACTGACTAGGCACGAAGTCCTTTTTTTGATGCATATGATAACAGGATTTGTCATTTCATTCAACATATATTTAATGAGAATTTGCTGACCAGCACCGTGCTGGGTACTGCAGTACAATGATGTGCACCATGGTCCCCAGTGCCTAGGAGCCCACGGTATACATACTGCTGAAGTGGTCAAGTTAGGAGGCAATTCCAATATCCCACAGAAAGCTTCATGAAAGGGACAGGTGAGCAGGTAAGCAAGGCTGTTGTGGAGCATAGCAGAGGGGCAGGAACCAGTGAAAGTTTCCTTAGCAGTTGCAAAGAGCTCACAGCAGGATGTCGCTGCACAAGTTTACTGAAGCTTGTATGTGGTTCTGGGGGAGGTGCTGTCATAGTCACTGAGACTAAAGCCAGAAACTAATGTAACCTAAGTGCAGTTTCCAGCACATGATAATAAGCACTAATGTTTATTTTTTTTAAAGATTTATTTATGCATACAAGAACTGGGGTACAGGCCAGAGGTGTAGGGGGTGAGAGGATTCACCAGAGACAGAGTGGGGAACAGAACAGACAGATTGACTGAAATACACTGCTGAGGGGAGCAGTGGAAGAGTCAGGAGAGGTCTGCTGCACCATGTGGGTAGCTCCCTGACTGGGGATCGAACTCATGCTGCAATGGCTGCTGATAGCTTCATAGGTTGCATCTTAACCTCTTGCGCCACCAGGGAGGCCCACTAATGTTTATTTGTGCTGTTAATATGTTCTAAGGCTCTACATATTCTATTTGTCTTATTGAGTCCAGGCTCATCTTAACAGAACACCACAGACTGAAAGGCTTAAAAAGCAGAAATTTATTCCTCACAGTTTTGAAACCTGGGAACCCCAAGCTTAAGCTGTCAGCCAATTCCCTTCCTGGTGAGAGCTATCTTCCTGGTTGGCAGAGAAGCATGGTCATGCTGCACCTCATGTGCAGGTGAGAGCAGGAGGGAACAGGGGAAAGCAGGTTCTCTGGTCTCTACTTATAGGAGCACTAATCCCACCATGGGGGCTTCACTCTCACAACTTCACCTAAATGTAACTACCTTCTAAAGGCTTACCTCCACATATCGCCACCTAGGGATTAGAGCTACAATAGATGAACTTGGGGAGACACATTCAGTCCATAGCAATATTGGTTGTGTTGCATGAGGCATGAAGTTGGAGTTACTGTCCTGTTTTATAGATGAGCCACTGAGACACAGAGAGGCTAGACCACAAATTGGTGGGGCCAGGCTTTGAAACTAGACCTCTAGGCTCTTATTTACTCTACTAGACTCCCTACCACACAACACAATGTCACACAGTGTATTTAATAAATGTTTGAGATGTTTAGTAGCCACTTTTTCACTTTCCCCCTAAGTTCAAATGTTCTTCCTTTTCAGTTTCCTTCCAAAGGAACCTCTGCTTCCTTTGGAAATATCTGAAAAGGTTTTTTAAAAATTTCTTTCAAAGATAGGAAAACTTTTATCCTTACGAAAACCTGTACACAAATGTTTACAGTAGCTTTCTTTGTAATAATCAAAAATTTGAAACAACCAATATGTCATTCAGTAAATAGATGGATAAATTGTGGTACATCCATACAATGGAATACCACTCAGTAGTAAAAAGGAACAAACTATTGATATATGCAACAACATAAATGATTCACAAGAGCATTAAGCTAAATGAAAAATGTCAGTCTCAGAAAGTTTAATTTTGTAAGATTCTATTTATGTAACATTCCAAAAATGACAAATTTAGAGAAGTAAAGAGTAGATTACTTGTTGCCAGGAGTTGGGAATGGTGAGGTATGGGGGTTGTGTGTGACTATAGCAGGAAGGAGCCTTGTGATGATGAAATAGTTCTGTATCTTGATTGTTGTGCTGGTCATACAAATCTATCCACACACTCTGTACCAATGTCAATTTCCTGGTTTAATGTACTATCGTTATGCTATAAGAAAGTGAAAATCAAAATCAACAAAAAACTATGAACTAGAGACACTTTTTGGGGGGTAGGGGGTGGGAGGGGAGGGATTGGGGTCAGAATGGGGTGGTTGCAATTGTATGGGGAATATAAAAATAAAATTTATTATTTAAAAAAATGTACTATCGTTATGCAAAAGCTGGTAAAGGATACACAGGACATCTCCATACTAAATTAGTGACATCCTGTGAAGTTATAGTTATTTTGAAATAAAAATGTGTTTGTTTGTTTTTTAATGCCAATGCCTGTGCCTAACAGATTCTAATTTAATTTGTCTGGCTACAGCCTGGATATAAGCATATTTGAAAAGCTGCCTAAGTGATTCTCACCTGCATCCAGAATTGAGCAGTGCCTGGAATCCTATAGTGGGAGGTACTCTTGAGTTGAGATATTGTTTTCAAGAATCCCTAATAAGGGCCTCCCTGGTGGCACATGGGGTTAAGATGCAGCACTATGAAGCTATCCGCAGCCACTGCAGCACGAGTTTGATCCCTGGCCAGGGAGCTGACCCACGTGGTGCAGCAGAACTCTTCTTTTTCTTTTTTTTTTTTAAGAGAATTTTTTTTTAAAGATTTATTTATTTATACAAGAACCCAGGTACAGGCCAGATGTGCAGGAGGTTGAGAGGATTCACCAGAGACAGAGTGGGGAACAGAACAGGCAGACTGACAAAATACACTGTTGAGGGGAGCAATGGGCAAGTCAGGAGAGGTCTGCTTGCCATGAGGGACCCTTGCTAGCAGGCCGAGATCGAACTGGTGCTGCAGAGGCTGCGGACAGCTTCACAGCACTGTGCTCAACTGCCTGCACCACCAGGGGAGGCCTGCAGCAGAACTTTTCTGTCTCACCTGCTGCTCCCCTCACCAGTGTATTTCAGTAGATCTCCCTGTTCTGCTCCCCACTCAGCCTCTGGTGAATCCTCTCACCACTCTGCATCTCTGACCTGCACCCCAGCTCTTGTATGCGTAAATAAATAAATCTTAAAAAAAAATAAATATAAGAGGAAACTTTGCAAGATTTGCTATCTGTCACCTAACAAAGGACACGTCCTTGAGAAGCTAGGACACTAAACAGAACCTCATGAATGACAAGGGAAGGGAGGTCCCAAAGCAGAAGGAATCACCATCATCAGCAAGCAGCAGCTCTAAGCCCCTAATTTGCTGGTTTGACCCATCTCCTTGCTGATGTTACCTTTGCAAGTCTGAGACCAAATGCCCACAGATGGATTCTAGCTCCTGAATTAAGACTTTCATCCTTTACTGGAGGTCCAAGTTACCAGTCCAGCTTCAAGGTCTTGTCTGTTTAATTTTTTACCATGGCGTCATAGCAAGGATCGCTGAGTCCCAGATGGCCAACACTGAATTACCATGTAATAAAATGTCTTTGGGACAGATCTCATACAGAAAGGTGCCAAGCATGTTTTCACCACCTTGCAACCCAATGTATGCTAACATTTTCAAAGAGGTTATTAAATTGGTATTGATTAAGTGCAGGTCAAGAATCAGGCACTTATGCTTGGCAGCTGGCAGTTCAGGTTACCATTGAGTCTCCAAAGGTTCTGAAAGAGTTTCAGATCAAGAAAGGAAACAGATACTGGGCATCTGAAGCTCCTCAGTTTCCCTGGGACCCCTACAAGATGGGAGCCACGTGTGCCCTCATATTAACACAGTGACCACCCATGGAGCCTTGGGGCAGCTGCAGGCGTGAGTCCTGGAATGCATTTTCTGGTAGCTGCATTTGGGTAAGTGGCAGACTGCCTGGCTGCCTCTTTTTCTTTTTTATAGCCTCTTGGCTGTCTGTGTGCAGAGATGTTCTGGCAGCTGGGGACCTGCCCTGGGGCAGATTTGGGGTCGAGTCCTAATGAGTGGCTTTGTTCTTTTAAACATTATTGTCATCCCACTCACCTATTCCTGTGAATAATTTGCTAATTTTGGCCATAAAAACAAGTTCTTAAACAATCTCCAGTAATATGTCTTTTTATGTCGATCAGGGGAATATTTTTCTGCCTCCTCTTTGTTTGATATGGAAATGAGTCTGGTAATAGTACAGCCAGTCAGGAGTAAGAGCATGGGAGAGAAAGAAAATTATGCCTACCATAAAGGTGGCTTCTGCTCTCTTCTGTAAGTCTTTGAAGAATTAGTTATTAGTTCTTGGAAAGCAAAAGATTCAAAATAAATGAACATCAAATTAGGGGTGTGCATGAATACGTTCTGAGTGTCTATAAAACATACTGCGTAACATGTGCTGCCTGATATTGCTGTGTGAATCATTCGGGACAAAACCTTCTTGTGAAAGGAATTAATAGGATTGGAAAAGTAAAATCCTCACAAATCAAGTGAACCTCTGCATCCACAGTCATACTGTTTTGGTCAAGGGAGATGTGCCTCCAAATACCCAGGTCCACTGCAGCCAAATGAGGCCAAGTCAGGCAAACGTGCACAGGACACTCCCTGCTCCCCCTTCTAGTATCTCGCCATTAAAACTCCCCATTTTAGAAAGTTCAGCAACTTACTTGTTCTGGCACTCCCCTTAGCCAAACTCCAAAGTTTCTGATAAAATCACTTATACTTGTTGATGGGATGGTTAATTATACTTTAATGGGCAAGGGTCTGTCGATGTATGTGTTAGGTAGCCAGGTGTTTGCAATTTAAGACTTCAAGCCATTGTCCTATTTTCAGGTAGTCCAACTTCAGTGAACCAATAGGGATAGAGGACAATAGAGAATTCCATGAGTTTTCACTAAATCTGGCTGACTGGAAGAGGTGGGGCCTGAGGTCAATTGGACTTAGCTAATCTTGGGCAGAAGCATTCCAGGTTTATTCACTAACCCCTGTTAGTCTGTCTTTTGCCATCACCAAGTGCCCACCAGTTTCCTGCCCGCTCCTCTCCCTCTTTTCTCTCTCCCCTTACCACCCCCTTCTTTTCACTAGCTCTTCCACATTTCTGCTGCTTTTCTATTCCCTCCTCATATCCTAACCCCCACATTTCCAGGTACACAGTTTGTTTTCCAGCACAGGTGACATCATTTTCCCTTCTGTCTTTATGCTTTTTTTTAGATTTATTTATTTTTATGCAAGAACTGGGGTACAGGCCAGGTGCACGGGAAGGTGAGAGGATTCACCATAGACAGAGCAGGGAGCAGAATAGGCAGGCGGACCAAAAGCACTGCTGAAGGGAGCAGCGGGCGAGACAGGAGAGGTCTGCCGCGCCCTGTGGGAATCTCCCTGGCCGGCTGAGAATCAAACCCGCTGCGCCACCAGGGAGGCCCTCTTTATGCTATTTTAACCCTGTCAAAAATACCTTGAAATGCAATCCCTCATCTTCTTAACAGAAGTCCCTCATCTTCTTGTGCTAAACTTTCAGGAGCCTGAACGCAGTCTCCAATACTAACCTGCTGGGTGACCTTGTATCAGTCACTTCACCTCTGGACCTCAGCTTCCATATCTAACATAATAGATTGGATTGCAAGGTTTGTCTCTACTCTGAAAGCTTATGATCTTATCTAACTTCAGGAACTTTTCTTAAATATATATATGTATATATTTTTATTACCTCAGACTTACAAGGAGGAACCCCACATGAATGGACCTTCAGGACATTATGCTGGTAAAATAAGCCAAAAAAGACATACATTGTATGACATCACTTATATAAGATATCTAGAGTAGGCAGACTCAAAGAAACAAAGTAGAGTGGTGGTTGCCAAGGGCTGGGGTAATGGGAAGTTGTTGTCTAATGGGTACAGATTTCCAGTTTTCCAAAATGAAAAAGTTCTGGAGATTGGTTGTGCAATAATGTCAATATACTTAACACTGATGTGTACACCTGGAAATAAATTACATTGTAAATTTTGTGAGGTGTGTTTTGCCACAAAACTTATTTTAAAAAACTACTTAAATGTATCCAAATAAAGCATTATTACTGTATGTTGGAAAACAGAAAGAAAAGCAGAAACAAAACAGATACTTCCTTTATTTCAGAGGTGAAGAAAATGAGGCCCAGAGAGGCAAGAGCTTTGCCCAGGGTCATACTGCTATGCCTATGTGCTTGCACAGGGGTCTGGTTTTCTTACTATTTTGTAATCAAAATAAGAAAGTTAATTAAAGAATACCATGTTTCCCTGAATTGCTTTTAGAAAAAAAAGCAATGGTGTTAACTCTTCATGTTATATATAACAAAAGAACGAAGCGATGTATACTTTTGTCAGTTATTAATCAGATTATGGGAGGACAAAAGACATAGTTCTTCCTCTCAGCTTTAAATTTAAGCCATCATATTCTTAAATTGTTGAGGTCTGAAGTTTTATGGCAAGTGACATATTTCCCTCCCCAGATGCTAGGATGGGAGTACAGGTCACTGTCCCCCTCACAGAGGTACCTTGGTAAAGAAAGACAAAATCAGCAGGTGCACAAGTAGCTCAGGCCCACTTGCCTGGGCCACATTGAGATGCCCAGGAAGGGTTCTACTGTGCCTCTGCCCCAAAGATATTTGCCTAAGAGCTTCATAATAATGCTGACACAGGGCTTCCTTGGTGGCGCAAGGGGTTAAGCACAGCACTGTGAAGCTATCCACAGCCTCTGCAGCACAAGTTCGATCCCCGGCCAGCCAGCACTGCTCCCCTCAACAGTGTATTTCAGTCAGTCTGCCTGTTCTGTTCCCCACTTTGACTCTGGTGAATCCTCTCACCCCCTGCACCTCTGGCCTGTACCCCAGTTCTTGTGCATAAATAAATCTTTTTTTAAATGCTGACACCTGAGGACACCCTACTAAAATATGAAGAAATAATTAATGCATTCTGCATCTTAAAAGCCAATTCTAACTAAGCATAAAATATTGCCAGTATGGGTAAAATAATTATTTTAAAGGGAAAGCTAAGTTATGAGAGTGGCCCAAAGGTATTCAAAAGTCACTGAATTGAAAATCAGGCAGCAGTGCCCTAAGTTCTATAATCTATTCCAGAAACAAGTGAATTAATTCTCATTTATTACTGTCAGATTAAAGTTATTGAGTAACTGAAAGTGCTTCTGGTACAGAGTCCAGGCAGGTTTTATACTTAAAATAGAGTGTTTAGATTGAGTAAATATTAACCTCAAAAATGTCCCAGGTTTACGATTTCATTCTACAATTATGAGTGAAGGAAAAAACTAACAAAAAACATTTAACATGAACACACAGTGAATCAATCCACCTATGCATAGTAACATGCTTTATTGTGTAGTGAAAAGTTAATCACTTTAAAATATCTATTTCTATACACACATGTATGGTGGAATAGTCCTATCACATAATATACGATTTTAGAGTTGAGTTTTATAGACATCATTTGTATGAATTTCATAATCTGAGGACTGATAATTACCTTTTCTAAGCTGAATGGAATTTCATCATCTGGGTAATTGTCTATTCCTTGTCTTCGTTGGTCAGAGAAGGGACAGTGGGAAGGAAATTCCTTCGCGGCGGTGAAGTATATATGGAGTTGGCATGTAGATTTGGACGTCATACTTAGATTAACTGTGCAAAAATTGGCATACCTTGAGACAAAAATATACACACTCTGAGATAATTAAATCCCTAGAATAGTTAGCTGCTGGGGTGAAATTAAAAAAAAAAAAAAAGATTACATTCAGTTGTCCCTCACAAGAAATCTTCTTGAAGATCATTTGTGATTTGAGAAACAGGTCTCCCAGGAGATTACATATTGTTGAAGACATAAGATTTATGTTACTTTTTGGCTGTTTTACTGGGAAGGGTCCTAAGAAGTCATTTAACTCAACCCCCTTGCTACAGACAGATTTATTGTTGCTTCCTTGCAACTCAATAAATGTTTGAGCCCATGGACCATATATCAAGTAATACACTGTATGTGGTGTATAGTGGTGTGCATCTGTACAAGGTGCATCTGTAATTTTATGATATTGGATTACATGACTTTTAAAATATTCAAATCAAAATTGTTAAAATTGCCGTCTAATGTTCTGTGAGCAAGGAAAGATTAATGGAAAAGGGAAAGCTAAGAAGGCTTCTCAAAACAACACTGTCCAGTAAAATGTGGCTACTGAGTACTATAATGTCACAGCTAAGACTGAGGGACTGCATTTTTAATTTAATCAGTTTAACACTAAATGTAAATAGCCATATATGGATATTGGCTACTATATTGGACAGCATGTTTTTAGAGGATATGAAATTGAGCTGGGTAATAAAAAAATGGTAAGTGAGAGTTTAACAGAAAATGAAATTTCCAAGCAAAGGCCAGTACTTGTGAAAATTTGTGGAGGCAGGAAAGTGTCACATATGGCCAAGTGAAAATCTAGTATCTGGCAAGACTAGAATGGAAGAAATGGATTATACTGGAAGGTAAGATAGAAGGATTCAAAACTATGCAGCATCATGAATGCAAGCCTGAAAAATATACAATTAATTCATGTTCAATTGGTAGACACTTAGGATTTTCAAGTAAGGTAAAACTATAATCTATCCAGTGCTTGAAGATCAGATTATGTGCAATGTGAAATTGAGGGTTGTTTTGATTACCTTTTGCTTTGTAACAAACCACATTTAGTGGAGTAAAGCAATAGACATTTCATTGTCCTCCTAGATTTTCTGGGCCAAGAATTTGGACAGAGCACAGAGAGGATGGCTCTTCTCTGCACCAAGATGTCTGGCAGTTCAGCTAGGGCAACTCGCACAGCCGGGGGGCTGAAGCACCCACAGGTTTCTTCGCTCACACTTGGTTCCTGGGCTAGAATGACACAATGGCTGGGAGTGTTATGAGGGCATCTCTAGGCAGCCTCTGATATGGCTTGGGCTTTTCACTGCTGAGTCCCCAGAGACAGTGTCCCAAGGGGGGCATCTGCAGAGTGACTGTTCCAAGAGAACCAGGTAGAAGCTACTTGGCCTTTTCTTCTGCTGCATTTTTTGGTTATAAATAAGTCACTGAAGCCAGCCAGATTGTAGGATGAGAGGTGTTATTGGGATCATCTCTGAAAAATAGTTTGCCACATAGGCTGTGATCTTCTGTGACTGGTTTCTTTCATATGGCATAAAGTATTCAAAGTTCATGCACAATGTGCCATGTGTCAATGTTTCATTCCTTTTTACATTTGACTAATACTCCGCCGTGTAAATATAACACATTTTGTTTATATACTCATTTGTTGATGGACATTTGGGTTGTTTTGACTTTTTGACTAATATCAGTGATGCTATACAAACATCCTATACAGGTTTTTTTGTGTGTGCATATGTTTTAAATTATCTTTGAACTATCTTTAAGAGTAGAATTATAACTTCATGCATAACATTTTGAGAACTGTCAAATTATTTTTCAAAGCAGATGTACCCTCTTACATTTCTACAACCAGCATATGAACATTCTAATTTCCCCACATTCTTGTCAATACTTATCTATTTCTCACAGCCTTCCTACTAGGTGAAACTGGTACCCATTGTAGCTTGGATTTGTATTTCACTGAAGGCTGATTGTGTTGAATATCATTCATGTTATGTTCACCTTTTGTATATCATCTTTGGAGAAATAGCTATTCAGATCTGACATTTATTTTTTAATTGGGTTGTTGCCTTTTATATTGTTGAGTTGCTAGCATTCTTTATAAAATATAGATATGTCTTTTATTAGATACATAATTTGAAAATATATTCTCCCATTCTGTGGGTTATCTTTTCACTTCTTTGATGATATCCTTTGAAGCTCAAAGTTTTAAATTCTTATGAAGGCCAGTTTATTTCTTTTTTGTTACCTGTGCTTTTGGTATATCTAAGAAGTCTTTGCCTAACTCCAGTTCATGAAGTCTTACTCCTAGGTTCTCTTTTATGCAATTTATAGTCTAACTGTTACATTTAGGTCTACAGTCCATGTAGAGTTTAATATATATAGTGTATAGATGTCCAACATCATTCTTTTACATGTGAATATCCAATTGTTGCTGCACATTTGTCAAAAGAAGGTTTTTTATTTTTCCCTTCATTTTTGTCTCTTCTTCCAACTTGTCATCCTTTTGCCTTTTAAATAGCTGTTAGCTTTTCACTACCACTACCAGTTCCCAATTGAGGCCTTCACCATCTCACACCTAGATAACGGCACCTGCCTTTATCCTTCCAAACTCTCTTTCCCTCCTGGAAAGGAAGATTGAAAACTGGAATTGAATTCATGTAATTCATCTGCTCAGGGTCTGCAATAATCCCCACTCAGCTAGCTCCTCTCTCTAGCTACTCTATGGGGCCCCACCCTGCCTACACTAGCAAATTAAAGATGCAAAACTTCATCTTCCTTGGCTATTCAACTCCTCACTGAAAAGGGAGTTCTCATTCTTCAATCATCTTCTCTCCCCTCCATCATCTTCCTGTCTGTAGACCCCCATGAAAATCCTATAACTCCTTAAAAGCTCCTCCAAACAACAGCTCCTTGGTAAAGCCTCCCTTAACTACTCCAACCATCACCAATGCTCTCCTCTGAATCTCCACTGCATTTGCATGTTCTGTAGCACCAGAAAATCTCTGTGCAGACATTGGTACATACAATTCCATCTACCACCCAACACCAGTGAACACTTACTGAACAGTTGAAGCTGACAACATTATGCAGGCATGACACACATAATACTGTTTCCTCCTGCCATCAGTGGGGGATTAGAACCAGATAAGCAAAAGAATTCCTTCTAGTTCTAGAATTCCACACCATCATTCATTATATACTAACACAATTTTTATGTTTAAGATTAAAATTAACTCATGTTTCCAGTTGAGGAAATTTTCCAAAATATGTCACTGTTTTCCAAAGATTAACAGCATTATAATTTCTTGAAATGGAACGTACTCAGTCATATTAATGATGAACCCATTTCACACAAAAGCATTGGGGTATATGTGATTTGGTGACAGCTTAAACTTTTGGACCACTCCAAATCCTCACAGCCAAACTTACAGAGTATCAGATTGCAAGCTCTCTCCCCACCCCAAAACCACCCCTTAAAAATATCTTTCAATGAAGAGGCAAAATTTGATGACGTCTACGCTGAGAGCTTGAAACAATAGCAGCTTTATGCTTTTAACGCTTCAAAAAGCTGCCAAGTGACTACTCTAAGAATGCGTACTTGTAGATGACTGAAGACTTGCATAGGCATCCCCCTGTGACTCAGTTCCCCATTAGCAAGAGGAAATTTCTGCTACCCCCCTCCCCCCAGCACCTTTAATAAAGCAACGGCTGGTACCTATTAACTAGGGAGATGCGGGCAATTGCAAGATTGAACCTTTGGCAGAGAAGGGGCAACAGGGCAGTTAGGCAACACACTGCTGTAAAGAGCCAGTGGGTTAAGAATTTGTTGAAATGACCTAAACAAGGTACATATTTTTTAAAATCAACTG
Source organism: Talpa occidentalis (assembly GCF_014898055.3). Classification (NCBI taxonomy): domain Eukaryota; kingdom Metazoa; phylum Chordata; class Mammalia; order Eulipotyphla; family Talpidae; genus Talpa; species Talpa occidentalis. Next base: position 101,528,755 of record NW_023603184.1, read on the forward strand.
AAAATAAGTGACCAACTAGCTGGACTTATTCCACAAGCTTGATCCCCCAGTTGCTTCCAGAAAATGCCCGGCGGGCTTGGGTGCACAGTAGGAACCCCACCCAGCGTTTTCAGCAACCACTGTTTTGGAGTGAATCACCGGGGTTGCAGAGTAGGTCTGCCAAAGCGCGGGTGCCACTGCGGGTTCACCTACCCGCCTCTTCTTACAGGTTGCAGCGCGAAGAAACTGAGATACAAACTTCCCAGCTCAGAACCCTGCTGCTAGGAGAATCGCTAGAAGAGCGGTTCGGTTCCGCTGTGTCTGCTGTTGGTGGTCGGCTGGTATTCAACCTCCACCACCAGCCCCCCACCCCACCCCCGCCACACCCTTCAGTTAAAGTTTGCTCCCCATTCGCCTCTCGACTCGCTCTCTTCTCCTCCGGCAGGCTGGAGAACCACAGAGGAGTTCCTGGGTCCGTGGCGCACAAACACACCCACCAACAAAAGAAAGCCCATTAAATCTTCCCTCCTGTGAACTCAGCCCCAGAGAATACCTCTTTGAACTGACCCCCGCAGCCGCCGCCGAAGCCCCGCGCTGTCTGGGGTGCGCTGGGCCCTCCCCTGCGCTCTCCCTCCCTCCGGACTGCGCACTTTTGCAGCGCTCTGGGTCTTTGATGTCTCTTTACATTACCGGGGAGCAGCCACACGCTCTTCCCCGGCGGCGCTGGGCTTTGTGTAACGGAACTGACATTTGGCCTTGATACGTGTATCTCTTGGTGATAGTAACAAATTTCTAAAATAAATATTGTACTTTGATCTCCCCGCACTGCATTTTTAATGGACGGTCTGAATGTTACTTCATTATGAAAAGTTTTTCAGGTGCACCAAGTGTAAAGGAAGGGAGACAGACCAAAGAGCATCTTTCCCCACCCCCTTTGTAAAGTGTTTCCAACTTCAGCAGGGGCCTGAAGGTCTGGGGTCCGAGTGGGCGTTCACAAAAGGAGGTGAGGCCAAGAACAAGGACTGGGAATAGTCAAGAAAAGGCCAACTTTCCGCAAAGCACTGTCCTAAAGACTTTGCATATATACCTCTTTTAAGCCTACCGGCACTCCAGGTGAGCGCTGCTATACAAGGTGAACACTAATATTTCAGATTTACAAGAATGGCCATTCTACAAATTGGGAAACTGAGGCATAAACAGGTTGAGTAATTGGCTTGCCTGAGTCAACTAGAAAGTGACAACTAAAAATATGGTTTCAGATTTCCAGAGTCCATCCCCTTAACTATCATGCCACTGTTCTCTTTTGCACTGCTGTTCACTGATGATGATCTTATTGACTAATGGGGTCCTCTTGGAGAAAGAGTTCTCTCCTATAACAACTAAGGAAATAAATTGACTTGTCTTGACTTTTTGTTTAAAAATAGCAACAACAGGGCCTCCCTGGTGGCGCAAGGGTTAAGACGAAACCTATGAAGCTATCCACAGCCACTACAGCACGAGTACAATCCCCAGCGGGGGAGATACCCACATGGTGCAGCAGACCTCTCCTGGCTTGCCCGCTGCTCCCCTCAGCAGTGTATTTCAGTCAATCTGCCAGTTCTGTTTCCCGCTCTGTCTCTGGTGAATCCTTTCACACACACACCCCACATCTCTGGCCTGTCCCCCAGCTCTTGTATGCATGCATAAGTAAATATTTTTTAAAAAACAGCAACAACAACAAAAGATAATAAAAAACCAGTGTCTTCCAGCCCGCCGGGGAAATCCCAGGGATTCAAAGAGCTCAAAGGAGCGGGCGAGGAAACACGCTAATGGGCCAGGCCCGCTCGACATGTGCAGGCGCAGGTGTCAGTTACCTGGAGCTCTGGTTTCTGATTTGAACCTCAAAAGGGCTCCTTCAGGTCCCAGGCTTTGCCGGGACTCTACCTATGACCAGGATGTAGAAAGGTTGGCTGGGCTGGAAGCAAAACACTCTTTCCTCCGGTTCCCCGTGCCCAGAGCACCCGGACCTCCTCTTCAGAAGGAGCCAGACCACATCCGCAGAGCTGTGAGTTCACTGCTCCTCGTTCCCGGGGACAAAGGACATGTGAAGTGCATGAGGTCCATTGTCTTCAGTAGATGTTCCTATTTCCCTGGTGGGCCCGGGGCAAGAGGGAATGTGGCGTGGTGGCGTAGTGTTTCGACCCTGAGGGAATGCATAGGGCATCCGTATACAAACCAGGCGCTTAATCCGACGCCCGTTGGAGTTTGGGGGAGAAGGAGGCGGGTGGATCAACGGGTGGGGCCTCTCAAGTCAGTCCCGGGCTCGGGGCGGTTCCCGAGAGGACCGCGCTCAGTAAGACTGAGTGCGAGATGGTTTGGGGGCTCCCCGCACGACCTTGAAGAGAGGAGACCGCATCCGCGGATACGGTGGATAGAGAGGTGGGTTGGCCAAGCCCAGGTGGCCCCCGCCGCTGCGTGTCACGTGGGCCGCGGCCACCCGCAGGTGACCTCGGCGGGGATCCCTGGCCCTTAATCCTTCCAGAGCGGTGAGAACCCCTCGGCGTCCCGCCCCCTCTTCCTCCTCCGGCGTCCAGGTTCGCGGGTGAGGACACCCCCTGACCGCACCTTCGCGGCAAGTCGCATTTTGCGTCCTGGGCAAGAGGGAGGAAGAAGGCCGACTTTCGCTGCTTGGTGAGGCAGGGCCTGCTACCTAGGGGCTGTGGGACACGTTCCGGTGCGGCGTTTGCCTGACCTGGGCAAAGCATCCCGCACCTGCAAAACTTTTATTTCCTTCCAAAGGTTACAGAAACAACAGTTTTTATTTACTTTTTTTTTCCTGATAGAGGACCTCCTTCGGGCTATTTGTGGTTTGAGTAACAACAGCAAAAGGCTTCCTCGACAACGCCTGACTTTTTTTTTTTTTTTGAGTAGTTTCATGATTAGCCTGTGCGACTTGAGAAAGCGCACAATCGCTCGGCAGGACTTCGGAGGAGAAGTTGCCAGCATCGCTGGGGACGTTCGGTGGGGCCTCAGAGATGAGCCTCTCGGCCGGCCCTCCTCGGCATCCAGATCTGCCTGCTGGGGAGAGAGGTGCGGCACACACCGCCCCCCACCCGGGGCTATATTGTGGGTTGCTCTGGGTGTCCTGCCAAGTTTAGCTTAAAGCGAGCGCGCGCGGCACGGGTGGTTTTTCCCAGACTCGTTATTTGCAAAAGTTGTGACCCAAGAAAACTTGCAGGTCGCCAGCAGGAACGTCACAAGCACCCATCACTTGTCGGGCAGGCGGCCCCGGAGCGTGCGCGCCACCCACCGCCGCCCAAGGCGGACACTCGGCCCCGCCTCGGGTCACCGCTCCGCCCGCGGCTCCTCCCGGCCGAGCGTGGGGAGCGGAAGCACGCGGCCCGCTGGGCGCGGTCAGCCCCACGCCCCGCCCCGCCCCGCCCCGGGAATTCGCTGGATTAAGAGGTGTTCGCGGGCGGGTCGGAGTGCCGTCAGGGTGCGAAGTGTTTAAGTACAGGAGAGAGACGTCTCAAAGTCCCGGGACTGGAGTCTAAAGCAGATTCCTCTGGAGATAACAAAGACACTTTGTCACTTTGGGAGCTGCCTCTGTGCAAATCTTTAATTGCAATGGCTGGGACTGGGGGAGAGCGGGATCCAGTGTCTAGAGCAACCCAAGCGCGGGTCTCCAGGCGGCAAGGCCCCCTTTGATCAGGAAAATCCAATTATTTGTGTATATACATTTCCCACATAGTGATTACTTCATTAATTGTCCCGCCTTTATCTCCTCCCTTCCCATCCCCCCTAATAATCAGTTCTTTTATCCAGACCAACAAACACACCATAGGAGCTTTGTGGATTCAAAGGATTTGCTTTCGCTTCTGAAAGAGCCGCTATTCTTTGATGATTGGGTAGCGGCAAACTTCAAAGCCATAAATCTTCCCTCTGACTGGCTGGCGGCCCAGCAAAGTCCTTATCAAATTCTTGGAGGTGATCCTGAAGCGCTCAGACTGCGCGCGGAGCGAGCGAGCGGGGCGCTGCGAGGGGCGCGGGCGGGGAGGGCCGGACGCGCAGCGCCGGCTCTGGGGAGGGACGCTGGGTGGCCGTTCGTCCTCGCCTTCGGGTCTCATGCCTCGACTGCGCCCGGCTCCGCTGCCCACGGCTCGCAGGCTATAGCCATGGCCGCCGTAGCTGTCCTCCGGAACGACTCTCTGCAGGCCTTCCTCCAGGTCAGCACTGGGCTGGGAAGGGGAAGGGTCGTGCGCGGATCTCCCCTGGTACTTGGTGTGCCCTGAATCTCAAAGGGAACCCCGCTCGGAGGGTGCCACAGGGGTCAGATCTAGGGGTCCTCACGCGAACTTCACACATAACCTTAACTGTTGGGAGTGTGGCCTGTGGGGGAGGAGCGGGGGCGGGAAGGGACTCACAGGTCCGGAGGTGCGCGTGTAGCGGAGAACAGGGCCCCTGCTCACCCCGCTGGGCCCTCCTGCTGGTTTCAGCCTGAGGCGGGCGGGGGAGGAGTTGGAGAAACGTGGAAACGAGAGCTTAAAAGATGCGGAGGGTGGTTGGGCAGCGGGTGTGTGGGTGTTTCCATATCCTTTCTGACCGCGGAGCCGGGAGCGGCCCGTCGGATTCCTCTCCCCTCCCACTTTGTGCCTGCGGTCTCCGGGGCTGGATGGCGTCTCTTTGCACCGAGTAGTTTTAACAGGGAGCGCTCGCGCGGCCCGCGCGGCCCGCTTTCAGGTAGCGCAGGCACCAAAAGTTTTCCCGGACTGGTGGGTGCCGGCTTGGGACGCGGTGGCGGGAAGCGTTGGGGAGGGGCAGAGGGTTAAGAGCTGGCGTGGGGTGGCTGGCCGGCGGGGTGACCGCTCTTGGAGCGCTAACCTTTTGTCTCTTCTCCGCCCTCCCCTGCCGCCGGCCATGCAGGACCGCACCCCCTGCGCCTCCCCGGACCTGGGTAAACACTCGCCCCTGGCGCTGCTGGCCGCCACCTGTAGCCGCATTGGCCAGCCAGGGGCCGCGGCGCCCCCGGACTTCCTGCAGGTGCCCTACGACCCCGCGCTGGGCTCGCCCTCCAGGCTCTTTCACCCTTGGACCGCGGACATGCCCGCTCACTCGCCGGGCGCGCTGCCGCCCCCGCACCCCAGCCTGGGGCTGACGCCGCAGAAAACGCACCTGCAGCCGTCCTTTGGGGCAGCACACGAGTTGCCGCTCACACCTCCTGCCGACCCCTCGTACCCCTACGAGTTCTCACCGGTCAAGATGCTGCCCTCGAGCATGGCGGCACTGCCCGCCAGCTGCGCACCTGCCTACGTGCCCTACGCGGCACAGGCCGCCCTGCCGCCAGGCTACTCCAATCTGCTCCCACCGCCACCGCCGCCCACGTGCCGCCAGCTGTCCCCCAACCCGGCCCCCGACGACCTCCCGTGGTGGAGCATCCCGCAGGCGGGCACCGCTCCCGGGACCTCCGGCGTCCCTGGGGGCAGCCTCTCCGGCGCCTGTGCCGGGGGTCCCCACGCGCCCCGCTTCCCCTCTTCAGCGGCCGCCGCGGCCGCCGCCCTGCAGCGGGGTCTGGTGCTGGGCCCGTCGGACTTCGCGCAGTACCAGAGCCAAATCGCCGCGCTGCTGCAGACCAAGACCCCCCTGGCGGCCACGGCCAGGAGGTGCCGCCGCTGCCGCTGCCCCAACTGCCAGGCGGCGGGCGGCGCCCCGGAGGCAGAGCCGGGCAAGAAGAAGCAGCACGTGTGCCACGTGCCGGGCTGCGGCAAGGTGTACGGCAAGACCTCGCACCTGAAGGCGCACCTGCGCTGGCACACGGGCGAGCGGCCCTTCGTGTGCAACTGGCTCTTCTGCGGCAAGAGCTTCACGCGCTCGGACGAGCTGCAGCGGCACCTGCGGACTCACACGGGCGAGAAGCGCTTCGCCTGCCCCGAGTGCGGCAAGCGCTTCATGCGCAGCGACCACCTCGCCAAACACGTCAAAACGCACCAGAATAAGAAGCTCAAAGTTACTGAGGTCGGGGTCAAGCGGGAGGACCCGCGGGACCTGTGAGCAGAAGGGCTCCTCTTTGGGGAGGTATTAGGGGCAGCCTGTGGACAGGTGGCTGAGCAGGGGAGCTTTGCCCCTTTTTGCTGCTGGCTTCCCACAGCCACGCCAGGCTCCCAGCTTCCCTAGCCCCGGCCTCCTCGGATGGACCCTGTGCCCAGGAGGAGCAGAATAGGTAGGGTTGGAATCTCTGTATTAAGCAAAGGCATTTTCAAGCTCTAAACCATTCCCACCATCTGGGAGACCCACAGTTTGGAGGGGTCCGCCCTTGGCTGACCTTGTATATAGGAAACACTGCTGAGTTTAAGCGGAAGGACCTTGTAAATCTCAAACAGAGCTCGGGGTTTTGTTTTATTTGGGCTTTTGTTTTTGTTTTTTACTATGACCGGGACGGACTTTGTACAGGTTATTTAATAGCTTTGTTAAAGAATAATTATAATAATTATAACATTAATGAAAATGTTACTTTTGTCCTCAGCTCCGTGCAGAGGTAAAGCATGAAATGTCTCTGTAAAGCGATAAGTAATTGCAGCGTGAAAATAAATATGTTAACTCCGGGGTCACCTCGGGAAGACCCCACTGAGCTGGTCTCATTTGAGCTTTCTTTCTTCTGGGATGCTTTGCAAAGCTGTCAGGTTTCACTGGGAATTTGAAGGTTTGTGTAGGTTGTGTCAGAGGCTTCTTTGGTCTGGAAGGTTCTAAGCAAGTGTATTGGGTGCCTTGGTGGAGAAAGTAGGACAGGGGCAGGACAAGATTTTCCCATCACAGCTTGAGACATGCCACCTTGGGACTTGATCAGAGACAGTCGGGCTTCTCTTATATACCTGATGCACTTAAACTACACGTTCTTTTAGGGCGGATACCTGTGGCTTTCCGCTTCCTGATGTTCTCAGGACAGAGGTCACAAGCGGGCGGCGCTTTCCCCCTCAGCTGGCTGTGTGGGCGGCTGGAATGGTACTTGGCTCTCAAGGACCTGTTCCCAGATGTTGGCTTTTTGAAAGTTACAGAAAAACTAGGGGGCCCTATTCAGGGTGTTCTTTGCTGGTGGAAGAAAAGCGCCATTCCTGTTTTGCAGACCTTTGGTGATCTATACAATTATGTCGTCCTTGTTTCTTCTTAATCACTTCCTCTGGGGTCTTAACAGGTTTGTTTCACCATAGTCGGTCGCTTAGGGATTTCTGGCTGAGCCTGGAAGTTACTACCATTTTGAACCTTGGGTTTTTTTTTTTTTTAATCATTGATATAAACTAAGATTTGCTCAGGGAGGAGCCAGAAATATTCATAGTTGGAAGTGTGGAAATGGTTTCTTATTTTTGTCTAAAAACTGAAGTTTTGAAGTTTAAAGGTGTTTTTTAAATGTCTCAACTGGCTTGATGTTTTCTAATGTGTGAACTTTAGAAACTGAAAACTTAATATTTGATTTAAGATTAGCAAAAATAGGAAAATATTGTAAATTTTAATATGTTAAGCTAGCCTCACCAATGCCAACTTTCAATAGAACTTGCTCACCTTTTCATGGGAATAGAAGTGTGTATGTACTGATTTACACACAAACTGTGACTGTGTCTTTTGTTTGAAATCAAACTGAAGGGTAAGTTCTTAAAAACTATGAGGGTATGGCTTGAGACTCACAGTAGTAAATAAAACACAAACATCCCTATAATTGAGGTGAAAATTACTTTTATACGCCTAAAAATAGCATTTTTGATCTGGAACTTGGGATAAGACACTAAATAGCCATTAGAATCATTGTGGAAATATGAATAAATAAACCAATTACTCAGTAGAAATTTTGGAACTATTTAATAACAAATGGGTTCTTTGCCTGCTAAGAAATTTGAGTTAAATTTTCAAGAGTGGGGTAGTTTTGCAAGCAATAGTAATAAGAAAGTTGCTTGACAGTAATATTAATATACATCTAATGTGTAATCTTAATCTAAATCTAGATTATTGAGAATCATTTCTGTGAAGAGTTACAAAATCTTAGACTGAACCATGCCTTGGCAAATGATGGAAAGAGCAATCCTTATTAGAGAATGAAAATATCAACAGCTTTGAACTCAGAAAAGTAGAATTGATTCTCTCATTGCAATGAAAAAGTTTCCTTATAACATCTTTGTGATTAATATCTGACACAGATAAAATATATGAAATTTATCTTAAAATACCATATTATAATTTTTAAGAAGCAGAAAAAAATCATTTGCTGACAATAACTTTTTTATGTTTTCAAATTTTGAGAACCTTAAAAATTTGGTAAAAGTATAGTCTTTAGACTAGCTTGGTATAGCTGAAAGACTGTTCCTCATTGTACCACTGCAAAAATGTGTTCCAGTTACTTTAGAAAAAAAAATGTTTATGCCATTATCCAAGTGGAGTCCAGGAAGCCACAACTATGGGATATTATTATTCAAATGTAGGAAAGCATTACACACTTATACTGAAAAATAAGCTAATAAGTGCTCAGTAATATAAGTTTGACGATGCAGAAAGGTATTAGACTGTGTAAGCTGTTAAAACTTGAACTGCTGCTGCATGCTTTGTCTACAGCCAAGGTACCATTTGGGACTTTAATAATTATTTTTACATAAATCAATATGTAAGAAATAAAAGTGTGTAATTAAGTATACTTAGCAGAAAATTTAATGAAACTCAAAAGAAGTCAGAAGCAAATTACTACTAAATGAAAACTAAAATTCATTTTTATTTGGACTTTTGCCAACATCAAAAAAGGAAGTTGAGTTACCAATTGTATACAAGTTGGATTTACTTAAAGTACTCAATTCAATTTTTAAAACTTATTGCCACTCTGTTAATTGCCTCGCATGTCAGTAGACATTTTACATTTTTAAGCAACTATTTTAGTAGCATACAAATAAAGAGAATAATGTCATAAGTGAGAAAATTTTAAATTAAGGTGACTTCTGATTATTTTTAATTTAACAGTCAATTGATAAATGAATCATTTTGACCAACTTAGAACATGGAGAAACTGAGTTATCACTAACTTGGGTAACTTGGAATTGTGTCTGAACTTGTTAACACTCCATACTTTCCTGCTTTTTCCAAGGGAAAATTGTGCACATTTATCTTTAACTGACCACTTGTTTGCAGTAGTTCTGGTAATGAATGAAAGTAAATATTGTAAAGAAATACAGCTGTATTATTCATCTCACTTTTAGTCTTTTCTAAGTTTCAGTTCAAGTTTAAGCTTTATATAAGTAATTGTGTATATTGTTTTAAGTTATTTTGCCTTAAATTAAGTCATACCAATTAATAAAATAATCTGGATGAGCATGCCTCTTATGGAAACCTACTTAAAACAATATTTGTAGAAAAGGCAGTTTTTCAACCCAATTTACACTATATTTCTATTCTAATATTGTGGGGTTTTAAGTAATCAGTTTAAAACAATGTCTTTAATGTTTCACGCTTACTTTGGTTCTGCTATGAGAGTTTCACAGAATGTTATTATTGCAGTAGCTGTGACTTCAAATTTATGTAAATACTAAGTTGTTTAAGGCCTTAAAATTGAAACCCTTTTACTTGCATTATCTCACATTAATTAATGACATGTTGAGGTAAATGGACAAAATCTCATTGAGAAATGGCTTGTATTGTATAATCAAATTCAATACTCAAGCTTTGTAATTATGGTGTTCTAAATTCCCAAACTGAGGTCCAATCAAAACAAGTCATATTAATGTTCTATGAAATATTGCTGCATTGATGTCTTCATGATAGAGGGGAACTTTATTTTTTTTTAAAAGATTTATTTATTTATACAAGCACTGGGGTACAGTCAGAAGAGCGGGAGGGTGAGAGAAGTCACCAGAGAGCAGAGGAGGCAGACTGAGAAAGTACACTGCTGAGGGTAGCAGCGGGCGGCCGGAGAGGTCTGCGCGCGCCATGTGGCCAGGGATTGAACCGGTGCTGCAGAGGCAGGCAGTGGGCAGCTTCACAGACCAGCACTCAACCGCTGGGCCACCAGGGAGGCCCCAGATAGAGGGGAACTTTAAAAAGGGATGAGACCAAGGGTAACTTTGAAATAAAGATGCAAGCAACATAGTTTGATAAACCAGGAGGGAAAAAAATCTGAAAAAATTCTAGATAAAAGTAGGTAAATTGATAATGAGATAGTAAATATTAAGATTGATATTAAAAAGGGGGGATAGTAAAAATTTGGGCCAAAAGGATATGTTTTATTATGGGGTCACTATAATGACTAATGTGGCATTCAATATATGTAAACAGTACATTTTTCTCTGTGGCTATTGGACACAGTACAATTTTGCATAAAGATCTTTGTGTCAATTTCTCCTCCCTTAACTGTTTTTAAATTAATTATAGGCATTATAAAAAACTTAAATAATATTCCTTACTACAATGAATAACTGATAATCGTTCAAGAAAGATGTAATCAAGCAGCTATGGACCATTAGAAATTTATGATAGTTTTTCACAGCTATTTTGCTATTACAACTTTGTATTATCAAAGATTTGCACCTGATGATTGATGTGGCATACATTTTTATGCTGATATTTTGATGACTTTCCTTTCTAAACTTTACATTTTTCCATCCCTGTCTTTAGTAATTATACAAAAGCATAATCCCCAGTGGAATATTGAACACTTAATTCATAACTCAGTCCATGCATATGAGCTGTAGTTGTTTCTGCAGAATACATCATAATTTATATTAACTAATATCTTTTGGTTGTCTACCTAACACCAAACTTCAATTCCTGATTTATGGAAAATCTACAACTTTCAAAATCTAAAGTTGTTTCAGCACGATGAAAATGCAGTCTGCCTATTATGAAATGGAAGTTTGTTTTATAGGAAAACTGCTCATCTAATTTTTTTCAATAGTTGACAAAATTCTGATTTCAAAAAATATGCTAAAATACTCTCAACTCTAAGTATCTAGATGTTACCTGATTTTTTTTTTTAAATAAAATTAACTGTCTCTTCATATAGTCTTATGTTTGCATAATCTAAAGCCTGGAGGAAGAACATTTAACCCTCAGCTTAATTTCATCCAGTTAACAAGGCAAATATCAAAACCAAATCCTCATTTATACCTCTGTTTGGGAAAATGTGTCCTAATTTGTGAAGTTAGATCACAATTTCTTAGAAATCTACATAAGATACCATGAAATCTTATTTCTCTCTTTGTGAGTTTTAGTCTTATGTATATTGTTTTCTTTTTCCATTCTCAGTGCTTCTTGTGAATCTCACATGTCTTCTATATAATCGTGTTTCATCCCTGACATGAGAGCTTATTTTGTGTCATTTGTCTCTCTTCCTTTTCTTGAAATGTTTATGCTATTTGATTTGGCTCCTTAGAATGCAGAACTTCATAGGATTCTAAACAGTGGTAATATTAAGTCTTTCATACTTTTTAGACATTTCTATTCCTTCATTAAATTTTACATTTGAATAAATAAAATTTATAGTTCTCTTTGAAGATTCAAGTCATGGTTTATTTGTGCAGAACATGGCTGATGTTTACTGTGAATTTGTGAACCACAGCAGGGAAAATAATTCCATCACAATTAGAAATAAATGGTAAAACATGATTGAGGATTATGGTTTGAGGTAGTAGTCCCAGGTTGGATAGATTTTAATTAGTAAAAAGTATACAAAAAAGTAGATTGCCTGAATCTATAAACTTCCATTTTTTTTATTATAAATTTTATTTTTATATTCCCCATACAATTGCAACCCCCTTATTTTGACCCCAATCCCTTGAGCTAAAGTTTTAATGAAGGGGATGTGAACTAAGACTTGTTAGCTTTTAAATGGAATGTAGACCAGAGGTGCAAGGGGTGAGAAGATTCACCAGAGACAGAGTGGGGAGCAGAACAGGCTGACTGACTGAAATACACTGCTGAGGGGAGCAGCAGGTAAGACAGGAGAGGTCTGCTGAGCCATGTGGGTTGACTCCCTGGCCAGGGATCTAACTTGCGCTGCAAAGGCTGCTATTACCTTCAAGGTGCTGAGACTTAACCCCTTGTGCACCAGGGAGGCCCAAGCATTTAACTATATTCCTTATTGAGGTTAATATATTTGATGGAGCCTTCTTTTTTCTCTCTTACACCTTTATTCTCCTCTGTTTGATCCTTGATGAAGTCCATGTCATCTCACCATAGTACCACAGAACAACTGCCAAGAAAATTGTTGTGGTAACAAATTTTGTACAGAGCCTAGGTTTGGAATATAAAGTTGCAAAGTTGTTTTCTAAGGTGAGATCACTCCCTTCATCAGTCATGATTCAGGCTAGTCAAAGCAAGCCAAGTGTGCCCGGAGCAGCTAGTAGCCAGAAGCTAGTAGCCAGACAGCTTCTGGCTGTAGCTGTTCCCTTGCTTCTGTAGCAGAGACATCTGAGAGGTAGGGAAAAGGGAAACAAATCATGGGGAATAGAACAACCATGAGGAATAACCTGAGCATGAGGAATAAAATATTTGAAATACCTTGTTTGAACAAGATAGTCTTAAAGAGGTTGAACCACAAAGTCCCTGTGTAGAAGATAAAAGGAAAGGTTTGAACACTTCCTCAAAGGTGGAATGGGGGCCTCCCTGGTGGTGCAAGGGGTTAAGGTGCAACCTATGAAGCTATCAGCAGGCACTGCAGCACGAGTTCAATCCCCGGCCAGGGAGCTACCCACATGGCGCAGCAGACCTCTCCTGACTCACCCGCTGCTCCCCTCAGCAGTGTACTTCAGTCAATCTATCTGTTCTGTTCCCCAGTCAGTCTCTGGTGAATCCTCTCACCCCCTATACCTGTGGCCTGTACCCCAGTTCTTCTATGCATAAATAAATCTTTAAAAAAAAAAAGGTGGAATGGACTCCTAGAGAGGCAAGGGTCTCCCTCACCCAGGTGTGTGCTTGTTTTATTTTTTTTAAATATTTATTTATGCATACAAGAGCGGGGGTACAGGCCAGAGGTGTGTGGGGTGGGGGCGGTGAGAGGATTCACCAGAGACAGAGGGGAACACAGCAAGCAGATTGACCAAAGTACACTGCTGACAGGAGCAGCAGGCGAGTCAGGAGGGATCTGCTGCTCCAGGTGGGCTGCTCCCTGGCCAGCTGGGGATCGAACTCTTGATACAGAGGTTGCGGACAGCTTCATAGTTTGCATCTTAACCCCTGTGCCACCAGGGAGGCCCCATAAATCCAGTTTTTTAAAATATAGTTTGTTCTTAGTTAAAGATATTAAAGGGAAATATAAGTAACAGTATAAATCAGTCAGCCTCTATACTAGCAATATCAGAATTTAGTAACATGATCTTAATATTCACTTTTGAAAATAACATGTCTGGCTATGTTGATCTTTGTAAGTGCGGTACTGTTAGGCAAACCCACAAGTTCTATTTCTATGTAAGGAAATTTCACAGTGAGATAACAGGATTAAATAGTATAGGTAATTCTTCAATTTAAAAGGTAGATACAGGGCCTCCCCGGTGGCACAGCGGTTGAGCGCTGGGTTGCAAAGCTGCCGGCGACCTCTGCGGCGCCGGTTCAATCCCCGGTTGCTCCCCGGCCACCAGAGGAGGGTCCCACATGGAGCGCAGACCTCTCCTGCCGCCCGCTGCTCCCCTCAGCAGTGTATTTCATCAGTCTGCCTGCTCTGCTCCCCGCTCTGGCTCTGGTGAATTCTCTCACCCTCCCGCGCTTCTGACTGTACCCAGTGCATGTACAAACAAAACAAACAAATAAATAAATAAATAAAACATGCCTCTATTAAAAAAAAAAAAAGTAGATATAATTATTGAGATTTACAGATTTTGGATTAAGTTAAGTTAAAGGGGACCTTTCTTTCCCCACACCTTCAAATCAGTCAATATGTGACCTGCTTATTTATTTCAGTATGTGTTATTTGTAATTATTAGATATATAAGACTAGGTACAAAACATTTAAAACATATATACATAACTAAATTTAATTCACCTGTTATTTGATGTCTGCATAGTGTAAAGTACAATGAAGATTCAAAGATGAATTCAATCCTTCAAAGAACTCATCGTTGTAAAAGAGATAAGACATTTACATAATTTAATGTAATAAGACCTGACATACATTAAAAGTAACCAACAAAATTCATATAGAAACGGGCTTCCCTGGTGGTGCAAGGGGTTAAGCACAGCACTGTGAGGCTATCCACAGCTTCTACAAATTCAATCCCTGGCTGGCCAGGCAGCTACTCACATGGCACAGCAGACCTCTCTTGTCTCACCCGCTGCTCCCCTCAGCAGTGTATTTCAGTCAGTCTGCCTGTTCTGTTCCCCACTCAGTCTCTGCTGAATCCTCTCACTCCCGGAACCTCTGGCCTATATTCCAGTTCTTGTATGCATAAATAAATAAATCTTAAAAAATGAAAAGGAGAAATGACTTAAGGTGAAACAGTAATAATATGCTTTATGCCACAAATGGATATTCTACAAACTGCAATCTGCAGCATTCATAGTCCAGTAGATTTTCACATGGAGCTGAGAGTTCAAGATAGTGTGGTTCCAGCGCTGTATCATTTGGAAACTTGTTAGAAAAGCAAGTTCTTGGTTCCAATTCTAAGTTGCTAATCAGAAACTCTGGGAATGCATACAACAATCTGCGTTTTATAGTCTTTCAGGTGATTGTGACACACACTGAGGTTTGAGAACCACTGGTTTAGGAAATCACATATTTAATAATCTGTAAGATTAACCTATGGAAAATATGCAAATTCCAGCCTAAACATTTCTCACAAGTTACTCTGGGGAAGTGGAGAAAGGATAGGCCAATTGGCAGAAACCCCTCACCTAACTGGAAATTCAGTTAAGAATCTAACGCTTAATGAGAAGAGAACAATAGCCTTAATTAAAGAGTGATTTAATGCAAGAATACTATACAATTATATAGACAATTGCCCTTGGATAGTACTTAGTAAAAAGGAAAGATTTATGGTTTGGTATCATAAATCATAACTCATATGTTAGTGGAATTTTCCCTATAAAGTGGAACAGAGACTTTTGGCAACATCTGTTTTCTTAAAAGGAATACTCCACTGAGTGAGTGGTTTGATCTTTTAGTGTCACTGGATAATTAATAACTAATTAACTGAGGACATGTAAAACTCCACCACAAAGAGAAAAATACATGTATGCTCCATGCTGCCGAAATGCAGTGAGGTCACTTCCAAGCTATGGAAGTCTTGATTCTTTCCATCAAAATGTAACAATAAGATGCTAACTGGTGACTTGTGTTTGCTAAATTCTCAGATAGAATTGGTTAAATTCTGAACTAAAATCAGAAAAATTGAATTAAACCGATATTTTCTACATCTGTCATTCTGGGCTATCTCTGTGAAAATCAGAACCAAAGAGTTACTAAGTTTATGGCTGAAATGCTCTCTGAGTTCACCAACTCAAGTTTTTTGTTGTACAAATGAGACAACTAAGTCATCAAAGGAACAGAGTGTTCACACCCATAGAGCCAGCAGCCAGGCTCCCTGACCTGCATCCCACCTCTGTAATCACCTTGGTTTCATGGCCTATGACTATATACAATTAGGTTACCTCAGAGCATTTTTCTATTATGATATCCATAAGAGGGCCACCCTAGTGGCACAAGGGGTTAAGTCTCAGCACTGTGAAGCTATTGGCAGTCACTGCAGCACAAGTTCGATCCCTGGCCAGGCAGGTGACCCACATGGCACAGCAGACCTCTGCTGTCTCGCCTGCTGCTCCTCTCAGCAGTGTATTTCATTACATCTGCCTGTTCTGCTCCCCACTCTCTCTCTCCTCTCACTCCCCTCCACCTCTGGCCTACACCCCAGTTGTTATGTGCATAAATAAATAAAACAATAAATATTTATAATACCCATAAGAGAATATCTTGTGGGTAAATTAAATGCTTTCAAATATTTTGTTCATTTTATTTTTAAAGATTTATTTATGCATACAAGAGCTGGGGTACAGGCAAAGGTGCAGGGGTTGAGAGGATTCACCAGAGACAGAGTGGGGAACAGAACAGGCAGACTGACTGAATACACTGCTGAGGGGAGCAGCAGGTGAGTTAAGAAAGGTCTGCTGCGCCACTTGGGTAGCTACCTGGCCGGGGATAGAACTAGTGCTGTAGCAGCTGTCAGCCTCATAGGGTGCGTATTAACCCCTTGCGCCTCCAGGGAGGCCCCCAGAACAGGGCTTTTAAAGAAAAAAGTAATATAAACATTTAAGATCACACATAGAAATGAAGACACTTTTTAAAAAAATTTTTTTTAATTTTTATTTATTTATGCATAGAGGAACTGGGGTATAGGTTGAGGTGCAGGAGGTGATAGGATTCACCAGAAACAGAGTGGAGAGCAGAACAGGCAGATCTACTGAAATACACTAGGAGCAGTGGGAGAGACAGGAGAGGTCTGCTGTACCATGTGGGTTGCTCCCTGGTTGGGGATCAAACTCATGCCACAGTGGCTACTAATAGCTTGATAGTGCTGAGACTTAACCCCTTGCATCACCAGGGAGGCCCAAAATGCAGACACTCTTTGAAAGTTATTTCTTCTTCAACAAAAATGTATGTGGTGCTTCCTCTGTGCCAGGCACTGCTTTGGACGTTGACTATGGAGTAATGAACAAAATTCTAGCCCTCAGAAATTTTGCATTCTAATGCAATCAAGTGTGGTAATTCTTAGCCTCTTCACTGATCTCGTACCCCTCTCTCATTCCATTGACTATTTATTAAATGTTTACAGATGCCAAAGACTATGAGTATCCATCATGAAAATATCAGGCAAGGTCTTTGCCTTTATTCAAAATCTGGTAGGAGCATAGTCTGGAAGGAGAGACAGAAAGTCAACAGGCAGTATCTAGGAGCACCCGGAGAGCAGGAGATATTCGCTATTGTTTACAAAAGCATAATATAGTGCCTAGTACACAGCATACACTCAGTAGGTATTTTTTATTTTGAATATGATGTAATATAAATAATGCCAGTATAGTAAAGGATGTCATAGCTTTAACTAATGTCAGCTATTTCCATCAGGATTTATAAGAACTATCTCAGGGATAAAGACCAGTTGCTCTCTGCCTTTAAATGTTTGTTTCCCAAAAAGCTGCTGTCTCCCTCTAGCATTTCCACTACCCTGGAGGCACAGCTTCTCTGAGGCAATATCAACTTCCCAGTACCTTATAAATCATTCCTTTTTTTAAAGATTTATTTATTTATGCATACAAGAGCTGGGGTATAAGCCAGAGGTGTGTGTGGGGGGGGAGGGGGAGAGCATTCACCAGAGACAGAGTAGGGAACAGTGCAGGCAGATTGACTGAAATACACTGCTGAGGGGAGCAGTGGGCAAGACAGGAGAGGTCTGTTGCGCCATGTAAGTCACCTCCCGGGCCAGGGATTGAACTATGCTGCAGTGGCAGCAGATAGCTTCATAGTCCTGCCCCTAAGCCCTTGAGCCATTCATTCTTTTATATTCCCCAAGTCTACTTACTCTAGCTTTAAAGACATCCCTCTACCACAACTTTCCTGGCTATTGTTATCAAAATCTAAACTCATTTAGAAGATTTTGTTAAGTGACTGTTTAAAGGTAAAAATTGATTGATTGATTGATTATTAATTGAGAACCCAAAACCACAATGGCTGGGAGTGAAAGAAACCAGAGTTGAGGAGAGAAGGAAGAGTCTCTGGTTGGAGTGATGCGTGTGTGTTACATGAATGGATCTAGGGATATGGGAGGACCATAGCTCAGAAGGGACAGGTATGGTACTCCTAAAAAAAGAGTAGATCCAAAGCACTTGGCAATTGTCTTGGCAAAGACTCCGAAGTATTAGTGACTTTTTTATTGTGTAAAAAATTTACCACACACTTAGGGGATTAGAAAACATACATTATAGCATAGATTCTGTTTAACAGGAGTTTGGGCACAGCTTAGTCAAAATCTTTGTTTCACAGTCTCTCCGTCAAAATGTTAGTCAGAAGGCTGTCGTGTGAAGGCTTGATGGGTGAAGGATCTCCTTTCAAACTTAAGTGGTTGTTGGCAGGATTCAGTTCTCTGTGGGCTGTTGGACTGAGGACTTGAACCCTTTGTTGGCTGTTGCTTGGAGGCCACCTGCAGTTTCGTGATACATGGGTCTCTATCATGGTCACTTGTATCATCCAAACATGCAAATCAGGAAGACAATAGAGTCTTCTACCAAGATGGAAATATGATGTAATCTGCTCATAGAAGTGATAACCTATCAACCTTCTATTCACTTCAAGAAAGTTACTCAAGGGAAGGATTAGACAAAGAGATTGTCAGTATTAGCCATGATAGCTCCTTGCTGGTGAGAGACTGCCAATCACCCTCCAGTATCCTCTTTTTAGTGATTGTGATCCCCACATTTTAGGGAGGTATATGCCTGTTCATCTAGAGACTACATATCCCAGCCTTGCTTCTACTTAAGTATAGCCATTAGACTAAGTTCCTACCAATGGGATATGAGCCTCATTGAGGAATGCCACTTCTAGAACATCCTTAAAAGGAAGTTGCATGACCCCCTTTTATTTTTTCCTCTTTCTGAGACTGGAATGCAGATGTGATGATGGGCATTTATTCAACCATGTGGGTGAGGACAATACCCTAGAAGATGGCAAAGCAACAAAACAGAAGGAATCAGGATCCCCAGACCACCCCTTGAAGGAGAGCAGCCCACCTTTCCTGGGCAGCTTATCAGCTGAACTTTCATAGAATAGATAAATCATCTAGTTTGAGCCAGTGTTATTTTAAGTCTTCTATAGTAATTAAACCAATATGCACCTGATAGATCACACAAAGCTTCAAGAGGCAGTTATTAGCAGTGCTCCTGCTGGGTCTTCCTGTGCAGCTGTGAATTGCATCCCTTTAAAAGATGTCACATGGTGTCCCCTTTGCAGCTTCCCCCAGACTGTGTCTGCTGGAGTCCTCAGAATGATTTCTCATGCCAAATGTTTACTCTTTTTGGATGCTGCTATGGAAAACTCCATCACTGCTTTCCAGTTTTGCCCCAGTTCAGGTACCCAGAGGATTTCATTCGATTATTCATTTATTTCACTATTTATGCTGTTCTTCTAATGTGGTAATCACTATTTTAGGCCCTGGGGATACAGCAGTGAACAGGACAGACAAGCTTTATGTTATCAGGAGGCTGACATTTTAGTAGAGCAATAAAATACAGTAAACAAGTTTCTAAACTGCTGAGGGGAGCAGCAAGCAAGACTGGGGAGGTTTGCTGTGCCATAGGGGTTAGCACTCTGGCCTGGGATCGAACTCATGTTGCAGTGGCTGGTGATAGCTTGATAGCGCTGAGACTTTAACCCCTGCACCACCAACGAGGCCCATTTTTATATAAATTTATATATACCATTTACATGCAACTATTCTATGATCAGCTCCTTAAATCCTTTCAGTGATATTCATTTTTCCATTTCAAAACATAGAAGATGAAATTCAATCATTTTAACTCTTTGTGCTGTTGTCTGTATTTACCCTAATATATTCAGCCCAGAGATTCATGAACATGGGGTCCAGAAATGGGCATTATATGCAAATTTCTTAAATACTCATTTTTATGGAATGGTGTAAAATTTCATTAAATGCACAATTGTGATTTATAGGTCAACCCTTGATCTTGATCACGTAATTTCACATTTTTTATACTCCAGTTTTCCATCTGTGCGTTTAGTTAAATCAGTCCTCTGTTTTTCCTAGAAATGTGAAAACATAGTCAAAAACAGAAACATAGACCCAAAACCAACAGTATTACTGGGTTGAAACTTAATGATTCCATTTTACTTCCTGGTTCTCAGTGAAATAAAACTAATTGCCAATGTAGAGTTTAAATAAAAAATTAAATGGCTATATCAAAAGATGAGAAGAAAATTAATTACTAAAATTTTATTTTTGAGACACATTATTGGTTTTATTAATCCTGATTGATTATTTCTAATTGTCATTATTAACTAGTTTTTTTATGTTTGCATACACATATTGATCTCTGGCATTCTGCTTTAAAGAATAATTTAATAAAGATTTCAAATAAAAATCAAAATAACTCCATTGGACTTTTTAATCACATTTTTGTATTTAATGAAATTGAAATGTTTACCCAGCTTTTTAAAAAATGCATTTAAAGCTAGCAACCATTTTTTTAAGTAGAAGGCAGACAATATTTAACACTTTATAAAATGAGGATTAACTGTAATTGAAGTAAATATATCATGATGATTAATAAAATAGGTTCTAACTACATTATTTAATGTGCATCCAAATCTGAAAGAAATCACATAAAACTTTTATCTGTAGATTTTATCTAATGTATCTTTCAAAAATCAGTAGAAATCAGTTATACTGAAAAGAATCGGTTATGAACTAACACTGATTTGCTCTTCAATTTTTTTTCTGGTTAATGACACAGCTCTAAGTATGAAAACTGAGAATAGCTAAAAAATTTTGCTAATATTTAAATAAATGTAAAAAGTCATTGTTAGCATTCAAGATTTCTCACAATCTTCTTTGATCTCCTGGTTTCTCCCTAAGAATGCTGTGTTCTTGACAACAGTCTGGGGATGCAAGAGGGTGTCATCACTGCCACCACTCTTTTCTAGGATATATCGCAACTGGAAACATTTCAATGGGGTCAAATCCCTTATTTCTAACGCTGGTTTTCCCTTCACTGAAATATACTTGAATGGAGAAAGAAACCCAAAATGTTTGTAAGCAATCATGAAAAGGCCCTTTGGTTGGCCCTTGGGAGTCAGTCACCTCTGGGATTTGAGGTGGGTAAGAGGTGTGACTTTCTTTTGTAAAGTGAGTGGAAAGGTAGAAAAATTTTAGGAAGGAGCTCATATAGACCCCAAGAATTTGGAAGCTTAAACTGTTGTTTTTCTTGGAAAACAACCTCAATTTGAAGAGCACTGCAGTAGTTGAAAGGGATGGCAGATAGATTAAGGACATGGGGTATGAGGACCCCCTTGAGGTTAACCATAATGAATTTAAATAAAACTAGTCATGTGTTTTCCATTAACCATAGTCCACTGGGCTGATACACATATGAAAAAAGCAGATAACTGGCTTCTATCAGGGGTGTTGATTTAAATAAGCAAGTAGTTTTGAGAATTTAAAGGTCTAATGCATGAACAGAAGAAAAAGATCAAGAAAGACTGCAAGAAAGGAAATGTAACCATAGCGCACTCTAATTTTACAATAATGCCATATATTTATTATTTATATGTATATATGGTATTATATATACATGGCATATATGGAAAATATATATTATATATATAGCATTATTGTAAAAATAAAATATATGTATTAGCTCCTGACTCATCACACACTCTAAGATAAGTCTGCCGGATAATCACCCCTCCATTTATAAGAATAAAAGAATAAACCTCTTTTATTCTTATGTTATCTAACTAAGAGTAATAGGATGAAGAGAAGATAGATATGTGTGACAAGTTTATCATCTTGAGCAAAAAGTTCTCAAATTGAATTTTTATTCTTTATTTTTTTAAGATAATTTATGCACACAAGAACTGGGGTATAGGCCAGAGGTGCAGGGGTGAGAGGATTCACCAGAGACAGAGCGGGGAGTAGAATAGGCATATATATTGCAATACACTGCTGAGGGGAGCAGCAGGCAAGACAGGAGAGGTCTACTGTGCCTTGTGTGTCAGCTCCCTGATTGATGGGGGTTGGAATTCATGCTGCAGTGTCTGGCTATAGCTTGATAGTGCTGTGTCTTTAACTCCTGCGCCACCAGAGAGGCCCCTCAAATTGCATTTTTTAAAAAGATTTATTTTTATTTATGCACACATGTAAAAGCTGGGGTGTAGGCCAGAGATGGGTGGGGAGAGGATTCACCAGAGACAGAGTAGGGAGCAGAACAGGCAGATGTATAGAAATACACTGCTGAGGGGAGCAGTGGGCGAGACAGGAGAGGTCTGCTGTGCCATGTGGGCATCAAACTGGCATCGAACTTGTTCTGCAGTGGCTGCAGATAGCTTTATAGTGTTGAGATTTAACCCCTGGCGCCACCAGGGAGGCCCCCCAAATTGCATTCTTTTTTTAAAAAAAGATTTATTTTTATTTATAAGAACTGGGGTACAGGCCAGAGGTGTGGGGGGTGGTGAGAGGATTCACCAGAGACAGAGTGGGGAACAGAACAGGCAGATCGACTGAAATATACTGCTGAGGGGAGCAGCGAGCAAGTCAGGAGAGGTCTGCTGCACCATGTCAGTAGCTCCCTGGCCAGGAATCTAACTCACTACAGTGGCTGCAGTGAGCTTCATAGGTTGCGTCTTAACCCCTTGTGCCACCAGAGGCCCCCAAATTGCATTCTTAAAGATCACTCTGGCTCTTGGAGAATGGAGTTGGTAGAGATGAGATGATATAGTGAATGTAGTGGGCAGTTGCAGTAATCCAGTAAAGGGTACTGGTGGCTTGGTCTAAAATGGTGGAAGTGGAAATGGAGAAAAATACATGGTGTAGAGAGTTATTCAGGATGTAAAATTAACAGGATGGGGGTTTGGAATGGAAACAGGGAATAAATAAGAAGTATTTGTTCAGGTTTCTTGCTAATGGTTATATCCACTAAGATAAGGAACACTAAAAGAGGACAAGATTTCTGGTAGAAGATCAATAACATAGATTAAGAGCTATTGAGCTTGAAGTGTCACTGATACATCCAAGTGAAGAAGTCAAGGGAGAAGTCATGCTATAATGAGCTTGGAGGTGAGGTCTGAGGGGATATGTTAGAGAGTTGTTGATGCTGAATCCATGGACAATGAACGAAATACATGGATAAAATTTGTTAGGAAATGAAAAAATGTTAGGAAATACAAAAAATGAAGGAAAGGGCTTCGTGGTATATTGTTAAAAAATGATCACATAATCTCTCATCCTGGTTTTTATGACTCTACAATGTCATTTTGTTTTCATTTAAGAGGTGAAGTTTATTGCAGGCAGACCATAGATGCCTGCACTCAGCAGGGAAGAGGTTGGGAGGAGTCAAAACAGGGGAGGGAAGAGCATAAGGGACAGTGGTGATGGGTTACAGGTGCTTATAGTGGTGGGAAAACTATGGGGACTGAACCTGAGGTGGGAAATCAAATACTGTCCAAAAATTAACAATGATGTAAAAAAAATTTTTTAAAAGAAAAAGGAAATATCTGCCTGTCCCAAGACCAACAATAAATTCCTCTGATGCTTTAAAAAATAAAAGGTAAAATTTACTTATCGCTCTCTTGAGTCTGGTCCAGCCTGTGACTTGCTATGACCAACAGAATAAGGTGAAAATAATGTTGTGGGTATCTGAGCCTACATATCAAGAGGTTTTGCAATTTCTGCTCTTGCCCTTGAGATTGCCATGTTTAAAAGCCTTCTCAAGGATAAGTGACAATGAGGGAGTCTCAGCCAAAGCCATCACTAAGTATCATACGTTTGAGGAAGGTCACTTTAGCTCATCCAGGCCTGAGTTTGTCATCAGATGACCATAGTTGCAGGAATGACCATAGGTGAGAGCAGCAGGTCCCCTCAACCCAGCCAACCCAAAGTTGTTGACCCCCAGAATCATGAGCAAAGAAAATATGTGCTATCTTTAAGCCACGACGTGGCTTGTTATGCAGCAGTAGACCACTGATACAGGAGCCCAGGAAAGAGTCTTGAGAAATTCCAGTATTTAAATATTAGGTAGAGAGAGGCAACCAGAGATATAGGAAGAAAATCACAAAAGTCTACTGTCACAGTAACAAGGAATAAACCCATAGAAACCAAGGAAAGTGTGTTTCAAGAATGAAGGAATGCCAATAGTGTCAAATGTAGGTGAAAGGTCAAAAAAGATGAGCTGAAATTTCCTATTACATTTAATGACACGAAGTCAAGGTCACCTAGTGATGTTTGGAGCAGAGGAAAGTTGTTGATAATAAGTTCAGTTTTAGATGGGTGGATATAAAGCACACCTGTCCAGCATGTTGTTAGAATGTCTGAGTCTGACAAATGTCTGAGTCTGATAAAGCAATAGGTGGATGAGAACACAGGGAGACCACATAGAGCAGACTCCGCAGATGATATTGGGATACACTAAGAGGTTCAGAGTGTGGGCTCAGGTAGAAAACATCACAAAGAAGGCCCTGATTTGGAACTGGGAGAAAGAAGCACATGAAACCTAAAGGATAGGGTTAGTGATTCAAAAAAAGGGTGAGAAAAGTACCCGTGTCAAATGCAGAAGAGAGCTCTAGAAAAGCAAGAACCAGAAGACACCCCCCACCCCCATCCAATTGAATCTGACACCTTTGCCAGATAAAGCCAACTATGAAGTGCTGACTGAAAATTGGTATATGGATGGTGATAGTAAAGGGAATCCTTTCAGAGAGCAGAGAGCATAGTGGGAAGGGGAAGGACAGGGATCCAGCACTGGCATGGGAGGTTTGCTGGAGGGCTGAAGAAGTGCACATATGGAGGTAAAAATGTAAACAACTATCAAATTAGGAAGGCAGGGAGGAAGGGTAGGAGAGGAGAAGGAAGCCTTGAAGAGAGAAAGGGCACTTTCAGGTACCAAGTGTTTTGAGTTTTGATTCATTTTGTGTTTTAAGGTATTTGGGCAGTGAAAAAAATAAATGTGACACTCTAATGGAATATTTTCCCCAACATTTACTTTTTCAGCTTTCATGAAAAATCCTTCTACTTGTGTGTAGTTTTACAATATCACCATTTATCCCAGTAGTTGGTTTAATTCCCAGATTTGTTTCCTTTTTCCATTTCAATTGTAGGTTAGCTGATCCCTGATTAAGTTGGGGAAGGAGAGGGCATTTTTCTCAGTTGGGGTTATTTTCAGATCATAGAAGAAGTGTCTAGTATACCAAGAGTTCCCAAATGATGCCACAAAGTAAAATTCCCAGATCAAATAAATTTGAGAAAGGCTACACATTAAAAAATCTTCCTCTGAGGGACTGATAAAACACACATTAGCATATTAAAGCCTCTGAGACTTCCTACCTTAAACAAACAACACCACCGCTGTTTTACAGTTTAAAAAACAAATTAATTGGGGGGGGGGCGTGAGGTGAGGGAAGAAATGCTTTTTTTCCCCTGCACATTATTAACATATCAGATGACTATCCCCTTGACACCAGTTTAGGAACCCCTGCTGTAGCAAATTGATTCTACCTTTGTGCTAAGGATTCCTATGAGGTCTTACAATAGAGGGGTTATTCTCCATTTTATCTCCACATTCCCTCCGGTTACCTTGGGGGCATTGAAGTCCTCCCTAGATTTTCTAGAGTGAAGAACAGTATGACGCTGCCAGTTCTTGGGGAACCCTTTATAAACACCAAAGCCAGAGGGGAATTATCAAGAGATTGGGCTGAGATAAAGATGGTTAAGGAGAGGGTAAAAAGAGGTATCTTTAGTTAAAGCTAACTAAAATTCCCACTTTATGAAAGGATTGGTCATTTATTAGGAACTTTCTGTGAGTTGAAAACAGTATCAAAATGCCTCCTTACATGTCTGGAGGAAGCAATGAATTCAACTATAAGCTCTTTAAATTAAGACACAATTAGAGATGGCAACATTTTAAAGTTCTGATGAAATAAAGAATCATCATAGAAATGGGTAACTTACCTTTTCTGTGTTAAAAAGAGGGAAATTGTGGAGCACAAACACAGTTAGTGGTAGGTAGGTAATTTGCGAGTCTTCAGAGGGACTGAGAAGTGCAGAGAGCAATGTGGTTCAGGATTGTCCCAAGGGGGAAACTTGATGGGGTCTAGCCTGAACTGGCAGCCAACTATCTCCTGCCTATCTGATTAAAGTGATGATTTAAGCACAACAACCCTTTTTAAAAAAAAAAAAGATTGCTACTTCACATATATACTAGTATTTAAATTTATCCACACATCAAGAATTAGAAAACAATCATCATTTACATGGGGTCTAAAATAACAATGTTTTGGCTCCAGGCTCCCTCTACTGTCTCCGCAATAATAAACAAACACATTATGGTACTCTCTTGATTAGATTTCTATTGTACCATTTATGAAAATCAATACAAAAATGATCTTATGTAATTATAAATGATATCTTCAGTATAATAATAGGAAATATTTAGAGAATGCTATAAAAATTATAAGCCAGTTAACAAAATATTTATATAGATAGAAACATATGAAGTCATTGTTAGACTGTTTTTTAATCCACAAATAGCAATTTCATGAGTCAATCTAACATGAAAATTAAATTGTCAAAAGCAATAGGGAGGGTGTACGTATTGTGTCTTGGGGAATGGTTGTTACTTTAATAAATAAGCTCATGAAATTTCCTAAACACATTGACTAATTTACATGTTTCTAGACCAAAATTACTACAGAATATTTTAAATCCAGTGCCTTATGGGAATGTATATATTATAACTTGGCTATAGAAAAAAGAACTCTGCCTTCAGGTTAAAAAGTGTGAAGATATAAAATGTTTCTCACAGGAAGGTCGATGAAAGAACTGTAAAAAAGCCATATGTTTACATGAGGAAAGCTGGAAATAAAATAGTTAACATTTTAACTGAGAAAGGAGGAAGTGAGGCAATTTGCATAGACTTCAAACAATCTCACACTATTGAGAAAATCTGCAAATCCTGGAAAGAATTAGAAGTACAAGCTAAAGTCAATACACTTCAAATGCCCTTGATGTTTCACAGTCACTATGGAGAAAGCATCTTCTAGGTAAGTTCACACTTTGCACAAAATAAATATTAAATCTGTTGTTGGTAATTTTCAAAAAGTTAATATTTTACAGCCAGATTTCTCTTTCTTAGATTAGCCTTTGAAGCTGGAAAGGGGCTGTTTGAAGTTTTGTTTTCACAGTCCTAGGAATTCAATCTAAAAATTAAAGATGCCATCAAAGATGTATTTAAAAAGATGTTCATCAGAACCTGTTATAATAGTTACTGTTCACCATTAAAGTTTTATGCCTAGCATAGTGCCTCCTATATAGTAAGCACTCAATAAATATTCTTGAAAGAATGACTTAGAGGAGAAAGTTGGAAATTTCCAAACTGGGGAGTAGTTGAATAAATTATGATTTACACATACTATATTAATATTGTATGGCCATCAAAAGTGTTTTTGAATACTTTTTAAAGACATTGGGGAAACTGGAGAAAATGTTAAGCAAAAAGCATACTAACAATATATATACTATGTAATACAGATTTATAAAGTAAATATGTGCATATTTATAAATAATAAATATGCACATATTTACACACATGTGTATATAGATATACTTACATTTTAGGTATGTTTATATAAATATGTTTCCTTATATTTTTGTGGAAAGAAAAAAAGGATTAAAGGTTATTTAGGTAAAATGACTGGCAAAGTGCCTGTTTGAACTCATGATGGTTATTTTATTTCTCTCTGATGATAAAACAGAAAAATTTCATTCTTGTAAAACTTCAGAAACCTATCTCTAACTTTTGTAGGAGTTGTTAGTGGTATAATACACAAAAGTAAAGCACAGGAATGTACTAAACAGTACTGAATAAACTCAAGTACTGAAGGCACTGAATAAATTACTAAAACTACCTAATGAGGGTTTGTTCTAACAAAGGGGAAAAACTGTAACAAAACCAACACTCATACAAATTTTGAATCACCCCACAACTACCTTTTATTAAACTCCATGATTTTTAATTTCAGATCTAAATGTGAGCAGGGCATCATAAAAAATGTTAAGTAACATTTTGTATTTTCCTGGTTATAAAAGTAATACATATTCATAATAGACAATGTGCAACATACAGAGAAACACAACACAGAAAATTAAAATCACCTTGGTCAATTTTATTTATCCTTCCAACATAGTTCTGTCCTTTTTTTTTTTTTTTTTTTTCCAATTGCTGTACCTCTAGTGCCTAGAACAGTGCCTGGCATATCGAATAGTATTGGCATACTCAATAAATGTTTCTTTTATTATGAATGAATAATAAAATGGGAGGAATAGCTCCACTATTTACTAGTTCTGTGACCTTGGACAAGTTAGTTAATTGCTCTAATATTCAGTTTTCTCATCTGTAAAATGATGTTGGATACTACCTCATGGGTTATCAATGATATTAAATAAGTGAATACAAATAAACCATTAAGCACATGAGAAGGGCACAATAATTTGTAGTCATTTTTACATAAATGATCAGATTTTTCTTGTTTTTTTTTTTAAATAGGATCCTGAGCTTCTTGTGAAGGTAACCTGCCAGAGACTTTGATATTTAGGTTGACTCCACAGGTAAGTCAGATTCACAACCTAATCCTGAGTAGATCCTAGCTCATTCATTCATGGCCATCAAATATGTTTTGAGAACACTACAGGCACTGTGCTAGGTGCAGAGATACAGTTTTGTATAAGTAGACATTGTTCTGTTATTAATCTTGCTTAAAGAGAATTTATCTTTAAAGTATTGATGGAATATATATATTTATCAAAGAATCTAATATAGAACTATTATTTTCATCTTCAAAAGTTTCTTGCAATCTGCAGAATGATGTTTAACACTTACAGCTACCCTGAAAGTAGGGACTTTTATTCCTATACAAAATATTAGAAATAATAGGGGCCTCCCTGGTGGCGCAGCGGTTGAGCGCTGGGTTGCAAAGCTGCCCGCGGCCTCTGCGGCGCTGGTTCGATCCCCGGCTGCTCCCCGGCCACCGGCCACCGGAGGCGGGTCCCGCATGGCGCGCAGACCTCTCCTGCCGCCCGCTGCTCCTCTCAGCAGTGTACTTCGGTCCTTCTGCCTGCTCTGCTCCCCTCTCTGGCTCTGGTGAATTCTCTCACCCTCCCGCGCTTCTGACTGTACCCAGTGCATGTATGAACAAGCAAAACAAACAAACAAATAAGTAAATAAATAAAACATGCCTCTATAAAAAAATATTAGAAATAATAATAATAGCTAAGAGTTATTTATCAATTATCATGTGCCATGCTGTGTGTCAGGGTCTTATCTTCTCATTTCAGTTCTTAGTTTACCAAAGCAAAGAGTGTATATTGTGCCTACTTTGCACTTGAGGACCCTGTGTACTCTTGGTTCCTGAAATGGTCCAGTTGGTTCTAATTTAAAACAATAATAATAATGGGCCTCCCCGGTGGCGCAGCGGTTGAGCGCTGGGTTGCGAAGCTGCCCGCAGCCTCTGCGGCGCCGGTTCGATCCCCGGCTGCTCCCCGGCCACGGTTCGATCCCCGGCTGCTCCCCGGCCACCAGAGGAGGGTCCCGCTTGGTGCGCAGACCTTTCCTGCCGGCCGCTGCTCCCCTCAGCAGTGTACTTCGGTCCTTCTGCCTGTTCTGCTCCCTGCTCTGGCTCTGGTGAATTCTCTCACCCTCCCGCGCTTCTGACTGTACCCAGTGCATGTACAAACAAACAAACAAATAAATAAATAAAAATACATGCCTCAAAAAAAACCAATAATAATAATAACAGTAATAATAACAATAGCAACAATAAATGCCATTTATTAGGAACCTTCTAAATGTCAGAGCTTTATATACTCGAAGCTCGTGACCATCTACCAAGGTATTTATTCACAGAGGGCCCCTAACTCCAGAGGTTAAAGAGCGATTATACCTCACATCATGTTTTTACTTCGTGAAATTCGAATCCAGATTTGATTCCAACAAATGGCTTCCTTCAAAACACGTTGCTTAGCAACAAATCGATCCTTGTGACTTCCCACATGCCAAGTAGAGAAAAACAACCAATTTCTGCCTAGAAATCAAACTAGAGGGACGATTAGATTTTCTAATAGAAATGTTCCCCCTCTCCCTTCTGTCACCAAAGCTGTTAATTAAGCAGTAAAACCTCCCTGTGGCCAAAGTCAATTTCACAACCTGGGACTTGCCCCAGCTGTTAGGAGAGGCGGGTTTCTGCTTCGAATCACTTGACTTTGCTTTTAGGGGAATCTGGAGTCTAGAGGCACCCAAGAAACCCAAAACCTCAAGCAGAACAAATCCCGCGGGGGACATTTATCGTACACTTCCAGGGACACCCTTCCTCCCAACTTAACACTCCTTTCATTTTTTTTTTTTTTAAGATTTACTTATGCATACAAGAGCCTGGGTACAGGCCAGAGATGTAGGGGGTGAGAGGATTCACCAGAGACAGAGTGGGGAACAGAACAGGCAGACTGACAGAAATACACTGCTGAGGGGAGCAGCGGGCGAGTCAGGAGAGGTCTGCTGCGCCATGTGGGTAGCTCCCTGGCGGGTCGGGGATCGAACTCGTGCTGCAGAGGCAGCGGCTAGCTTCATAGTGCGGTGCTTAACCCCTTGCGCCACCAGGGAGGCCCTTAACACTCCTTTTAGTCCACACATTTAAAATACTATCAAGGCCACAAGACCTTTTCTCTCCTAGCCGAGAACTTGCTCAGGTATGGACGACAAGTCCAACTCGCCTTCGTTTTGCCCTCCTCACAGTAATCAGTGAGCGGGCGAGCCTGCTTGGGAGAGTGAACGCAACCAACCCGTCGCGCGGCTGGAGCCCTGAACCGCCCGGGGCTCCGCGGGCCTGGCGAGCTGGGTCGGCTTGCGCCCGCCTCACGCTCAGCCCCTCGGCGGGTCCAGGCTCGGCGCCCGGCGCCCTGGGTCCCGCGCCCACCACAGCGATCCGGGCGAGGCCCACGCTCCCGGCACCGCGCTCTCCCGCCCTCCGCGGCTCCGGGGGCCCGTTCGCCCTCGCCCCGCCCCTGCCCCTCCCCCGCGCCCTCCCGCGCCCGCCGCGCGCCGTCTGGTCTCCATGGCGACGCGGCCTCGCTGGCTGGTTGCTCCAACTCCCTGAGAGGCACCAGCTGGGAGAGCGCGCGGCGTCTGCTCCTCGGGGGGCCGGCGCGAGAGGGCCGCGAGTTAGTTGGTAAGGGCGCTGCGGCGACTGCGGGCCCTGCTCCCTCCACCCCTGAGCGCAGCCCGGCCCAGTTCGGCCCCGCCAGACCCGGCTCGTGAACCGCGAAGCTCGCTCTCCCGTGCAGGTTCGGCTCCCGGCTGCGCCCGCGGCGTGCGAGAAGGTAGGGCGGCGGGGAGGTACGCTGCGCTCAGGATTTGCTCCTCCCGCTGCCGCCGGGCGCTGTGGAAAGAGTATTTGAGTGTGAGTGGGTGTGAGCGGTGGCCCGGCGGTTCTGGCAGGCCTGTCAGCACCAGCATTCTTTGACTGAGTTCGCAGGAGCCAAGTTCTCATTTCTTCCTGCCACCCCTCACTCCCCCAACAAGCAAACAATGAAAATGAGCAAATACCATCTTAGAACTTTGGCCACTTTCCCCTTTAAAAAAGCCCTTAAGAACTTTTACCTCCCTTTTACTTCGTTTTGGAAACAACTTAATGGTCAGTGGGGACCAGCACTTGCTGTAGTTAAGACGTCATTACTCTCTCTAGACTTAACTTGCTGGGTCATAAAAATTCCAGTGGA
Organism: Talpa occidentalis; assembly: GCF_014898055.3. Taxonomy (NCBI): domain Eukaryota; kingdom Metazoa; phylum Chordata; class Mammalia; order Eulipotyphla; family Talpidae; genus Talpa; species Talpa occidentalis. Next base: position 101,560,203 of record NW_023603184.1, read on the forward strand.
ATTTGGACAAATTCAGTATTTTCAGACCTTGTTTTCACCTTTTGTGTGAGCGGCTAGACCACGGATCACTTTTAAGGTCCAGTCTTTCTACCTTCTGTGAAAGGATAAAATTGACTTGAGATTTACGAAATCAAAATATTGTGGTCTCTTAAATACTCAAATTATCCTGTGCCTTTAGCATTTAAATTAACACATGGCATAATTATGAATGTAACGTTTGGCCTCCCAGAGGGCGTAGGGAAATTGCATTCAATTCTGTTCTTATGCCCAAGAGACCCGTGGAAGCTGGTTTTTAAAGATAAAGCCCAAAAATAAAAGACGCTGAAAATGTCTTTTGATTTGTTTCATTCTACGAAATTCTATATACAATGATCCCAAAATTCATTTGTTAACTTTTTTCTAAGTGAAAAAAAATTTTCAATCTCATGAAAATATGAGCACTGCTGAGTGTTACAAGTTTACCAGAACTGAATTCCAACAGTTGTGGGGATTCCACTGCACCACTTCAGAATTCCTACTCCCATAAATCACTTTAGCTAAATTCTCAGTGCCTTCACCCCCATTTTTAGCCCATCCAATCTCAATTGTACACTTAGTACAAGCTTCCTTAGAGTTTTCCTTCAGTATTGTCCTTTCCAGGAGGAGCAGTTGTAATTACAATTGTAGTAGGTGATAAGTAACTACTATTATGAATTATTTATATAAACTGTCACAGTAACTCTATGAGGTATTATTTTTATCCTCATTTTACAGTTGAAGAAAGTGAATCAGAGAAGTTAAGGAACTGGCTCCAATCACAATTTGCTGGGATTTGAACATAGACAATCTGACTCCAGAACTGTATTACTCTATATAGGAAATATAAAATTTGTATGTAGTTACTTTTATTTTTTTCTTCTATTTATATATATATTTTTTACATCATTGTTCATTTTTGTATAGTTTGCTTTCTCTTCCCAGGTGTAGTCCCCATAAAATTCCCACCACCAAGACACCATAGTTTCTTGGGCTCTTCCCACCCCTGTTTTAATCCCTCTCCCTTCCCTTCCCCTGCTGAATGTTCAGATTTATAGTTGCCTGCTAGTTTGTCTTTTTTTTTCCCACCCTGATCCCTTATTTGGTTCTCTATATTCCTTCTATAAGTGAAACCATCTGATATTTTTCTTTTTCCTTCTGACTTATCTCACTGAGCATAAACCCCTCCAACTCCATCCATGTTACTCCAAATAGTGTGAGTTTATCTTTTTTGATTGCTGAATAGTATTCCATTATGTGTATATACCAAGTCTTCTTAATCCAGTCCTCTGTTTTTAGGCATTTAGGTTGTTTCCATATCTTATCTACTGTAAACAGTGCTGCAATAAACATAGGAGTGCAGGTTTCTGAAAGGTACCACGCAGTAAAGAGCAGCCAGGCCAAGCATCCTCAGGGGAAGGGAAAGTTTATTGCTCCCGGGGGACCCAAGTTGGGGGTCAGTAAAGCCTCCCACGATGTCAGGGGGATGCAGGCCTTTATAGGGCGAGGAGAGGTCAGGTGGGAAGTTGGGCTCCTATGGCGGGAAGAAGTTTGTAGGACTGGAAAAGATTCGTGGGGCAGGTAGAGGTTCTTTGTCTGAGAAGAGACCCTTAGGGGGAGGGGGGAGGCTCATTGTCTGAATCCTCCAGGCAGGTTTCTGCATTCCTGCCCCGAGGTGGGCTTCCTGGTAGGCTTTTGTATTCTGGCCTCATGCATGGACCTTTCAGTTCCTTTCAAATTAATGTTTTTGTGTCCTTTGGGTCAATTCCTAGGAGTAGATGTAGTTACTTTTAAATACTGATGGGATAGATGATCATTGAAACCACTTAATACACACTTAAGGTATGTAATGCAGTAGTGCCCAGTGTCCTTTTACGTTTTCCCACAAGAATAGAGAATGGTGCTTAATCTCTCTCTTCACCATAGCTGTAGGACCTGAGCATGTAGTTATCTATTAATTCATTCTTTGTCTGTTGTAAAACAAGGTCACTTATAAAAGCAGGAAGCACAAAAGTATAAAATAATTGTACAGATGGTATGAAGAAAATATGTCTTCTATTATTTTAAGAGACACCTAAAGTGAGAATTTTGTGAAATCTGAAACTTAAATGTTGATGGAAATCAACTTGACCTCTTGGGCTTTGGTTAGTGAACAGTTGCCTAAAGAAGTGGGAATATGAGTGATTAAAAAATAAGTGGTATATTCCCACTTTGTTGTTACTTATACTTTATAATCCAGTGTGCATATATGAAGTTGAACTAATCACATTTAGAGTGCTCAATCACTTCATATGCTAATGGTAACAGACTGGACAGTGAACACTTAATTTAATATGTTCTTTTCCTTTGCTTTTTGTTTCCTTCCTTTCCATTCCATTCATTCCCATCACTACCTTCTCCACATCACCCCTCATTCTGTACCCCCCTTCTCCCATACTGCTATATCCACCATGCCCTAACTTCCACATAACTTGGTTACTCAACTCTTTCTTGAATTCTGGTTCTTTTTTTTTTTTTTTTTTTTTTTTGCCTAGGGTAACTTGGTCATGGTTTCTGTAACTTGCAACTAAGTGTCTAAACTAATATAGTTAAGAAATAAGACCACACCCCTTTTTAAAGTAGTGAGCTTATGATGACATGGAGGGGCTCTAGGCAGACAAAATTCTTTTTTTATATGTATTTGTTTATTTTTAAAGGTTTGTTTTATTTATGCATACAAGAGCTGGGGTGTAGGCCAGAGGTGTGGAGGGTGAGAGAGTTCACCAGAGACCGAGTGGGGAGCAGAACAGGTGAAAGTACTGAAATTCACTGCTGAGGGGAGCAGCAGGCAAGACAGGAGAGATCTGCTGTGCCAATTGGGTTAGCTCTCTGGCCTCACTGGCAGGGATGGAACTGGTGCTGCAGTGGCTGCAGATAGCTTGATAGTGCTGAGATTTAACTCCTTATGCCACCAGGGAGGCCCTAGACAAAATTCTAAAGATACTTGCAGTCCTTGGAGGGATATAGGAAACCCAGAAACAGGCGCAGATCTGGATCCTGGAACTGGAAGTTTGTCCAGGGATAGCTCTGTTGATTGCCTTTCTCCCTCTGTCTTTCCAGTTCTGCCTCCGGCTGATTTACCTTGATTATCTCCAGTCCATGAGGGCAAAAGAAAGAATTTGATTGATTCTGTGTGAGCAGTATGGAAAATTACATTGTAACCCCTTGGAAGCATTTAATACAATATTTTGAAGCTTGGTCTGTCCCATATAGATCGGAAGGTAGCCCCTGTTTCCCTTATAAAATTCTGGGCTTCTCTTGTATCCTCAGAGCTTATCACAGATATATCTGATACATACTAGGTGCTAAGCAAATATTTGTTATAAATAGACATTGGATATTATATGAAAATTGGAAACTTCTGTTAACTGTGTTGTTCCCATTACAACCATGATAAAACACATCAGGAGAGTATTTGCATGTTCCAAAGCTAGAGGCTGCACTTGATAGAGATGCAAAGGGCTGATGAAGACTCTTCTGTCACTGTTACCAATTATTGCCTCTGTAACCAGTATTAATGACTAGATGAAGTGTGCCCCTATCTACCATCCTTTCTGCTTACCATACCCCGGATTTGAGCAGGTACCACAGAGTGGAGAAGAGAACTGGAATATCACAAGGCTGCTCCCATGCCTGTAGGAGATGGATCAACAGAGATGCAAATGATATTGCACACTTTGAATTGTATTTTTAATAGGTGTGACTTATATTTATATTGTTCATCATTCAAGAAGTACAGTTGAACGTGAAGTAGAAACCCCCCTCCCATGCTAACCCCGTAGCCATCTCATTTTGCTCCCTAGGATCAACCAGTATTATCAGTTTCTTTTCTAAAAGCATTTTGTTTTGCACATTGATAGTTATTTGGAAAATGCATATTACCTGTATAATGACTGTACCTCATTCTCCTCAGTTTATCAGGCACTGCTTCAACATTGCCTATATTCTAAATTGCTCTTTCCCTGGGGTCAGTGATCTTTCTAAGCAAGTATCACCACTTTGGAACGGATGTGATTTTTAAATTAATTTATTAAAAGTCCTCTGAGCTAGTCTGCTTATCTCCATTACTAAGTAAAACCTCCTTTTTGTTTCCCTAAGTAATCTTAATTAGCCCCATAGGACATCCTTCCAGTTCTTCCTTTAGATAAAACATCAAGGCATTCTACAGTCACTCCTGTGTGCCAGGCGCTGTGTTAAACATTTTCCTCCTATTTAAACTTTATAATAATCTGGTGAAGTTGGCACCATTGTGATTCCAGTTTTACAGATAAAAGAACAGCCTTAAGGAAGTTAAGTAACTTAAGGTCACATGGAAATTGGCAGGATGGCATGTGAATTTAGTCTCTCACTCAAGTGCTACAGAGTACTACTCTTTACTGCCTCCTGGCCCCCATGGCATTCAATTGTATGAAAGATTAAATAGACATATCCTGGCTAATGATTAAGGCAGACCTAGCCCAGCCTGGGTTTCTGGCAAGGACTAGGTTGTTCTTTTACCAGATGAAAATGGCAGGAGAATTATAAGTACTGATGTTTCATATAGATAAAGGATGGCATGTAGCAATCCACAAAGATCCTAGAGCTAGAGGAGGGTGATGTCCACCCAGACACATAGGTACCCACAAGACCGTGGGGCCTGTGGGGTGAAAGTGCTTCTCCGGAGAGTACATCTTAGCTTTCTGTTTGTTAAGACCTTATTTGGGGCCTCCCCTGGTGGCGCAGCGGTTGAGCCCCGCTGGGCCTGCAGCCTCTGCAACCCCATTAGATCTTGCCGCTGGCGAGGGTCCCACATGGCGCGCTTTGGTCCTGCCGGTTCTGCTCCCCACTCTGGCTCTGGTGAATCCTCTCACTGTCCCGCGCTTCTGACTGTACCCAGTGCTTGTATAAATAAATAAATAAATAAATCTTTAAAAAAAAAAAAAAGAAGTTTCTCTTTTATTGTCCACAGTTTTATTCCTGAATGTTGTGTTCCAGAAACCCTGAGGTATGCACTAGTAATACTAATTTTTCAAGTCTGGATTGGGATGTGGGGATAAGTGTTGGTGGAGAGGAAGACAGGTGAATTTCTCATGAAAAATCAAGTATGGCCTGTCTCATACATAAAAAGCCTTGAGTTTATTTTTCTCTTTGTGATTAGACTGAAATGTATCCAAATATGTAAGCTGCTAAATTATAGGAGAATCAGCCTATAGAGGGTAACATAAGTAAAAATTCATAGAGAAAACATAACTTGCAAATATTAATAAACACATAAGGGAACTTGTAAGGATTATATTTTTAAAATATGTGTGTGGATAAAATCAACGGTTAATTTCTAAATGTATTTGATAAAAATATTTCAGAAAGATGCTATATTTTGACACATGGAAAAATTTCTTATTCTGGCTTATATACTCTGTATAAAAGTATTTTTCATTACATGGATGAACTGGAATGTGGCAGATAGTTTGATTTACATAGTGTTTTGTTTTGTTGAAGTGGGGCAGAAAATTGGTGTCAAATATGAGCCAAGTTGAGTTTATGATTTCAAGGTCATCTCAGGAAAGAGGAATCCTTAGCCTGCTATTGACTGTATTTGAATCTAGATCTAGAGTCCAATTATGTAAAATCAAAAAGTAACAGAATTAGAGACTTATTTAATATATTACTTTTCTAACAGCAAAATTATTCCTAGGGCTCTTTTCATGCAAACTCCGATATGAAATAGGGAGAATAGGAAAGGTTGATTTGTCTAGACTTAAAAATCCAATTTCATAATCCAGAAGAATAAAATTTTTCATTTAGTATGAAAACAATGCTACTAAATACAAAAACAAAATACATAGTACCCAGTTGACTGAGTTCTGTATTGTTTTATTTATATTCTAATTTATATGTATTTAAAGACTTATGAAGTAAATCTTTTCCTTTTTGCAGAAATTATCTTAACCAGACATATGCTGAAAAGGTAATTGTATAGAAATTACATTTTAGGATACTTCGGTTCTATTTTTTTTTTTTTTTGATACTTCGGTTCTATTTTATCATCAGATAATATCATTTTTGAATAGCTGGCTTTAGAATAAAATTACATTTTAGCCTAGATAATAGGTATGTTTATATAAAGGCTATAAATAAATTGTTTCAAATACTGAAGACTAAAACAAGACTACTCTTTTAGGCACCAAAATATAGAAAGAATTGCAGATTACTAGTGCTTGATACAAAGAGTAAATAATTTATTACTTAAAAAGAGTGTTTGACCATCATTTTGTCTTAAATATGAAGAAACTGGAACAGTTGTGTTTGAAAGACTTGTTTAAATCCTTTATTATTTTGTCTGTCATTCAAAAAATGCCTAAATATTTGCCAATCAGGAGTTTCTATTAGGAACATTATTACTGATAAAATGCTGAGCTCTTTTTCTTTCTCTTTCAGAAAAAATGATTGAACCAAATGAAGCAATGTCAGAGTAAGATGTCTGGTTTTGCGACTGATCTATCCCATACCTTTTAAGCAATTAGAACTAGATAATGTAATCATTTGTCTCCCAATTAAATTTGAAAAGCCAGAAAAGCATGGATTGACACTTTAGCTTTTGCTTGAGTCAAAGCAATTGTTACTTAGATAAAAGAGCATTTAAAATGAAAAATGGATTTTGATGAAAATGTAGAGGTATAGATAATATTCACTTCTCTTTTTTAAATGCTTAAGCAAGTGTTCTGGACTTCACTTATAGTAATTTTCATTGTTCATTCCTATTTTCCTTTAATACCTGCTCATTTCTTTCAAAATACCTCTTTATTTTTTTTTTAATTTTTTAAATAATAAATTTTATTTTTATATTCCCCCATACAATTGCAAACGCCCCATTCTGACCCCAATCCTTCCCCTCCCTCCCCCCACCCCCCAAAAAGTGTCTCTGGTTCATAGTTTTTTGTTGATTTTGATTTTCACTTTCTTATATTCATTTTCCTGGTCCCTTATTTAAGTTTTCTAGATTCCTGCTATGAGTGAGACCATCCGGTACAAAATACCTCTTTAAATGAATGTTACTTTAAAATTATTTACCATGAGATGAATCATTACTACTAAGTAAGGAAAATACCCCAAATAGTTGACAAGATTGGCATTTAAAAAGTCATAGTCCAGTTTCAGGTTAGCTTTTGGCTTTTGCTGTCAATTATATATTAAATACCTTTTACATTGAAGAGAAAATAATGTATAACAGGTCAATGACAAAGACTCTATTTCAGATGAAATATTATAAACAAGCAGAAGAAAAAAAATGCCCCATTAAGTATAGTAATCTGTATGTAAATGTGTGTGTATATGTATCCTGCCACATGTTTGAAATATATTTAAATTTAAAAATCTATGAAAATTTTAACTTTCAATAACAATAATAATGGAAGGTAGTAAGACGTTAATGAAAGTAAATTATAGGGGCCTCGCTGGTGACACAGGAGTTGAAGTCTCAGAGCTATCAAGCTATCTCCAGCCACTGTGGCATGAGTTCCATCCCAGGCCAGGGAGCTAACCCACATGGTGCAGCAGACCTCTCCTGTCTTCTTGCTGCTCCCCTCAGCAGTGTATTTCAGTACATCCACCTGTTTTGCTCCCCACTCTGTCTGGGTGAATCCTCTCACCCCGCCCCCAAACCTCTGGCCTACACCCCAGTTGTTGTGTGCATAAATAAATAAAAATAAATCTTAAAAAAGAAAGTAAATTACAACTGTGCTATGAGCCCCAATGTTGATAGACAAAGATAAACTGCACTGGAACTAGCAAGGGGTAATCCAAATCCTGAGTAATTAGCCTGAGGGATGATTCAGAGGAGTTCTGTGTTCCAGGTGGTATGGCCATTGACTCAAGGAATGATTTAAATACAGCCTGGGGGCCTCCCCTGTGGTGCAGCTGTTGAGCGCTGGGCTGCAAAGCTGCCCGCAGCCTCTGCAGTGCCGGTTCGATTCCCGGCCGCTGGGCAAGGGTCCCACATGGCGCACAGACCTCTCCTGCCGCCTGCTGCTCCCCTCAGCAGTGTATTTCGTCCGTCTGCCTGTTCTGTTCCCTGCTCTGGCTCTGGTGAATTCTCTCACCCTCCTGTGCTTCTGAATGTACCCAGTGCTTGTATAAATAAATAAATAAATCATTTAAAAACAAATAAATAAATAAATAAATACAGCCTGGGCCAAAATAGAAATGCAGTATGATTACTTGTTCTCTTGATCTCATTAATAAATGCATCTGCTTATCAAACTACTTTTTGTAAGGGCATGTTCCTTCAGTTTTCTGACACAGAGGGTTTAAATTTGGTTTGGTTTGGTTGTTGTTTGAGTGGGGGAACTGGAGGGGTAAGCATAGCTAGTAGCCTTCTTGGCTCTGTGACCTGTATTTTACCTAGAGTAAAGGAACATGACCAGTCCTGGGGGAAAAAATGATCAAGCAGGAAAATAAAACCATGGGGAATCTTTGCTTGGGGAATAATGTTTCAGCCTGAAAAGCTGATGAATTATTTTAGTGTTTTTACGTTTCACTCTCCATCACCCACTGGGTCCACAAACAATCTGACAACAAGTGGACTTTGCCAAAAGGTTAGGTTTTCTTTCCCCACTGTTTGTTTGTTTTTTTTTTTAATCTCAGTCTGCAAGAAGTGTATGGAATTTTTAATCAGAGTTTCAAATTTCTGGGTACACAAAACCCACAGTAATCAGAGTTTCAAATTTCTGGGTACACAAAACCCATAGTAGTCATTTTTTTCCCCTCTGTATCCCAAATATGAAAGATTTTGTCTACCCAACAAAACACACCTAATTAACAAACTGTTTTCAGTAGTGAAAGTAAAAATATATCGTTAATGCTGGTTAAGGTTTTATAGATCTCAGACCTTTGATCAAAAAACCTTTGGGTTCTTTTGGTCAAGTTCTTGAGCATACTTAAAGGTGTGAGGAGGAAATGACTGAAGCAAATTCACAACACTCAACTCTTTGAGATTGAAAAAAGTGGTGTCTGTAGTTTATTCTGTAGTCATGTTTTGTCTTTTCTAAAATAAATGATAAGCTTTTTTATTCCCATTTTTACACTTTAAGTAAATATCTCTTTGGACATAGACCAAGATTTACAAGCAGCCTTCATAATTCATCAACGCAAGTCTCTGTAAATGCAGCTAAGATGTTCTCAGAAATGTAAGTTTTAATAAATTTTGTTTTTAATCCCATATTTGACAAATATAAATCATTTTAAAAACAAAGTTTAAAAATATAAATTTCCTGAAAAAGTTATTCAATCTCTTAGGAATTTGGAAGCATTTCATAAATATGAGAAAGACTAGAAAGTTAGAAAGTGAGTTCATATTTTACTGTTAAAAATGATGCTTTTACAATTATACAATTATACAATTCTCATGTATAATTTTATACATTGTTCACTGCTTTCAAATAGTAATGCCCCATTTATTTTCAGGCCATTGAGTATATTGGATTCACATCTCAATGGAGTGAAAACAGAGCTACCATAACTTTGGGGGAAAATAATACATCTCTTCATATCTCTCCATGTACACCAGATATTGATTTTTAAAAACTTGGTAAAAAGACATATTAAAAGATTCTTAAGACCATGAAAAATAGAGTTGGGTTTATTTTTCCACCAGCAAGTGTGCCTGTCTTTGTAAACAGAGATTCTCTGTCTTGATGCATTATTTATTGACATGAGGTTCCAGATAAAAGTGTAAGAATTAGCCCATTTTTATTTCATCTGCTTGATTAAAATATAAGCTACTTTATATTATGACCAAGTGTTAATAAGGAATCTCTCCGTAAATGTAGCATTTAGCAATGGCAATAATTGATTTGAAACTTAAGAGAAAAATACTCAAATATCCCTTATATTATTTTATTCTATCACATCACATTGATGTGCCAGAGACACTTAAGATAACTGATTGCTTATATGTTCTATGTTAAAGAACTCTAAAGGGAGTTTATGAATCATTACATAATGACAAATGCCAGGTAGAAATAGAATTTTATCATCAGCAAAAATTACTTTTGATGCTTTTCCACAAAGAAGATACTGCATTTTAGCTATTTAGTTTATTTTTGGTATATTATATTGTGTTGACATTAAATATATGTATTGTATGAATGCATAAAACCTTAAACAGAATTGTGATCTAGGGAAATATTTTTTTTCACAATCTAATATTTAGGAAGGAAGAACCTTCAAAAAATGTTGAGAATAAAGTCTCTCTAAAGAATATTGAAAATAGAGTATCTTCAAAGAGTATTCAAAGTAAAAATACAGAAGCAAATCTGCAGTCTAAACCATGGTTATCTTCCTTTTTAAAAGAAGGCACAGGTAATAACCTTTGTTTAATTTGAGTAACTGTCACTTCTATTTCATCCTTCCTTCTCCGTGACCTCTGGTTTATGGATAAATCTGTATGTCTGGGGCAAGTCATAGGAATCAGTACTGTATCAAATTTGTCTACCAAATGATTCTGATATGCAGCCAGGTATGGGAGCCATGGGTACACATCATACAAAAAATGATTGGTTATTACATTTTAGGATGAGTTAAAATACCTGCAAAATCATGAACAAGTTTTATTCATTCCACAGCAGTTTATTGAGGATCAGGTACACTTCTAAAAGCTGTGAATCCAATAGTTGACCCTCATGCAACCCACATTTTAGTGGAAAAGAGACAGTTATTAAAAATAAACAATAAAAGGCAAATATAAATAAGCAAAGCTATGATGGGTGGTGATGGGTGCTGCAATGTAATTAAATGGCACCTGAGAGGAATTCCTGTACCCCAAGGATCAGGGAACCTCTGTCAGGATGATCATTGAGAGTTTGGGAATCGAATGAGACCGTTCCTATGACATCACATAAAGACTTAACTCCCTATTGTGACCTTTCCCTGTGACATCAGTGTGATGAGTCAGTGAGTAGGCTGGGGAACTGGAAGATCAGGGTGGTTGTGAGTCAATGGAGACTGTAAAAGAAAGAGAAGCAGGTAGATGCCCTGAATAGCCCAGCTGTCTTACTCTTGGAAGGACTTGGTATCCTTTTTCAGGATAGCTCTTTTTGTTTAGAGTTAATGTTATCAGTTTTGTCTGATTTTGGTCTGCGTTTTCTTAGCATTATCTTCTGAGTTCTCCTCTATTTCTTCATTGCTTTCTCACACAAGTGTATCTACACTACTTAGAGTAACTCATAGCCACTCTTCAGTCAAAGAAGGCATGCACAAGATTTTCTAGGCACTCAAAACCTCACAAGAAAGCGTTGGGTATAATATAAATTCAGTGTGAAACTGTGAAAGACTGTATCAAGCTAAAGGATTTGGCAAACTCACTTAATAGTGTTTCCCAAATAGATAATTTTAGGGGACAGAATAGTAAACTTCTTAAAAAAATTATTTTAATAGTAGATTTTTATGTGTGTTAGAAAAAATAAGATAGGACATGGTCAAGAATATGGACTTAGGGTCAAGAATTAGATCTCTGACTCTGAGATTTAATACTTTATTAGTGGTGTGAAATTGAGTAGTACCTTTAGTTTCACCTATAAATTGGAATAAAAATAGTATATACCTCATTGAGGCATTGCATTAAATAAGTTAATATATGTAGTCTTCAGAGCAATGGCATTTAATTTGTTAGGACTATTGTTACTTTTATTACTATATCCATCAGTTTCATGGGTGATAATATTTAGAATCTGACAAAATTTGTGAAGTTGTACTCCCAAAATTACATAGTTATGTAAACAATTGGCAATAAAATTTAAGAAAGAAAATCTGAGAAAGAAAAAAAGTCTGGGTGACACTCAGATATGGCAAAATGGACGAAAGTAGTATAAGAATTATTGAAGTTCAGAAAATAGGCCCAATAAATTATGCTATGGAGATATTACCTCTTAAATATTTCTCTGATCTATCCCTTCCTCTCCATCCTTATTTTGCCAATGTCTTGCCATTTATCATCTCTCTCTCATACCTGGACTTTTTAAACATAACTCCAGCTTTCCTCTATTTTTTTGGTCCCACCCTCAAGTTCACTTTTCAGCATGCTATAAAAGTGTTTCTTCATAACTACCAAATTGGGGCCTCCCTAGTGGCCTAGGGTAAGTCTCAGCACTATCACCGCTAATGCCTGAGTTCAAGCCCTGGTCAGGGGAACTAACCCATATATGGTACAGCAGACCTCTTCTGTCTCATGGCTGTTCCCCTTAGCAGTGTGTTTCAGTAAATCCACCTGGTCTGCTGCTACTATGTCTCTGGTGAATACTCTCACCCACCTGCACTTCTGGTCTGCACCCCAGTTCTTGTACACACACACACACACACACACACACACACACACACACACACACCATCACTCACTCAAAGATTTAACAAAAAAAAAAAAAAAGAGATTGATCATAATTGTTTCCTTACTTTAAATCTTTCATTAGTCCTTTCATTCTTAGGGTGAATTCCTGACTCCAAGATTTCTGTCCCACAAAACTCTCAGTCATCCAGGTAGCCTCTACCTACTTCTCTAGCCACATCTGTCACCATTTTAGCCTCAACCTTCCCCAACTCTTAAGCACCATCAAAGTGTTTTGTAACTCTCACATATTTCTCTTTCTGCATTGGCTCATGCTGTCCCTTCTCACTTACACTAGACTATACCTGACTACTCCCCAGACCTTGGATGGAACTCTCATTTGTTAATCCATTTATCTAGTACACATCTTTATCACCGTACTTCCATACTGTTTTGTAATAATTCATTGTGTTTCTGACTCCCCACCGAGTATAAACAAATACCATGAGGTATTTGTGTTCCTGTGCTCAGTGTAGCGCTGAACAGTGATGGGTGGTTAGTAGTTCTTGCATTTTCTTTTTCAATTATCTAGGGTTGGTCATAGATATTGTGACTTGAATTAGGAAAAATCATTAAAAATTTTAAACAACCTTAGTTATATCTAGAATACTACTTATTTATCTTCCTCATTGCTTGCATGTGACTGTGTGTGTGTGTGAGTGTTGAGACAAAGAGAGAAATTTATTCTCAAGTATCCAAGGATTGATATAACTTGCCTAAGAAAATATACTCCACCTCTTACTCTCCAAACTCTTTATTTAGTATTGACCTGGTATGAACAATTTAAGAAATATACTTTTGGAAATAGACTGACATTAATTTCTTTTTTCTTTATTTTATTAATTTTTTTAAGAATCCATTTGTCGGGCCTCCCCTGGTGGCGCAGTGGTTGAGCGCTGGGCTGCGAAGCCACCCGCAGCCTCTGAGCGCCAGTTCGATCCCCAGCCGCCGGGTGAGGGTCCCACATGGCGTGCAGACCTCTCCTGCCGCCCGCTGCTCCCCTCAGCAGTGTACTTCATTAGTCTGCCTGTTCTGCTCCCTGCTTTGGCTCTGGTGAATTCTCTCACCCTCCTGCACTTCTGACTGTACCCAGTGCTTGTATAAATAAATAAATAAATCTTTAAAAAAAAAAGAGAGAGAGAGAGAGATTGACCCTTCTCTTATTAAAAAAAAAGAATCCATTTGTTTTTTTGGTTTTTTTTAAGATTTATTTATTTATTTATACAAGCATTGGGTACAGTCAGAAGCACGGGAGGGTGAGAGAATTCACCAGAGCCAGAGCGGGGAGCAGAGCAGGCAGAAGAACTGAAGTACACAGCGGGCGGCAGGAGAGGTCTGCGCTCCATGTGGGACCCTCCTCTGGTGGCCGAGGAGCAGCCGGGGATCAAACTGGCACTGCAGAAGTTGCAGGCAGCTTCGCAGCCCAGCGCTCAACTGCTGCGCCACCGGGGAGGCCCCAATTTCTTTTTTCTTTAAATTACTATATTCTGTATGATCAAAACTGTTTTTCATTCATAAAAATCTCAAACACTAAATAACATGAACAGCTCAAAGTTACATTGGTTTGTTGGTGTTTTTTTCTACTTTCACTTGGCAATTTAATTACCCTTGTTGGAAATGGAAATCAGGTAAGTTTTTACAATACTCTGCAGTCATGAGCAAAGCAGCTCCAGAACGAGTATACTTCATTACAGTTTAGGAGTAACCATTTAAAATGTTTTGAACCTTTCAGTGTTTATTGATTAAATTATGTATATTCTATTTAAGGTAAAGTGGACAAAGATGCAGTCATTGTAGAGCAAGAGAAAAAGAATGAGTACTGCCTTCAAGATATTGATGACAAGTTGTCTGAATCAACAGATGATGATGGTGAAGATGATAGCAATGAGGAAGATAATGATGACAGTAGTCCTACTAAGAATACTCATGCCCCACTAGAGCTAATGGCAGAAGTAAGTTTTAATTGTGTAATATAATTTTAGAAATTAGAAAATATTGACATAGCTACATAGTATATAGCCTTAAAGATTAAGAAAAATAGTAAAAAGCTCCTTGTCCATATACAAGTGCTTATGTGGCTGCCTGCCTCTCACTACTTTTATCAGGTTAGCAGCAAAAAGAAGATTCCATATTTTGATAAGGCAGATGCAGGAAAAAGGGATGTTTTTGTATAAAACTCTTCAACAACTGCTTTAAGGAATGATTTTTCCATACTGGCACCCTGAAAGTTACTAGGGATATTTAGAGATAAATATGAATGACATGACCTAGCCCTTGAGAAGTAGCAGGCACATATTATTTATATATAATGCAACTTAAAATGAAATATATTCTAGTAAAAGTGTTTATGAGCAATTCTCCTCACTGTAGTATCAGTCTATCTTTAATTAATATTATGCAGCTTTATATATATTGTGGGAACTCATAGCAGTTTTTACACTTTACATTCCTGGACATTTTCATCATTTCTCCCTTCTCATCTTCTGTATTGATATAGTCATACATTTTACTTCTACATATTTTATAGGCCCTGCAATACATTGTTACTACTTTTGTTTTAAATGGTTACTTATTTTTTAAAGAATTTAATTGGAAAACTATATTTTCTTGAAGATATACCTGGTGTTCTTAAGAGCTCTTTGTCCATACAGATGTCCCTCTGCTATTGTTCACCTAATGAAGTTCTGTTGGCAGTGAAGTCTCTCAGCTTTAATTTATCTGAAAAAGTCTTTGTTTCACCTTAACTTTTAAAGTTCAGTACTTTGAAGGGTTGCTCTGTTAACCTAATAGTTAGCAAAGTGTCAGACAAGATGTCTGCTGTTATCTTTATTCCTCTATATATAAAGTATCATACTTTTTATCTCTCTGGGAAGTTTTTTCCATCCGTATTATTTTTGGCAATATGCTTATGATGTGCCTTGATGTGGTTTTCTTCATGTTTCTTCTGTTCATTAAGATTCTTGGATCTATGAGTTTATAGTTTTCATCAGGTTTGGAAAATGTTCAGTTATTAATTGTTCAAATATTATTTTCTGACCTCTTCCCTCGCTCTTCTTCATCTGGGCTCAATGAAGTACACATTTGTTAGACCACCCAATATTGTCCCGAAGGTCAGTGATGTTCCCTTTTTTCCTGTTTTCTCTATACACCTCATTTTAAAAAAAATCAAACAAATAGTAACAAAATCCACTACTACACATTGGATCCCACCCACTCTTGTTGTCACTACCTACCCTTTTTCTGGTGACCTCAGTTGAGGTGACTCAGTATTTGCCTTCTGACTTATTCCATTTAGCCTAATTCCCTTGAGATACCTCTATTTTTTTGCAACTGTCTTTCATGTCTTTCATAGCTAAGTTTTCATGTCTTTCATAGCTAAGTAGTATTCCACTGTTTATTTTACATACCACATCTTCTTTATCCAGTTGTTTATCATCATTTCAGAAATTTCAATTGCTATCTTCAAGTGCCTGATTCTTTCTTTGCAGTTATGATATGCTGTTATTCCCATCTTCTCTTTATAGTTTTTCATTTCAGATATTCTATTTATAATCTCTAGAATTTTTATTTAATTATCTTATGCCTATATTTTTCTCCTTATATTAATATTTTCTTTTACTTTTTGAAACATGATGTATATTTATAGTAAGTATTTTAGCATACTTGCTCAGTATGCTATCATTTTTTGTCAATTTTAGAACAGTTCCAATTGATTTAAGTTTTCTCCCAGCCCTATTTTCCTGCTTATTCTCCTGCCTGGTATTTTTTTTTACTGACTCCCAGAAATCATAAATTTTACCTTCTTGGCTACAAACTTTTGTTATTTTCCTTTAAACATTGTTTAACTTTGATCTAGGACACACAGTTAAATTACTTGGAGGCAGATTTCTGTTTTGGGCTTTGCTTTTAAGTCTTGTCAGAGAAGATGTAGGGCTGCCTTTGGAGTGTAGGCATGTTGCCAAGGCACGACCCTGTGAGGACTCTTCTCAGTGCCCTTTGTATTAGGAGGACCTACTCTTGTTGGAGGGTACATCAGCTCTTCTCAGCCCTGGGTGAGGTCCATGATTGTTCCACCTCATTCTAATGATTCTTCTGCCTCAGTTTCTTCATACTCATTTGCAGATCAGTGCCAGCTAATGACTCAGACACTTCTGCAGATTGTTGGAGCTCTCTCTTTGTGAAACCCATGCCTAAATTAAAAATTTGAGCCACATTGGCCTCTCTGAACTCCAAACTATTTCAACTCTAGATCATCAGTGGACTAACACCTGAAAACAGCCCACAAGCAGTAAGCAGAGGTGATCATAGGACCTACTTGCTTCTCTTCTCTCAGAGATCACTGTTGAAAGCTGATGTTTCATATATTTGTCCAGTTTTTTGGTTAAGGTAGGACAGTAAATCTGGTCTCTTTTACTCCATCGTGACTAAAGGCCTTGATTAGATTTCTAGCACAAAGAAAATGCTAATGTGCTTGCCTCCTTTGATTTAACCCAAATTTAACCCAAATGCTAGCTGTGCAATCATATCAGGAAATCAGACACATTTTCCTTTTAGAATAAAGCATATATAGGGAATTTTAAAACTTCCATATAGTATAAGTTTCTTTTAACAAGGGAGAAAAAATATTGATTCTTAGTTTTAGATCTCACTTAAACTTCCTTTGGACTAAATGGCTAAATCATTCATAAATTATGGAGCATTCAAAAACCTTACCTGCTTTAACTAACCTGTCTGAAGTTGCTCATTTTATTTTTCTTCCTTTTTTGATACGTAATTATAAAATCCATTCATTCATTTTTGTATAAAAATTTAGACCATATGAAATTGCTTATTTTCATATTATGCACTATACCTGTGCATATGATCTTTTGTTTTCAGACTACACCTATTTTTCATTTTTTCAGCTTTTTATTTTGAAAAATTTCAAACTTTTAGAAAAATTGAAAGACTGTAACAATGAACCTATGTATACACTTCATCTGGATTCACAATCTGTTAACTTTGTTCTAGATTGCTTTTCTCTCTTTTGATAGTTAAGGCATAACTGTACTCTTAATGTTCCTGGAACCCAGCCTTCTCAGTGGCGGGAGCAGCAGGAGCAGTGATGTTTTCATCCTGCTGCTACACCACAAGTCAGTTGTGGCAGTTGCTCCTCAGAGACCTTTTATGTAACAGTGTACTTCTTGGATCATGGAATGGACCAGTCAGGGGCAAGTTATGAGCTGATTGGTGCTAATTTTGATGCTAATGATCCAATCAGACTTTTGTTACTAGGACCCCACCTCTCACCACAAGTCAGTTGTGGCAGTTGCTCCTCAGAGCCCTTTTATGTAAAGCGCACTTCTTGGACTGTGGAATGGACCAATCAGGTGCTATGGGTTGGTTGGTAAATGGTCCAGGCAGCCACAGGATTGAAAAATGGTCCAATCAGACTTTGGGTGGGGCATCCTGAAAGAAGATATAAGCCAGGGTTGGAGGGAGCTGAGGGGAGATGAAGAGACGAGAGGCCACGATGCCAGCCCCTGAGGAAAGGAAGATGGTTCCAGCCTCCAAAGAAAGAAGAAAAAGAAGCATCTAGCAGACCGCTGAGGAGGGAAGATAAGCCAAAGGAGTCTGTTACAGACTGGGCCTCAGTCCTGTCTCTGACATTGCCTGAAAGGAGCACCAAAGGCCCTGGACCTGATATCTCAAAGAGCTATTTGTTGGTGGTGGAACCCAACAACTCACAAAGAGCTGTTAAGACTGGGTGTCTCTGACACTGCCTCTGCGGCACCAGTAGTGGCCATCACCACTGGCTAGTGCTGTCCAGCACTCCTGGTGACCAGTAGCGACCATCACTGATGCTACCTGGGTGATAGAGCCACCACTTGTGGATACAGGCAGCTCTTTGTTTCCCCGTTTGTAAAATAAATTCCATGGTTGTTGTCCCTGGAGCCTAAGGTCTCTTGCAATTGTGCGTGCGGGTGAGAACCCACAGACAGTGACCTGTCCTCTTATCGGGCACTGTCCTTTGTTAGGCTATAGCTCTTGGTTTTGGTTTTTGGCCTTTTGGGGATTTTTGGTGGCCTTCTGGTCTAGAGCCTAGGCAGGTAAGTGGTCGTTCCATCCACCCGACATCCTGCCCTGTAGCTTCTTGTAGCCCTTCCCACCCCTGTTTCATTAATACATATATTTGACAGAAACATTTGAAAGTAAGTTGCAGCATCAAAAAACTTAACCTCTAAATACATGGGTCTCCTAAGAAGAACTTTATGAAAATTTAAATATATTATCCAAATTCAAATTTCCCAATTTATCTTTAAAATGACTGTTATAGCTGGATTTTTTTTCCTGTCAGGATATCATCAAAATTCATGTCTTGAGTTTAGTTGGTAAGCATCTCTCTGTGTTGAATGTCACAAATAATATAAGAACATTTTATGAACCTGTATTCAGCTTAACTTCGAAGACTTAAATAATTCTCATGAATGTCTTTAGCCAAATGTCCATTGCATGAATTTTTTAACTTCATTGCCTTTTGAACTTTAAAAGGAAATTTATTTTATATTAACAACAACAACAAAAATAGGTCAATGCAGAGGAGACTTGAAATCGATTCCTTGTTCCTTTTCGTTTTTGAGAGTAGTAGTATTAATATAATGTTTCACTAAATAGTCTGGCTATAAGATGACATTAGGAAATTCTTGTTAAATTTACTAGGTATAATAGTGATAATGTAATTAGTTCAAAGTGAAATGAGATGGTATGTGTAAACTGCTTGGAAATTATCTAGGCAGAAGGTAGAGAAAGAGTCTGTGATGATAATGATAAAACCATATTAGCAAAATGTTAACTTGAAGGTAAGAATTGGGAACATGTGTTTTCTATTTCTGGCTATAGTAAATTTTCCATAAATATTTTTAATATGTAAGCATATAGGTAATATTATATAGGTCACATCCTCTGACCATGATGAATTAAACTAGGTATTAATAGCAAAGATAATTACAACAGTAATTAGTACTATTTAAAACTATTAAATATTCTTTAAATGACATTTGAGTTAAAAATAAAATTAAAGCAATTCTCATCCAACACTAGCATCTGTTTTAACAAACCTGTCTTATTTTTTGTGGGACCCTCGCAGTTGGCTGGGGATCCAACTGGCACTGCAAAGGCTGTGGGCAGTCTCCCAACCCAGCGCTCAACTGCTGTGCCACTAGGGGAGGCCCCAAACCTGTCTCTTTTAAATACAAGTCTTTTTACCTGCTTATGTCTGTGCAAGTGTCTTCCCCATTCCTTTTCCTAATAAACCTGTCCTTTATAAAATGTAAAAAATAAATAAAAATAAAAACCAAGTTTAAAAACTATATAGAAAATGGTGATAACCAAACTGTAAACATTAAAACTTTGAAAAGACATGTTTTTTAAATTTTTTTGAGTTTAATTTTATTTTTTTAAATTTTATATTCCCCATACAATTGCAACCCCGATTTTGACCCCAATCCCTCCTTCCCCTCCCACCACAAAGAGTCTCTGGTTCATAGTTGTTTGTTGATTTTGATTTTTTTCTTTCTTATAGTTATTCTTTTTCCCGGTCCATATTTAGGTTTTCTAGATTCCTGTTATGAGTGAGACCATCTGGTATTTTTCTTTTTCTTTCTGGCTTATTTCGCTGAGCATGATCCCTTCCAGCTCCATCCATGTTGCTGCAAATTGCATGTTTATCTTTTTTGAATGCTGAGTAATAGTCCATTGTATATATGTACTACATCTTCTTCATCCAGTCATCTATTTTTGAGCATTTGGGTTGTTTCCAAAGCTTAGCTATTGTAAATTGTGCTGCTATAAACACAGGGGTGCAGGTGCTCTTTGGAATTAATGTTTCTGTGTCCTTTGGGTAAATACCTAGGAGTGGAATTGCTAGATCATATGGAAGCTCTATCTTTAGTAGGTTGAGGAATCTCCACACAGCTTTCCATAGTGCTTGGACCAGTTTGCACTCCCACCAGCAGTGTAGGAGAGTTCCTTTCTCTCCACATCGTCGCCAACATTTGTTGTTGCTAGTTTTTTTAATATGTGCCATTCACACTGGTGTAAGATGGTATCTCATTGTAGTTTTGATTTGCATTTCCCTCACTGCAAGTGATGTTGAACATGTTTTCATATGCCTGGTGGCCATTTGCATTTCCTCTTCGGAGAAGTTTCTTTTTAGCTCTTCTGCCCATTTTTTGACTGGATTATTTTCTTTGTTTTTGTTGAGTCTCATCTGTTCTTTGTAGATTTTTGTGATCAGTCCTTTATCATTAGTGTTGGGTGCAAAAATTTTCTCCCAGTCGTTGGGGTTTCTTTTTGTTTTGGTTATTGTCTCTTTTGCTGTGCAGAAGCTCTTTAATTTGATGTAGTCCCAGCTGTTGATCTTTGCCTTCACTATCACTGCTTTGGGTGATGCGTCTGTAAAGATGTCTTTGAGGTGCATGTCATGTAGTGTTTCGCCTATATTTGAAAAGACTTTTTTAAAATTTAAAATGCTTGATGGTGATGATAATGATGATGGTGATTTAAGGAAGAGAGACAATCAGTGCCACAAACTAACAAAACAACAAAATAAGCATAAGGAAAAAAAGAAAATGAATTAGATAACCAGAATTTAGTAATTCAAAGTGAAAATAATTTAACATATCAATTAAAGAGCTAGATAGTTGAAAAATAGGATAATATAAGCCACCAAAGATCACAATTTAAGTTGGAAAAAAACTACAAATGGGAATGAAAGTAAACTTGTAATAACTTTAAACAAGAATGAAATTGAATTTTTTAAAAAGATTTATTTATTTATGCATACAAGAACTGGGGTATAGGCCAGAGGTGTGGAGGGTGAGAGGATTCACCAAAGACAGAGGACAAAATGGAACAGACAGATTGACTGAAATACACTGCTGAGGGGAGCAGCGGGCAAGTCAGGAGAGGTCTGCTGCGCCATGTGGGTCACCTCACTGGCCGGGGATCAAACTCGTGCTGCAGTGGCTGTGGATAGCTTCATCGTGCTACATCTTAACCCCTAGCACCACCAGGGAGGCCCCAAGAATGAAATTTTAAAATAAACTTTTATGAACTGAACATAGCATTTATTATTATGGGAATAAATGTGATGTGATGTAATGTAATCATTTATAGAAAAGTTGAAGAGTTCCATTTACATTATAAAAATATAATCTAATACCCATGAGTAAACTGATAAAACTAGTAATTATAAAATTTCTTAAAGTAGCACCTAAGCATTTGTCAAATATCTAGAAATGTGTGAGAAGTGTCTCATATTACTTGGTGCCTGTTTCTCGCAAAGTAAACCTCATGTGCTTGGCTCAGAGCAAGCATCCAAGCGTGGGTTATTTTTTTTAATGAAACAGTCTTAAATAGCTAATAATAAAGATAGTTTAGTGAATTGTAACCTAACCATGTAAAAACCATATGCAAATATTTAATTCCTTGGGGAGAAGAGTAATATGTATTTTTTAAGTTATTGAATAATCTTAGTTTTAAAAAATGTGTTCCTTTGTAGGAAAAAAAAGTGACATAGGTGAAAGATATAATGACATATAGACATTAAAAATAAGCATCTTTGGACAGTAGAAATAAAAATACTTTTAAATTAGGGACAGAAAGTGTTTAGTTATTAATTTTCTTACTTGTAAAAATATGTATTACTTTTTAACAAAAATAAAAATTTTAAAATAAAGTAAAATTTTATGACATAGGGACCGTGTTGGAAAATGTTTAATATGAATAATTATAAACCTGTATTTTTTACTAAATATTACCATGTAATTATGGACTAAGCTCACAAATAATAGTATCTGAGCCAAAAAGATATTAAAGGGATTGACCTCTGCTGTTGAATCAACCGGCAAGTATTCTCAAATTGTTCAAATAGTACATAGATGTGTGGCTGCAAAAAAGTGGACAGTCATACTTATTCTATGAGAATTTCTGTAATATCCTTGATTAATTGACTGACTACAGATTCTCTCCTGGAAGAAAATGTATGTTAAAAGCAAAATAGTCATTATTGGAATATATTCCAGGAAATTCATAATTGATATTTAATTTCTATTTGATATGACTTATCTGAAGAATTTCTTCTTGTTTCCCAGTTCCTGAGAGCAGAAATGGGCCAAGACTACCATCTAGCAAAAAAATTATGTCAAATGAGTAAGTAGAAAATACTTTTCCATTTTCTAATCTATAAAATGTAAGGTGACTTGTTTGAGCATTATATTATATATACATCTAGTGAATTTCCTGATAGTGTCTGAGTGATTCTCATAGTAAATCAGTTAATTGTCATAATTTAGATTTCTAGAATGCTTTTTTTTTTAAAATAGAGGCATGTTTTTATTTATTTATTTGTTTGTTTGTTTTTGTTTATACATGCACTGGGTACAGTCAGAAGCGCGGGAGGGTGAGAGAATTCACCAGAGCCAGAGCGGGGAACAGAGCAGGCAGAAGGACCGAAGTACACTGCTGAGGGTAGCAGCGGGCGGCAGGAGGGGTCTGCGCACCATGTGGGACCCTCCTCTGGTGGCCGGGGAGCAGCCGGGGATCGAACCTGCGCCGCAGAGGCCGCGGGCAGCTTCGCAACCCAGCGCTCAACCGCTGCGCCACCGGGGAGGCCCTCTAGAATGCTTTTGAATGTGGTAAATTAATTATCCCCTAACATAGAACTGTTGCCACCACTAGAAAATAAGTCATAATCTTTACCTTCATGATAATGGGTTAATAACTTTATGCCTTTAGTTTCAAAGAAGTTTTAGACAGTGCAGCAAAGCTTACTTAACATGCAATTATCTACAAATTCTTAATGCCTACATGTTCTAGGTACTGTTCTAGGCACTGGAAATTCAACAGTCAACAAGACAAATAACTGCACATTTATATCTAGTGTCATAAAGATAATAAACATATATATGTAGAGTGTCATGAGTGACAAGTGCTATGGAGAGAAATTAAGTGGAGAAGAAAGAATAGAAAGTGCTGGGAGAAGGCATAGCAGTTTTGAGTAGGATGGTCTCACTGAAAGACTTGAACAAAAAATTGAAGTTGAGTGAACTAGTCATGTAGATATATAGAGGAAGTGAGTTCCAGGCAAGACTAATAGTAACTGTGCTGAAGTGCCAGGGTACCTTACAAGGAACAGCAAGGGGGACAGTGTAACTGGAACAGAACAAGCAAGGGCAGAGGTTGTGGGCAGGTCATTGTGCAGCTTGCATAGCAGCCTCTCACAGTTTAAGAGCTTTCACTTTTGCTCAGAGGTGGGAAACTACTGGAGACTTTTAACTTGAGGGATGATATGATTAACTTTTCCTTTTGTCATTGGTCTTCAGTGGTTGAAGTTGATGTGCAAAAAGTTGCAGTGGGTCATTTTTGTTTAAGAGGTTTGCTCAATTTCTTAGATTTCAAAGTTGATGCTTTCATCAACTTTGAAAATATCTTGGCTGTTACCTTTTCATATATAACTCTGCCCTATTTCCTCTCTCTGTTCCATCCCTGGGCCTCCAGCTGTGCATAAATTAGACTTTTTTCCATAGTGGATATTCTATTTCATAGTCGATATTCTATTGACCTGTTTTTCAGTTAACTTACTCTCTCTTCTGCTATATCTACTTTACTGTTAAAACTATCTGGTGAGTTTTTAATTTCAAAGATTTATTTTCCAATTTTAGAAAGTCCATTTAATAATTTTGAATATACAAGCTCTCTGTTAACATCCACAATCTTCTCAATTATTTTGCCCATGTTTTCTTCTAATACATTAGTCATAGTTGTTTTTTCAATTGAGTTAACTTTGGTTTACAACACTGCATGTGATTCAAAGGCATAAAATACATGTCACCATACCACACCCACCATCAGACACCCATAGCCCTACACCAGAGTCCATTAGACCCCTCCCCACTATTTTTCCCCTCCCAATCTTGTAAGAAAAAAATAGCAATTCAACACTTAAACCTTTTAATAATAGAGTTCAAAGTATTAACTAGTGTTAGACTCAATCTAAAAATTGTTGAAGTGAAAATGTAGTACAGGAATTGTGAGGTCTGTTCTCACGTGACTCACACACAGAGTCCCTACTGTAGATAGAATAATTATTAAGTCATTGGCTATTTTTTAAAATACTACCTACTTTTTATATCCAGGTTTAATACTTGGTCTTGTTTAATCCTTTCAAGGACTTTTCACCTTTTGAGATATCAAATAAAATAATTTGATGAAAGCTATTTTTGTTGGCCTGCAAACAGAGACTATCTAATCAGAAGGAATCCTTAGAGAGAGTTATGTCCAATCCTCTATTTTTATAAATAACAAAACTGAAGCAGAGAAAGGTTAAGCAGCATACTCAGTATCACTTAGAACTAGTAAAACTGGACCTTGTCTCCTCCTCCCTCACACTTTCCTTCTCTGTGGTGGCTAGTGTAGAAGTGAGTGCTCCTGTAACTCTAGTCCCAATTCTGAGTTTCTAGTGGAACCCAATTGTGGAAAAATTTACATATTCTATTTCCATATTCATCAATCATTTTAGAAAGCTTCTGGCTGAAGCTTATAAAATATGTGCTTTGATATCATCACATATGCCAGTCAGCTTTGTCGCTTGGCCTTGCATTTGTGCCACATAAACAGCCAGTGCTCAATAAAATGCTTATTGATGTAACAGAAACCAGCGAACACACATTTTAGGTCAAGGGGGGAAAAAAAGTTTAGCAATCTATCATTAATTAATGGGGTTACGTTCCCTTATTTTTTTTAAAGATTATTTATGTACACAAGAACGGGTATACAGGCCAGAGGTGTGTGTGGGGTTGGTGAGAGGATTCACCAGAGACAGAGTGGGGAACAGAACAGACGGATTTACTGAAATACGCTGCTGGGGAGCAGTGGGCGAGACAGGAGAGGTCCACTGCACCATGTGGGTAGCTCCCTGGCCGGGGATTGAACTCATGCTGCAGAGGCTGCAGATAGCTTCATAGTGCTGTGCTTAACAAATTGTGCCACCATGGAGGCCCCGTTATGTTCCTTTGAAACTCATTCACTACCTTCCCTTCTTCCCTTCCTCCTTCCTACCTTCATTCCTTCCAACAAATATTTATTGAGCACCACCTTTATACCCAACAATGTGCTGGGAACTGGAGGGAAAACAGAAATGAGAGCCCACATGCTCTAAACCCTCTTGAGGTTGACATTAGATATGGTTAGTTTGATTTTCACCCCTAGTGGTTCATTCACTATCACTCTTCACTCTTTTCTGTCGGTGTCAAACACTGGGACCTGTATAGTCTAAAAGATTAGACTGTGGGAAAAGGAGATATGGAGAACCCTCAGTCAGGCACTGTGATCCAAGGAGCCAGTTGGGAAAGAATGGTACTCTGAAGAAGAAGATCGGGCTGATAGGAAACACAGACAGAGAGACCCAGAAATGGGGGTATGGGGTGGGGGCCATGTAAAGTATGATTGGCTATCCCTGAGGCAGATTCCCAGTCAAGGATGTAGAATGTGGGAGGCCAAAGTTTAGCAATGCCAAGCAAGTTCATGGAAAAACAGGTAGATACAGACACTGTTTTAGGAAGAAGGGAGCTCTAGTTCTTTGATACAAATAGGAACACTTGGCTGAGTGCAACCCAAAGTCTCTATAGTCAGAACAACAAACGATTTTTTTGTAAATCTAATATGGACCTAAAATAGTAATATAAATTCTTACAGTATAGATACCCTTTTAGCTCTTTCTTCTTTTAGCTATTCTATGGAATAGATAAAATATATGCATGTAAGCATAGTTTATGTATATATTTATCTATTTGTATACTGGGCACCTACTATAGGAACATTCTTGAATACATTCTTGAATTCTTTAATTTTTTAGAAAGATTTATTTTATTTATGTATATAAGAGCTGGGGTGTAGGCCAGAGGTGGGGGTGGGGTAAGAGGATTCACCAGAGACAGAGTGGGGAGCAGAATAGGCAGATTGGCTGAAATACACTGTTGAGGGGAGCAGCGGGCCAGACAGGAGAGGTCTGCTGCGCCATGTAGGTCAGGCCCTGGCCTGATCAAACTTGTGCTGCAGTGACTGTGGACTGGCTCATAGTGCTGAAACGTAATCCCTTGCACCACCAGGGAGGCCCTGAGGCACATATTATTAACCCTACTTTACAAATGAGAAAATGAGAGTTAACAAGGAGAACTAATTTATACACACAGCTACGAGTAGTAAAATCAGGATTAGATCCCAGGTCTGGCTTGAAAGTGTATGATTTCCTACTATATTTGCTTTTTCTCATTTAATTAATAAGCCTATATTTCTGGTCAAGTAGTCAGAGACTGGGAAAGGAGATACTTTCATGAATTAATTAGGTTTCCAGTGGCTCCTGTGGTTCACTATTTATTTTCTTTATTTGTATCTAGGGCAATTAATTTATAGGAAATAATACATCTTTGACCCTTCAGGAACGTTTTACAAATTCACTTTCTTGAATGAAGCCTCTGGTTCCGGGTGTGTTTTCTTAAAGTCCAATTATGGTATAGTCATTTATATTCTCATTTGGCTGAAGGGCTTCTCACATTGCACCCCAGGTGCCCATGGGATCTTTATCCTTTGTCCTGTCTTTTAAACTATTTGCATTGGGTTTTGCCAAGAAATTTTATCTATTGACAAAGGCTTGAATTTTATCTGTCTTCCACACAGTTTTTATGTAGTCCTAATATTTCCTTGACTATCTTCCTGTTGTCTCATGCAGAACTGTAGCTGCTCCATGCCATTTCCTGCTAGGCATTGGAGGCAGCCTGTAAAAGTGGTTTTTTATAGAGGCATGTTTTATTTATTTATTTGTTTGTTTGGTTGGTTGGTTTTTTTGGTTTATACATGCACTGGGTACAGTCAGAAGCGCGGGAGGGTGAGAGAATCCACCAGAGCCAGAGCAGGGAGCAGAGCAGGCAGAAGGATCAAAGCACACTGCTGAGGGGAGCAGCGGGCGGCAGGAGAGGTCTGCGCGCCATGTGGGACCCTCCTCCCATGTGGGACCCTCCTCTGGTGGCCGGGGAGCAGCCAGGGATCAAACCAGCGCTGCAGAGGCTGCGGACAGCTTCGCAACCCAGCGCTCAACCGCTGCGCCACAGGGGAGGCCCTAAAAGTGGTTTTTTAATGGTGCTGAAATACAAGAATCCCAAGTACTTTTCTTAGTTCATCTCATGATTGATTGTGCGATTTTGTGCCAATCAATCTTCCTATTTCACCTGTAAGAAGGAAAACTGTAGCTCACTCTTCTTGGGGTATATAGGGGGCAGGACTGGACACAGTGCAGGTTTTCTGATCCCATGCAGACCGGGTAAAGGAGGAGTCAGAGTCCTCAGTGGTTTTGCAGGTTTTTATTGGGGTTCAGCGGGTATGTGGCAGGCAGGGGTGCTGGGGGGCTGGGAGGCTGGCAGTCCTCCCAGCCCCCAGCAAATCTTCACTCTATCTGGGCTCTCTGGTGTTCTCTGCTTTTGCTTCGGGCTTCTTCTCTTTCGGCTTCTGCTTCGGCTTCTACTGCTGCTGCGGACGTCCCCGTGACGCCGCCCTTAAAAAAAAAAAGCACAGTCTTAGCTCAGCTGAATCCCATCTACCCATGCCCAAACCCTATTCCAGGTGCCCGCCATCAGGCATGCATTCAGGACAAGGATCCATCATCTATCCTGATGGCGGAAGGCCAGAAAAGCCTGATATTTTCTTTACCCTACAGGGTACCACACTTCTGCTCTCAGCCAATGAAGATTATATATACACACACAAGCATTTAGTCCTGAGCCATCTTCTTCATCAGTTATAATACTTTTAAATGTTAAAGAATAATAGCCTTAAAACCAAAAAGGTTATCATTATAGGCCTAACACAAATACAGATATGTCTTCAGAAGAGATAGTCCATGTAAAGTTTTCTGTTTATTTTTAAGTAAAATAAATCACTCTATCCTATTTGCCTAGACAGAAAATGATGAGTGCTTCCTGCTTGGTTGTTTCTATTCATGTATCCCATTCTTTAAAATCTTGAGGGCTCCAGCTTTGTGCCAGGCACTCTCCTAGAGATGCAACAGTGACGGGACAACAGTGTGTCTACCGTAGACTAGCCCCCGTCTGAAGGTCTTAGAGCCATATGGACTCAAGACCTGCCCCCTGCTCCTTATCCCAGCCCTTTAACCAGAGGAAAATACCCAGTGAATGCTTAGAAAGGAACCAAGCCTTTCTCTAAACTCAGAAACATTCCAGGAAATAGTAATCAACATTCATTTAGCATTTACCATGCACCTAGTATCACTAAGTACTTTATCTACATTATCAAAATAGTTTGGTGTGGTCATTAATATCATAGATAAGGGAACTGAGATACAGAGATATTAAATATTTTCCCCAAAGTATCTCAGCTGGACTGTGGCAGAACCAGAATTCACACCTGACAGTCTTTCTTTTGGGCCTACGCTAGGCTCTGTTTATGGGCCCAATTTGAGAAACAACTACTAGGATACTAACTACTTATACTAGAAGATTCTGTTACCTTTTAATAAGCCCTACTAAGTTGTGAAAGAGTAAGAAGACTTTTTTTGATTCTTTACCTAGAGTAGATACTGTGGGCAAAATTTGAAAGATACCTTTTTCCTACTCTGAATTTTGACAATTGCCAGCAGTTTTTGTTAAACCACAGGAGTAACTGATCTCATATTCCAATCTCATGAAATAATCCTAATTCCAAAATGAAGCTTTCCAAAATGTATTCCAAGGCATATTAATTCAACATTTCCCTTTTTAAAGATTTATTTATTTTTGCATAGAAGAACTGGGGTATAGGCCAGAGGTGTGGGGAGTAAGAGGATTCACCAGCGATAGAGTGGTGAACAGAACAGACAGATGACTGAAAGACACTGCTGAGGGAAGCAGCAGGCAATACAGGAGAGGTCTGCTGCGCCATATATGGGTGTAGGGTAGGTAAAAGGTATCAGGCTTTTCTGCCCTCCCGCCATTAGGGT
The DNA here is from genome assembly GCF_014898055.3 of Talpa occidentalis. Classification (NCBI taxonomy): domain Eukaryota; kingdom Metazoa; phylum Chordata; class Mammalia; order Eulipotyphla; family Talpidae; genus Talpa; species Talpa occidentalis. Next base: position 101,589,638 of record NW_023603184.1, read on the forward strand.
AGATGAGGGAACCCTGTCATCCTGAATACATGCCTGATGGCGGGCATCTGAGGTGGGTACACCTGGGCTGAGAGACTAGACTTTTAAGGGTGGCGTCACGGGGATGCCAGTAATAGCAGAAGCCGAGAGAGAAGCAGAGCCATGAGAAGAGCAGAGAGAACGTGAGAGTGAAGATTTGCTGGGGGCTGGGAGGACTGCCAGCCTCCCAGCCCCCGAGCGCCCCTGCCTGCCTTGTACCTGGTAATCTAAATAAAAAGACCTGCAAAAAGCCACTGAGGACGCTGACTCCTCCTTTACCCGGTCTGCTGGATCATAGAAAACCTGCTCAGTGTCCATTCCTGCCTTTTACAGTGGGTTAGCTTCCTGGCTGGCTTTTGAACTCAGTTCTCAGCAGTGATAGTGCTGAGACTTAACCCCTACGACACCAGAGAAGCTTCCTAATTCAATAGTTCTTAATAATTGTCCCACTAAAACAATTCCATGGGAATAATAAATTTGGGAAACCACATTCTCCTCTCTATAAGGTTCATAGTAATTATAAACATATTAATAGATCTATAAAATCCTACATTTTTTTCTTTACTGTAAATTTTTACTTGGTTAACGTCATTAAAAATAGTTTCCCAAGTATGTATTAACATCCTAAGGAACTAGTATCTCAAGGAGCAAGCTGGAAAAGCCATGCCCCAGAAAGAGTCTTAGACACAGAAAAGATTTAAACTTTTAATGGTAAGCATGTTTTAGTCAGAGTTACAATTTATAAAAAGTTACTTTCATTAAAAACCTTAAATATGTATAAATACCTTCAAGTTCCTTAAAAATATCTTCTGAGCAGGTACATAGTTATATGACCCCTTTGGCATTAAATTTTATATTATTGGAGTAGGAAATAAAGTCTTTGGCCAGGTGTGTCAAGATGAAAGCCATATGGGGTGAGGAGGTCCTATAAGCCAATGGGGCCTACTTGAGCCATCCACAATTATCTTTATTCTTAGACCAACAGTACACAATATTCCAGTGCCCCCTGTGGGCCATCAAGATATTGCTCAGGAGTAACATTAAATGGATGCTACAGTATTATGAAAACTCGTAAAGGCAGTAAGAAGTAAGAGACAAATCTGTAGAGCAAAATGTGAAAAAGTAAGTTAAGTGATCTAGAAAGCTCTGAAACAAAAGGTGTAAATCTTTCTGGGCTCTGGGATGTTGGTAATGCCAACAAGTCTAAAAAAATCTATTGGTATGGTCCAAAGGAAAGGTGGCACATTCACATAAAAGATCAGCAGAAAGGAATAAACACTGCTAAAAACAAATGTTCTAGCAAAGAGAGGAGAATGATAAATAGTTGATGACGAGGGTGTGAACTAGGGTAAACATTTTCAGGATGAAGATAAAGACTAATCAGTTTTCCCTATTTGAAAGATGAGGTTTTTTTTTTTTTTTAATTGCATCTCTAAGATGGAAGAGCTTGCATTAAAAAGGGGAGGGGGGTGGCTCCCTGGTGGCGCAAGGGGTTAAGTCTCAGCACTGTGAAGCTATTGGCAGCCAGTGCAGAACGAGTTCAATCCCCGGCCAGGGAGCCAACCCACATGGCACAGGAGACCTCTCCTGTCTTGCCTGCTGCTCCTCAGCAGTGTATTTCAATAGATCTGACTGTTCTGCTCCCCACTCTGTCTCTGGTGAATCCTCTCACCCCCCTGCACCTCTGGCCTTCACCCCAGCTCTTGTATGCATAAATAAATAAATCTTTTTTAAAAAAAGACAAATAACTTAGTTCCTTTGTGTCCTGATGAGACCTTTAGCAAAGGATGTCCTGTAGACATTTGGTAAATGGGATGAGATAAGGAGTGAACAGGCCTCTAGGCACACAGTTTTCTCATTAGCAAAGTCTCCATATTTTGCAGGGGTTCATACTTTGATTGGGAATGGTTATGATTGGGAGCACATTTGCTAGGAGCCAATGATGAAGCCTCATAATGTTGGAGATTGCATTCTTTCTTGGGACAGGAAGTAGAAAATGTGAGGATTATGTCTCTCACAAAGAACCTAAGATAAATAAAGCATTTTATTCTATTTGCACTTAGATATATCTGTGGTATAATTATTGGGGTTTATAGCTTTGTGCATTTTTACTTAAACTGATTGACAGTTTCAATCTCATTCTGGGAGCCTGTTTGCTGAAATACTTTAAACATTAATAACACATTCTGTTGTCCATTTTCAGTTCTAATCTATGAACCAGAAAATACAGAGGCCAAGGAGTTTTTCTCACTTATTGAAGAATTGTTGCTGATGGGTAAGTTTAAAATGCCTTCTTTATCACAGAACTCTGCATAGTCACTATTTAAAAACCCATTATCCCAGGAGAGTGGTGAAATAAATTCCCAGGAAATGGTTAAGAAAAGGCTAAGTGGTTTTCTTGAATGTTTTAATGAAACCATCTTGTCCTCTGTGCTTGGGGAAGATGACTCCCTTTTCTCTGTGGAGCGGAACCACCCAAGCAGAGCAGGCTCCTTGGGACCAGGCATCAGGCGCCTTCAGAAGAGATAGACTGTGCTAATCACTCCTGTGTGTTAAAGGGGTTAGCCTGCAGTTCGGAAGAAAGCCTGTGTCCACTAAATTACCCTGAATCTCATTCTTATTCTATTTAAGAATTACCTTGACAATAGTAAAATAATATTTTATAGACCTATGTTTTAAATTTACTTTAAATCTACAAACATTTTGGGCCTTCTTAGGTGGGGCAGGTGGTTGAACACAGTGCTGTGAAGCTGTCCGCAGCCTCCACAGTGCTGGTTTGATCCCCGCTGGCCACAGAAATACACACATGGCAGGGAAGACCTCTCCTGTTTCACCCGCTGCTCCCGTCAGCAGTGTATTTCAGTCAGTCTGCCTGTTCTGTTCCCCACTCTGTCTATGGTGAATCCTCTCCCCCTCCTGCACATCTGAACTGTACCTCGGTTCTTGTATAAATAAATAAAAAAATCTTTAAAAAGAATCCACAAATATCTTTATGCTAGTATGAAGATATTTCTTCTTTGTACCACTATTTTGATCCTACATACAGTTAGCAAACAGTCATTCAGTTTTTATGTTCCAAAAATATGTATTTCTAGTGGAGAGAGAAGCAAGGAGAATTTCAAAGGGTGGAAATATTTAGAAACATTTTAAGCAATTTTCTTCCTTTCTGTGTCAGAGAAAGCTCAGGACCTTGAGGAAGATGAAGATAGTGAAGATGACAGTAGCCGGGAGAGTGAAGGAGAAAGCAGTGAGGATCAAACTGAAGAAAGCTCTGATGAGTGTGAAGACAGCTGATGAAAGTCGCCATCATTTAATTTCCATGTTATTTTCCTTACTGCATACCAATCAAATAAAAAGCAGCAGTTTTTTAGTTTAATTGTTCTTCATTTGGTACAGAATTCTTTTAGTTTATTCCCATTCTTAGCCTGAATTTTTAATATTGAGATCTTAGTTCAATGAGTTTTATTAGCGAGGAAGATAGTAACTGAAAACAATTATGTTGCACTAGACACATTAATTTATTTAATCCAGCAACTCCATGAGGTAGGTGCTCTTATTACCCATTCAACAGGTAAGAAAATTGATGCATAGAGAAGGTGTGTAGTTTGCCTATTGTCCTATGCTGGATTTGTAGAGCCTGGATTTGTAGGTGAACATTATGGGTCCAGAGTTCATGCTCTTAGCTTCTCTCATACTCTCCACTTTAGGTACTTGGCTATCATTTGTTTTATGTTCTTTATATCACATATCAGTACTCAACATGTTAGTTTTATCTTCTCCCTTCCTGCTAGAAAATGTAATCTTCATGAAGCAGGTCTTTGTCTTTTTCAACAATATCTTATTATTTGATGAAACATTTATAAAACTTTATACTTTATGTAATAGATGAGAAAACATTCCTAAGTAATCTGTTTACATGCTGAAATGATCTGAAGGTAGGCATTTTTAATTGTTATTCTTTTTTAGAACATTTTTATTGAGGTAACATTGAAACCACTATATATGATTTAAAGGGTATAGGATAACACCTTTCAGATGTATGTTGCCATACCACCCCCAACCTCAGAGCCACCCATAGTCCTTCAGCAGAGTCCACTGTGTCCCTCCTCACTTTGCTCTCCACTCTCCTCCTCCTCTGGAAGCCTCAATTCTGCAGTCAGATTTCTAAGGTTTGTTATTGGTTTGGTTTTATCTGACCTTTTGTTTTGTTTTTCTATATTCTGCATAGCAATGAAGCCATCTGGTATTTGTCTTTCTCCTGCTGACTTACTTAGCTTAGCATTATCTCCTCCAGTTTCATCTGTGTTGTCAGGTATGGCAAAAGTTTATCTTGTTTTATAGCTGAGTAGTATTCCATTGTGTATATATACCACATCTCCCTAATCCACTTATCTTAATTGTTATTCTATTAGCATAGTATCACAGCACACTAAAAATGCTTAAGTGTTGTTTGTTCTTTGGACATTTCGTAGCCTGCTAACATTCAGAGGAAGAAATTTTGCTGCATTGTTTCACAGAGGTGACTGAAAAGAAAGGCAAACAGGTATGTATAACTCTCTAATTACAAATCAGATAATATTGGAAGGTTGGCTAACATGTCTATGTCCTTTTCATTTGAGGAGGGGTTTCATTACTCTTTCCCTCTATCATATGTCAGTCTGATAACGTGATAACGGAGCCCCCACCCATGAGAAGTTCATAAAGTACTCTAAAAGTGATATTGCAGACTAAATTAGTTACACTAATCATTTTAGCTTTCTTTCAAACAAACAAGAATTTTCTGAGGAAGAAATTCTGAATAAAATGCCATGAAATCACAGGCCATGTTATAGCAAAGTCTAAGAATTTCTAAGATTTGCCCATGCAGGATAGTCAGTACCCCCTCTATCCATAGTCCTCACTTACATTCCTTAATCAGTGAAATGTAAAGTGATTGCATAAACTGATACAGGCATGTGTGTGTATAGGTAGTAATAAAGAAATACTATATATTACTATATATAGTATGTTAGTACATATATATTTTATATTGCTATATATTTAAAAAAATTGCTAAAAGTGATCTGTGACAGACATTATTTTGTTATTTATTGCTGAGTGATCTGTGACAGACATTATTTTGTTATTTATCCCACTGATTTCTTACAGTCCTGTGAAGTTACACAAATGAATTTGGGATGCATGGTAGATACCCTAGGGTAAATGTTAGAGTACTGGAATTCAGATGAGGAAATTAAGATTTAGAGATGCTAGACTATGACCCAGTTTGAGAGATCTAGTGAATCTTAAACCCAGTGTTCCGTGCTGCTTTACACACAGCTAAATTCTAGAAACTTTAATGCATCAGCAAACAAATTGTGACTGTATAAACAGTTCAGTTCCAGGCTTGTGCCTTCTTCAAAACTTTATAGCACAATTCAATGGTGTTGAGAAGATGAATAAGAACAAAAAAGAATGATTAGTTAGAAGCAAAGAGGTAACTGGTGACATTAAGAACGATACCAGTTGCCATATTTCAGTGAATCTGGATGTGTTTGGGGGTGGGGGAAGAAAAAAAAGAGAACAAGGAATTTGACTATGAAGGAAAGTAAAATGATGAAGTATTGTTGTAGGATGTAAGGCAAAAGGAATATTACTTTTAAATTGCTTAAGATGAGTGTGTTTAGTTGGGAAGGTGATATGTCCTATTACCTATTGTGTACTAGGCATTATATTAAGCAACCCTTATGTTAAAATTCCTAGTCTTCATAACACCTGTTTGGTAGATACTGTTATCTCTATTTACATATGAAGAAGCTGTGGCCTAGAGAGATTGAAAATAACTTTCTAAAGGTCAGATACTTGGGAATTGGTAGCTTTTCATCATTTTATTCTAATGCTTTACCCTTCACCACTGCTTTCTGCCCTAAGAGGTCAATAAAGTGGAATAGGAAGGGGATGGTTTTATGGAGTAAATTCACGTAACATATTTGGCCACTGGTTCCATTTGGCCTTTGCCTCAGCAGTCTGACAGTGCAATCAACCTCTCCTTTGTTCTCTGGTATTAGCCTTCAATTATGCTGCATTTCCTTCTATACTAAACAAGGTGGTAGTCTGAGTTCCTTTAATAATAGTGTTTTTTTCCCCTTTAACTTTACTGTTTTTTACATGTAAGATACATGAAGTTTTAGTATTTATCTTGAAATACTGATACTGGAAAAGGTAGAATACCTGAGTTTCAGGTAACTGACAGCTTTGTGAATACACATGGCATTGATTTGCAGATGATACAGGTAAGAACCTCGGTCATAAATAAATTTCAGGGACAACTTACATAAAAATTCTTGGTAGGAAATGGACTGAGCTGGGACGGCAATCATGAATGCCTGATGTGAAGAAAGCCTATGTCCACTGGAAATGTTTTGGGTTTTTCGGCAAGCGGTCTATATCTTAAGGTACTGAGAATTCACAAGTGGCAGGGAAGAGGAGGCAATCAAGGCCAAGGAGGCCAAGGAGGTCTCTTTGACTGGCTTTCCTTAATAGCTCTCCAGTTGCCATGAGATATGAGTTACAGTGGAGAGAGGGCAGGATGCCATGTACAAAACTTGGAAATACTTATGAAGTAGTGAGGCACTGAGAGAGGAGATTGTTTGTGCAGCCAAATTCAAAACATAACCTTTGAATTCAGAAAGCTTATAGCTGGCATTGTAGTTGATTCCCTCTATATATACAGTCTACCATGCACAGCTGAACTTGCTAACATAAGATAGCCCACAAAGATCTTCTTAATTCTTATTTTACCCATGAGAAAATTTAGACCAAGAACAATTAAATGATAGCTAATAAGTAGAATTGAGATCTAAACTCGTCTGACTGACTTTTCCTCCCTAACAAGCTGCCTTAAAGACTTAAAGAAGTTCTTGAGTTCATAGCTTTCAAACCAGGAGAAGATTCCCCAGTGAGAAGAGTCACAAAATACTATTAATAAATTATTTCAGATGAATTAAGCCTTATCTGGTCTCATATGATATTCTCTTCTCTCCTTATGGGACCTTAGAGAGCTTAGTGATTTTCCAAGGTTATATGGACATTCTATGGCAGAGCCAGGTGGCTTCACAGAGACAGAAGGAAAGAGAGTTTCCAGCCCACTCCTCACTAAGTGTGATCTGGGAAGGACTGAAAACTTAGTTTTTTCATCTACAAAATCGAAGACCTCAGGTGATAATTATGTTAATTTTTTATTATATATTTATATATATATTTTTATATCATTTTTCCTTTTTGTACAATATATGCTTTTTCTTCTTAAGGGTAGTCCCAGTAAAATTCCCACCATCAATTCACCCATGCATTGTTACCCTAGTCCCTCGTGTTCTTCCCTCCCCTGTTTTGATCCCTCTCCCTCCCTCTCCCCTGCAGTGTCTTTGATTGATAATTGCCTATTAATTTTTTTAATTTATTATAATTTTTTCCTGGTCCCTTATTTGGTTCCCATACATTCCTCCTATAAATGAAGCCATCCAATATTTTTCCTTTTTCCCTCTTTTTTTTAAAGATTTATTTATTAATTTATACAAGCAATAGGTACAGTCAGAAGCACGGGAGGGTGAGAGAATTCACCAGAGCCAGAGCGGGGAGCAAAGCAGGCAGAAGGATCGAAATACACTGCTGAGGGGAGCAGCGGGCGGCAGGAGAGGTCTGTGTGCCATGTGGGACCCTCCTCTGGTGGCCGGGGAGCAGCCGGTTGTGGGGGGGGGATGGAACCGGCGCTGCAGAGGCTGTGGGCATCTTCACAACCCAGAACTCAACTGCTGCGCCACTGGGGAGGCCCTTTTTTTCCTTCTGACTTCACTGAGCATAATCCCTTTCAGCTCCATCCAAGTTGCTGCGAATGGCATGAGTTTTTCTTTTTTGATTGCTGAACAGTATTCCGTTGTGTATATATACCACATCTTGATCCAGTCATCTATTTTTGGGCATTTGGGTTGTTTTCATATCTGACCTATTATGAAGACTAATAAACATAGGGGTGCAGGTATCTTTTTGAATTAATGTTTTTGTGTCCTTTGGGTAGATTCCTAAGAGTGGAATTGCTGAGTTATATGGAAGCTCCATTTTTAGTAGTTTGAGGAACCTCCACACAGCTTTCCATAGTGGTTGGACCAGTTTGTTTTTCCACCAGTAGTTCAGGAGAGTTCCCTTTTCTCCACATCCTCGCCAACATTTGTTGTTGCTAGTTTTTTTAATATGTGCCATTCTCACTGGTGTAAGGTGGTATCTCATTGTGGTTTTGATTTGCATTTTGCTGATTACAAGTGACGTTGAACATTTTTTCATATACCTGTTGGTCATTTGCATTTCCTCTCATCAGCTCTTTGTAGATCTTTGTGATCAGTCACTTATAAGTAGTGTTGTGTGCAAAAAATTTTTCCCAATCTCTTTGTTTTGGTAAATGTCTCTTTTTCTGTAGAGAAGCTTTTTAATTTGATGTAGTCCCAGCTGTTCATCTTTTCCTTCACTTTCTTTGCTTTGGGGATGTGTCTTTAAAGATGTTACTGAGATGTATGTCATGTAATGTTTTGCCTATATTTTCTTCTATATATTTTACAGTTTCAGTCAGGTGATAATTAAATGAGAATTCACACAATAAACCCACCACATAACTTTCATAAGAATTATTTCTCACCTCTATACTATAGCTATTATCTGTTATGTTTCTAAAGTCCATGAAATAGACAGGTCTCTAACACACCCTGCCCCCTTCTACCACCACAACCACCACCACCATTAGACCAAACAGGACCCATACTAAGTGATCCTGGGCAGCTTATGCCAAGCCTTACCTCTGGGTCCCTTCCCACCTCACACCTGCTTGGTATGTGAGCTACTGCCACAAAAAAAAGATGCATAACATATAAGCCCCAAACTCATGGGTTTGCAGTTCAGCTCCATTCCAGTGGTCAAAGCAAATCACACAGCCAATCCCAAAATCGATGTGTGGAGGGAAAAGGGAAGGGAAGAATGCAGTACACAGTTCTGGTCTAGGCAAGAGGGGAAAATAAAGTTTTACAAGTGCAGATCTTCCCATGCTTGTCTATGACTTGTCCTTGACTATGAACTTGAGACAACGTGCCTCTAGTCCCAGCAAGAAAACATCATCAAATCCACACATCCAGGGATTACTTAATCTAAAGGATCCCTGACTCATCCCAGTATAAAGAAAACAGGATCTCAGCCCTAAAACTGATAAGATAGAATGAGATTCAGTGACTGACTGCTTTGGGATTACCCAGGGCATTGATTTACAGATGATACAGGTGAGAACCTTGGGCATAAATAAATTCCAGGGACCACTTACATATAAATTCTTGGCATGAAATGGACTGAGCTGGGACAGTAAACATGAATTCTTACTGTTAAGGTTTCAGTTTTCTCCCCTGAGTAACCGACCAGGAATAGGGGAGGAACTTTATCTGAAATAGATGTTTAAGTTGTCAGATTTTCCACAATCAGATTCATAACCTTCCAGAACCTTCTCACAAACAACAGTACCAGGCAACTGAAAACAAAGGCTAGATAGCTATTATTTTAAGTAGTTCAGTTCACACTGAAATAAATGAGCAGCCTCACTACGGTCGCTAGTCTCCCACTCCACATTGTTTCAGCAAAGCATCTGGGTGGGGGAAGTCATGTTTCTGGCATCCCACACCTTTGGGAACTGACTGATTTTACCTTAGTTTTTGTTTAGAGAACAACAAGAACCAGATACATCTCAAAAACTCTGTTAGAATTGCAGTCCAGGTCTTACTGCCTGGGCTTCCAGTTTTACTGTGAAACACCTTGCCTGAGAGCAGAGTTCCCTTCTAAGGCTAACTTGGGGCTGTAGCTCTGTGGGAAACAAATGGATATCACCAAAGGGACAGAGACCCTGGGTATTTCAGGCCGCTTCTGGCAGCAGCTCTCAGCATTTAAAAAAAGGGTGGAGGGGGGCGCCGCTTTGTGAAAGGCCTGTGGTTTTCCTTGAAGAACTGCTTCCCTCTGGGGGCCCGTTGTTTCGTCTCAGGTTGTAATCTACCGCCACCTGGTGGTCACTCTTCGCGTTTTGATTAGCAGTAATTTGGGCTTTGGTTTGCACAAGATTTGCCCAAATACAAATCACTGTCCTCCTTGATTAATTTCTTTGATATTACGATATTTTCGTCTTCTGAATATCAATGGGGGACGGCCAATTTGACGATTATCTAAGAAAGCTCTCTCCTTTAGCAGAAAATGTGGTAATCTCCGGAGTCCTCTCCAGCCTTCAGGCAGTTCTGCCTTCCTCGCTTCCCTTTTAACCCTCTCCTCTCCCGCGGGAGTGAGTAGAGTGTGTGGTCTGTTGGGGTAGGGGTATCAGTTTAGCTATCATCCCCAAAGAAAGTCCAGAGTGATTTGGGAAGTATCTTTAAAGTACACAAACGCAACGAACAAAACCTTAGCGCCGAATTAAGAAAAGTCGAGCGTAATTACGGTGAACATCGCTTTCCCACAGCCTCGTCTCCGAAGACAGACGTTGAAACGGTGAGAACTGCCATGTTCCCCCACTTTTTTTTTTGGTCATAAATTAGATCCTTAAAATAGATCTTAAAGAGCGAGGCGGCTGAAATGAACCGGTACCGTGACTCTAAATTACCTTTCCTGGAGGCTAAAAATGCTAAATGCGTCAAAAAAAAAAAAAAAAGATTGACGTTTCTTATTTACTCACCTTGACGTGGACCGTATTTTACGCAAAAAAAAAAAAAAATAAAATAATAATAATAAAAAAAATCCCGAAGCCCATTTAGGTTTCCCTTTCATGCCTTACACCCCTCCCACCCTTTTCCCCTGGCTAAAAGGTTCAGCTCCAAATCCGGTTGGAAATCTTTCAACCTCCGGAGGAACAAACACTGTGGGCGGAGGGTCGTGTTCTCAAGTCCCAGCCAACGCTGATCTAAAGGATCCTGGCCTTAGGCGGACCGGATCGAGTAGTGGCGGCAGCAGGCTTGCCAAACACCATTGCCCGGGAGAGAGATGCTGGAGGGCCAGCGCTCGCCCCCGCATTTTTCTACCTCTGGGCTTGTGTTCCCACTTCTTCAAAGCACTAAACCTTAGGTCAAATGCAAACGAAGCAGCTGGGCGGACACCACTGCCTTCCGGGCCACCCCGCACCACCGGTTCGAATCCCTGAAGAGAATATCTTTCTCCACCCCCCCCATCCTTCAAAGCCTCTTCCCCCAGGAATAATAAAAGATGAAGAGTTAAAAACACAAACAAAAACTATAGATTTCAAATATTTTGAGAGCCAAAAAAAACCCCACGGCCACCCTCAGTGAAAATTCTTACCCGAGAGAAGAGGTGGGGGCGAAATACCGCCCACTTCCCCCAACAAGGGAAATCAAACACGGGTGGGAGGAGGGCCGGGGCGAGCCGGGCGAGCGGGGTTGGAGCCGGAGACCGTCGCCAACAAAGGGGAGATTTAAAACGACAGAGCGGCGGGCGCTGTCCTTGGTACTGAAAGAGCCGCGCCGTGTCTCGGAACTCGAAGTGAGGGAGCTGTGTGGAATTCCAGGCCCTAAATTCCTTACCTTTGCTACTGAGCCTAAGAGGCTAGGTTAAAGTGGGAGATACTGGGAAATTAAATCAAAGCCATTAAGCCCCAAATCTGTAATTCACTTCCACCTAACTAAAATGTCAACTCCATGAGTGCAGGGATGACATATTTAAATTGCTAAGTCGATGTGAGCTCTGTGAGAACAATGCCTAGCTCATAGTAGGTGATAAATAGATATTAGTTTAATTGATTACTAATATTTAAATATTCACAATTCCAGGAGATTTCATTTCTTCCCTTCCCCTCCACCAAGGAGAAAGAGATGAATGTCCTGGAAGCTGGGCAGACTCAGCTTTGATTTGCGATACCTAGTCTTGTAGATTTCTTTTCCCACGAGATTGTTTTCTTGACCAAAATGTAAGGGATGAACGTTTTGAACACTAGGGTCAAAAGAGGAATTGGTTGGCTATTTCTCAGTCTGATGCCACAGGTGTAGGCAAAGGAATCTCCCTTCTCTGGGAACCGATTCTTGGGAGAAGGTTAGGGGGCCGGTGGTTGTTTTCTTGGAACTGGTGGTTGTTTTCTTGGGTGCCCAGAGGGCACCGGGATTTGCTGCCTCCTTTCCGGGTCTCCTTGGCCGCACATCTTAAATTAAAGCATTGACCCTGGTGAGGGGTTCCCTGATCGGTGCAACCATCTCTTTTAGGGAGACTGAAGTAGGGGGCGTGAGTGGAATTCTGAACCTCATCTGTTAGTAAGCGGAGCATTTCAAGCGTCTGGGAGAAGCTGCGCCCTGTGAGGTTTGAAGGGACATTTCCTGAGCGGAGTAGGCACGCCCACCCCATCCAGTCCTCAATTAAAGCAGCTGGATGTGCAAGCCCGCCATTCCAGATGCTTTAGTGCCCTTAAAAAGTGTTCGAGCTTTTATTGTAAGTTGGGGAGAGGGAGGACAGCATTTTCTTTAGTATCAAGGGCAACGCGGTTATTTCAAATCTCACGCCGAAATTCCTCTCACTGATCAAACTATTTTTTCAGAGAAGGAATTTTCATCTTCCTTAAAGAATTCTCGGTGAATTTTAAGTTTTCTGTTACTCCCACTGTGTTGTGGTAAAAGGTGATAAGACATCAGAGAAAAGGAACGCGCCTCCAGTGAACCAGTAAGGCCTCAGACGTGTCCATAAATAATCCCCGCCTGCTGCTCCGCAAAGGAAAAATGTCACTGTGAAACGAGTAATCACTGGTTACGCTGTGTCACCCACACACACCCACAAAGATCAACTTTGGTTGGCTTTAAAGAAAAAAAAGAAACTGAGGTAGAAGAGAGAGAGGACATAAATTAGTGACGAGGGTGGGTGAAGGATGAATTTTAGAGAAAGAAAGTAATTGAGCCTGGCCAGTCATTCCAGGTGTTGGAGCCGGCGCGCAAAGAAAAACCTGGCAGGCGAAGGACCTCTCGGTCTCTGGGAGCCTGGCGCCCTCTGGTGGAAAATTTTATGCGGACGCGTTTCTTTCTTTTTTCTTTTTTTCGCAGCAGTAATTCGAACGCGGCAATTCAGTAAATATGCTTAAATACAGCTAAGGGAGAATCCTTAATAAATGTTAAGTCAAAGAGGGAGTGAGGGGCGTGGACCAGGGCAGGAAGGGGGCAGGCCTCCTTTCCCCCGGGCCACCTCTGTGCTTGGGTGGAGCGGCGCTCGAGCGTGTTATTAACCTTCAAATGTGATCAATCAGGAGGACTTCTTTCCCTATCACCAAGGGGACCAAAGCCAGAAGAGAATGCATAGTGGATAGGGAGCAGGAACCTTTTCTCTGCCGGTGGAACTGGTTAACTATGCTCAGATGATGTGCTTTGGAAGACCCCAAGCTAGATAAGAAAACTAAAGTGAGATGGAGATTTCTTCAGGGTCTTAGTGTTCCTCCCTCTTATCTGCCTCCTTTTGCTTTTGCAACAATCCTGACTCAGTAGAGAGCCAGTGAAGACGCGGCCCAGAGCGCACTTCCACTAAAGGAAGGTCGCAGATCTGGGGGAACAGACGCGAAAGAAATCGAGGCAAAGCCATCGCTCCAGTCTTGTTAAAGATATGGGAGGCGGGATGGGGGCGGGGGGGGGGCAGGAGGAAGAAGCGCTCGGCTAGGCAAAACTCTTCTTAGGAATTCTCTTAACCCTCGTTTTAACAGACACCCTGCCTCTTAAAAAAAAAAATAGATCATGTTGAGTACGTTCTGGATTACTCACAGGGATTTTTTTTCCCCCAGACACAAAACCGTGATCTGGATTTATAATCGCCCTATCAAGCTCCAGAGGCATTCAAGCACCTGCAAAGGAGACCCGCCGCTCTGCCGACAAACTGCCCCCGCGAGCTGCGGCCTCGTGATTCCCCCACCGAGCAGGTCCCCGCCTCCCCACTCCGCCCCCGCCTCCCCCGAAGCAGAGCAGCAGCCTCTCCAGATCGCTCTCTTCTCCTTCTGGCGCTCGCGTGCCGGACGGCGCAGCAGCTGGAGGTGACGCCGAGAAGACAACGCCTGTGTAGGGGCCGGGCCGAGCCGAGCCGATCGCTGGGCGCTGCGCAGAAAAGCAGCTGGAGCGCCAGATTTATTGTCGCCGAGCCGAGGTGGGTAAACGCACGGCCGCCGGGACATCCCAGCGCTCAGACTCTGCGGTGCAGCTGGGTCCTTTTTACACGCGGTTCCTCTGCCAGCCCTCACTCCCGGCGACTGCTTTCTACCCTCCGGAGCAGAGTGCGTCCACCCGCTTCTGTCCTGGCTCTCTTGGTGCGCGGCTTAGAGACGTCCACCTTAGCACCCATCCTGTCCCCACCAGCGAGATTCACGACCCGGGGATGCACAGAGGCTAAGGCTAGCGCAAAAGTGGAATTAGGACAATTTCCCCTCAGCTTTCCGGCTGTAAGAGCCGGGCTCACCAAAGAGCCCGTGGGCAGCTGCAGCCAAAGGCGCGACTCGAGCAGTAACCTGTTACTTCCCCAGAAGCTGCGGTGGACCCGCTGCCTGCGTTGCTGTGGGAGTGCGCGCGGGACTAGCTGCGGGCTCCTGGGGAGGTGATGGAGGCGGTGACCAGGGACGCTATTCTGCGGGGTCTTAGATCTATCCAGATTTGCTCGCACGCTTATCTATCCCGGGGCCTTGGTGCGCTATCGCACATCGTCAAGCACGGAGCAGGGGCGCTGCGCACCCCTTGTTCGCTGGCTTTCCAGCGCTGGGCGCAAATCCGTTGCCGCGGTGACATTCCTCTTTTTTGCGTCCCTCACCCTCTCTGGGTCCTAACGAGTAGGAATCCGGGGTCTTCGGAAATTGAGTGGAGGAGAAACAGAAACCTGGACAGATCCTCCAGTTAGGCTCCGAGGCGGCCAAAGCTGGGTGGGACAGGAGCGAAGCAAGGAAGGTTCTGACCCACTGCTTTCTGGCTGTCTGGAGCATAAGGTGACTAGTTCTTCCCCCGCCAAGTACGAAGGAGAGCGGAAAGACATAGACCCCTACCGCCCCTCCATCCTGGTCCCCGCCCGCTGCTCACCTCGTCTCTCACCTCTGTCCCAGGTCCCCGGAGCAGTTAGCCTTCTTTCCAGGGAACTGGCTAGACACAACAACAGGAACCAGACACCGAACCAGACGTGCCCGCCCGGTGCACCCTCCCTCCCTCCCCGCCCCCCGCTTGCCCGCGGCTGCTGAGAGCCCAATGGGGCTTATCGTGGCTCGACTGGAAAATCTCACACTGAGCCTCCCTTACCCCTCTCACCCAGCCCCCGGCAACCGCGCGTCCTGCACTAGCCTTAGCACCCTAGTCTCGGCTCCGCTCCGCTCCAGGTCTGCCAGCTGCGTGGTCAGACTGGAGAGTCGCGCGGGGCTACGTTAACTGCGCTCGAGTTCCCCAGCTCGCGCGCACGTCTCCCTCTCCCTTGGCGCACCCCGATTCAGCCCGCGAGCTGCCCTTGCTCCTGTCTTTCTCTCCCTAGTTGGGACTTCAGGGGAGCGGCTGCGCCCCAGGTCGCTCAGCACCTCTGACGGGGAAGCCTTCCCCACCACAGCTCTCGCATCTCTTTGCAGCCCGTTGGTGCACACAACCGAAGGAAGACCCCTAACACTAAAGGCCCCGGGACGACCGAGCTGATGGCGTCTTCGACCCCTTCTTCTTCCGCAGCCTCCTCGAATGCAGGAGCAGACCCCAATACCAGCAACCTGCGCCCCACAAGTAGGTCTTGCCCCAATTTCTTATGAAATGCACTGCGGGAGGATTTCATGAAATGAACTGGGGGCGCTGGGCCGCGCAAAGGCTGCGCTGGGGAGGGGGAGCGCGGCGATGATGGGGGATGGAAAGAAATGGGGCTCTGACCCACGTCTGGGCCAGAGGTCGTTCGATCCAGCGATGCTAAGCGATTCCGGAGCGCAGGAGAGTGAGAACCACGCAGAGTCAGAGCGGCGGTCATCTTTGGGGGCTTCGCTGTGAGGATGGGGGGAGGTACGGGCGTCAAGAGTGTTGTTTTTGTTTGTTGTGTGTGGTTTCTTCGCTAGGTGGGACAGCGGGCGTCAGGGCAGGGGCAGTGTGAAGAGCCAGGAGGGGCCAGCACGGCGAGCGGAAACAGAGTTTTCTGTCTCCCGCTTTCGTTAAGCCGAGATTTGATCCCCTCCTCTTCCCCCCCTGTGCTGTGCTGGAAGTCTATAATCAGCGGAAATTTCGACGTTAATTGCAGCTTTTAGAAAACTCGGGGTCCCTAATTGCTCCAAATTTGCATCGAGCTATTGACAGCAAGGGAGACGTCAAGGGCGAGAAAAGGTGCGCAAAACGGTTTGAGGCTGACTCTCGACATTTCAGACAATTAATTACATCTCAGAGCCTCCCCCCCCCGAAAAAAAAAAAAGAAAAAGAAAAGAGCGGGCAGCGTTCTGAGTGGTGGCGAGAGGTGGAGAATCAGAAAGGGGCAAGGAGATTTGCGAGGGCAGAGGGAAAACACCCCTTTCCTTTCTCCCTGGCAGGTGACCTGTGAGCAATTTACACGTCTAGAAGAAAGGAGGTACCTGGTGAAAGAGGGGGGGGGCATTTACACTTCCCCACCACTAGCTCAACCCATTTCTAGAATGTTTTTAATTCAGGTTGATTTTGCACCTTTCTGTAGTAGAGGCCTGGGTGTTGTTGGGGTTTTTCTTTCTTTCTTTCTTTTTCCAATTTGGATTGAAATGTCTCCTTTTACCCTGCTCCCCAAAAATCTTTCCGTCCCAGATGGATGGCCCCAGGATTTCTGGGCTTAGGGGTTAGCAGTATGGTTCGGAGGAGGACTAATTGCTGCACTTTCATGGCACTTTTCTATAAGCTTGAAAAAAGGGTAATTGTTTCCATTAACAAAGGTGGGAGTGGGTCTCTGTCAACCCCTTGGCCGGCCACTGGCTCCCTAGCCGGAGTCCTGGTCTTTAGTCCTTAAGCTACGTTCCATTCCCTTTGCAACTCCCTCCCTTCCCCCCTTCTCCCGGGCGAGCTACTGTTACCCACACAACAAAGAGGGCTTGGGGAGAGCCGCCAGCCTTGGTGGCACGTGAGCGGGCACTGGCAGCGGAGCTGGCCGGAACAGGCCGGCAGGAATGCGAGGCCTGCGGGCCTTTGTCTGATGCTCTGGCCATGATGGATTTATTTTCCAGTCCTCTCCACATTTCCCGCCCCATTTTTGCTGTTTGATGGGCCGGGGCGGCCGTTGTGTTCACCCATCCTTCAGTCCTGCTCTCTCCTACTCCCCCCACCGCCAGCCGCGTTAGTACTTCCCGGCAGTAGCGGCGGAGGAGCGCAAGGCGGGTGCGGAGATATGTAGCGGCGCTGGCCACAGTTCTCTCACAACCTGGCGCGCTCAGAAGCCGCCAGGACCCGGCCTAGGAAGAGCTTGCACCTGTCCCAAGAACACTGCCGCCCGCCCCCAAGAGCCCAGCTGCGCTGTCTGCAAGCCTGGCTGCTAGCGAACGCCGGGCTCTCTACCAGCTCTCACCCTCGCTTGCAGACACACCCTCGCCCCTCGCCTGCCCAGTTGGCTCAGCTTCCCTGTCCTTCCAAGGTCTTATGGAGGCAGCCTGGTTCAATCCGCTGAACCTTTCTAGGATTCATGCTGGAGCCACCCCCTGTCTCTGCCCTTGGCCACTGTGTCCCCTCTGTCCTAGCTTTCACTGCAAACCCAACTTTCAGAGGCAGTGCAATGGGTCTGAACTCAAAGGCTTCAGCTGAGTGACCCTGGAAAAGTTGCTTAATCTTTCTGAGCCTCAATGATTTTATTTGTAAAATTGAGTCTAATTAGCACTCTTGTTTCATAGGATTTTTGTGAAGATTAGCTGAAATGATATTTAAAGTGAAAGCACCTTATCAGGAAGAAATAGCTCTATACCCACCAGGTATTATTATTAGGGTTTTGCTTTTACACGAATTTCCTGTCTGTCACAGGAACTGCATCTGTGACAGGCTGTGTCACTGACGTCGTCGGGCTATTTCTTCTTCCCGCTGAGGCTTCTGTTGTGCCTGAGGTTTAATGGATGTCACTCTCCTTATCGCAGTCAACACTCACCGGGAAATAAAGGCGCTGTGGCCCGGGTGGGGTGGGGTGGGGCTGGGGAGGGAGTGATTGGAGGACCCTTGCTTTGATGGATTCGAAGGGAATTTCGCACTGGGCCCACCAAACCAGCTCCACGCGGGCTCCTCCAGCAGTTTTTGCGCTCTGTGCAGGGAATAGAACCCCAAAGGAATAGTTTGAGAACACCCTGGTAAAGAAGGAAACACCGCACCTGGGGTCTGCTGATCAGACCCAGATTAAAGGTGCTTGACACTCCACCTCTTCTTTCTAGAACCAAGATGTCAGAGAGAAGGGTTAATGAGGGGCAGGTTGGGAAAAAGGGGCTGGGAATCTGGACTGGGAGGCACACTATTGTCTTCCGACTCCCGACCGCCTGAAGAGCAGCCATGCGAGCCAGATCATCCAGTTAAATACTATTTTTCACCCAATTAATTCCTGAACTCTTCCGCGACCCCATTTCATGCCAGTTTATTTTAAGCTGCCACTTGACTGGAGACCCGCCAAGAAATTATGAGACGTTTCAGTCCCAGATGCCTCTGTGTTCCCTTTCATTCCCTCTCAGGGCTGCTGTGGTTGCCCTTCGAGTCTGGGGGTGGGGGCAGGGTGTAAAGACCAAGGGATAGCGCCTGGCAGGGAACTGGAGGGGGGAACCTGGCTCTTTGTACTTGGGGTCAGCGCTGTCTCATTCCTCGGGTGAAGTGCGGGGTCTCTTGGGAGCCTGGCAAAGGGCTTCAGTCTCAAAGACTTCATTCTGCACCCGAAGGTGGGAGCAGGGAGTGTGTTGGATGTTTCAAGGGCAGGAATCTGCTCATTGGCCACCGGCCTGCCTCCTTGCCCCTTTCAGGAAAGAGCTTCGAATAGGGAGCATTGGAGAATGCCCTCTTCTATGGTAAATTGAAGAGTCCCCCATCCACAGAGAACCATTGCCCTCGACTCAATCCCCTCCAGTCTGAGCCTCACTGATCGCCCTTCTCTTGCTTTTTAGCTTATGACACCTGGTGCGGCGTGGCCCATGGATGCACCAGAAAACTGGGGCTCAAGATTTGCGGTAAGTGAAAGGGTCCGCTGTGGCCCTGCAGGACCGTATGGCGTGCAGGCTTTGCTGGGTTGGGAGAACTGGACGAAATTGGAAGATTTTTGGCTCTTGGGTTTGGTTTTGTAATGTACCTACAGTTCGACGCCAGGCGGAGACGCTCTTCTACAGGCCTCTACGCTCCCCCGCCCTATCCCTGTCCGCCCCGAGAGACCTTTATTGCTGGAGTCCCCCACAGCCTAAAATCTTAGGGCCCGGGTCTGGGCAGGAGAACCGGAAGATAGAACACCCCCTTTCTCCGACCGGGACAGCAACACTCTCCTCGCTTTTACTGGGGTCCGCTTTGCCTGAGGGTTCCAACTTAGAGCAGCAAAGGTGAACTGTGGCGACTTCCCTGGAGAGCAGGCCTGAAACCCCGTGTCTTCTCCCTGTGGCGAGGGCTGGCACCGAGGCGCCCCGTCCTCTCTACGGTGAAAGTAGCCTCCCGGGTTTGAGATTTTTGCTCCGAGATGTCATAGCAGGTTCAGATTTCGTTCTTTGGGGCGTCGAAGGCCAAAAGAAAGGATTGCCTGCGGCCCTCGGGGGGCCTCCCCGGGAGAGGCGCCAGCGGCACAGGCCCGCGTGCGGCGAGCGTGCCCTTGACCGGGAAGCGCCAAGGGAAGGCGCGCGCGCGGGGTGCGGAGCCCCTGGGCAGAGGGTGTCGGGCAGCACTTACCACAGGGGAAGGAAAATAGATCTGGGAGCTGGAGAGAACTGCTCTCTGGCGACGCGAGGGTCTGAAATGAAAAATCCTGAGGGATTTTTTTTTTTAGAAAAAAAAATTTGAGGGGACACAGCTGAGTGCCTCGGTTGAACCATGAGGACTTGCTTTCCTTGCTGCGTTTCAGCGTCTGAAATCTCCAGCTTTATCGGGTTGACCAGTTTACCGACGTGGGGGCCGCGGGCGGAGAGGCGGGGGAAGATTAACGAGGGGCTTATTAACTAGCGGCGGGTCAGCTGCTGCGCGGGGGCGATAGCGGCGGAGCCCTGCGGGGCGCGCTCGCCGGGTGGGCCCCGGGGCGCTCGGGGCTGATCTTCCAGCTCCGGGACTCGATGGCGGCGGCAGTTTGGGGCCAAGGCGAAGGGGATATTTAGTAGATTCTGGGTCCCTTCCCGGCTTACACACGCGGCCCCCTCCCTGCATTTCTGGGGCTCTGTCCCCTTGATCCCAGAAGCAGCACTTGGGGTGCGGACGCGTTTCTCAACAGCTGGACCTGGGGAAGCCCAGCCCAGCGGCGGGCGGCCCGGGCTTTGGCCCTCGCCCCAGCACGCGAGGCCCGCGGGCCAAGGCCGGAGCGCGTGCCCGCGCGGGGCAGCTGGCAGCAGCCGAGCATTGTTCTATAAATAGCCCCCGCCCAGCGCCGCCATTCTCGACTTAATGGCCCGTTTCGCGCCGGGTCCCTTCGGCGGCCGCCGAGCTCGGCTTCTGCAGCCGTTATTGTCATGCAACCCGGCAAGCAGAACGGGTGAGCTTTGGACGCCCACCGCGGCGGAGGACAAGGTGGGGGTGCAGGGGAGGCTTGGGTGAGAGCTGCCTTCCTAGAGGTTTGGGGTCGACCTGGGGGGCACCCTTCATCCACCCCCACCCCAGCCTCCTGATCCCGAGCCCCGGACAGTGTCCCCTGCTGCCCTGACTGCTGGCCCTTCCAGCCCGCGGGAAGAAAAACGTCAAAGTGCCCCTCGGGGGTACACACCGAAATGTTCCCAACTGGTTAAGGGGCAGGAAGGGGTTGAGTTTAAGGGTCCCCGGGTTAGTGGCAACCCCTCCTCCACTGCGGGCCGAAACAGTGAGGAAAAGCTCTTGCGTTTGGAGAGCTTCCTTGCTCGCAGAATTTCATCTCCTCCTCCCCTCCTAGAACCTAATTTTGGGTCAGTTGCAACCTCTATGATAGGAAAGGACTGGTAGTCCGTGGAGGGGAAATTACCCTCAACTAAAATGCATTACTTTGAGGGTCACAGCTTAGGAGGCTGCATCTGGTTGGATTCTGAAACAAAAAACCTGGAGGATTTATCTTTATACTTTGGACCAGTCAGGCTTTTCATTTTAATTTAGTAGAGACAGAATGTAGTGTTGGGTTTTGACCCTGGATCCACAGTCTGCCCCACCTATATACTGACACCCCCACTCCCTTCATCCTAGACCTCCATGGGCCTGGAGGGTTGCCATCTTGACCTGTCAGCATCCAGATTAGTGTGACCTTTCACCTTAAGACAGCCAAGAGACCAATGATCATCTTCCAACGTCCCAATTTATTGTCCTGTGAGACTCCCCATAAGCACCTTCACTGCCTTGTCAAAATTAAAGCACCCCCTTCACATTCCGACCCTTTCTAGGTAAGCCAGGGAATGAAGCCACAAAGAAGGGCTTGGGTCTTACCAGTGGTACCCTTATCCCTGGAGGCAGAATCCCCCAGGAACAGAATCAGCTAGAAGAAACCTAGAGTCTTGCCAAGAAGCAGAGAGCCGGTGGTTGCAGGCATGGTGGCATTACCCAAAGAGAGAAAGTGCAGGGGGAGCCCTAAGTTCTGGTCCGGGCTCTGCTAACTTCCCAGTCTATCCTTGGGCCTCCATCACTTATCTTTGCAGAGATCCTAAACAGGTTGCCACTTACAGCCCCTGAGTTGTTTTACTTAGCTCGCACAGTGTATGTGTATATATTTGTATGTGTTTAATATTGTGTCCATTGCTAACTTTTAAAAACAGAGAAACTTCAAATATTCTGTATCTGGCTTAAAAGGGGTAGGGGTACAGATCTGGTAGGGTACTATTAGCAAATAAAAATAAAAAAGCATCCTTCTGTAAGTAGATGCAATTCTATGCCACATCTTGGTGAGCAAGAGCAGGGGCTTAGGGTTTGAACTCCATTTACCCCTTAGCTGTGTGCCCTTACACCACTGCAGTCTGCAGCCACTTGGAAATAATTGGCTCAATCTGGGTGCTCTCTAGTTTCCCACACACCTCCCCACTCACTGGGCACCCTAGGTCTTTGAGTTTGGGGGCAGCTGTGAGGAACCAGCAGTAAGAGCTACCCTCTGCGCAGAGGTACAGCCAAAGCAGGGCTTGCCTCCTAATATCCCCCTTGCCTCCCATCACCTATCTGCCCGAGTGCCACCGCCAGACCAAAGCCAGCTGTGACTTCAACGCTCCTCTTTTTTTCCCCTAAGCCTCTTAAGAACATTGGGCTTGATTACCATTTAATCACAGGTTTGAGCTCAGTACTCACAGCTGGGGTGCAGAGCAAGAGGGAGAATAGTCTGACTCAGCCTGGGGACTCCTCTTCCAGGACCCATTGCTCACCAGGGAGGTTGTTGAAGCACTGACCTCAGGGTCATCCACCACCTGGCCCTCCTTGCAGAAGTACACAGTTCCTTCTGGGCCTCTCAGAGCCCAGTGACCCTGGGTCATGGGGCATTTCCCTATTCTTGAGGCTCCCAATATTTTAGGAAGCAAATAGCTTCCAAAAAATTGCTATTCCAATAACAACTAGATGTCATATTACAGACATTAGATGTTTATATTAGCAAATTAATGGCTTTAACACAAATAATAAAATGTAAATGTGCTGCTCCTGAGATAATTCTAGGATTTATAGAAAATACGAATTCCCATGACTACAGGAAATATGGTCCAGGAATGGGATGCAGGGTTAAGGTCACAATTGTTATCTCTCAACCCATCAGATATCTTCTAGGAAAGCCTGTTAAGATATCCTTTGGAAATAACCCCCACAGTCTAAAAGGAAATTCTAAGGCAGGCAGGTGCCCAGAGGAAAGGCATTTCTAAGGGGTCTCGTGGCAGAGAGATCAAGTTCCCTGGGGAGTGAGTCATCACCAACCAGAGGTCAGAGACCCAGAGAATAAGAGTTCAGCTGGGCACCACGTGCTCACCTCCATTAGGCCACAGGAACTTGGTCTTCTCAGGCTGGGCAATTCCATAGCTCTGTTCAGGGAGGAGGGGAGAAATATCAATTCAGGGGCCAGATGATCTGCATTCCTCTGGTTCCTGGTTTTGAACTCTGGGAATGTGAAAGAGGAGACCAGAAAGTAGAAGAGCTGAGGGAGACAATACACCCTCATCTTCCTGTTCAACTGTGGAGCTCTGTTAGAGTGTATTCCCCGCTTCTGATGTCCTTCAGGGCCTAAGAGTTTCAAAGGTCCTGGGAACAATGAAGGGCCTGGTACCTCTGCCTCCCCATTCTTCCCTCCCAAAATAGACCTTGCTCCTGTGTGTGGGAGGATTCTAATCACTGCAGCCTTCCCCCAGTATCCCTCCTTCTCTCCATTCAATTGCAGACCTGGGGAAGGAAAGCTGAATTCCCCAGATTAACTTGCCTTTTCTTGAAACTCCTGGGACTTCCTTCCAAGCCTGCCTTGTGAGTTGTAACTCCCCAAGGAATTTTGTATCTACACAGACAGCTTTGGGGTCACCAAGAAACTTCAAATTCTCTTTTTAGTGTTGCCTTTCAGGTGAAAATAGGCCAAAGTAGAGGGGCTGCTGAGGGAGGGAGCAGATCTGCAGAGCCTAGGCCCCAGGTCACCAAGGGAGCAGTCTTCAGCCCTTTTGGCTCAGGCTGCTTCCATCTGCTGCTGCTGGTGTTTGCACTGCTCACCTCAGGCAGGAGAGGAGTCCAGTCCTTCACAAAGGCAGAGGTGAGGCTCTTTGGATCCTACTTGGGCTCAGAGTAAATTTCTGTGAAGTTCATGGATGATGCTCTACTGTCATTACATCAGTTACTACCTATAAGCTCCTAGAAGGGAAGGGATATGTTTCATTTATTTGTCCCCTGTCCTAAATGCTTGGCAAAGTGCTTGTCCACAATAGATTCCCAATAAGAATTTAAAGAATTACATGTCACCACACATAAGATTTTAAACTTTCTTTTCTCTTTCCCCAGTACCTTTATTCAAGGACAGGGAAAGTTGCACTTCAGGTTTGGATCAGAAAAACTATACTTATATTTAACCCTGTGAGCATTACTTGGTGCCCTATGAAAGCATCTTCCCTGATCTCCATTGCTGATCCCCACTCCTCCTCCCTTTGGGGTCCTCATCCCTCCTCCCTCTGGTGGTGCTCACTCCCTCCTCTCTCTGGCTGCATAATCCATAGACCCAATGCTGGCAGCATCCTCTCTGATTGTGTTTCTTCCCTCAAAACCCCATCCTGGGGCTGGTCACTGGAGTGGAATCTGTCCAATTGACTTAAATCCGAATTCACTGTAATGTTCAGAGAGGAGAATGGGCATCACTTATAGTTTTTCTCTCTTGCATGGCTGGGTCTGTGTCACTGATGACACCTGGCAGCGCCCCCTCCTGCCTGAAGGCCAGCAGTGCCAGCGGTCTTATATATAAGAGGCAGACACTAGGGTTCTTTTCAGGAGAAATGAGCACACTGCTTGGAGAGTTACCTGGCCCAGCTGCTGAGCCTCCAAGGCTGGGCAGTTCAGCGCACTCTCTCTGACCCTGCTTCTTGTGCTGCAGGCTTCTTGCAAAGGACCAACAGCCTGGAAGAGAAGAGCCGGCTTGTGAGTGCTTTCAAGGAGAGGCAGTCTTCCAAGAACCTGCTTTCCTGTGAAAACAGTGACAGGGATGGCCGCTTCCGGCGAACCGAGACAGATTTCTCCAATCTATTTGCTCGAGGTAGATATTTCCCTCCTCCAGCCCAGGCCTAGTGCTATCCAGCATCCCTTATTTGAGTTTCTTGACTCTTTACTGAAAGCTTCATTTACCAAAAAATGTCATTACTCCCTCTGAACCATCATGCAAATCCTTTTTCCAACACTTGAATATACTATACTCCTTCCCTGCTACCATTGTCTCCATCATTTTGGAAGCTGAATGAGAGCAGTCAGTAACTTTAAAGACACTTGCAGGGGCAATATGGATCCTTAGAATCATTCTGAGATTCTGAAGGAATTTTATATATAAGGAAATTTAGTGAGTCCCTTTGTACCATTTATCCTCCAAGGTTGGCAACAGAAACAGACTCCCCCTGAACTCTTACCCAAGTGCTGTCTTGAAACACATTTTCTTTTTTGGAGATTTTTCACTAATTACTCCTGTCCTCAAAAACAGTGGTAAAACACTGGCTCTTTACCAGTCTCTTCCAAACAGCTTGAAGGTAAACCCACCACCACCCATGGTCATGAACACCCCGTAGACCATGGAGGCCAGTAAACAAGACTTCACTGAAACTCAGAAATAATCCAGGGCATAGGGCCTCCCCGGTGGCGCAGCGGTTGAGCCCTGGTTTGCGAAGCTGCCTGCAGCATCTGCAGCGCCGGTTTGATCCCCGGCTGCTCCCCGGCCACACCGGAGGAGGGTCCCACATGGTGCGCAGACCTCTCCTGCCACCTGCTGCTCCCCTCAGCAGTGTACTTCAGTCTTTCTGCCTGCTCTGCTCCCCGCTCTGGCTCTGGTGAATTCTCTCACCCTCCGGCGCTTCTGACTGTACCCAGTGCTTGCTTGAATGAATGAATGAACAAACGAATCAATCAATCAATCAATCAATCTTTAAAAAAAAAATAATCCAGGGCATAGATAAGAGCATCATGTCCAGCCAGTCTGCCCTCTTGAGTCATGGGTGACAGCTTCTACTGGAGCCACCTAGAGCTCACCTCCCTTGCTAACCCCCCTAGCCTGACTGCCTAACAGACACTGAGACCCACAGTCTCCACCAGACATCACAAAGTCCAGCCCAAAAGAATCAGAGAGAGCCCCATCTTCCAGATTCTTCAGAGTGGACCTCAACCTCTGCCCAGAGAGGCCTTACCCTCTGCCTGGACAGATCAAATACATCAAGGTGCCAAACCGAAAACCTGTAACAGAGACACACTTGGTACCAGAGTGCCCAGTCAGCCTGCAAATGGACAATGGCAATGGCATCAATATAGCTTCTAGTCATAGTTTCTCAAAGCACTCCATTCCATTCACAAGTGGTCAAATTATCAGAAAATCTGTTAGTCTCCAGAAAGTGTATGTGAAACTTCTGTGTATATGCATATGTGCATTTTCCTGTGCAATTCATTTATCAGATTCTCTATGCATGTATATACCCTGGAATGAAATTATGCCTGTAAAAATACCATGGCTCATAGCAGTCGTTTCTGGACTGAGAAAGTTCAGATATGAGTAAGGTGATAACCGCTTGTTGGCTTTTCCCCCTCAGATCTGCTTCCAGCTAAGAATGGGGAGGAGCAGACCGTACAGTTCTTACTGGAAGTGGTGGACATTCTCCTCAACTATGTCCGCAAGACATTCGATCGCTCCACCAAGGTGCTGGACTTCCATCACCCACACCAGCTTCTGGAAGGCATGGAGGGCTTTAACTTGGAGCTCTCTGACCACCCTGAGTCTCTGGAGCAGATCCTGGTTGACTGCAGAGACACCCTGAAGTATGGGGTCCGCACAGGTAAGCATGAGAGCCAGGTGGGCATGCAGTGGCAACCTTGCCCAGCCTTGCCAATCATGAGAATGCCATGTTTAAGGAGAAACAGACACTGAGGTGAAGGAAGGCAGCACAGTGCTCAATGACCATAGAATGACCTCAAAGGGGTAGTAACAGTTGGTGAAAGACTCCAAGACTGGCAAAAGTTAATCACCACATATTATTGGAAAAGTAGATTTAAAAAATATAGCTACAAGATGCTATGTCAAGTTATATAAAGAGTTTTCATTCATGGTTTTTGACTATTCACCACCTAAAAGGAGCAGGATGACCCAGTCCCTACTTCTTGTCATACCCATTTCATTCTGATAAATCCTACTCTTGCTTAACGGGGACACTAAGAAGAATCAGGCCCATTTCCCTCCCTGTCTGTATTAGTTTTCTAGAGCCTCTGTAACAAATTACCATGACTTAAAACAACATAAATATATTATCTGATAGTTCTGGAGGTTTGAAGTTTGAAATCAAGGTGTCTGCAGGGCTATGCTCTCTTTGAAGACTCTTGGGGAGTGTCCATCCTTGCCTCTTCAGCGTCTGGTGGCTGTGGGCATTCCTCTGCATTCTTGGCTTGTAGATGCTTCACTCCCATCTTTGCCTTCACCTCCACTGGTATTCTCCATGGATGTGTACCCAAATTTCTCTCTTCTTATAAAGCATATTAGTCTTTGGACTAGGACCCACCCACAACATCTTCTACCGGCAAAGCCTAACAGTTTATCTGTCTGTCTGTCTGTCTGTCTGTCTGTCTGTCTCTCTCTCTCCCCCCCTCCCCTCAACCTCTGCAGTTTAGACACTCTGACTCACTGAATCCTATTTCCAATATGGAGCCCTTGAGGATGGTGTCCTGCCTCCTTTTCATGTCTCTCTAATCAGCAATTCTGGCCAAAGTGGAAACTTTCCAATTGCCTCACATTCAAGGACTTTTTGAATCTGTCTAGCTGTTTCTAAGTCTAGGAGTGAAACATTTTCCCCCCTCCCACCTATCATTCCCTACTCTAGCCTATCTTTCCTTAAGCAGACAGATCTGTAGGAATGGGCAGTTCATGGCAACTTCCACCACAGGGGAGCCCCTGAAGACAACTGGTAGCCCCATTTTTCTTTTATCACTCTCCCTCTCATTTATTTTGCTGATCAGTCTTCTTAGTCATTTGAGGATAGGTTTAAGGCCAAGACCAGGGAGGTTGTAGTGATAGAGCTGAATAAAGTAAAATATTATAATGAAAGAATGAGGCTGGCCAAAGAAGCATTCTTAAATAAGGAATCCCAAACAGCTTTTGTGGTCTGCTTGCACTGCTAAGATAAGTGAAGCTTCCTTGAATAACTGAGATGGAGAAGACTGAATTATACTACAAAGTCTGTGCTTGGTTTGTAAAGAAAAGCACTCTCATCAATTTAGTTACATCTCACCTTGGTCTGGTGGCTAAACTATTTCTGATGGAGATCCAAGGTAGTGTTATTTGACTGAATAAAAAGAGTCAAATTATCCATGTATGTATTAGTTTGGCTTGCTTTGGTGCGATGCTTTTTATTTTGTCGGTTTATACTTTCTCATTGATATCAATGCTTGGATAACATAATGAATTGGGTTTGAATAGTGAAAATATACTGATCTGGGTATAGACTGTAAATGAATGATGACATTTGGAAATTTCTCTACAAATTAACAAAAGACATCTAAAAAAGGAACCAGTGTAAATAGTCTTCATGAACAGAGACAGGACCAGTCATCCTTCAGTCACATCAGACCTCTCTACTTTCTTAGATTTTCTTTGTTCAAACTTTTTATTATGGAAAATTTCAAACCTATACAAGTAGAACAGTATGGTGAACACTTGACAACAAACACTGAGCTTCAACTATTATTTTTTTAAACTTTTTAAAAAATTTTTTAAAGATTTTTATTTATTCAAGAACTGGGGTACAGGCCAGAGGTGAGGGAGAGTGAGAGGATTCACCAGAGACAGAGTGGGGAGCAGATCAGGCAGACGGACTGAAAACACTGCTGAGGGAAGCAGTGGGCGCAACAGGAGAGGTCTGCCGCACCATGTGGGTATCTCCCTGGCCCACCGGGAATCGAACCTGTGCTGCAGAGGCTGCAGACAGCTTCACAGTGCTCCACTCAACCCACTGCACCACCTGGGAGGCCTTAAATTGTTTTTATATTTTAAGGATTTATTTTTATTTATTTATATGTTATATCATTGTTATTTTTTAACAATGTTTGCTTTCTTTTCTCAGGTGTAGTCCCCATAGAATGCCCACCACCAATTCACCCGTGCACCATCACCATAGTCCCCTGTGTTCCTTCCTCCCTTATTACGATTCAACTATTATTGATGCCTGCCAATTTTGTTTCACCAGTACCCAAACCTCTGCCCTGATTTCTATATTATTTAGAAATAGATCCCTGAAAATATTGTTCATCCATGGATATTCTTCATCCTCAAGAGCTTTAAAAAAAATTTAACCACTGCAATATCATTGTTATAACCAAAACCACAAAATTTATTGTTCCTTAATATAAAACACTCAGTCACTGCCCAAATTTGCAGTTGTCTCATGAATGTCCTGAATGTTTTATCTTATTTTGTAACAATTCATTTGAGCCCAGATCCAAATAACTCCCTCATGTTGAAGTTGCTTGATCTGTCTCTTAATCAGTAGATTCCTGGTTTCATCTCCTTTTGTTCCTTGAAGTTTATTTGTTGGGATACTTAAAAAAAAAAACCTCATTTCTCCCCTTACCTGATTCTATATGTTGCTCAACACCACATCTATCATCTGTTATTTTCATTTAATATAAAGAGTTGAAATTGAAATTTAAAGTTGGCTATTTTTTTTACTGGACAAATTGATATTATTTTTAAAAGATTTATTTATTTATGCATACAAGAGCTGGGGTACAGGCCAGAAGTGTGGGGGCTGAGAGGATTCACCAGAGACAGAGTGGGGAACAGAACAGACAGACTGACTGAAGTACATTGCTGAGGGGAGCAGCAGGTGAGTCAGGAGAGGTCTGTTGCGCCATGTGGGTATCTCCCTGGCTGGCCGGGGATCGAACTCACGCTGCAGAGGCTGTGAATTGCTTCATAGTGTGGTGCTTAACCCCTTGCGCCACCAGGGAGGCCCTGATATAAGATTTTTGAGCCATAAGGCTATAGCCATAAGATAAAAATAAAGTTTTGGGCAAGTTTGTGTCCTTTATATTTTAATGGAAAGATAATTACGGTTTCACTTTGAGGGCATAAGTGTTAGTTTGTCCATCTTTTGTTTCTGCCACTGTGTGTAGTTTTGCTACATTGTCAAATAGTGTGATTATTTATGATTCAATTGTCTTGAAATGTATGTTGTTAAAAATTTTCAAATGGGTATTGCAAATATTTTAATGGAGTGCAACAAAATTAGTTCTATTTGCAGGAGATCCCATAGATTCTGATGGCATTGAACAAAGTAAAGTAAAATGAACTAGTTTAAGTTCTTTAGAGTGATATACATGGATCGTGGAGTCTAGCCTCATCCTTACACTAAGCTTACTATTTTATTCTTTCAGTTTTTCTAAATATCAGTATTATATTTTGAGAACTTTGGAGATGCAGGGATGGGTATATTCTAATATAAGAAGTCACAATTTGAATTTCTGAATGTGTCCCCAAAACATCTAGAAAAGAATAGGCATTCTCAGGGAGGGAAGGTAGATTAGGAACATTCAAATACTAGCTCTCTGATGTCTGATGGTTATTTCAGAGGCAAAGACAATTTTCACTGGAATCAGTAGTCAGCATATCTTTCTAACACTAGTTTTTCTGTCACATACCCATAGATAATCTATTGCATTGACTGCTTTGTGACAGCCAAGCCAAGCTTGCTGATGTGGTGTTGAGTTTTACTCTGAACACCAAGTTGGCAAAAACTTGGCAACAATCCTGAGTTTGATGAGAACAAAGCCTATTAAAGCATATTTTGTATTTCAAATGGATATATAGTATATATATATATATATATATATATATATATATATATATATCATTCACTCAATGAGTGACTGAGGCTGTGTCTGCCCAATGTGTACAGAGGAGATGCCCCATCATATCAGCAATAAGTTTAGATTAGCAGTCACCTGACCATATGTGGGCAAAACACACCACAGCTTGATGGTATATTTGAAACCAAGACCCAGAGAGTGATGGCAAGTCTTTGGCTTCAGAACTGGCACTTACCCCAACATGGTTTAGTCTACAGAGACACAAACCCTCTCTGAGGTCTGTAGCCTTTCCTGCATCAGTAAACCTTGATTTTGGGATAAGTTCATGGGATATTAAGTTAAAAGCTCAAAGATTTATGGAGAAAATCAGGACCACCACAATCAGATTTATGATTAAAAATAAATGCAACAGAGGAGTTCATCTGGAATCAGCAAATAAAATACTGGAAAAATTATTACTTTTATGACACTGGATTTTTTAAAATTTGAAATATATGCTTTAGAAACACCTAGTTTTGGGGGGCATTATTAATACTACAGGTTGGTATAGAATGGGTCAACCTGTCCTTCCTTCTCCAATATCTGTGGGCAGCCCTATTAAGAGGTCACTGGGGTAAAAGACCCATCAATGTGGTCAAACTTTTGTTTGAAGATATCTTTAAAAATCTGCATTTGCCTTGATGCTTACCTGCTGCTCATCTCCCTAGGTCATCCTCGATTTTTCAATCAACTCTCCACGGGACTAGATATCATTGGGTTAGCTGGTGAATGGCTGACATCAACAGCCAATACCAACATGTAAGTCCCACATATTGTTTTCATGTACACATCCATGCTATATGATTATGATTTGTTGCTTTAAAAGTCCAATTCCAGTGGTTCTGTAATAAATATATAACAATTGGCCAAATCATCTTTTCTCTTAAAAGCATTTTGGTTCTATCACAATTTGATTTAATTGTAGATACTTGATATGATAAACTGTATTTTAACTGAATAATGCAACTTCTAAGAGCATGATCATGAGAAATTATAATTCTAGCATTCAAAATGTATTGTGAAATTTTAATGTATCTTAAGAGGTCATTTTAGAGTATGATCTTGGTTCATTTTCCCATCCATACATCAGTCTTTATCATTTAGGTCAACTTTCCTTTATAATTAATGTTACCATAAAGCCACAAACTAATTTGATGATTTTATTGCTTAACAAAAAGTTTCAAAATAAAATTCAGCTAGTAGTCAAATGTTGTTTATTTCTATCAAAACAACTGACTTTTTTCTGAATTTGACAATTTTCCATACTTGTTTGAGTAGGCAGAGCCTATTTGTTTCTAAGTTGTATATTAATATGAAAGTGACTTTAAGGTCCTGGGTTTTGGGGGTGATGCTTATTCTACCTAAAGCAGTCTGATCACCTCATGGCTTCCTCTACATGCATGTGCCTTCTTTGGAGACATCAAGTTGAAGAAGGGTCATCATAGCCTGCTGAGAACTCTTTTCTGTCAACACTATGTTTTTCCACTATCTATATACCCAGACAATGGCCCCACATTCCATTGAAGTGTCCAGGTGGAAATAATGAAACAAGTGTCTCACAATGATTTAAAAATAATTATATAAGAGTTAGATAGTTTTATTCACTGTGGAAATACTTAAAATAGTCATCCGCTTTTTAAGTTCATGGTAATGTAGATTTGAAAAATGAATTTAGCTGAAAGGAAGATATGATTTAAAATGAGAAATTCTGTTTGACATGTAGAATGTAAGTTATTAAAGTTCAAGGTATTCTATTTTTCTTAAATTGCTACCAGTCACAGAATCTGAATGGGCATTTTAAAATTATATATTGATTTGTGTATGTTCCAAAACTGCTTAATGCTGTGAACTCTCAGGATCCTTAACTACATTCAGAGAAGTTTCTATTAATTAAGGATTCTTGCTTGGTTTGCTAATTTAAAATAATAACACAAATTTAAAAAATTAAGCATGACAAGTGGAGCCTTTAGTGCTAAAAGGCACTGAAGACTAAATTGATTGAAAGCAAAAATGGTTTACATGCTCCCTGCTTACAAGTCATCGTTAATTTCACACTGTGTCCATGTTGGCCAACTGAGACTTCAAGGGGCCTAGAGGAATTTGGGTCAAAGATACAATTGCTTGTATGATCTTCTCAAACAAATCGTGCCCCCCATTTGCAACCTTTATTGTATTATGATTCATGAGATAAAAGTGTATCAGCAAGTATAGACAGCATAATATACTAATTATAACTTGGAAAAAGACAATAATATATCTCATACTGAGGAACAATTTTAGTTGCAAAGTAAATTAAAAAAAAACACTGGAAAATAAGTGAAAACAATAAAGTAAGACACATGTCCATTAAAGTCCAAGTACCCATATTAATATAGGCACTGAATTCACCCAGATCATTAAGTATGTAAACAAACAGTTTCAATCTCCCAATATATATAGCCCAATCTCAGGGTAAATGAAAGGAACTCACCCCTTGGAACCATTTATGACCAGAGTCTCCTAAAGGGCTTTTCTTTCATCAGAGAGATCTCACAAATTCTTCTTTTTTGTGTGTTCTTAAAATCAAACTCTCTTACTTCCCTTACCTCAGCTCAGCTATGAAACATTAAAATATATCCCAGCATCTGAGGTCAAGGCCAGTCCAACTAAATGGCAGACAGTAATTGCAGCTGTGCTGAACAGTGGATATTTATAAAATATGATCTGATTGCAGCAGATCGATAGAGAAGGTTATTTAAAATAGTGAAATAGTTCCTGTCACTTCTAGGCATTGTCTGAAGAAGTAATAAGTATTATCTAGAAATTGCTATGAGTCAGTTCCCCTGCAAGATCATGAAATGTGGCCGCACAGTCAGGAGTTTATGCATAAATTTACTCCCTTGTGAAGGTCCTTCTCCTTGGACAGTGTTCAAAATAAGTGTAGGAAAGAATGGGAAAACGATCTCTCTTTGGTGGTGTAGGATATCTTTAGTGATAAGCTATACTTTTATTGAATTTGAGAGGCATTGGTAATAGAGAATAATCAAAGTTCTCAGAAGTCTTTAAAAAAAAAAAAAACACTATCCAGTATCTTAATTGAAGTGCAAAATATAAGGTATCTGAATGTCAGAACATTTATGTTTGTGGTTTTACACCTGCCTGTGCATGCAGTTTTGAGATACATTCTTCCAAGCAAGGACCAGGGACAAGCCAAAGAAAATTTCACAAATGTGTAGTTGTCCATGGCACCTATTTTTTTTTTCCAAAACAGGTTCACCAAACACAGCTGTGCAGGTCAGGCAGCGCCCACTACAGCCTATTCTCACACACCTGATAACAATACTGCTCTTATGGCAAGATCTCTCACAGCCCTTTGCTATGAGGTTATGATTTCAAGTATCTAGCACTTCATTTGCATAGAAATTACACAGGAGAAATTTCCTATGGGAGTTATTGGTCACTTTATACTATTCGGCAGGTTGATAGAGAAGAGCCTGCAGGAAGCAGTTCTTGTTCATCATAGAAAAGCAGCTGTGATGTGAAGGACTTGGAATCTGACTCTGGACTGCACTAACTTTTTAAAGCAAATCACTGAATTTTTCTGAATCTCAGTTTCTTCTTCAGGAAAATGGCGATAATAATGTCCATCCTATAGAGTGGTTCTGAAGACTGAAAAAAGAGACTAGTCTTAAGTGTCCATTGTATGCAAGGTGCAGTGCATACACTCAGGAAAGGCAGCCACCCCACAGGTCACTGGTGCCATTCAGGACCCCTCTCTCCAGCACTCTGGGTCTTTTGTTTCTGTCGCTCATCATCTCAGGACCACAGAGGTGTTCACTAAGCTCCCCTCAGGTGCATTATCTTTTAAGGTGAAGATGGGCCGCCAGCCATGTCTGTAAGAAGAGGAAATCTTAGTGTCAAGACAGTCAACATAGATTATTTTTCTCACTAAAGAAGTCCCCGGTTTGGCAGTCACCCAGGATCCAGGTTCCTTGTGCCTTTCCAAGGCTGTAGCCCCTGGCTCTGATCCTCAAAGTACTCTCATAGTGCTGACTAGCTGCTAGAGTTCTAGACATCACTTCTGCATTCTAGAACTCGGGAAGGAGTGAGTGACAGGAAGAGAGATAAGAAGGAAGAAGGAAGGGAAAGAGGTAAAGAAGAACAGGAGGAAGGGCAAAGGGAGATACATTCCTTCTTTCTAAGAAATCTCAGAAGCTTTACATGATATTCTCTGTAGTATCTCTTAAGCCAAATTTTGTCCCCAGCCTCACCTAGGGAAGTTAGAAACTGTAGTCTTCGATATAGGTGAATTGCAACTCCAAATAAAATTGAATCAAACAAGGGAAAATTGATATTGGTTAGCAACTAGCAGACTCTGTCCCAAGAGAAATACAGCTTCTTATCAATTTGCCTTAGTTAAGACTAAATCCCACTGAGAAGATGAGTTGAATCACTGAAAAGAGCTGACTCATTACCCTACTCAGAATATAGAAAGTCTCAGTTCTCCCGATTAGTGTCACTATGAATGTTGCCATCCTACTGCTCTAAATCCTTACTTCTAATACCTGTTCTTATGTTTCAGTCCTGAGTTTTATACAGTCTTAGTTTTTGGTCTTTGATTCATAAATGTTATCTTGTATTCTAACTTTAGCATCTAGCCAGATCCTTCTGAATCCATATTTGATCTCGACTGGTTTATCAGCTTCCCTCTGCCATCTGGGGAAGGGGTACCTAACCTGTCTGCAAGAGGAGAACCTCCTATAGTTACATACAAGATGATGTAGATATCTTCATTTTTCTCTTGGAGAGAAGGACCTAGCTTCCTAGGATTCCCAAGGAGTCTATGATCCCAATTAAGTTAAGAACCATCACTCTAGGTGAACTTCAGACTTTCAGTACGTGCTGGATGCAGGCTAACTCCCAGTTGTAAACATGGTCAAGGATGGGAAGGCAGCATCAGAAGAGGTATCAGAGACCCCATGTTAGTGCATTTGTCAGGCCTGACTGAGGATTAACAGCCATGACCAATCCATCAGTTTCCAGGAGAGGATGTCAGGACTAAGGTCCTGCATCATGATAAACTTGGTGCTCACTGTGGGATGACTGGTCTTTCAGATCCAGGCTGGGACTGTCAAACAGGATGCAACTAAGGCCAAGAACCAGGCAGTAGATTCAGGCTAGTAAGCTTCCTCCTCAAGATTAAAAATGGTGCCTTATAACATCTTTGTCTCCTTGGTATGTAAGAGGCCAACTGGCAGATAGTAGTCCTTCAATAAATATATTTGCTGAATGGAACTGAAAGAAAAGTTTAGGAATTAGGTATTTGGCACAGATAAGAATTTGAAATAGTTGAGGTCAGATGATAAAACTCTCTAGACTCTTCTTCCTAATCCTGAGATTCATGGCTATGTTCCTTGTCCATTGGTAGGAGGACTTATTCATACAAACCTGGGCCCTACATTGATTAAAATCATGCGAAGAACCAGCCCCCTGGCCTTCAATTCCACCCTGTCTCCCTTCTCCCATGTAGTTCCTACTTGGTTATCTAACACTGACTTAGCTCCAGCTCAGCTTTCAACCAATCCTTGATAATGTTCCCATTTTATGGTGTATTTCTCCATTTGTCCTTTGCTTTCTCCTGGAGACTTTTCTCATTTGGTGTAGTAAGAGTCCAACACACAAAACTGCCATTATCTCTTCCCATGCAAATATTTTTGCCATTCCAATGTTTCCAAAAATCAGTGGCACACATGTTCAGATTTTGTGCCCCAAAAGTCATATAACACAAATATTCAAGAACGGATGGAAGCACATCATGAGTTTGCCTCTTGGTACACTCAACAGCACAGGCTAAACCAGGAACCCTTCTCTTCTTCTTCCTTTATCAGGCCATCAGACATGAGGGAGTGTTGGTTGCTACGGTGATGGGGCTCAGAGCAGAACCAAAGCATGATTGTGACCTCCAGAGGTGATGGTAACTTAACACATGGTTTCCAAGGGTCTCCTTCCTACATTTTAAGGGTCCTTCCAAACAAAGTGGACATATTTGTTTTTGGAAACAAAATCCGTCTACCAACAGATATATCCTGACAATCTTCCAGGATATTTTTGTCCTCTTCTACCATCATATG
Organism: Talpa occidentalis; assembly: GCF_014898055.3. Taxonomy (NCBI): domain Eukaryota; kingdom Metazoa; phylum Chordata; class Mammalia; order Eulipotyphla; family Talpidae; genus Talpa; species Talpa occidentalis. The sequence continues at coordinate 101,626,401 of NW_023603184.1, forward strand.
ATTAATTTGATTGCTTTTTTCTCCATGATTAAAGTTACAGTGATTTCACCTGTGTCTTATATATAATTATTTTCTCATCCTTGCAAATAGCTTTTCTAAATCATTAAGCCTACAAGAGTTCCCACTAGTCTTCAGCATTGACATTCAGCCCAAACACCTAACCAGTGATGAAGTTTTCCCATATGACTTGGCTGAGTCAATCTAGGCATCTCTCTTCTGTGAGCATGGTCTGAGCTGAGCCTACTGACTAATGCTTAAGAAGACCAAGCAAAAATAAGAAAGATAAGGAGTCTCAGAGTCAGTAGATATCTTTTTTGTTTTCTGTGGATGGACGATCTTTGGTTTCTCTTATGCCCTGTACCTAGTACCATGGTCTTGTTTCAATGACTCGTCCACTAGACTGTGCCTCTGTTTTGAATTGCTTTGAGAAGAGCATGGCTTGTTATTTTTAAATCAGCTTGCTAGAAGTCAAGCTAACCTGCTAGGATATCTGATGCCCAGAGTTAGCTGTGTATACCAGTTGACCATCTTCTTGTTATTTATAATTGGTAATTAGAAAATCATCACTTTTAATTATTCTTGACAGATATTGACATTAGAGAATTATAGAACCAAAGCTGTCCTTGGGGATTATCAGAAGAAAAACCATGTAGATAATTATATTGAGATCTTTAAAACCTAGGTCAATATTTCCAATTATCTTCACAGTTAGCTTTTAGATGTTTACATTGTTTTCAAGACAGACACTGGCTCTGGGTTTTATAGATTCCACAAGTATAAAATTAGTTGTCAGGTTTTTTTTTTTAAATGTTGCAAATCAATTTTATGTAGAACTTAGAATACTTTTTTTCGTAATTAATATTTGCGTCATCCTACAATTGTAGAGGTGAATTTTCGTTCCTTTTTCTCTGGATGGACAACACCTAAGACATTCCATTCAGATGAGAATCTATTTGTTGATGAGAAATCAAAGAATAGGCACTTCTACCACCTCTCTGCATAATACAGGCTGGTTTCTACATTTTATGATTGGTAACTTAATACATTTCCAGGAATTGAATTATTTCAGTTGTTTTGAACATCTCTATTCCCCAAATAATTGGTTTGACTTCTTTATTTTCATTCTTTTTTTTTTTTTACTCCCTTCCCAGGTTTACATATGAAATTGCCCCCGTTTTTGTCCTCATGGAGCAGATAACACTTAAGAAGATGAGAGAGATAGTTGGATGGTCAAGTAAAGATGGTGATGGGATATTTTCCCCTGGTATGTTTCTGTTTCCTTTCCCTGACTTTTCAAGGTTTGAAGAATGGAGTCTCGATATCCTTAAAACACTAAGCAGAAAGTGGGTTTGGGGAAGACTAATGACCTAAAATTATTTTTTTCAATAAACTCCTGACTTCCTGTCACTGTCAGGATGAAGGTTAGCAAGAATGCTACTTTTATTTGTAGTTTTTAAGACTGCCCAAACCTATACCAAATGAAAAAAGCTGTGTCCAAATCATGCTAAACAAATCCATTCAATAAATAGCTTTTTGATTAAACTGAGATCAGTGAGTCAAAAGTAGTATATGAATGATCTAGTTCAGCCAAAATAGTATATTTACTTTCAATCTCCTGTCCTATGTAGCTACAATAAAAATCTTTAGAATAAGGACAGACAGTCTTGAGGAAAGGAAAGAGTTTTGGATGGTGTCAGAGACAGTAAGAATATATACAGGGGAGTGAAGTAAATTCCTACAAATGTGCCTATTTAATTGTAAGGTAATTGATGCAAAAGTAATGAGTTTGTGTTCGCCAGACATACTGGAGAGTTACTTCAGTTCTCCTTGCAACTTTATTTAAGTAAACATGAGTTTGCTTTAATTGAATAAACTTAGAGCTCTCCTAAATGACTCAATAACTCAGTTGAACTGTTCTTTGAGGAGAGTATCCAGCCAATGTCACTATTTCCTTCTGTAGGCCCCATTACTCTCTCTCTCGCTGTCTTTCTGACTCACAGAACAGATTCATCTTTGTTCAGTAAATAGACTGAGCAGAAAGTAGAAGCAGCAAGGTTATAACTCACCTATCTCTTTGCAGCCATGAGTGCTACCAGCTCTTATATTTCTGTCTAGGATTCAAGTGGGATGGCCCTGTTATGAGTGAATCACCTCCAGCCAGATTTCCTTGGTGGTTTTGATAATAAGTGTGACTACTTGTATTCCCAAGGCAAAGGGTCCCCAGGGAAGCCCTGACAATAAGCAGCAGAACCCACCAAAATATTCTCCTTCCCCTTTCTGACCTCTCTTCTGTGTGGAGACACCAGGTCAGTCTTTGTTGTCATAAACACTAATGAAGGAGCCACAACACTTCGGAATGTGTCTTCTTGCTGATAGGGGGAGCCATATCCAACATGTACAGCATCATGGCAGCTCGCTACAAGTACTTCCCAGAAGTTAAGACCAAGGGCATGGCGGCTGTGCCCAAACTTGTCCTCTTCACATCAGAACACGTGAGTTGTTCCTCTTGCTTTTATACTGTGGTATTTTCCAAAGGACTGTCTGACTTCTAACCTAAGCCACTGTTTGTTGCAGAGTCACTATTCCATAAAGAAGGCTGGGGCAGCTCTTGGCTTTGGAACCGACAATGTGATTTTGATAAAGTGCAATGAAAGGTAGGCAAGGGAGAGTTGAATATTAGGTTCTTGATGTATTAAATGTGTTCATCTGTTAAATTTGTTTTATTGTGCTTAAGGACTGACTCAGTACAGTGTGCCAAGCTGCTAATGGTCTGTTGAAAATATCCGATTAAATTACTTTTTGCTGCTGCTGAAGTTTTTTTTCATGTGCAGTCTCACTGATTCTTCATTCTAATTTCTCTCCTTTTATAATAATTACAGGGGGAAGATAATTCCAGCTGATTTGGAGGCAAAAATTCTTGAAGCCAAACAAAAGGTATGTACTCTCTGACTCTGCTGCCTCTAAACTTTGGTAAAAACAAATTTTTAAAAATTCCTTCATTCTTCCTTAGACAATAATCATCTTTGATAATGTAATAGATAATTTTATTGTGTTTCTCAAATTCTGTTCTCAGGTATTTGCTTACTTCCAACTTATGAGCTGACTCTAAAGCTATGTTGTTACAACATCAATTTTTTTGAAAAAAAAAAAAGAAAAGAAAAAGTTATTAAACCACTTGTCCTACCTTCATTGTGCCAAGTGATTAGTTTGATGTACTTCAATAAGTCCACTGCTGGAACATCATGAAGATGTAGTTTAATTGAGCTTTTTACTTGTTACTTCCTAGGTATAATTCCATTTTAACAAATACAATTTAGCTGAGGATTCTGTAGCAAAGTGCTTGCATGCCCTGGCAGATGGCCCATAATACTTGGTGAATTCAGCCACAATAAATTTTACAGAACAAAAAAAAAGTCATAGAACAGATGTATCCACAAGGCACTGCCAGGTAACTGTCAGGCCATTTACCAACTCTGTTGTTTGGGTTACATTCATATACCTCCCTCTCTAACTGTAGCTGTTTTCTGGGGTCTCATTTGAGAAGGTGGATGGAGCTGTCTCTAGGGCTAAACAAGGAAGGATCAGATGAAGAGCCAAGTTTCAACAAAACCTAGGGCTCATAGACCTTCCTAAGCCCCATCTTTGCCCTACCACTCCACTTCCCCGTTTATTTCTTGTTCAGTTCAAAGTTTGACCATAGCCACTATTAGTGATATAGTATACAGAGCTGTTCTAAATAACCAAATCATATTCTACTACATTTAGTTTACTTAGAACAATGTGGCTTCTAAACATTCAATGTCCGCATGCTATTCAGAGCTCCCTGCCCATCCTGCTAAACCCTTATTATTACTCTTTCCTGCTTTATGTTTTGCCATAGAACGTATCAGTATAAACCTGCTTATTTAATTTTGTTATTTAATTTTATTTATTGTCTGTCACTCTCCCCACTAGAATGTAAACTCCCCAAGGTCAGAAACATCTTTTGTGCTAACTGCTGTATTCCTAGCATCTACAGTAGAGCTGGTACATAAACATCACTCAAAAAAATTTATTGACTGAATGAATGAATGAGTGAATGAACTAATAAAGCATATTCCCAGATGATAGTGTCTAGTACCACACTAGCTTAGCTGATATATTAGAAATAAATGCTACTGCAATTCTACTTCATGTGGGAAGGGGAAAGGTTAAAAGACATATCAACCCATGTCTCTTTCTTTATAGGGCTATGTTCCTCTTTATGTCAATGCAACTGCTGGCACAACTGTTTATGGCGCTTTTGACCCAATACAGGAGATTGCAGATATATGTGAGAAATATAACCTTTGGCTGCATGTTGATGTAAGTGCTATAACTCACAGAGTGCCCATCCTTTCTGGGGGAGGGGCTTTGCTTTATGATTTACCTCAGTCTTTTCCCAATGCCCCTGCCAGCCCTCTCTCCACATCACATTAATTCCTCCTCTTCTCTGGCCCCCAGGTGGGGATCTATAGTGAGTGCCACAGACTCATCCAGTTCCTTACTGGCTAGTTGCCATTTTCTGGGTTCATCCTAGAATATGTCTCTGTCACCTTCTCAGATGGCTTTTGTCTGTATAAATGGCTGCAAAATGAAATATAACTGATTTCAGAGGTGGGAAAATGTATAGAAGATACATTTTATAGGTACAATGTATAGAATGTGGTCCATGAATCTGGACACTTAGCTGCTGCCTTTAGTCCAGCCAGCTGTGACACTTTCCTTAAAAATGTGTATTTGGTACATGTGGAAAAAAAAGGCAAAATATGGAAGGTATTATCAACTAAGAGCTTTAGTCCCAAATTTCCCCAGGAACACAAAAGGTGCATTTTCACATGTATGACTGGGTGTATTTTTTCCTTTCTCTATATTTTCTGAATTTAATTTCTCTTAAGTGGACAGTGGGGTAGTCTGCCCTGCTACTGAGCAAAAGATTAACAAAGGCTGTCCTGTGTCGCATGGCATTCTGAGGTATTTAGGAGACATGCATCAAGGCACCCACAAAAATGGTCTTGCTGTTGGGGACCACCAACTTGGCAGACTGGCTGTTTTCTGAGATTTTCAGGAGCCCTTAGAATTCTACCCTCAGAAGATGCAGAGGACAGCATCAGCCCTCTGTGTGGCTTCCAGAGCCCCCTGGGGGGGACTCTTGGAGTGTCTGACTTTCCACAGCAGGTATTTGGGTCTTGGTACTACAAGCTTAGACCTGCGTTCCCTGTATCACTCATGCAACTACTCTGATGTTAACTTGGAGGAACTTTATAAGATGAATAAGCACAATTGATGGATGATTAGAGCTGTCACTGATTGGACAATCAGTGTTGGGTTCCTTTTTTCAGACAAACTTATGATTTTCACCTTTTATATTCCCTCTCATGTTTTACTAGTGTGGAATGATTGATTTGGAATTCTTAAATGTCACTGCTCCCCTCCCTGTCCTTTTTATCTGTCATTACAGGCTGCCTGGGGTGGTGGGCTGCTCATGTCCAGGAAGCACCGCCATAAACTCAGTGGCATAGAAAGGTAAGGCCGCCTTCCATTCAGGCCATCCAACCTGTTGTACCCACTCCCTCCTGCCCTGATAATCAATGCCTTATTTCAATCTGTCTGCGCTCACTTTACATTTCATTCAATAGATGTTTATTGAGCATTTATTGCATGCTAGGCACTGGGAAGTCAAACATAATTTATTTCCCAGTCTGGAGAGCCTTCAGTAAGTTCATAATTTAGAAAGAGAGAAAGATGAGTTACCAGTCACAATTCAGCATGGTAAGTGCAAAAAGAAAGGTGATGGCAAGGTATCCAGGTAGGAGAGAAGAGAATCTTACCGGTCCAGGGATTTTTTTTTTTTTTTTTTAAAGATTTATTATATAAGCACTGGGTACAGTCAGAAGCGCGGGAGGGTGAGAGAATTCACCAGAGCCAGAGCGGGAGCAGAGCAGCAGGACGAAGTACACTGCTGAGGGAAGCAGGCAGGAGAGGTCTGCGCGCCATGTGGGACTGAGCAGGATCGAACAGGCGCTGCAGAGGCTGCAGCTTCGCAGCCAGCGCTGGCTGCGCCACCAGGGGAGGCCGGGAGATTTATTTATATAAGCACTGGGTACAGTCAGAAGCGCGGGAGGGTGAGAGAATTCACCAGAGCCAGAGCAGGGAGCAGAGCAGGAAGAAGGACCGAAGTACACTGCTGAGAGGAGCAGTGGGTGGCAGGAGAGGTCTGCACGCCATGTGGGACCCTCCTCTGGTGGCCGGGGAGCAGCCGGGGGTCGAACCTGTGCTGCAGAGGCCGCAGGCGGCTTCGCAACCCAGCGCTCAACCACTGCGCCACCGGGGAGGCCCATTACCAGTCCACGGATTTGGAAGCTAAATTAGAGTTTACCAGGGCAGAGGAAGGGGTACTGATTCATTTCCTTCTTCTTACTAAGCTTACTGGTGGGAAAAGTGTTGGACACTCAGCTCACCTAACTTGTTATTTTCTTGTTCATTACTCAAGAACAGTGGGGAGTCTAAGCATAATGTGATTTTGACCTGATTCCTAAATGTTGATCTAAAATGAACTCACATTGATTCATTTAGCAAAAATTTATTGAGCACCTATCATGAGCCAGCAGACATGGGTATGAATGCTTGTTATCTGTCTTCAGTCTAGCCATCTATGGCTCTTTTCTTAAAAAAAAGTATTATTTGATACTTGTAGGAAAATAAAGGCAGATGTGGGAAGGTTCTATCAACTAAGAGATTTATCCTTCTGCAGTTTACATTCTAGAGGGCTTAGATATTCATAAACACAGAGCATTCAGTCAGTCTCATAGTAAAGAAAAATAAAACAGTGTTAAATAGCAGTGAGTGACAAGACATGCCATTTTAGACAGGGTAGTCAGTGCCCTTTCTGACAAGGTGACATTTCAGCAGATACTGGGATAAAGGGCAACAGGAAGCAAGGAAACAAGGGAGAGTATTCCAGGCAGTGGCAAGAACAAGTACAGAGACCCTGAGGGTAGAACTGTTTGCAGGCACTTGGAAGACTATCAAGGAGCCCAGTATAGCTGAGTAAAGTGGGAGAGGAAAGAGCAAACTGAAGATGGAGAGGTAGGTGTGGGGCAGGCCTCAGGACAAGCACACCAGAGACTTCTCTCAGAGCAAGGATCCTGGCTTGAGTTTTTTTGTTGCCTCTGTATGCCCCTTCCCTCTGTTTCAGTTTTGAAGGTCCATTTCAAAGTGAGTGGAACTGACTCTTTGAAGTAAAGTCCTTTAACCTTAAAAATTAGAGGATAATTTTCTTATAGATGAATCAGTCCCGCTCTACTTTAAATTTCTTGATTTTTATTTTTCCATCTCTGAGTCTAAAACTTCAAACATTTTACACTAAACCTTTTCTTCTAACATTTCAAAGCACATATTCTAAAATAAATTGAATCCATATTATGTCTTATTACTTTCCATTATAGCAATAAAGAATCATTTACTTTAGACCTTTGAGACATTCAAAAAAAACATTTATGATATTTTATGAGGTCTAAATATAATTTTTGATCTACATATAATGATCTAAATATGACAAAAATAAATATGACTCAGTAATAATAGATCTGAGAAAACTGATTAAATCCACTACCTATTAAATATGACGACATTGATGTTTTTTAACAAGATAAACTTTTAGTCAACTTTCCTTGAATCTCTTTTACAAAGATTTTCTTTACTATGCACTTACAGGAAAAGTTCTTCAGGCCTTTCTCCTCCTCAAAACATAGCATACACCCTGTAGTTATGTGTGCACTAAGTGATTTTTTTTCTTCTAAAGGACATACGCAAGATGAAAAGGTTACAAATTCATTGCAAGGACTTTGCTCCAGGGAGGGCAAAGACAGTATAATTCTCAGCCAATTCCATCCTTCACAGGTATTAAACACCGAGCCCAGCTGTGGGCCAGGCCATTGGGAAGAGTCTGTAAACCACTGAAGCAAGTTACCCAAGTTTTAATCATCGTATGTTACACTTAGTTGTTTCCGTTATGTCCTGGCTAGTGTGCTCCTGAGCCATCTAATTGTGCCTGACAGAGTGATACGGTTGCTAGGAGACCATGCTTGTTAAACTATCATTGCAGCCTAAATTGGCAATATCATGTTCATTTAGCATTTAAACAACGCTGCTAAGTAGTCAAAAGTCTAGAATTGTCCAATTGATCCTTTCTTTTCAGTGTCACTCTTCATACTCCTCACAAGTAGGTAGCTCAGCATCACCAGACCATTTATTAAAAGAGAACAGGAAGGAAGAAGGAAGCTTAAGTCTGTTGCTTAGAGGCAGGCTGTCTGGTGGAGGAGTGAAGAGCATTGGCTAGAAAATGACTCCCTGGACTTGAGTCTTCACTCCAGCATTTTCCATCTGTGTGACTTTGGGTGATGTATATAACCCTGTTGTGCCTCAGTTTCTCCTTCTGAAGTAGAGGGGATAATAGTCCCCTTATCATAGGGTTGTAGTGAGAATGAACTCTTCCAGGCATGGTAGCTAACATTTCGTACTTCTTATTTTTTGAAGATTTATTTTATTTACTTATGCATTCAGGTACTGGGGTATAGGCCAGAGGTATGGGGGGTGTGGTGAGAGGATTCACCAGAGACAGAGAGGCAAACAGAACAGGCAGATTGACTGAAATACACTGCTGAGGGGAGCAGCAGCTGAGACAGGAGAGGTCTGCTGCACCATGTGGGTTAGCTCCCTGACCGGGGATCAAACTCTTGCTGCAGTGGCTGGTGATAGCTTCATAGTGCTGAAACTTAACCCCTTGTGCCACCAGGGAGGCCCCATTTCACACTTACTACCTCACATTATTCCTTATTCAATTCTGTGAAGTAGACACTATACTCCTCATTTTACACATAGAAAAACTGAGGCACAGAAATTTTACGTAACTTGCCCAAACTTGCAAATATCAGAGCCAGAATTCATACTTGGGACTTGGACAGTCTGGTTCCAAAGTCTGAGTTCTTTTTTTTTTTTTTTAGATTTATTTTTTATTTATTTATGCATACAAGAGCTGGGGTGTAGGCCAGAGGTACAGGGGATGAGAGGATTCACCAGCGACGGAGTGGGGAGCAGAACAGTTGGATCTACAGAATTACACTGCTGAGGGGAGCAGCAGGTGATTCAGGAGAGGTCTATTGTGCCATGTGGGTTAGCTCCCTAGCCAGGAATCAAACTCATGCCGCAATGACTGGTGATAGCTTGGTAGCGCTGAGACTTTAACCCTTGTGCCACCAGGGAGGTCCCAAAGCCTGAGTTCTTAACCATGACATCATATAGATATAATGCCTAGAAAGCTCTCAGAACAGTAAGACATAGGAAGTTCTTCATAAATGTTAGCTATTGTTAATTGCAGTTATTTGGAAGAAGCAATCTGCATCTGCATTTTATCTAGAGACTGCAAAATACTTGTTTACTACTCGATTCATTAGGTAGGAGACTAGGCATCAAAAATGGGTACTGACATGTCGCGATGGGTGTTTTTCTCAGGAGGAGAGCTGCCTCTTGCTGACACCTGCAACTTCTCAGAGTATCATGTGCTTCTTTCAGGGCCAGCTCAGTCACCTGGAACCCTCACAAGATGATGGGTGTGCTGCTGCAGTGCTCTGCCATTCTTGTTAAGGAAAAGGTCTGTACTCCCTCCAGAGATGAGGGGGCAGCCGGCACAACCTTTAGAAGGCACAGTAGAGAAAAGCGTGGGATCTATTCAAAGTACTTGTTGATGAACTCACATAATTGACAGCCCCACAGGGACTGCTGTGCTGTTGGCTCCTGCCCTTACTTGTCAGTCTTCACTAACTGAGTTCATCTTCACTAACTGGTACCTCCTCCCAGCTCTTGCTCTCTACAGCCTTCTTCCTTGTTCGGGTCCCTCTTATCTTTTGTGAGATCCTTTCATCTCACATTCCTTCATGTTTATACAAACTAAAGAGAGCAATTAGGTGAGGCACTAATTCTCACCTCAGTGGTCACTGAAACATACTTTAAGGTCTTAGCATGAATTTGTGGTCCCACAACAATAGGAATGTTGGCCCCAAAGCTGCTATAAATGAGTTAATGCTATGTTTTCTTCTTCAAGTATCTAATAATAGGACCCTGCCCTCAAAAGCATTGTTATGCCAATTAAACCCTAGCACACTATGGATTCCAAAAGGTCTGTCTCAGCCTGTGGATACCAGAATCTCATAGGCCCTTTACTCCACTCCAAGTAGAGTGGAGGCCTGTTAACATCATAGGAGGCCTTGGAAAAGATGGGAAGACTTTTTTGGAAGTGCTTTTGGGGAGGAAAATTCTTCACAGCATGAGACTGTCCCATTCTCTGTAGGAAGTTTAAATCCCCAACTCTGCCCCTCCATCCCCAGAGCAACATAGAGCTTACTAGTCTTTGAAACAACTCCAAAACATCCCTACACATTTCCAGATGCCCATAGACTGTGGGGACCTTTGTAGGCATCTGAGACAAAAATCATTTTCTAACCAGAGTTATTGTGGGAGAAGGGGAAAGGCCTTTCCCACAGTGGTTTTAGAGAAGGACATCAGGGAAAGTGCGGGGCCTCACAGAAACTTTAGAAGGAAGGTTGCTGTGACCCGAAGGCCCTGTTTGGTAGCTATGCACATCTCTGTACTGTGATGACAGATGCCCCCTGTCTTGGTTTCCTTGATAGGGAATCCTGCAAGGCTGCAACCAGATGTGCGCTGGGTACCTCTTCCAGCCAGACAAGCAGTATGACGTCTCCTATGACACCGGGGACAAGGCAATTCAGTGTGGCCGCCATGTGGACATTTTCAAGTTCTGGCTGATGTGGAAAGCAAAGGTACAAAGAAAGGAATTCAGGAAAGATTGCACATATGTAATTTTCACAGGCTGGCTGGAAAAAGAGAGGCAAAGATACATCACAGATAATTCATGACATGTATAATCAATATCTACATAATTGACTTAACTACTTATTTGCAAATGAAATCGCTTTATCCTTTATGTGAGATTCTTCCTCCTTCCATTCAATCTCAGTGTGAATTAGCATGAAATTTTCTTATAATTTTCTCTTTTAACTAAGAGCTATGCCAAGATTTGGGCTTCCACAGCAGTCCTCGGGGATGTTGAAATTAGTGCAGACATAAAATAAGAGATAAAGATACAATGATTCTGTGTTATTCTATGCACAGTCCTGTCTTGCTCGATGAGGCCTCAAATCATATAAATATACGACAGTTTTAAGTTCTATTTAAATAACAACTTTCCCATTATTTGTACTTTATATACTATTCTAGAATGCATACTTTATTCTGAGAAATCTTACCAGTAGATTGAGTCATACTCTTTCTGCATTCATCAATCTTTCAAGTTGCATTTCTGTGTCTAGAAAAAAAAGCAAACCATTGGAATTTCTCAAAAAAATATGGATGTGAGAAAGGATTACCATTTGGCTATTTGTTTCAAAACTATTTTTTAAGATTTATTCATTTATGCATACAAGAACTGGGGTACAGGCCAGAGGTGCGGGGGGTGAGAGGATTCACCAGAGACAAGAATAGGGAACAGAACAGGCAGATTGACTGAAATACACTGCTGAGGGGAGCAGCAGATGAGTCAGGAGAGGTCTGCTGTACCATGAGTGTAGCTCCCTGGCTGGAGATTGAACTCGTGCTGCAGTAGCTGCAAATAGCTTCACAGGTTACATCTTAAGCCCTTGCACCACCAGGGAGGCCCAGTTTCAAAAGTATTTTTATGCCATTAGGTAACGGCAGCTTTGACTTCACAACTTTGTATTGCATCCATTGTTTACATTTACCTATAAATTTACCTATAAATTAATTTTAATAGTTTCATATTTAAGATTAGATCTATCTAATACCAAAATAAGTTTTCCAGAAAAATATACTAGTCAAATATTTCTTCTGTAGGAAGAATTTGACGGATGATTAGATTTTGCCTCATTAAGTCATTTTGTCTTGATACAGAAATAGTCTGCATTTGATTTCTATCACAAAACGCCACATTTCTATGACCTATATTTTAAGCATATACATAGTCATAAATTGCCAATGAGGAAAGAATCCTACCATTTAGAAATATAAAGAACAAATAGCCTGTCTCAGCAATTTGTGGCCTTGGTTTGCCTAACAATAGCCTCTTGAACCGTTTGCCAGAAGTGTGACTCTCGAAAGTGGCACCCTACTGTGGGCTTCCTTCCCAAGCAGAAAGTGGACTGGCTGGGCATACACTCAGCACTCGCTACCTGGGGAGGCGCATGCTTTGCTAGAGTTAGACTTCACCCAGGCCCATTAGCAATCACCACATCATACAAGTGCCCTTCTTGTTAACACTGACCCATTCAACACCCCCTGTGCTGCTGGTATTTATCAACCATGATGGCTTTTGAAATTCATGCTCATCCAATTTGTCAGTAGTTGGAATTATTGCAATCTCAGGACATATACTGAGACCAATGGCTTCCCCATCTGCCCACCTGCCTATCACCAAAAAGGGACAATGCTGTATTTTGTGGAAGGTTGCCTGCCTGGGAGTGTGGGGGACATATCTGACCAGGATCTACTTCTGGGGAAGGTTGTTTCTAAAGTTGTATTTCTCAAACTATCTGTGGTGAAGAACCAAAAAAAATGTTTAACCTATCATGGACTAACACAAAAAGATGAATCGCTACCAAGATAAAGTAAAAAACTATACAATATACAAACATCAATTTTTAAATGAGATTCAGCAAATATAAATTTACTCTGTCAAATTGCTATAAAAGTTTCTTATTAGTCTCAATTTCTGAACTCATCTTATGACTGGTCACAGTTTATGGGCTGGCCTTAGTCCGTCCATAAACAGCACAAGAGTAGCACCATCCTAAAGCAAACCAGAAATAGGCTTCAGGTCCAGGCTAGAAATAACTATCAGGAAGCTAGACATCCAGGGAGAATACCTGCCCAGAGAATAGAGTGCCTTCAACAAAGAGCAGGCACACTTCATGTACTGCATGCAGCGCTGCAGAGAAGCTGTGCACATTTCATCAGATGGCACTTCCTAACCATCTGCAAGAATGTTCTTATGTGTATTGCCAATAGATGAGGACAGCAGAGCCTTCTCAAATACCCACCACAAGAAAATGCAACTCTCACCAACAAAGATGACTTTTCTTTTTTAAATACAGGGCACGGTGGGATTTGAAAATCAGATCAACAAATGCCTGGAACTGGCTGAATATCTTTATGCCAAGATTAAAAACAGAGAAGAATTTGAAATGGTTTTTGATGGGGAGGTAAGTTGTCATCGTGGCCTAGATGCACAAAAAGTCTATTGCAGGAAAGTCCTGAAGCCATGTTTACTCACATGGCCAAAAGCTGCCCTGAATTTCATTTTATGCACTTTTCATTTAATTCCCTCTGGTTCTATGATGGGACACAGTGTTGGGATGAATTCTTTCTCCTTTTCTAAAATGGTATGGCTCCTGACTAGCCATTTACTGGCAAGAGGTTTTTCTTCGTAGGTCTGAAGACTTTATCATTCTTGAGTGTGTCTAACTGCCTTGAACTTCCGTAATGAAGTGTTTCTCAATTCTAAGACACTTGTAGGATGGGAATATCCTTGTCTCCCAAGACTGGTTCTAAAATGAACTTCTGCTTTTTTTTTTTAATTTTTTTATTTATGCATATAAGAGCTAGGGTGTAGGCCAGAGGTATAGAGGGTGAGAGGATTCACCAGAGACAGAGTGGGGAGCAGAACAGGCAGATACACTGAAATACACTGCTGAGGGGAGCAGGGGGTAAGACAGGAGAGGTCTGCTGCGCCATGTGGGTCAGTTGCCTGGCCAGGGATCAAACTTGTGCTGCAGTGTCTGCTGATAGCTGCTTCTTCTTCTTCTCCTTCTTTTTCTCCTTCTTCTTCTCCTTCTTCTCCTCCTTCTTCTCCTCCTTCTTCTCCTCCTTCCTCCTTCTTCCTCCTTCTTCTTTCTTCTTCTTCTTCTTCATTTTATTTTTTTCCCATTATTTTTTATTTCATATATTTTTACATAATTTTTCATTTTTACACAATGTATGCATTTTCATCTTAGTTATAGTCCCCATACAATTCCTACTCCCCTTGTTTTGATCCTACTCCTTCTTCCCCCATCCCCTGTAGTGTGTCTTTGGTTTATAGTTGCTTGTTGATTTTGATTTTTACTTTATTATAATTAGTCTTTTTCCTGGTCCTTATTTAGGTTTTCTATGAGTGAGACCATCCAGTATTTTTCTTTTTCTTTCTGGCTTATTTTGCTGAGCATGATCCCTTCCAGCTCCATCCATGTTGCTGCAAATTGCATAAGTTTATTTTTTTTTGATAGCTGAGTAATATTCCATTGTGTATATGTACCACATCTTTTTGGTCCAGTCATCTATCTGTAATGCTGAAACTTAATCCTTTGCACCACCTGGGAGGCCCTGAAGTTCTGCTTTCCTGTGTCTGCTTTCATAGATTCATTAGGAAGAGAGCAAGATAAAGTTGTCTCTGCCTAGAGTTCCCATCTACATTGCACAGTAAAGTGCTTGTGACACCTGTACTGAGTGCACTGCTCTGTGCTAGGTCCCATGCCAGGGGCTGGGGATCAGTAGTGACCAAAACAGATACTGTTTCTGCCCTAGTGGAGCTTGAAGTTGGATAAAGATGGAACAGGCTCGTGTTGAAAGAAATAAAATTCAGTCAGAAAACCGTAAAATGTAACGCCACCTACATTCCACATAGTCCATTTATCAGGTGACTTAAATGACTAGGTGCACACTGGAGAGTCCCCAGATGAACAGGAAAATGCCCGGAGTGGTTCAAATCAATGATCCAGCACTCATGTATTTTACTTGTGGGAACTCCTGCCACTTGTGTACATTATTTTAAACATTCTACGAGTAGATTGAAGACGAATGTGATGTCTCAAGTCAGTTAGAGGCAGGCACAATAATGGCAAACAGTGACTATGTAGGAAACAAAGACTATAGCAAGAATAGAGATGAGCAAAAGAAACACGGGAGTCTTTAGGGCAGGGACACAAAAGTTCTAGGTATCTCAGTAAGCCCTGTCTTAGGGTTTGGAACCACTATAAATGTTCATCATGATAATCCTGACTCATCAAGTAATGATTCAGTATCTATATAATGAACTCATTAAAATACTCAGTATCAATAAAATAAATTGTTTCAAGCATCTTCTAAATATAAAGCACTACAAAATGTTAAGATATACAATCCCCTTTTAAAAACTATACACAGGTAATAATTTTTAAAAATATTTCATGTAGTAACATTATTCATCTAGAAAATTAAATATAAGAAATAGTTCTTGTCAGTTAGGATGGTATAAACTAGGCATTGTTCTCCCTACTATAGAAAAGTAATTATGCCTTAAGATGAACATGAAACCATTTATTTATTTATTTATTTATTTATTTATTTATTTATTTATTTAGTGAAACTTCTACCAAGGATACACATGGGTCTGGGACGTTTTCTCTCAGGTTCTCATCATTTTCTGCTTTCTTTGTGAAAAATCTCTGCAGCCTGAGCATACAAACGTCTGTTTCTGGTATATTCCACAAAGCCTGAGGGGTGTTCCAGATAGCCCTGAACGACAGGAAAAACTACACAGGGTATGGAATCTTTCCTCTCATCTAACTCTCTGAAATTTCTCTGCCTAGTCAGAACATTCTCACCGTAATGTGTCTTTCTAATGGGGAAGAGATAAAAAATAAAGACTTGGGGTAGGTTAATAGTCATAGATTGGTGGGAAGACTTTTTGTTGTATTCTTCTTGGGTCTGAAGAACCCAAGGCTAGATATCATGGGGACCTCTAAAGGGTGCTTGCCTATCTTTGGTTGATGTTCTTCATTAAAGGGGCTGTGTACAGGGTGACTGAATAATATACATACACCTAGGAACATTCCATATTAAACTGTGCCTGTTAAAGTGCCACTTACTAAGTTCAAGACGACTCTAAAAAATTATTCATTCTAGTTGTTGATTTCTATATCTAGTTTCTATATCCTGTTGTATTGTATCTAATTTCTATATAATTCATCCAACTATTCAACAAATGTTAGTTGAGTATAGTCTATGTGCCAGGTATTGTCCTGGGCACTCTGAGTTTTATATAAGTCTTAATTTGCATTGTTGCCAAAAAGAGTTGTCTTTGTTAATTTTTTATTTAGATGTAATGGACATAAAACATGAGTTTTGGGTCTACAGCATAATGATTTGATATTTGTATATATATTATGAAATGATCGCCATTAAGTCTAAGTAATAGCCATCTCCATACATAGTTTACATGTTTTTCTTTTGATGATAACTTTTAAGATCTGTTCTGAAGGTTTTTTTGTGATTTTTATTTTGCTATCTGTTCTATGAATGACTTTCAAAATTCAATTGCAGAATACTTTCTAAGGGAAGACTTAGTCATTAGATATAACCACATCCAGAAGAAACTTAGATGTAAAACATTTCTTTACCTTTATATCCATGTGAACACAAATAGTAATAAGCAAATTGCTCCTTTTATCCAATCAGGAAATGGGTTGCATTGTTACAGAGTATTGTGACTATGAATTTCAGTTTTGCTTTGTGTTTTCTGGCACAAGGTGGCTCCAAAAATCAAAGCGCTGATGATGGAGTCTGGCACCACCATGGTCGGCTACCAGCCTCAGGGGGACAAGGCCAACTTCTTCCGGATGGTCATCTCAAATCCAGCAGC
Source organism: Talpa occidentalis (assembly GCF_014898055.3). Classification (NCBI taxonomy): domain Eukaryota; kingdom Metazoa; phylum Chordata; class Mammalia; order Eulipotyphla; family Talpidae; genus Talpa; species Talpa occidentalis. Next base: position 101,643,166 of record NW_023603184.1, read on the forward strand.
TACCCAGTCTGATATCGACTTCCTCATTGAGGAGATAGAAAGATTGGGCCAGGATCTATAAATTCAGAACATGAGTCTGCAGGAATTCCCTTTCCCTTTAACAACCTCTATAAGTTGCTGAAACACATGCCCCATTTCATTGAGGGAACATATACTCTCTTGAAGAATACTGTTACAACCTTACTTAAGCTTGTTAAGTTAGCAGGAAATAATGTTCTTTTTAAAAAGTTGCACATTAGATATACAGTATATATGTACAGTTACATATACCTCTCTCTCTCTATCTTTATGTGTAGTGAGTATGGTTTAGTGATAGATCACAGCATGCCCCCCACTCCACAAGAATTAACTTCACCTTCAGCTGTTTATCGAGGGGCCAAACATGCTGCAAACCAGCTCACTCAACAACCACAGGGAAGATGTTTTTCCAAATGTCATGTCATAAGGATAAAGGGAAATGCTGGTGGTGGCAGCTGACCTCATTGTCAGTGTTTCTCCCACCTGAAGTGATGATGGATGAGAAAAAGCACCCCTAAATGATAAGAGTCATGCCCTGCCCATTAGTATCCTGTTAGGGGGAAATAGCAGCAGAGTCATTGTCACAGGTGTACTATTGCTGTATTTTTAGAGATTAATTTGTGTAGATTGTGGCTATTACTGTTGTCTGACTTGGGGGGGAGGACACGTGTAATGATTTCAATGACTGTTTAATTGTAGGTAAATGAAATATTTGCTTATTTATATTCAGATATTTACCATGTTAAAGAGGTGTCTTGTATTTTCTTCCCATTTGTAATGTATCTTATTTATATATTAATGCAGTAAGTTCTGAAAACTGTTTATGGTATTTTCGTGCATTTGTGAGCCAAAGAGAAAAGATTAAAATTAGTGAAACTTGTATTTATATTAGAGTGCCCTTAAAATAAGGATTTAAGCATAAGTTTACTATCTATAAGAGAATTCTGATGTTGTACATAAAGTCATATATATGCAAATCCCATTACTTAAATAGCATCTGCTCTCCTATTATCTTCTGTCTGGCTGTATGTCTGTGTTCTCAAAGCTTTTCTAGTATCTGTTGAATAATAACTAGACCTCCTGCAATTTTGTAGTAGTTCATGACCAATCTCTGTGACTTGCTTAGCTCAAACCTAAGGCAATGTTTTGAAGACCTCCCGAAGATCTCAGATTAATTGACCAGGCTCACAACTGTTTTTGAAGAAAGGAAATTCACACTGTGCGTTTTAGAGTATGCAAGAATATAAATAAATAAAGATATTCTCCATGGAGAACTCAAACAAATTTTTCTTCTAGTTTGTGTATCATATATAGAGATAGATTTCCAATTATAGATACCTGGATCACCACAGCCATACATACTTTCTACTAGGTGACTTTAGGTGATGCTCTGTACTCTTATTAAGCTGGGACTTACCCTACCATCATAGGTTCTTGAGTCCCTTATCTGTAAAATTATTATGGTTGAAATGAAAATTTACAGATTAAGCCTTGAGAAAGGTAAGTCATACCTGTTTCTCATTTTCCTGTTTGTCTCTTGGCGTTCCAGTCATTCATTCACTTGACAAACATTTTCTTACTCTATAGCAGGTGCTGTTCTAGGACCGAGGTTACAGGGCTGTTCCCGGCAGGCATATTTTCCTTCCAGTGAGTATCTTACATCATTTAGCACCCATGGTTCCTGAACCTAGCTAAAATCATAGAATCACTCCTTCCTGCTACTTACACTTGGACAGTGGGCCCAATTTACCTTCTAAGGAAATATGTTTTGGTGCTGGATCATTAGGAAATAGGTCTCATTTTCTACGATATTCCATTACACTGTAATACTATCTCATAAGGAGTTCCTATTTGGCACATGAAGGGATTAGATAAGGGTCATTTATAATTAGCATACTGATTGTGTGGGTAACCATTGTATTAAATAAAATGGGCTCCATATAGAGATGATCATAAGATCACTTTTTCTTTCTCCCACTGTTCCTTCAAATTCTCTCTGTGGGCTTATTGTTTCCATGCCCCTTCTCAAATTCAGACCAATCCCATAGCTTTTCTGGCTTCTCATTCACAAGAACAGTCTCATTTTTGCAACTAAGTGTCCAGCTCAATGCAAGGAAAAAGGTGCAAATGTTTATACAATATAAAGTTTCTGCTGCCCCTCCTCTGACACTGTTGTGGGCAGAGGGAGTAAGGCTGGTGGTCAGGTCAGGTTCTTTAACCTGCGGCCACAGTCTATAGGCACAGCCTTAGGTGGCCGCCTCATGTAACTGAGATGTACAATAATTTTGATGATGGCTCCAGCTGTAATTTGTTTCTTTTTATGCCTGTAATGTTTTTTCATTGTATGAATATACTTTGGTTGGTTTGTCCATTCTGTTGTCCATTTTGTTGGAGGTGTAGAAGAGTTTTTTTTCCAATTTTTTTTGGTTTTTGCCTGTGGGGACAATATTGATATAAGAATTCTTGTACTTTTTTCCTGGTGCACATATGCTAAAAATGTTTCTAAAGTTTATAGCTAGAAATGAGATTGCTGGGTCATAGTGTCTTTTTTTTTAAAAAATATATTTATTTATGCTTATAAGAAATGAGGTGTAGGTCAGAGGTATGGAGGGTAAGAGGATTCACCAGAGACAGAGTGGGGATCAGAAAAAGTAGATCTACTGTAATACACTGCTGAGGGGAACGGCGGGTAAAACAGAAGTCTGCTGTACCAAGTAGGTTAGCTCCCTGGCCAGGGATGGAACTCTGCTGCAGGGACTGGTGATATCTTTATAGCGCTGAGACTTTAACCCCTGCACCACCAGGGAGGCCCCTGGGTCATGGTGTCGCTAAGTAACTTCAGCCAGCAGTGCACAGTATTCCCTAGGCTCACCATCACCTGGCCTCAAATTTTCAGGTGAGTATGAAAATATGTGTCATTGTGGTTTTAATTTGTCTTTCCTGCTTTCAAAAGAGGCACCCCACACATTTATGAATCATTTGTGTTCTCTTTTCTATAAAGTACCAAATTGTGCCCTTTGTCCATTTCCAACTGAGTTGTTTTTTTCTTATGATTTTTGAAGTTCTTTATATATTCAAATACTAATTCTTTTTGATTGTATGCTTGGCAATGATCTTCTAATTTAGGGCTTGTCTTTTCATTTGATTAATAATCTTTTTTTGGAAAGCATAAGTTTTTAAATTTAATGTGGCAGAATTTATCAACATTTATCTTTATGGTTTCCACTTTCTTGTGTGTCTTCTTGAAGAAATTGTTCCTGTCTCATTCATGTATGAATGAAAGCTCTAACATAGACATCTAAGTTTTATGGTTTTGCTCCTTTCACATTTGCCTTTAAGCTACCTTGAATTGACTTTTTGTATTTGGTTCTTCTTCTTCAAGAGAAAGAGTTATTATAATCCCTTTATTCTTCCACATAAATTTTGGAATCAGTTCATCAATTTCCACCCAAAAACTCCTGCTGTAATTCTGATTGGAATTTTATTGATTCTGTGGGTCGATTTGAAGAATATTAACATATTTTTCAATATTGAATATACTAGCCATAAACAAAGTGTATATCTCCATTTTAACTTGATCAACTAATATCTTTTCAATAAAGTTTCATAATGGGTATGTATAACTTTTGATAGATTTATTCTTAGGTACTTTACATTGTTATTTTTAAATGGCATCTTTTTAAAATTACATTTTCTAATTAATGTTTGTTGATATGTAGAAATGTAATTGTCTTTTGAATAATGATTTTATATCCAGAAAACTTGCTCATACTAAAATAGTTTTGGTTCTTCAGTGCAGAAAAGAAGTGTTGGTAGTAGACATCTGTGCTTTGTTCCTGCTGTTAGTTTTATGTTTCCTTTAGGTTTTGGTAGATGCCTTTTATTGAGCTAAAGAAGTTTGTTTTTATTCATAGTTTTCTATGAATTTCTAGAGTAAATGTTTATTTTTAAAAGATTTATTATTTATGCATACAAGAACTGAGGTGTAGGCCAGAAGTGTGGCGGGGGGGCAGTAATGAAAGGATTCACCAGAGACAGAGTGAGGAAGTAGAACAGGCAGACTGACTGAAATACACTGCTGAGGGGAGCAGCAGCTGAGACAGCTGACCCACTGCACCATGTGAGTCAGATCCCTGGCCAGGGATTGAATTCATGCCACAGTGGCTGGTGATGACTTGATAGCACTGAGACTTAACCCCTGTGCCACCAGGGAGGCCACAGTAGATGAATGTTTAATTAATGTGGTATTACTTATAAACCATCTGCCAGGAGTTTATATAGTTTTATGTTTTCAGATTTATTGGCATAAAGTTGTCTACCATATCTTCTTATTAAAAAAAAAAAACTCTTTTTTTCTGAATAGTGGTAATTTGTGCCCTCTTTCATTTTTTATTGGTTAATTTAGCAGAAGTTTGTCAGTTTCATTAAACTATTCAGAAAATATACATCTTCATCAGTATTCTCAGTTGTATAATTGCTTTTTACCACATTAATTTCTGCTTCTATATATGTTACATATAGATTTACACAAAGATATAAGCCTATGCTTAGGTGATTAATGTTAAACTATTTCCCTATAAGTATCCATTTATATACTACAAATTTTGTCATGCAATATTTTTTATTCCATTCTAAATATGGTGGATTTATAAATTTTTCATTATAGTTAATTTTTGCTCCTTTATTGGGTATAAAGCAGTTTATAAATGTCTTTTTTTCTGGTGGTGGTATTTGCATTCTTGTCCTTGTCTATTTTTTGTTATTATTATAGCTATAGTACATTTCTTTAGTCTTTGCCTAAAAATAATTATTTTCCCATTTTTAATGATATTCCTGTAGTCATGTTCTAAAAGGTATGTCTCATATAAGTAGTTGGATTTCATCATCTTTTCCATTTTTGTCTTTGACTGAAGGGTTTCATTTACAGTGATAAATAAGGTAGTGTTTGGATTTAATTCTGTCACTTTTTTGTGCCATCTATATATCCCATTTTATTTCTGTTTTTTTAATCTCCTTTCTTGTGAAAATTTTGGATTAGTTGAGATTCATTTTTTTCTTTCTGTTCTTCAGTTATAATGTCTGAGAGTACAGCTGCTCACAAAGCAATGTGTTTACCCTAAGTATTTGCTTACTCTAAATATGTTATGGATACTTTACCATTTCAAAATTTAATAATTTTACTCTCTTCATGGGTCATAGAAGAACCTTAGAATAACTTTACTCTGATCCTCATCCTCCCAATATACATGGTATTATTTTCTGGTATCTTAGGTCCCTCTTTTTTTTTAAGATTTATTTTTATTTATTTATGCATACAAGAACTGGGGTGTAGGCCAGAGGTAAGGGGGTTGAGAGGATTTGCCAGAGACAGAGTGGGAGCAGAAAGGCAAATTTACTGGAATACACTGCTGAGGGGAGCAGTGGGCTAGACAGGAAAGGTCTGCTGCACTATGTATATTAACTCCCTGCCCTGGGATTGAATTTATGCTGCAGTGTGTGATGAGGATAGTTTGATAGCACTGAGACTTCAACCCCTGAGCCACCAAGGAGGCCCTTAGGTCTCTTTTTCAAACTTACAATTTGTACATTTTTAGTAGTTCCGTTCAATTGGTTTCTGCTTAGATATACCCACATACTTACCACTCCTTTTGTGCATGAATCCTTCTTACATCTTCCATCAGGTCTTTTTCTTTTTCTGCATACATTTGAGCTTTTCCCTATTGAACTCTATTAATAGCCCCTCTCTAAGAATGGACTCTGGCACTGTCTGCTTCCTGGACATCATTTGTGAGATTAATTTGAAAATGCAGTGATCCAGGTGATTTTCTGCCTTGAAGCTGGAAAGAGTAACTGTTAGATAAGGCTTTGTTAGACAGGAATGTTCCAGGCAGGCACATCAAGGGACCCTGCTCCTAGGCATTATGGAGCTTCTGTTATCTCTTAAAGAAAGACCAAATACACACAGCAAATCTACCTGCAAGATCTTAAAATCCTTTAGTCTGACTAAATGGTATAAAACAATTTAATAAAAGGGGTCTCACTATATTTGGGGCTGAAGAATGGATTTTTTAATAAACAAGAATGCTTTAATATTTTAAGAAAACCACTTCAAATCTCCTCCTATTTCCTTCAGTCTCCATAATAGACATCATGTTTTATGCCTGACTGCATTTTTTATCTCTTCTGATCACATCCCTCTAATTTTATTTAAGAATATATCCTTTCTTCATTCTTGCCCAGTGTAACTTGGAGGGATGTGCCCACCCTCTGATTCCAAAGGGGGTCATCTGACTCAGGCATGGCCAATCAAGGCATTGATCCCCTAAACCACAAGGATGGGCTGAAGAGATTTCTGAGGTGAAGCCAGGAAGCCCTAGAGGGGGAAGGATTCCCTGAGCAAAGCAAGACACTTAAGCAATCGACCATAGCAGATAGGACAGAGGCCCTATCTTGAAAGCCCTACATTATGTTCACCCTAAGATTCTGTAACAATGGTTGAGCTTGTCTGAAAGGCTGCATTGTTGTCAGGTTTAGGGGTTCCACGGTTCTTTACTATGGTGTGAGAAGAGTTTGCCACCAGGTTTTCAGCAGGAGCAAAGGCAAAGTCTATTAAGAGACAGAATGGGGCACAAGGAGTTAAGACACAACCACAACCTATGAAGCTATCCACAGCCACTGCAGCACGAGTTCAAACCCCGGCCAGGGAGATACCCACATGGCATAGCAGACCTCACCTGACTGGCCTGCTGCTCCCCTCAGCAGTGTATTTCAGTTGATCTGCCTGTTCTGTTCCCCACTCTGTCTCTGGTGAATCTTCTCACCCCCCCACCTCTGGCCTGTACCCCAGTTCTTGTATGCCTAAGCCTAAATAAATAAATCTTTAAAAAAAAAGAGAGAGAGAATGAAATTATTCCCAGAATGCTATCCGGAAAGTCCTAGGAAGAACAATCGCAAGGGAATTGTGGGACTCCGGCCTTCCTTCCTGGGATGCATGCACAGGGGTGTAATTTATCAGTCCAGGCAGCAGTTTCTGAGTCACTCCATCTCCTGTGCTCCCAGGTATAGTTATGTGAGCCCAGTGGCAGCAGGTTAGGGCAGGGGAGGGTGTTTGGCTTGAGTTCCCACAGTGTCAACCAGCTCTGCCTTCCTCAGAAGGGGGAGAGCACTTCCAGGATTTTCAGGGTATTACTTGTCCTGTTTAGGGGGATTGCCTTGTCATCCAGAAACTGGCCAATTTCAAGGAATTTCTCCCCTCTGAAGCTTTCTGGTCTTCCTTTATCATCTACCTGTAGGTTGGGGTGGGGGGCTTCCTTTCTCCCCTCTGGGTGTTTCTTGGCTCTTCTTGGGATTTATCAGCCCAGGCAAGTATTTCCTAGGGTGTTGGGTATAGTTGGCTGTTTAATTTTCTTTAGGTATTGCCCTCCCTGCCCTAAATATCTAACAGTACTAGTTTCCTATTGCTGCTGAAGCTAATGACCACAAATTAAATGGCTTAAAACAAAATGAAGCTGTTTTCTTACTGTTCTGGTGGTAGAGTTGCTCCAGGGACTGGTCTATTTCCATACCTTTTCCAGTTTCTAGAGCTTGTCTGAATTCCTTGGCTCATGGCACTAGTTCACCTCTTCATCTTTCACTCTCCTGCCTTTTTCTTTCCATTACAAGGACCTTTATTTATGTTGAGGTCATCTAAGTAATCCAGGATAATCTCTGTAGGGTGAGTTAATTGGTCAAGCTTTTATGCCACTGGCCTCTGTGGCTATCACCTGCAGCCTTGAATGCCTCAGCATGGACTCAGGGCATGCATGCCTGATGGTGGACACCTGGAGTATGGTATGGGCATGTGTAACTGGGTACACCTGAGCCTGGAGGCTGAGACTATGAGGGTGGCATCACTTAGAGATGAGATGGCTGTGGTACCCGGCTATGAGAGTATGAGTGACAGCTATGAGGGGAAGAGACCACGAGAGAATGCCAGAGAGCCCAATGAGAAAGTAAAGATTTGTCAGGGGATGGGAGGCCTGCCAGGCTCCTGGTCATCCCCCACCCCGGGTTTCCCTGCTTTGCCAGTCCATGGGCTTGCCCCACAACAGTTGGCATAGAAAGAGCGTTACAGCCAAAAAAAAGCCACTGAGGGCTCTGGAACTTTCCTTTATCCGTGAACAATCTCCCTATCTCAAGATTCACACCTTGATCCCATCTGCAAACTCTCTTTTACCATTTGAGGTAACATACTGGATAAGGACATCGACATCACTGGAGGGCTGTGTGTAGAAACCCCCAAGGGTCAAGATGCCTCCTGACAAAAGCCTCATTTTAAGAAGAAATGGTTGATGGCCCAAGAACATAAGTTGATCTAGACAGGAATCTCTTAAGTTCAGCGTGGAATGACTTGTTTTTCAAGAGCGAAACCTTTAATTGTCCCTTTAAGAAGGACTACCAGAAATCCGTGAAGAGGAGGTCATAAGAAAAGTTGCTTCTCTCCAAACTGCAGGAGATTTAGAGCACAAGCCAGCATGCCCTTGTACCCACATAACAGTGGAAGCCACATACGGATATCGGGGAACAGAGTCCATTGGTCTGTGGAAAGAGCCATGTCTTCTGCCAGAACATCAAATTATTGGATTGTTTGTCTAGAACTGAGATTCTGATGTTGATGGTTTCAAAGTGGTTTGCTTTGGATGCATTTTGTCCCCACCCATATGTACATTTCAAGGCCTGAAGGAATGAGAAAAAGGTGAAAAGGATGAAGCTAAGTTGTTGCCTCATTCTGACACCAAGACTATTTGGCCATCATGGCACTCCTCAGGTCATTCCATCAGAATAGAGAAACTTCTGAACCAGAAGGGAAGAATTGAGCAGGTCTGGTGATTCCTCAGATAAGAAGTGGGGACAGTCGTCTTCCTCCCCTTCCCCCCGCCCCACAAAATAGGGTTTCAGCCCTGATATTTTGACCCTATTTTTGCTCCCATACAGATGTGGTCTGGAGAAACATGGATTTCAGAGAATAATGCCCCTAGAAAGAAACCAGAGTCACAACTCCAACCTAGAGAGAGCAAATCTTTTGTTGACGTAGCTGCGGTTTTTATTTTGAGGGGGCAAATCCATGTATCCACTCTTGGCTGAATCACAGTGCCTTTCTGTATACAATGACGTTCATGCACCCCATAACCCCCTAGTTAAATCCTGCTGAGTTGACAGTAGATAGTTTCTTCTGTGCAGCAAAGAAACTCCTATTTAAGATGGAACTTGAAAAAGGTCAGAGAGGTGAAAAGAAGAAAAAAAGAATACAAAACACCTGTGACTAATCTTAGTTGGAGAAAACCAGCTGAAAGCAATGGAAGGAGGGACGGGTTACTAGAGCTCAATGGGTTCCAATTACAGCCTAAAAGCAAATGAAATGGGTTGGGTGATCTCATTTCAGACTTCAGATAAAAGAACAGCCTCTTGCCTTACTCTAGTCAGGAGAGGCTGAGAGAAGCTGGAATCCTCCAGGGAAGGAGAAGTAGAAAGGTACTTGTTTAAATATTACTTTTAGGGTTGGAGCTGATGGGGGTGGTGGGAGTGTTGGGTGGACTAAATAGAAAAGAAAAAGACGAAAGAATTTGTCCTTTGTGCGATTTTAAAGAAAATCTCTCCCTAGGAGCAGCAGACTTCCGTCTCACCCACTGCTCCCCTCAGCAGTGTATTTCAGTCAATCCTCCTGTGCTGCTCCCCACTCAGTCTCTGGTGAATCCTCCCACCCTGCCCCCACCCTCGCACCTCTGGCCTAAAACCCAGCTCTTGTGTGCATAAATAAAAGCAATCTGTTTTTTTTTTTTTAAAGAAAAGCTCTCCTTCTCTCTTGAGGCGTAATTGGCGCCACCTAGTGGACAATTAACCAGCTCACACTCAGCCAGCACTAGCCAGCCTGGGCTTGACATTGCCTAACTACCTTAGTTCACCGCCAAATCCAAGTGTGTAAACAGTGTGTTATCCCCTCAAAGGCTGCCCATCGGACTGAGGTACAGGAAGTAGCTTATCCTGGCTGGTGAGCCAGGAAGCCCCGCAAAGTTGGGATGGACAAAGGAACTGCCCTTGGCAGGTTCAAGGCAGAAGTGTGGAAACAGGCAGATTAGCCAGGATTAAAACCTCTTTGGTGAGCAGCAAACCAGAAGTCTGGAATCTGGGGACCTGAGGGAGGCAGGTTGCAACTCACTGGTCCTCAAGAGAAGAATGTCATTTAGATGGAATTATTCTAGACAGTAGTACCAACAAGCAGAAATGTAGTGTTAAGATTCATTCGAGGCAGGAAACTTCTGTCTTCTGACCCAATCTGTATTTTATACCTGTGCATGTGCATTCTGAACTTGAAAAAGTCTTCTGGGGTCTGTGGAAGTCTAGAGATAAGGAATATTTCAGGCAGTCTGAATTGACTTTTTTTTTTAAATTGGGTTATAACTGAGAGATTTTCGTAGTAGTGGTGGCAATTTTGGAGCAGGACTTGCAAGTTATTTTATTTTATTATTTTTTTAAGGATTTATTTATACATACAAGAGCTGGGGTATAGGCCAGAGTTGCAGGGTTGGGCGGAAGTGTTAAGAGGATTCACCAGAGACAGAGTGGGGAGCAGAACGGGTGGACTGACTGAAAGACACTGCTGAGGGGGCGCAGCGGGTGGAACAGCAGAGGTCTGCTGCACTATGTAGGTCACCCCCCGGCCAGGGATCAAACTTGTGCTGCAGTGGCTGCTGATAGCTTCATTATGCTGAGTCTTAACCCCTTGTACCACCAGGGAGGTCCCTGCAAGTAATTTTAGACAAGATCTGATGGCTGTGCAAGTGGCTGAGGCTTTGGGGATGGCTTTACTGTGTAGGGAGGAGGATCTGGAGGTGGTAATTTGGAGGTAGCCCCAGTTATGGAGGAAGAAAAAGAGGACATGGTGGTGCAGGACCGGGATATGGCAACCAGGCGGGGGGCTACAGAGGTGGTTATTACAACTGCGGAGGAGGATATTTTGAGGGTTGTGACGGGAGAAGCCAATACTGAGCTGCTTCCTATTTGCCATGGGCTTCACTGTGTAAATAGGGGAAGATAAGAGCCTGGGGGTAACAGAACAACTTTAGGTTATTGAAATAACGTTAAGGAAACTTAGTCATGCTTGAAGTGAAAGATGCAAGAGCAGATGCAGAAAGCCATTTTGTGAATGGATTGGGTTATTTAATAAGATTACCTTATGGTGCAGGAATGATTGGTTAAAAAAAGTCTTTGAGACAGTTTCTTAGCTTTTTGATTATTGTGTCTTTATAGTGGTCTGTGTATAGCGGTCGATAGAAGCATCCCTGCTTTGATAATGTTAAAATTGTCAGTTTTGTGTGACATGTGAAAACTTTTCTAAGATTTCCTCAAAAGTTTTGAAAAGTTCTTAGCCAGGATTATGGTGTAATTAGACACTTTTGTTTTCTTTTAAAAAATTTAAGTACATGTATAAATTTAAGCAACTGTTATACTTTATGATGTAATAAAATAATTCTAAATAGAAATGATAACAAAAGCATCCCGCTATGTAACATCAGGAGGTATGCTTAGTACATTTGCAAGGAAAAATCCCTTTCTTTTAATTCTACCAACACCACCTGATTGTACCCCCAGGAGAAGAGGAGTGGGCTGCAAGCCAGCTGCCAACCTCTTCCTTTAAGATGACAAATCATGCTTTGGCTCTTAACAGCTTCTGTCTGGAAATTAATTATCCCTTCTACTACTCACTTTCATTGACCAAAGTGGTCTGATGGCTAAGCCTAGAATTCAGAAGGTGAGGAAGTATAGTCCTTCCTCTGAGAGGGGAACCAGATCTTGTTGAACATCTGTACTGTCTACCACAGGCAACCAATCCATAGTCAGGAAGGGAGACCCTGAATTATAGATTTGCATTATATTACGGTGATGCTAACTGCGGGAACAGGTAAATCTCTGAACTTCAGGTGCTTAACCCAAAGGATGCTTGTTTCTCTTTCCCACTATGATTCAATGTGCTATTTGACAGATAACTTTCTACATACAGGATCCCATGTATGGTAATACAGGATCCCAGTCTCTTTCTACATAATAATTCCACTATCTCCTCTGGTCTCAGAGTTCTCTTCCAACTGGTTAACAGGAAAGAGGGATGGAAAAATGAGAACAGGTGCTTCCTATGAACTTTGGCTCATAGGTGACATGCAATTTTATTTACATGCACATTAGACGAGGAAATATAGTTCCCAACTCTACAGCTATGTCCCAGCCACAACTGTACGCATGCAAACTGAACAAAATCTCTGCTGTAGGCATTAAAAGATGGGACTAGTCATAACTGTGTTTCTCTTGGAAATTTTAGCTAGCAAACACCAAAGGAATCTTCCAATTTGTGATAGAACTGTAGCTAAAGGGATATATCAGTTAGGATTAGGTTGAGTTGTGAATGGGAAAGGTGCTGGGAAGGGAATAGCAGTGGTGGGGGAAATAGCAGGTTTTTTTTTTTAAGATTTATTTATGCATACAAGAACCAGGGTAGAGGCCAGAGGTGCGGGGTGGGTGGGGGGTGAGAGGATTCACCAGAGAGAGTGGGGAGCAGAACAGGCAGACTGACTGAAGTACACTGCTGAGGGGAGCAGTGGGCAAGGCAGGAGAGGTCTGCTGCACCATGTGGGCTGCTCCCTGACCGGCAGGCCAGAGATCGAACTTGTGCTGCAGTGTTGGCGATAGCTTGATAGCTCTGTGTTTAACCCCTGTGCTACCAGGGAGGCCCAGGAATAGCAGTTTTTAAAAGAAATTTGTTATGTGTAAAAGTCCAAAAATGAGCAGCTCTGCTCCATAAAGTGCTCAGGAATCTACATTCCATCAGTCTGGTTTTAGGAGACATGGCCTCCATCCTCTAGGAGTGGTTTCCTCTTGGTCCCCAATGACAATACCATGCCCATAATCAAACCAGCAGGAAGGAAGAAAGGACAAAGAAAGAGGGTAAAGATGTGTCCCTCTTGTTATTTTCGTTGAAAGGTTCCTGGAATTCACAATAAAACATTGTTTATATTCCACTGGCCAAAATAGTCATGTGGTCAAATCTAGGTGTGAGAGAGCTGGGAAATACGGTCTTTATTCTGGTAGGCCTGGTTTTTGGGTAAGGAGAGAACTGCTCTATTGTTTTTTAAAAACAAGCTAGTGAGTAGGATTGGTTATGAACAATCAGGCTGCTTTCAGAGGAAAGAATGGGAAAGAGTTAAAGAGAACTCCTGCCTTGCCCACTGCTCCCCTCAGCAGTGTATTTCAGTCAGACTGCCTGTTCTGCTCCCTACTCTCTCTGGTAAATCCTCTCACTGCCCCCCACCCGCACCCCTGGCCTGTACCCCAGTTGTTGTATGCATAAATAAATCTTTTAAAAAAACCTGCTATTCCCCCCACAATTCGCAGCCCCTTTCCCATTCACAATTCAACCTAATTATTGTTTTATAAAAACAATCTAGTGAGTAGGGTTTGTTATGAACAATTGGGCTGCTTTCAGAGAAACGGATGGGAAAGAGTTAAATACCACAAGATCTGAATCTTCCTCTATTGAACAAAAGAACAACACTGGGACTACAGAAGAGTCCCCTTGCTGGAGGGGAATCTGGGCACAGTGGTGATTGGTTTCCTACAGTAACTAAGTACTGCATTGTGAGTGGCTTAAGCAACAGAAATGCATTGTCTCACCATTGTAGAGGCCACAAGCCCAAGATGAAGATGTTGGCAGGGTTGGTTCTCCTGTAGGTCTCTAAGAGGTGGATCTATTCTGGGCCTCTCTCCTTGGCATGTAGATGACAATCTTCTGCCTGTGTCTCTTCTTATCATCTTCCTTCTATGCCTAAAATGTTCAACTGTGTTCAAATGTCCCTGTCTTTTAAGGACCCATTGATATTGGATTAGGACCCACCCAAGTGATCTCATTTTAACTTGATTCTTCTGTGTAGACATTATCGCCAAATGAGGTTACATTCTAAGGGGATTAGGACAATAACATGTCTTCCTTTTTGAAGCAGGGGAGGACACAATTCAACCCATAACAAATGGAAGGAGAAGGGTGACTTCTAAGAAATTCTCTAGGGAGTGATGGCAAGCACCTTTCAGAACAGCAATGTTTAATATTCAGTTTAAATGATCTGTTCATTTAAATCTAAGTCTCTTCCATTTACCCAAGTCTTCATCAAAATTCTGCCTTATACAAACAACACTCTGTTGTAGTACTGAGTGGGGTTCTCATAGAGGTACTTTGGGGTGCTTCTCAGGAAGCACTCTTGGCCTGCTTATACTGATCTACCCACTTTTAAAGCAAGCCTGAAGAGCTAATGCTCCCAAAGAATCCCCAATGGCCATTTCTAGAAGAGGGGCTGGTGCTGAGCACCCCAACTTCCCCTGGGTAGGACTCTCTGAAGTTGATTCCATGTACCTCCAGATTCCCCCCAGCACCAAATACCACCCGTCCGCAATGATAATGCATGTTTTATTCATTTCCTTCCCCAATCTCACATTCCAGACCTCGTGTCCCCATTCCCTCACTGGTGTTTCTTGGGGTCACCTTCCAAGTAAACTACTTACAATCAAACCTTAGTCTAGAGTTTTTGCTGTATGATCTTAAACTAATGTTCAAAAATCTGTAAACTTCAGTGGGAATCCAAGAACTTTCTTAGGTTAGGATGCTACTGTGGGGATCCTAATATCCTTTCTTTTTAAATATTATCTTTATTGAGGTAACATTGGTTTACAACACTGTATATTTTAGGGGTATAGGTTCATATCTCTTCAAGTGTATGTCATCATATACCACCACCAATGCTCTACCATATACCATTGGGCACCTCTCCCCTTTGCTCCAATACTCCCACCCTATCCTTTTGATAAACTCAGTTATGCAGCCAAATTTTTAGGATTTGGTTGGTTCTTTTGCTTTGTTTATTTATATTTCCCAGATGAATGAAATCATGTATTTGTCTTTCTCCTGATTCATTTTGCTTAGCATAATTCCCTAGTTCTGTCTATATTGTCACAAATGGCAAGACATCTTTTTTAATGGCTGAGTAGTATTCCATTGTGTATATACATTTATACCACATCTTCTACATTTATACCACATTATTCCACTCTTCTGTCATTGGACAGTTAGGTTGTTTTCATAACCTGGCTGCACTGAATATAAGATTCCATCTATCCTTGAAATTAGTGTTTTTTGTATTCTACAAATAGATACCTAGAAGAGGAATTGCTGGATCATATGGTAGATCTATTTTTGATGTTTTGAGAAAACTTCATCCTGTTTCCGTAGGGATTTGACCAACCTACAATCTCACCTAAGTGTGTGAAAGTTTCTTTTTCTCCACATCCTCATCAACGTTTGTTGTTTCTGATCTTTTGATGTAGACCATTGTTAACAAGTAAGCTACTTACAATCAATCCCTAGTCTGAGTCTCATAGTGATTTTAATTTGCATTTGCTGAT
Organism: Talpa occidentalis; assembly: GCF_014898055.3. Taxonomy (NCBI): domain Eukaryota; kingdom Metazoa; phylum Chordata; class Mammalia; order Eulipotyphla; family Talpidae; genus Talpa; species Talpa occidentalis. Next base: position 101,658,664 of record NW_023603184.1, read on the forward strand.
AACAAGTGACTACAAGCATTTTTTCTCAAGTTCCTATTGGTCATCTGTATGTCTTCTTTGAAGAAGTGCCTATTTAACTCTTCTATTTTTTGATTAGGTTACTTGAAACATCCTAATAATCTTAATGCCTATTATTGTCTTTGGTAACTTCCTGCCCTGGAAAACAAAACTGTATCAAAGTCTCTTGTTTCATTCATGGGCTGTCAGCATTAGATTTGAAAAGGTGGAAACAATTAATATTGTACTTTTGAAGTTCTCTCTTTTTACTTTACTCCCTGCTAACACCTTGAAACAGATCATATCCATTCAAATGAAAATGAGGTATAAAAGCAATTTTTATTAAAATTAACATTCAATTTAAGTTTTGCCTGATTATGCATACCACAAATAACTGAGTTCCCTGTAAATAGGTTGTGTATACGACATAATTCATAGTTATTCATGCTCTACCAATTACATTGAAATTATGACTGAAGTTACCAAAGAACCTCAATAATCATTACTGTGTAATTTGCAGTTTTCCGGATTGGGGAGCTCTTTGGAAGCTGCAAGTCTCTAGCCCATTGTTCTTAAAGAGTACAGTAATGACTGTTATTACTAAGTAGTTGAATGAGCTTCTCTTTATGCCCTGAAGATTACTTGATAATTACACTTTGATGCTATCATTAAAAAAAAACCCAACAAATAAACAGACAGCAGAGTAACCATAATAATGGTCCGATAATGTGGGCCAATATTGTTGGCTGTGAAAATGAACACAATCTTCCATCGATTTTTATTTCTCTAATGGGAACACCTGCCGATACAAGTACACTTAATTAGATGGATTGCCTTGGTTCATGAATGGCATTAGAAGAATAATAAGTGAAATTAAAGGGAAGATTTTTGAAATTGTGTCATGTGCAAGTACAATAGGCCACAAAGAGGATTCAAATGGAGTTCCTCAAGCCTCACCTGAAAGAAACCTCACTTTATCCTCCCTTCAAAGCTCCTCCAATATGGCACCCAAATCCACCACCATATCCTTCCAGTAACCTGACCCTGCATTGGAGTGTATTACTGTGGCCCACTTCTCAGGGCATCTTTCTTGTCTATAGCTCTCACCCATTAATAGATTTCTTACATATAAATACTTGAAAAACATATTTCTCCTCTACTTTTTTCCCTTTTAAACTAGGCCATAGACTTTCCCCAGTGCGTGCATGTGTGTGTGCGTATGTGCAGGGAAACATACCTGTGAGTCAGAACTGACCCCAGGCTGAAGTGTTTGGTTTTCAGAGTTGGCCTACAGTCCCATTAACCTCCTTTCCCCACTTACCTTTAGACATTCAGTGCATGTTTGAGCAGAGCTCACTTTTATGATAGAATCTCTTGCCAGCCCCTGTGATTGTTACCTTCACAGTGATAATTGCTCTGTAAAATTACCTCTAGAGGATGAATAAAAGATTTCCTTTCATTCACTTTTATCTCCCTCACCAGGGGAGGGCCTAGGGGTTTTTGAAACCTGATGTCACAGGCTGCACCTTGTCAAGTTACCTTCCTGCAACTATGGTTATAGCAAGTAAATCTGTCCACTAGCCTCCTGCTGGAAGAATGGAGGTCCCTGCCTGAAAATGGCCATAATTACAGCATTTAGACTGTCTTTGATGCCCTCATTTTCTGCAGTAGCTATTCCAAAATAAAAGCTCCTGCCTTTTTGTGATAAATTGCTCTGGGAACCACTTCAGTAAGTCTATCAAGATCTTTGTGCTCTGTCTTGCTGCTGGTATTGGCTCTTATTCCTAATTTTAATAAGTCTTATGCTAGCCAGTTCATTGAGACAACCCTCTTACATTTTTATTCAACTGATTAACTCCAACTGTTTTATGACTAAACCATTTTATTTAACAGTCTCCAAAAGCACCTCATAAAATGCTTCATGAGTCCTTTCTTGGGGCCATTTTGACAAGTGAGACCTATTTCACTTTCAAAATTCCTATGGGCCAAGTTTCAGCCATTTCTGGAAGATCCCAGTTGAAGGAAATACCACCTGTAGAAGATTTACTGTGTGGGATGAAATGACAGACAGGCATGGCAGAAAGACTGACTGGCAGAGAGACATTTAGGTTATTGCCCAGCTATGCTTCTCTCGGGAAACTTCCTTCTTTACCCTCACAGAGAGGATCACTGGCAGACATGACACACATGATACACATCCTCACTGCCTTGCCCACAGCTGTCAGTACCTGAGGAGAGCACCTAACCAAAAGCCAGGCCAGTCTGATTCTCCAAGCCAGGAATTTGAATTGTGACTTAAAACATGGTCTGTGTATATTTTGCAACCTCAGGAGCAGGGGGAGCAGGAAGAGGTAGGAGGATGGTACCTGCTGCCTTGTGGTCAGGGTGAACCAGAAAGGAAATAAAGTGAACAGGATGAGAGAACTAGAGGGAACAGTTATGTGTTCTGACTGTACTATAGTCCTCAGGGTTCTATGAGTCCCCTCTAGTCAGAAAAAAAGTCCTCAGCTCTGCTTCAACTGGCCTCTTGCCCTGGCCTAGGAGATGTTTTTAAAATATATCCACCAATTCTTTGACACTCCTCTTTTTCACATGGTAAAAGCTAATTTCCCTCCCCTGGAACATCGGCTGGATTTAACAAATCACTTCTAATGAATAGAATGAGGTGGAATTGATAGTGCATGACCTCTGAAGCCAAGTGAGAAAGGCATTGCCACCCCATCTTGCTCTTTGCACCTCGCTCACTCTGGGAGGCTCACATAGCCATGTCTTGAGGACACTCAAGCAGCCTGTGGAGAGACCCAAATCAAAAGGAGCTGAGGCTTCCTGTCAGCACCCAATTTTCTAGCCAGATTCACTTGAAAGTGAATCTTCCAGCACCAGTCAAATCTCCTGAGATTTCCAGCCACCCAGCTAAGCTATCCCAAATTCTTGACTCACAGAAACTATGAAAATAATGTATTTATTGTTTTAAGCCACTAAATTTAGGGGTAATCCGTTACACAATAGCTTTCAAAGTCCCACATGATCAGGTACAGTTTCAAGGCCCCTTTCAATCCTCATTTCTGGCTGCTGTGCTCCTTGTTCATAAAGCTTTCGCCATATAATTTCCTCCTTATGACTTCAACATAGTATTCCCATCACCCAAATTCTCTTCCTCCAAGTAGCCCCTTGTCGCTTGTTTAGGCCTCAGCTTAAATGTTAGTGCCTTCAAGGGACTTTGCGCAAGCACCCTTCCTCCCACACTGCTGTTTAGTGTTCATAGGTTTTGCTCTAACATAGAGTTATCTATGTATTTAATTTGGGGCTTTCTTCTTGCTCTTTGTCTTTCCACTGTAAATCCAGATCCAAGCACACAGAGTAAATATTGTAAATGAAGTGGGTTTCATTAGCTATGAATGAGGAGTTCTAACTCCTACCTATGAATGAGGAGTCCTACCCCATAAACATTGGGCCAGGGGACACAGATTCTATTTCCTTATTTGTAGTAATCAAACGTCATTTTCAGGGTGTTTCCAGCTCTTCAAAGAAACATTTAAGACAGGTTGATGCTCACTTAATAAAGAGGGCTCCCAACCCCAGGTGGTGAGGCTGCCAGAGGCCAAAGGGTTAAAGGTCTATGGATGAGCCTGGTGTCCAGTGATAGAGAATCACAGACTCAGCTCTCCCTGGCTCTGTCTGTCTGCCCATAGATGGGTACAGCTTGCTTTCTAGCACATTTCAGATTAGCAGGGTTTAACCTGCTAATCTATTGTTAGAAAGATCTCATTGTCACTATACCTGGTGTGGAGTTCCCAATGTCCTTTTTGCTGCTGCTAGATGAATCCACCCTCTAATTCTCCTCTCCTATGTCACAGAAGGGTTCTGCTCTCCCCCATCTCACTGGACCTGGTTGTACACCCCTCCTTCCAGAAGGCCACAGACTCAGTCTGGTGCCAACAGCACTGCCTCCAGCTCCCATTTCAAGGCTGTAATTTACCTCTTAGGATATCTACAGCCTTGGTGGCCCTCATCCCTAGGGTCACCCACAGGTAGGGACTTTTCCTCACATCTAGCCAGGAAAGAAAGCAGGGCCTGAGCCTGGGGAAGACACAGTTCCCCAGGAGAGTAGTCATTTCACGTGCCCTATCAAACCTGAACTGATTGTCACAGCTACTGTTCATACTGTCCCTCCCCCAGCCATTCTTTCCTTCCCAACACTCCAGTCTCATCCTGTCTGTGCCTGTTTCTCTCTCTGCATTTTCTCTGTTCTTGTTTTTACTCTCAGCCTGGTTCCTCTGCTTGCTTATCTGATAGACTGCCCACAATCTACTGCATTTTTACAGAGCCAGATTCCATAGCACCCGTGGTTCAATGGATTCCTTCTGTGTCTTTTTGTTCTTGCTCCCAAGGCAGCTGGTGAGAAGCTCAGATCATCTTTTCAGCCAACCCATGGCAATCAGGGTAGTGATCCAGCCCTTCATGGCGGCCCCAGGGTCAGTTAGGCATCTTGGACTATGAGGGGTTGGGAACAGGTCCTTAGTCAACTGTAGGCAGACATGCTTCTAGAAGGACATGGGTTGGTCAGGCTGCCTTATGCCCTTATACTCTTCCACCAAGATTTGTTTCTTAGGAGGCTAAGGGTAAGTTGAGGGCTACCCAACAACATAAATACCTAGTTCATCAACCCTTGAAATTTAAGGAATTTGACCCAAAAAAAATCCTGCCATTACACAATACATTACAAGCAAACATAGCTTGGGATCTTCTAAAATGACTTTAGGGGCTATCTAGTCCAGGATTAGCAAACCTGACCCACCTCATGCAAGATCTGATTGTCTAAGCAGTGCACTGTGAAGAGATGTGCCCTGACCACACTGATGTTTACACATGAGGATTTGCTGGATATTTGCTGAACACATTGCATCAGAATCATTTCTTCAGCAAAATCACCCCTTTCGCTGTCAATAAAGCATGTCCCTGTGGTATCCCATACCTTCAGTTCTCAGTGGTGGGCACAACATGATCCAGGCTGAATCAATTATAGCCCACCAGACCTTGACCTCATTAATGGATGCAGAGGTGGATCTGTGACCCTGAAGAACCATTCAGAATCTGAAAATTTGATAAATCAGCATCCCATAAATATCTAAGGCACTACTAATATTCTACATGAAAACTGCATCCCAATAGTCTTTCAATATATCAATAGTTGTTCAATTGCTTACTAATCCACCTTACTACTATCCTGTAGTTTATACCTTTGCCACTGGAAGTGTGACCTATGGACTTGTGCAACATCTTGGAACTTAATAAAATGCAGCATTTTGGGCCCCATTCTAAATCAACAGAATCAGAATCTGCATGTTAACAAAATCTTTGAGGGTATTCATTGCAAGATAAAGTTTAATACCCCTGGATTTTCATTCTCTTCTTAACACATACACACACTTTTGCCATATGCCTTCTGAAATTTAATGAACTTAGACACACATGCCCCTTATCAAAAAGTCAAGAAGTCCTGTTGAAATAAGAAACATAGTAAGTTGGACATTGTTTTCTTGCTGGACCTGTGCAAGCTCATATGACCACTGCTGATAAACCATAATTTTAATGAAAGGAAATACCACCAAGGTTTGCTGCCAAGTTGCCAGAACTACAGATCAAAGGAGTTTTTATTTTTAACTTTTAGAAAATTGGGATCATATTTGCCTCAGTTCTTTATAAAACCACCTGTAATTTTCTCCTAACACATTCTTCACACATCTTTAAAGATGATGGATGAACAGGATGAGCAATTTCATCTGCAAGTGTTTTCAGTACTCAGGAACTCACCCAGGTCAGGTCACCCAAGCTAATTTAGAGCACACAGGACAGTAGATTTCAAGCCTGGATTCACATGTGAATCACCTGGGAACCTTTTACATGCCTAGTCTCTTGGGATACTTCAGAGGCCAATTGAATCAGGAGGCTGACAGGATATTGCTTTCTCAAGCACCCTGAGGTGATTTTAATGTCCCATCAGGGTTAAAAGCCATAGAATGAAAGTTGTCTTTTCTTAAATCTAATGCCCAGGGCCCTCAGGGAGCAGAATCTCCATGGCCAAGGCTCAAGCATAAATCATTTTCTGCCCAACCCCGCCCCCCAGATGACAGGTGTGGCCAGGGTACAGCCTCTCCCTGCCAGTGGCTCACTCTTCTTCCCTATTTAGCTGCAATTTCTCCTGTCATTACTTGTCCCATCTTTTTTTCCTGTCTGAAAGGAATACCCCTTGACAATATAATTCTAAACAAAATAAAAGTTCCTTATGCCTTTCACAGAAGCTATATTATCTTCTCATCCCTCCTCAGCATAGTTGGGATTTGACCAGCATGGCATGTCTCCCAAAAAACACTGGTCAGTCCTCATGAAACCTACCCTGTGTTGGGCTGGAAGTCCAAATCTATTTATGGAGCCAGCAATTTCTAGTCTACCACCGTAAATCAATATCCTTCCCAGATTTTTTCTAAAACCTGTAGGACAGTTACAACTGATTCCATAGTACAAATGAGGAAACTGAGACCCAGAAAAATAACTTACTAAAAACTCTAGAGCCACCAAGTGACAGAATGAGAATTTGAATCCAGCTCTCTTTTTCATTATGGTATGGTTCCATCCAAGTTTTTCGTTTTTTGAATTTTTAAAATAAAAGTCTTAAGTGTATACAAGATTGATATAAAGGAATTTTCCAATCTATTAAATTCCCATCACAGGCAAGAATAAGCATGAAATATCAGTTACTGGTTTCTAGATGGGCTGTATGAGCATGGCCTTAATGCAGGCAGTTTATCCTTAGCTAAAAGTCATAACCCCAGGCTGGAATCCTGATGCCCTCAATGTTGGCATGAATTTTTAAGCTTTGGGAGAACAATACTTGCAACTTACCGTATTTCTAATATTTTCCAGCTTGTTAGTTAAACAATATTTTAAAAATGCTTCAATTCTTTGCAGTCTTCTCTGCAAGTAAAAAAGTAGAAATCTAAATAAATCCATATCTCCCTGTTAAAGCACTACATTTTCCTAAGTTTTAAGTATGTCTCCATTTCCAAGGAAGATAAACCATAAAGTGGGTTTGAGTATTTAGTTGAGAAATATAGATTAAATATAATGAAGTTCTTTATAATGTTAAGTATGGGGGGAATGAAGTTTGCCTCTTCATCGCTAAGAGATTTTATCAGTAAAATCAGGCTTTAGAGAGAAGTAGGAGGGGGAATAATAACATTCTATTTCTTCAGGGATAGTTTCTGGCAGTTCTGAACAGTTTGACATATTTTGTATTCTTGGCCTGATACCTAGAGAAGAGAAAATAAAGATAATTTATACTGAGATAGTTCTGATCATCATACTTTGGAACTATAATAAGCTCCATGGGAAGTGAAGGAAATGTCTGCCTTTTTTAAAGGTTAAGTCACAAAAGAAGTACATTTTAGATCAGAGTTGGAAGGGTCACAGTCTCCTGAAGAAGTCAAGATGTCACCGGGCTAGCAAGGCTCTTTACATTTGGTTTCCTTATAGTTTCTGTTTTTCCTCCTTTAGCTACCTGAGATGGGTTAAGATGGCTGAAGGTTGGCTATTTTAAATCATGAGATGATGTTTAAAATAGAAGCCCCCTTGTTGAAGATAGCAAATAAAAACTATAGCAGGATAAGCCTGATGATACAGAAAAGTTGTGATGCCACCACAATTAGACGGTCTACGTCATACAACAAACTGTTCTCAATTTCAGCCAAATAAAACGCAGCCTTCTGTTACAGGCCATCCAACCTGGTCCAAACCATTGTGAGCAGACTTCACATTTGAATAAATTTCCCAGCCATACTGGAATCCTCCTAGCCCAGGGCTCCCTGAAAAGCAAAGAGAAAAGATCAATTCAAGGAAAAAATACAAAAGACCAGTTGAAGAAAAATATATAGTTACGGGATCAGCTGAATAATTGAGGATATTGTTTTTTGAACTGAAAATATTCCTCTAACCAGCCTAAAGATGGTGAGATAGCCCTTTGTCTGACTGGGAGAAAATGATTTTAAATCTTATCAGATTTTTTGCCCAAATCCCTGGAGGAAGCCTAAGGGAGGCTGAGAGTAATCAGAAGGCAGAGGCTGGATGGTGAGGTTAAGAGAACCACCCAACACAAGTTAATTGCTTCTCATAGAGATGTGAAGGTGCAGAAATCAATCCAGAGTGTCACCTCAGTGCCAGAGTGGACCTGGTGAGGGCTCTCTGTGTTATCTTGACCTCATGCAAGGGCAGCACACATGAGTAAGAATCTCTAATTGCTTTTTCCTTTTATTGATCTGAACTGATCTATTCATTTAGTCCAACCTATACTGAATAGAGGCTGGTCCATTTAGTCTCTTCCTGACTGTGGTTTGCTTAATTATTCTTGGCATATAGTTTATTGCCTACAGATTTTCTCATGAAAGATGCCTTTGATTCTATGGACAAGGGAGTTCTTTATAATATCACATCTTTAGGAGAGGGTTTTACCTACCAAACACAGCTTGACAGGCAGGCTGGTGGAGCATTTTTCATGCTCTGGGAGTTTTCTTTCAGCTGTTTAGCAGGCCGTGGTCTGGGCCATTTTCAAAATCTACTGAGAGCCAGTGAATGTGTCCTCACAGACAGGCTGCCTAAGCCACGTGGCCTCCTAGCAGCATTTCCAAGCTTGGCCCCCTTTGCAGGTACCATGTGGCTTTACAAAGTGCAATGAGCTGATGCTTTAGGTTCAAATTCTGACTGCCTCTCACTCTGATGTGGCCCAGGTGACAACTCTTGGGCAACTTTCCAGGGCCTCAGTCAACTCACTTATGAAATATGGGTTAAGTGTTTTTTAGGAAAGCTTTCAGTTTTAACATACTATACTTTATGGGATTTTAAAATTAGTAACAGAAAAAATTTTTGTCACTAGAGTATTTTTTTTTTAAAGATTTATCTTTATTTATTTATGCAAGCACTGGGTACAATCAGAAGCGCAGGAGGGCGAGAGAATTCACCAGAGCCAGAGCAGGGAGCAGAGCAGGCAGAAGGACCGAAGTACACTGCTGAGGGGAGCAGCGGGCGGCAGGAGAGGTCTGCGCGCTGTGTGGGACCCTCCTCCAGTGGCCGGGGAGCAGCCAGAGATCGAACAGGTGCTGCAGAGGCTGCAGATGCCGTGGGCAGCTTCGCAACCCAGCGCTCAACCGCTGCGCCACCGGGGAGGCCCTAGAGTATTTTTTTATTACTCAAGTAGCACACATATTTTGCCCAAAAGTACAAATTAGCAGAAAGATTAAAATGTAAATCTTCCATACTTTCACCACCACTAATATTTTGTATGTATTCTTTCAGACTGCTATCTAAGGATAGAAATCATGTTTATTTTGTAAAAATGTGATCACATCCCATCAACTGTTCTGGGATCTACTTTTTCACTGAACACAATATTAAAAATATCTTCCTATGTCAAACATACACATGTATCATCATGTTTCTGATCACATAGTGTTCTGTTAAAAGAAAGTAGCAAAATTTATTTAACCATGCTCCTATTTTTTGCTGTAGTCAAACTCCTATAAAGATTGCTATACTGAACATTCATGTATATAGATATGTCTTACCTAATTTCTTTATCCATAGGAAAAATTCCTAGAAGTAAAATTCCTGACTTTAACGGTATCCTTCTTTTAAGGATAGTGCGCATACTCCCAACTGTCCTCCAGTGAAGTTATGTGAATTTGCTTTTCCTAAAATTGTAAGATGCCTTTTGCCTACCCTTCCCCTCATTCCTTTTCTTTTTTGGCTTTTTTGGGCAGGTATCTCCTATTACTTTTGAAAACTTTTGCATTCTTTGACAACTAATGAGATTTGTTCATTTTGCTTATTTTTCCTGGAGATTTTTCTATTTTCCCTAGAAAATGGTCTGTGTTCTATGTTCATTTTCCTGTTAGGAATATCATGGGGCTAGCTCATAAAGGTGTAGCTGCTACCACCTTAAAGGTGACAGATGGATGAGACATGACAGGTCTTCACTGTGAAGAGGAGGGAAACTATCTAGGGATACCTGGAGCTGGTGGACAAGCCCTCACACTCCCCATCTGCCCATCCTGCACACACAGCCCCTGGGCAACCCACTCTAGAACACAGAGAAGAAGGTGATATAGCACCTGTGCCTGTAAGGATGAGGGGAAATTGCAGCAGCCCTCCAGGTAACTTCCTGAATGATGGCTGTCACAGTGGGTCAGGGCACAGGGAGATCCAGGGCAGTCCAGGAGGTTGCATGTAGAAAAGTGACTAGAGACAATCATTGCTGGCCTGGGGTGGAATTGTCCCTGAAATGTCCTGCTGTGCCACTGATGCCCACCAATATTTATGCCTTAGTTATTTTATATTTATTATAAGCCAGGAACAAGACTTGCTAAAATAAATAAATACAGTGTATAAATAAACACACTACAGTAATGTTATGTAACTGTTTGGGTTTTATTTCTTGAAAAGGATTCAATTTCTTGAGAAGTGTTCAGCACACTATTTCATCTGAATTAAGTTAAAATGCATACCCATTTTATGTATGGTCAGACAGGCCTTGGAGATGATGTGAGGAATTATAATAATGCCCTAAATGGTTTCCTTAGGGTTGGGAATATGTTTTCACAAAAGACAAATGATCAAGTGTTTATTCTGAGTAGTAATAGAAGTAGTACCAGCCACAATAGTGAAACATCTATCAGTTTCTACAATGATGTATATCATAACATTTTAAATGAAAATCTCCAGTGATAGAAGTGGAAACTTCTGAAAATGACCCTGTGACAGTGGTTCAGTACTTCACTAGAGCTGACTCAGAGATTTCAAAGCAGATTTCAGCCCCTCTTCCTTACCTGTCTCCAAATATTGTAATTTAATCTTGTAGACTCTCTCAAAGGTATTAGGTAGTTCAATTTAAAAAAAAAGTCCCTCCTTCTTTATTACTTTCTCATTTGATGTGTCTCCATATTTGGGAGGCAGTTTCACATTTCACCCTGGGCATATTATTTGTCGGGTTGGCTTTTCCTTGTTGTAGTTTCGTTTCATTGGATCAGAGGCTACATCCACTGGCCCAGAGCTTCCTGGTGAGAGGGCAGAGTGGGGGCAGATTTGCAGTGTCTCTAGCAAATAAATAATAGCAGTTCAGGAACATAGACCTTTGTTTCAGCAGTTCAGGAGAATTCATTCTTAGTAGAGAAAACTCATTTGCTCGTGGCAGTGATTCAAGTCACTAACTTCACAGAGAATATTGCCGGAGCCAAATTCTTTCTCAGTTATGGAGGTCAGAGGTGAGGCAACTGTGCTTACAGGGCAAAGCTCTTTTATGGATCCCCTTGGCTTTCTGCTTTCTTCTTTACAGCTGATTAACACCCAATGGCCATTTCTTTTAAAAAGAAAAATTCAATTCCTCAGTTTAATTAACTTCCCTCGCACAGTATCACCACAGCCTGCCAGAATCCAGAAAATGACTTAAGACTTCATAATAGTTGATTTCAGTTCAAGGCAATTCATTACTGTAGCCTATTCCAAATATTTCTCAGTGCTTATGTGGTCAGAAGCAGGCCTGGACTTAACCTTGGCTTGTTCGCGTGAGGATTCCTGAATGCTGAGGAGTATATCCATCATGAAGGTGGTTTTTGGAGAGCCTAAAACCCTTTGCCTTAGTTTGACATTTTGCCTTGATTTCATGGTCAAAGTCTTAAAATCAATCTTCCATCCATTGTTGATCCTAGGCTCACTGGCAGGGGCTTGTTGTTATTTCTTCTTGTTGTGACTTTCATTTTAACACAACATCGGGTACTTCTTTCTGCTTCATCCTTGGAGCAATCAATAAACAAATGTTTATAGAGAGTCCAAAGAACATGGTTCACTTTATACACTTTCTATATATCTGTAGATTTAGATAATCACACGCATTTTTATTCTTCTAATATATCATGTGGTAGAAGCAATAACATAATGGTTAAGTCCTAAATGCTAAACTAACTTGACTGGGTTCAAAGCTAGCTCTGACATTTCAAAGCTGTCATCCTAGGCAAGTTAAATGACTGTTATGTACCTCAGTTTCCTCAAATGTAAAATTAGGATAAAAAGAGTATCTTGAGGTCATTAAGTAGTAAATTAGTTAACAAAAGCAAAGCAGATAGAACAGTGCTTGGGTCTATAGTAAATCCTCATAATGCTCACTCACAGTAAGACTGTATTAAAGGACATCACTGCTTAGAAGATCATTATTTCATTGAGGAGTGAGATTACAAATTATCTACAACTAACACCGAGGGAAATACTATAGTAATTCTACTCTGGAGTTGATTGTGCACTTTGCACATGCCTCAATTGTGTGATGAGTTGCTGTGTGAAAAGTTACCCAGTTTCACAGCCAGGCTGTGACTGAGTCAGGATCCCATGTTTCATAGGATAGGATGAAGCATTACAGTGCTCTGATTTCCAATTCATTTGTTTCTTTTAAGACTTTCTAAATTACTTCACCTCTGTTGATGATCCTTTCTCCTGGAAAAAGCCCAGGACACATGACAGGAAACAATTCCTAGTGTACTTTATTTTTTTTTAAAAGATTTATTTATTTATGCATACAAGAACCAGGGTACAGGCCAGAGGTGCTGGGTGGGAGGGGGTATGTGTGTGCAAGTGAGGACTCACCAGAGACAGAGTGGGGAACAGAACAGGCAGATCGACTGAAATACACTGCTGAGGGGAGCAGCCATAAAGTCAGGAGAGGTCTGCTGCGCCATTTGGGTATCTCCCTGGCTGGAGATGGAACTTGTGCTGCAGTGGCTGCCGACAGTATCACAGGCTGCGTCCTAACCCTCTGCGCCACCAGGGAGGCCCAATACATGATTTTTTAATTGTGTTAAAAATTAAAATTTCTAGGATACATCTTTCATTAAGCATAAAGCAAGATTCAAATTGCCAAGAAAGCATGGACCATAGTTTAGTTGGCAGTGTTTCCTTGTTCTTCATGGTACATAAAATAATGATTCATTTTATAATTAAAAACTTCTTAGATTTTATGAAATAGAGTACATTTTAAAGCCCTTGAAAAATTAGAGGATCCTAAAATAGCACCTTGAAGTTTTTTCCAATATTCCAAATCTTCAATTTTTAACAGAACTGCATTCTGCCAGTATTCATGTTTAACTTATTTTTAAACTCATCTCATTTTTCAAACTTAATTACATGAAAGAAAAAATATGTTATTCTTATAAGTATAAAAGGAAGACTTTGATGTGCTCGCTGAGTATTGAATCACAATAAATCCACACTGATTAAAATGAAAAAACACATTTGACCATTTACCATCTCAAATCATCTTACAATAGAATGCAGACATATGCAGGATCCCTTGGGGAAAACTCAAATTTAGATGAGGGTCCACCTGCTCAAGTTCCTTATTCCCTTCCAGCCACTGAGGAGGCATCCCCACCATTTCCAGATTCTTTATTTGCATTTGCTTTCAAGGAGTTCACTGAATTAACCCTACTCAAACTGAGCTCACAGAAAACTGCACCAATAACCATATTCCCATGTTTATTTTTATAAATAAGGGTTGCAAATTTCCATGCCCTACATTGGTTGTGATGGTTGCTGAAGACTTTATCATGAATTCTTACCAAGTTAGATATAACAGCTTTGGAACCCTAGGGGAGGGATCTGATTAGGGAATTCACTTTCAAGATCAGTACTTATCCTTCAATTTACTTCCAGTCTGTAAACTCAGTAATATATCTTCTTGACTCAATAGAGCATCCATTTCAGATATGGGCAGGATTCTCGTATCAACAAGATAAGAAAATTCCGTTTAGTTCACAGGTTTCCAGCCCCAGTACAGAAAACTGCACAGAAAGACTGGAGTGGGGTTTAGAGCCAATAGCACTTAACTAGCACAAGCACTTAGTATTGTTTGCATTTTAAAAACTCTACGTAAAGGACCTCCCTGGTGGCGCAGCGGTTGAGTGCTGGGTTGTGAAGCTGCTCACAGACTCTGCAGCACTGGTTCGATCCCCAGCCCCTGGCAAGGGGCCCACAAGGCGTGCAGACCTCTCCTGCCACGCGCGCTGCTCCCCTCAGCAGTATATTTCGTCAGTGTGCCTGTTCTGTTCCCCGCTCTGGCTCTGGTGAATTTTCTCACCCTCCCACACTTCTGACTGTACCCTGTGCCTGTATAAATAAATAAATAAATCTTAAAAAAAAAAACCTCTACGTAGTGTCATGCTATACATATCCTTGCTTTTTTTGTTTAACTTTATATTTTTGAGATCTATCCATGTTGATACAAGTGACATTACTTTATTCATTTTGCCTACAATATTATGTTTAATAATGACATTTCAGCAAGGAAATTTGTGAAGTTAGAAACTTGGATGTCACTGGCATTGGAACAATATTTGCTATCTGACCTTGGACAGAGAAAGTTTGCTGATCTTTTTGATCTTGTTTGTTGACCTCAAACAAAAGAAATGAGTTATTCTGAAAACAAACAGGGTTTATTCAGAACACGTTACAGTGTCCTACCACATAAATATGTGTCTCTCCCTTTTGCCCCATCAGAAACTCTCCCATTTCCTTTCTGTACCTTCCCAGCATCAGGACCTTGCGTTTAAATGTCAAGGAACTGAGAAAATAGCACCGGAAATGCTGACCGCCAGGTGATAGCAACAGCAAGCTGGCACCAACATAAATCTCCCCCCAAATCTCCAAAAGCTTGTGTCACAAGGATGAGATGCTGACCCCTGCCCATCCCCCTCCCTTCTCCTTACTCCCTGTAACTCTAGCTAAATACCCCAGCACTCTGTCAAAAAGCAGGACAGTGGTCTTTCAGACAGGAGTCTGCTGCCCTTTTCAATTTGTCAGCAGGTTAAAATACTTTCCTTCTCCTCACACTCTGTTTTCTCTTATTGACTAAGGGAAACCAAGATCAGCACTCGTAGCAAACCTATACCTACCTGGATTCCAGCCAGGACTGTTGCAGACAGGGCTGTACCCAGGAAAACCTTGGGGGCCTAACCTCTGCCCCAGTGTGTGTGGAAGATAAGACCTCTGCCTAATGGGCCTTAAGGTTTTGAAATTGCTCAGGACCTGCCAGCCTTTCCTTCTTTCCTGTTTCTTTTCTATTTCCTATGAGAATGGGAATTCTATCCTGTGCTTTCCCACCATTGCATTTTTGCACCCCTGGAGAACAATTTGCTTAAGAAGTGTTGTCTCACCTAGATCTGATCTAAGTATCATTGGAATGGAGGAAGAATTTATTTTAATATGAAGGTATCCACTTGAAGTAATTTCCAGGGAGGAGTGAGGGATAATGCGTTATCAAGCCCTTCCTAAGCCTGTGAAAGCCCCTTGGCAGATTGTGACCTTTAGACTGAAGACTTTCAACATCACCACTAATGTTACTGTATACATATGCTTTAAAAACATGATTTACCTTGTCCCTTGATACAGAACCAGGGACAAGGGGAAATTCATTCCCTGGGGTGGCAATTAGATTCCTCTCTATCTCTCAGAATCATATAGAAACCCAGCCAACCCTTTCTGCCCTCTGAGGAACTAATTTGATACCACTCATAAGTTACCATCTCTCCTCAATATCAAGGGGAAAAAACCATCAAGCAAGTAAGTTAGTCGAGAGGTTAATCACTGACTCTAGCCATACCTTCATCTTCAAAGGGCCTAGAGGTAACAATTAACCTAAGCATCCATTCCCTAAAATTAGACATCGACAAAGTTGCGAGGACTCAGCTTTTAGAGACAGCTGAAAAAAGAAAAAAACAGACTTGTGGGAGCTGTTCAAGCAGGTTCTTTTACAATACATAAATAACCCAACTTAAAAATGGGCAAAGATCTGAACAGACACTTTTCCAAAGAAGATATAGGCTGGCATCGAAGTATGTAAAGAAATGTTCAAGAGCAGTTGTTATTAAATGCAAATTAAAGCCACAATCAGATAGCACTTCATATCTAATAGAATGATTAAAATAATTTTTTAAAAAAGTGACAGTACCAAATGTTGGTGAGAATGCAGAGCAATAGAAATGCAAATTCATTGCAGCTAGGAATGCAAAATAGTGCAGCCACTTTGGAAGACAGTTTGGCAATTTCTTAAAAAATTAAACTTACCACAGAACCCAGCAAATTCAGTATTAAGTATTTGCCCAAGTGAATTTAAAATTTATGGTCACACTAACTTATATATGGAAGGTTATAGCAGCTTTACTGATAATTGACAAAAACTTGAAATAAAACATTAAATAACAAATGGAAGAGCAAACTATAGCACATCCATACAATGGAATGCTTTTCAGTAATAAAAGAGAATGAGCTACAGACACACAACATGTATGGACTTTAAATGCATTTTAAAGTACTCAGACCCAAAAGTCTATATATGGTGTAGTTCCATGCATGTGATATTTTGGGGAACCCAAACTTGAAGTATGGAATCAGATTAGTGGCTTCCAAAGTCACAGGAAAGTATAATAGTTTGTTACAAAGGGACATACAGGAATTTTTAGGGTGATGAACTGTTCTCTATGGCAGTAGGGTGGTACTTAACCTGTCTAAATAAAACCCATAGAACAATGCATCACAAAGTTTAGATCTTAATGTGCAAATTAAAACCAACCAGAATGCTAGGTAATCCCAAGACATTCTACAGAGTGGGACCAATGAATTTAACTGTATTGCACAGGTGAATGTTATTATATACATCTTCACTTCATTGACAGGTGTGTGGGAAGGAGTCAACCTAACTATTCAACATATAACAAAGTTATATATAGTTTTATATACAACTATATAATATAGCTTTGAAAAATGCGGTTTTGATTGTAAATCCAAAAGATAAAGATAAAAAAACTATATAAATACTATACTCCATTTGGTAGATTTGCTTCTCACACGAATACACATTAACAATTCTGAAACTATATGAATACGAAGGTTGAAAAAATAAGTAAATAAATGGTAGATGATGGGAGCTGGGTTTCTTACTGTCTGAGAAAAAAGCTACAAGTAAGAAGAAGGAAAATGCTGGAATGAATGCCGCTGTGTTAAATTAGTATTGGAGACAGTATAAACTCATATTTAGTTTAATATCTACAGATAGAGAAATATAGGAATAATTATAGATATGTGTATATACATAGAACAATATACTTATATTTATTGATCTATCTCTACATCTGTATCTATATATATTATATTCACATTTTCTTGCTGTCTACTGAGGAAGTCTAATGATATTGACACTCCAGTAGTGATGAGCACATCCAACCACAAATCTTGGCTCCTAAATACTATTCTCCAATAAAAAAGATCAGGGTTCCTTGGAGGAATGACAGATTCTGGGGTTGGATCAAGAAACATGCAAGATGAGCCGATAGCCTCTTTTAGTAGCAGAAAGTACTGAAACACTCCAATAACAAAAGAATGGTTGCACAACAATGTGACTGTGCTTAATAAAACTGAACTGGACACCCAGAGATGGTTATGATGGTAAATGTTTTGTGTACTTTACCACACACATAAAAAGATGAGGGCCTCATAAAGGGACACAAAACCTAACCTGAAAGTGCTCCCTATGGGATCTAGGAAAATTTGGACAACAAAATACACTATTATACATTCCCACCGACACTGAATAGAATAATATTGAATTATAATCAAAGCACTAAATAAATATGCATGAGACCACACTGATATAAATAAAAAAATACCCTAAATAGGGAGATAGGACAAAATTTCTTACAGAAGAATTCCAAGTTATTTCTGTAAATACTCCCCTTTAGGAGGTTAGATTTACCTGACAGTAAGTTAGATTTAAGGAAAGGGGGAAAAATTAAAGTAGAGAACATCCAATAAAGTGATCAAGGTTAACATCACTAGTAATAAGTCACGTACCTTACTCCTAATATGATGTAGTGAGAAACATTTCACCTCTGAGGTTCTCCCCAAAACCAGTTAACCCAGAAAAATCTTGGACAACCAAAATGTAGGGATATTCTGCAAAATAACAGATGAGTGCCCATGGAAACTGTCAAGATTGTGAAAAACAGGAAAGTCTGAGACCCAATCACAAACCAGAGAAGACGAAGGAATTAGGACAATTAATGATTCCACCTGGAATCCTGGAACAGGAAATGAACATTAATGGGAAGATTTGTGAAATTTAAAGTATGTTTAGAGTTTAGTCAGCACTAATGTGTAAATTTGGTTTCTTCACTTTGAGAAATGTATGGGAGATACTCACAAGAGGAGAACTTGAGAAAAGAGCATACGAGGACTCTCAATACTGTAAACCTGACAATGTTTGTTTTTTTAAGAGACTAAATAAAAACTTTGACAATTAAGGTGATGGGAAAATCAATAAAAACACAAGAGCATCAGTATACAAAGAAACATGCAAGATGGGCCTTATGGCTATGATTGGTTGCTGGGAGGATCTTTCCAGCGCTAGAGATTCTCATTGGCTCTGACTATCCACAAACAGCAGGGTTTGTTGAGCATTGCTCTAGGGTGCTAGTTCTTAAAGTTTGTGTGTATCAGAACCACCTGGAAACTAATAAAGAATACTAGGAACCAGCCTCATTGCAGTAGAGTAGCACTGGAATGTCTGTGTTTTCTGAGGATTCTGGTTCATACCCGAACTTGAAAATCATTGCTCTACTGCTCTTCTATTAACATGACCATTCATTTACTAACCATTTATTGAGCCACTACTCTATACCAGTTCTTTGTCAGTTCGTTGTTTTTTTTAAAGATTGATTTATTTATGCATACAAGAATTGGGGTGTAAGCCAGAGGTGTAGGGGGGTAGAGGATTCACCAGAAAAAGGGTGGGGAACAGAACAGGCAGACTGACTGAAACACACTGCTGAGGGGAGCAGCGGGTGAGGCATGAGAGGTCTGCTGCCCACGTTGATCCCTGGGGTCATGATCGAACTCCTGCTGCAGTGACTGCTGATAGTTTGATAGCTTGATAGCACTGTCTTTAATCCCTGCACAACTGGGGAGGTCCTCCTTTGTCAGTTCTAAGGAAAAAATAGCACATAGGCAAAGACCATGACTCAAAGAGATAATATTCTAATGTTCAAATAAACACACACTGACTGAGTTTTCTTTTATTTCTCAGTTCCAAGTCCCCACCATCCGGGTTTTTGTTTGGCTTTGTATTGGGAGTGGGGCAGAGTTTTTCCTAACTTCAGGGATTATGGATTAATATAGGTCTTGGTTGCCTGTAGTTCCCTCTACTCCAGTCAGCTGTGGCTGGGATTCCATGGAATATAACATGACCCTTCCCAAGTTTTGTTTTTTAAGCAAAGCAAACTAGATTAGGAAGAGGCCATAGGTGAGGGAGACTCTACTGTCTGACAATGCAGAGCAGTTGTCATTGAAATTCAGCAGAAGCCAAACTTTCCCAGGGCTGTCTGGAGGCAAATATATTAAGCTGCACTAGCCAATATGATAGACATAACCCTTCCAGCATGAACTGTTTATTTATAGGAACTCAGAATAAATGAAACCCAGAATAGACACACAAAATTGAGTCTCAGATGCTACTTCCAGAAAAATAGCTTTCTTCTGGTTTGATTTTTTAAATCTGTAGATATTTAATAATGTTGAGCTTTGCTTTTCTGCTGCCTCTTATATTTCAAAGTAAAAACTTGCAAGCAGCAGATTCCTACTTTAATTGAGGCTTGGGATTCTATTCTCTATCCTCTGAGCACATTCCCTAACTAAATAAAAGATCTAACTAAAAATGTGATAGCAACAAATAAAATATTGGGGGCTAGAATATTTCATAGGTGACAATATGCACTTCAAATTGCTTCACATCAGAGTACATATATTCTCTTGATTCACCATTAGCCATGGTCAATTGACCCTTGGCAAAGGCAATAACTAGGAGTTTTAGAGGCAACACCAGCAAAGGACAAAAGGAACAAAGAGGCAGAAAAAAATGTGAATACATCTTGGCTACCTAAAGGAAGTGAGATGAGAAACCTAGCAGCAGCAGGCAGTGGAACGCCAAGGAAATGCAATTAGGCTTCTAACTCTGGCATGGCTAAGATTGTGATGATTTTGTGATCTTGTTCTCACAATGAGAACGGGGAAAGCCTGGTGGCGCAAGGGGTTAAGCATAGCACCCTGAAGCAATCCGCAGCCTCTGCAGCACGAGTTCGATCCCTGGCCGGCTAGAGAGCAACCCACATGGCGCAGCAGACCTCTCCTGTCTTGCCCGCTGATCCCCTCAGCAGTGTATTTTGTCAGTCTGCCTGTTCTGTTCCCCGCTCTGTCTCTGGTGTGAATCCTCTCACCCCCCCACATCTGGCCTATACCCCAGCTCTTGTATGCCTAAATAAATAAATCTTTAAAAAAAAAAAAAAGTACTTAGTGGATTCTCCTTGATTCTTTGGGACACATATTTACTGAGCTAAGCGGATGCTGTATTCAGCTCACAGAAAGCCACTATCCCTCTCCTCTGGACCTGCAACGGGAACTATAAACCCAAGACTAACAAGCAGAACTCAAGATGTGCATTTACCCCTATTCTTTCCAGCAGCCGTCCTTTCACGGATTCGACCACTAAGGGGCGCTGCAACCAAGCGACTGTTCTTCTTGACAAACGGAAACGCGTCTTGATGAATATTGTCTAGTCCAGGCTCCCGTAGCAAGGTGCCGCGACTGGACGAACTGTATTTCTCCTCTCGCGCGAGAAGAGTAAGCCCCGCCCCGCACACGCCTCCTCTTCAGGTCCCGTCGCCCCGCCCGCGCGCGCTCAGGCCCCTGGCGGTGGTTCGCGCTAGGTGGCGCTGTCTGCGGCGTCCCAGCCGCGCCTGCTGCGGCGGCGACGATCTCCCGGCCGGCAGTGCGGCCCGGCTCTCGGGCGGCTGCGAGTGCCACGTCCCAAGTGCTACGCGGAGGAGCGGAGCGGGCGGTGCGCCGGGGTGGGGAGCAGCGCGCAGCCGGCCCGGCCACGCCACACTGATCGCCTGCCGCCATGGGCTCCTCGCAGAGCGTCGAGATCCCGGGCGGGGGCACGGAAGGCTACCACGTCCTGCGGGTGAGGGCTCCGACGGCGACCCCGGAGCGGCGGGTGGGAGGTGGGACCCGGCCTCGGGGAGGCGAGGCCCCGACGGGCGCCTTTCCGGGGCCGTCAGGCCGGACCCCGCGAAGCAGCGGCGACCGTGGGCTGGGGCCGGGGGCAGCTCGCACCCTGCGGCCCCGGCGCGCCCGCCCCGGGCCCAGCGCCCGCCGCTCTGGGAGGACGAGCTGGAGCCGGAGGCGGTCGCCGGAGACTCCGCCGGGGGCGGGCCGGGCCGGAGCGGGGCCACCTCGACTCGCGTCCCTCCTCGCGGCCTGCCCTGCCCCTCCGCACACGAGCCCCCTCCCCGTAATTCCCAGCTCCCGAAGTTAGGAAGTCTTGGGGGCAAAGTCTGCAAAAGAGGTGATGAAGGTCGCGTTTGAGTTTTCTGAGAGAAGGAAGCCTAGAACCCAGAGAGCAGAGGCGGGGATGCGACGGCAGGTGTTCGTGCGCCTCCACACCGCCTGGCCGGCGGGAGAGGCCACTGAGGCAGACCGGAAGCGAAATGGCCTGGAACTGGGGTTGACGGGCTGAAATGGACTTGCTTTGGACAGGACCTTTCCATCTTCTGTGTTGGCTGCTGACCTCTGCAACCCTCCCCTTCCAGATTTCCTGGAGGGGGGAGAGAGGAGGTCTAAACGTTCTTTTCTGAGGCTGCTCAGGGGGTGGAGCAGATACAGGTGTGGATCTACAGTGGTAAGAGAGATATTGGAAAGGGACGGTTTTTTGGGGGAAAAAAATACCGAGGTAAATGAAGGAAAGCCACCTCAGTTACCAGGATGCAGGGAAACTTGAATCTCAAAAGATGTTGGCTAAGCCGCTGCTTAGGAACATCCCGGTTTGGGTAAAGCTTG
The DNA here is from genome assembly GCF_014898055.3 of Talpa occidentalis. Lineage (NCBI taxonomy): Eukaryota > Metazoa > Chordata > Mammalia > Eulipotyphla > Talpidae > Talpa > Talpa occidentalis. The sequence continues at coordinate 101,680,636 of NW_023603184.1, forward strand.
TGGTTCTTTACTCATGGAACTGGGAGTCTTTGAAAGTAGCAGTGATAGTTGTGTGCTGTGACACCTGCTGAGTGGTAACATGGTGAACTGTCATTAAAGTGGCCCCAATGTGTAGTACCATTTCAGAAAGTGATAGAGTGTCACTGTATATTAACTCTTCGCAAACAAGAGTACTTTCACTGAAAGAGAATGTGCTTCCTAGTGCTACAGAAATGTTCTGCCATAGATACTGTTTTAGGTAAGACAGCATTCCTAAACTAAATTACCCAAGTATCTGGGTGATAGAACTGGGATCGGTTACCTTTATAATTTTCAGGATTATCAAGTCTAGTTGTTTGTTCCTGCTACACTGATTTTCACAGTGGCATATTCTGACCATGAATCCTTGGGGATTTATTTTATTTTTATGATACATGCACTCAGTAAAACACATTAGTGTTAGTGAATTTTAAAAGTCTTTTTGAAAGAAAGCTGTACACATCAAAAAGATTACATTCAGCGACCTTTGTTAATGACATTCCCATATAAAACAAACTGAGGTGCATTTTCTTTACATTGCGCACCTCAGTAAATCTGTGCTCATACCTGTTCAGTAATGCAAGTGTGTTATTAATCTATAAACTTGATTTTTAGAAACACCAGTCAGCCTTCGCTTCCAGTCTGCATCTGGTGTGTAAGTGTTGCAAAAGATGAAATGATTCTTGTTTCATTCAAGTTTTATTAGAGGGAACTATAAAATAGTAGATATAGTAAATAATACATAGTTTAGTTTTTTTAATGTTTCAGAGTCCCTAACCCACTCTGTTCCCGATTCCGTATTGGTTTTCTTATCTTTGTTTTTAGAGAGGAAAGAAGTTATTAAATCTCGACATAAAAATGTCTCCATTACATGAAACATTGCCTGAATGTACCAGCAGTATACTATTGCGCCTGTAAACCAAAGGAAATATAGCAGGGTAATTTTGGAGTAAAATGACTCACGTCTAACAAGTTCTAGACTGATTTAATCAGAAGTTAGTTTTCTTTAATCAATTTCCTAGCCATTTTCTTGTCAGTAACAAAAACTTGTGTGACTGAGTTCTGAAATACCAATTATAGTTACACCAATATTCACTGTGTTTTATTGTTGTTTGAAAGTCCCTATAATTCATATAGGTTGAACTTTACATTTTTTCCATATCCATTGCTAGATATTGCTTTAAAAAAATTTTTAGGGGAGAACCTTGAAATGGTTCTAGATTTTCTGCTCCGAGCAATGTACTTTCCTTTTTATGTATTATGTATGTATGTGTGATGAACATTTTCATGTTGTCATCATATTGTATATCCTGGTCTCCATACACACCCTAGAAGTAACCACCACATAGTTACTTACATTTCCTTTCAAAAATGTTATATGCTTACCAAAAAAAAAAAAAAATCTGCCCCTCCCTTCTCTTTCATTCTTTTTGTTTCTTCTTGTAGCTTTGGAACCCTGTGATATATACTGTTAAACACCTTGGTCTTTTTATTTGATAACTCATTTTTGCAGACCTTTCACAACAGCACAAAGGATCTGCTTCTTGCTTTCAGGTCCCAGGTGATCTGTTTGGAACAGTTTGATTAAGCAGCACCTCCTGGTGTTTGGATATTTAATTTTTTTAGTCTTCTTCTAGTAGAAGTACATATCTACAACCTTAAATCCTACCTTTTGTTATCACTTAAAAGGTACATTTTCCTTGATTATTTAATCTTAGTGTTGTCTATGTAAATGGTCATCATCTTAGGAAAAAGTTATATTGCTCTCTGGTTATCAGCAAGTGTACATTAGAGGTCATTTGGATATGTTCAAAAAGTATAATAAAGAATCTAAACTACTTGTAATTCCACCATCTAAAGATATATACTGGTGAAGTATTTTTTTGTAGCCTTTTTCCCTTATGCTTAACATTGCCCCTTAGCTGTGTTTCACATAGATTGTGAACCATATGACTTAAGAACAGGATATCACAAGTTATGTTTGCCTTAAAACCAAAATATCCAATAACTGAGGTTTTAATAAATATGTGCCTAATCACTTACAATGCTATGCATTGCGTTTTAGTGAAGATTGTGTTTCAGAACATTTTGTGGAATGGGCCAACCTCTTCTTGTATGTGCATGTACATTTGCATGTACAGGAAAATGAAACAGGTAATAAGCCTGGATATTTAAAGGATTACTGGCAGATGGTGATACATAATTCCTTTTCAATATCAATTTTATGAAATTTCTGCAATGGTGAAATATTTGTATATTCACAAATACAGTTACAAAAAGTTATAAGTATAGACAGCTCATGGAAGATTTTAGAATTTTTTCAAAAATCATTTTTTAAAGATGACATTTCAAATTTCTTTATGTTGTATGTCCAGTTCCACGTTAAGGAGAATGCCAATTTTATTCCCATTCCAAATATTAGGCAGGATAATGTTTTTAGCCAGGGCTTCTCAGTTTTGTTAGAAATTACTGTAGATTGCTGGATACAGAATTCTTGCCAGAATTCTTCCATTAACTATCAAGTAAACTCAATAAGGCCATTTTCAAAATTACATTTCTGGATCAGTTTCTAAATTAAGATATTCAGATTAATTCCATTCTACACTTAAATACTCCTTGAGATCTAGAATACCTCAGCCCACTGTGGATCCAGTGCTCACACTTATATGGGGATGTGAGAAAATGTCATGTTCACACCATTCCTTATTTCCTCTGAGAGGGATTTTGAGGTGATGGATGTTTTGTAGGAAAGACTTTTGAGATGAAGTGTGGTCCTGTGTAATAATAGGTCTTTATCTCCTGAGTCACTTACTGCAGACTGGACAGATTAGGCACTCTCCCTAAAGGAGAAAGTGACTGCTAAGTGGCATTATTTCTGTAGGAAAGAGTAATAAGACCATATCTAACTGTTATATAGTACCATTCTGTTTTAATGGTGCTTCACTAATGTACACTAACTCTTGCTATAATACCATTTCAGTTCAGTATTTAACTTTGAAAAAGTGAGTTCCTGGTATTTAATAGTTATAATGTTTTATTTACTAATACTGTGTTTCTCAAACTTTTAAAACTCATGCCCCCTTTTGAAAAACAAAAATCTTACTACTATCCCCCTTTCTCATTCATTCTAAAAACAATGTGTGGAAATAGAAAACAGTTGGGTTATTTGATGTTTTCCAAATATAAAGTTATAATTGAAAAAAAATATAAATACCATATGAAGATTCTGACTTGTACCCCACCCCCAGCATTGATCTTTCTGATAAAAGGCTGCAAAATTGTTTATAAGCATTATTTGTGGTTACTTTCTTTTTTTTTTTTTTTTAATTTTCTAGAGGCATGTCTTATTTATTTATTTATTATTTGTTTGTTTGTTTGGTTTATACATGCACTGGGTACAGTCAGAAGCGCGGGAGGGTGAGAGAATTCACCAGAGCCAGAGCGGGGAGCAGAGCAGGCAGAAGGACCGAAGGACACTGCTGAGGGGAGCAGCGGGCGGCAGGAGAGGTCTGCGCGCCATGTGGGACCCTCCTCCGGTGGCCGGGGAGCAGCCGGGGACCCCGGCTGCAGAGGCTGCAGGCAGCTTCGCAACCCAGCGCTCAACCGCTGTGCCACCGGGGAGGCCCTATTAGTGGTTACTTTCAAATGTCAGGATCAGATATTTCAGGTTATGAAAACCTTGGACTACAATTTTATGAGCCTTAAGAAACTTTTAGGAATTTAAGTATCTTTAGAAATAAACTTTTCTCAGTAAAAATAGGCCTTGAACAACTAGTGTCATGTGTATATATACTTTCATATTTATTGGATAAAGTATATTTTAATGTTTGGACTGTCTTCCTCAGGATCCTGCTGGGGGTGGGTTATTAGGATTTCTGTTTCTGGTCGGTAAGTAGTTCAAGAGTACACAGCACTGGCTCTAGGGCCTTCTCGGTCAGATATAGACAGGGTTTTTAATAATTCCCTGAAATTTTCTTAAGAATTGAACTTAGAATAACTGCTAGCATTAGTACATTCATTTTACTGGCTTTACTAGTCTACTGAAAGGGTTATATTGTTTTGATTGATTCACTAATACAATCTTAACAGTCTAAACTAGAAAATTAAAAAAAAACCTAGAAAATACTTATCTGTAAAGATTTGATATTTATTTTGGAATCTGATTGCATGTTGCCTTGGGAGGTGTAATTATAAAAAAGGATGGCTTTTTTTCAAACAACATTAAAAACCAAAGCAGTTATTTTTGAGAAATTATATACTTTCCTCTAACATTGCAAATAAATTTACTACAATAGGAAGAGAATTTTGCTGGAATAGACTTGCTTTTTTTTAGTTAAAGCATCAAGTTGAAGTCAAGCACATTCTCAGAAATAAGGAGCTTTGTGTCTTAATGGACATGAATTGTTGAGAAACTATCCTAGTAGACCACTTGAGAGCATCCTTGGGAATCACTGGATTCTAGTGTCACCCATTACCTCCTTATGTTTCTTTTTTTTTTTTTGCTTTAAGATTTATTTATGCATATAAGAACTGGGGTACAGGCCAGAAGTGTGGCGGGTGAGAGGATTCACCACAGACAGAGTAGGGAACAGAACAGGCAGATTGACTGAAATACACTGCTGAGGGGAGCAGTGGATGAGACAGGAGAGGTCTGCCTCGCCATGTGTGTAGCTTCCTGGTTGGGGATTGAACTTGTGCTGCAGTGGCTGTGGATAGCTTCTTAGTGCTGTGTCTTAACCTCTTGCGCCACCAGGGAGGCCTTACATCCTTATGTTTCTTGGGGAAAACTTTTGAACTTCTTTGAACTATGTTTTTTTACCTGAGTAGTGGAGATAATCATTATTATGACAGTCCCTCATACTGTTTTTTAAGCTAAAAACCACATCAAATGTTGTGTATGAAAATAATTTGGAAGAAACAGTGCTTTCCATCTCACTGTTTATCCCAAAGATGAAGTGAGATATTCCATGTAAAGTATTTCATGTAGGGTATAGAATATAATAGAGATTTAGTAAATGTTAGTTGTTACTTTTATTATTAGCATTTGAATTGTATCACCCATTGCCACTATTGGAGTGGCATTACTAGTTAAAATATACTAGTTATAAATATTTTGAGTAGTGTTTTTTAATCATTCAGCATCTACTTTCTATCCATGATCTAGCTCTGTACTTTGCTGCTGTTTAAAATATAAGTTTTGGGGCCTCCCCGGTGGCGCAGCGGTTGAGCGCTGGGTTGCGAAGCTGCCCGCAGCCTCTGCGGCGCCGCTTCGATCCCGGCTGCTCCCCGGCCATCGGAGGAGGGTCCCACATGGCGCGCAGACCTCTCCTGCCGCCCGCTGCTCCCCTCAGCAGTGTCCTTCTGCCTGCTCTGCTCCCCGCTCTGGCTCTGGTGAATTCTCTCACCCTCCTGCGCTTCTGACTGTACCCAGTGTATGTATAAACAAAACAAACAAACAAACAAATAAATAAATTAAAAAATGCCTCTATTAAAAAAAAATAAAATAAAATATAAGTTTTGGATTAAATCTGACCATTAATTTTATGAATATGCCTGCTAATTTTTAAGGATCCTTTATTTTAAAGGAAATTTTTTAAATATATATTTTTAAAGGTAGGTAAGTACAAGTGTCCTTTCATTGCTTTGCCACAGTGTTAGTAAACATGTTAGTAAAAATGATTGAAGAATTCTGTGTAATTAAAGTGATCTTGTTGGGTTTGATTTTCTATATTGTAAACTATAAATAGACAGTCTTACTGTGAGTTCCTTAGGTTTAGAGATGATCTAGTCAGTGTCCTCACTTTACTGTTAAAGGGGCACGGAGATTATTGCCCAAGGTCACATAGCAAGTTTTCTTTCTCTAAGAAACAAGTAACCTTAAGTTGATCTTTGAAAAATATAAAATGAAGTGACATGTTGTCAGGAGTTTTTGTTTCTTTTAAGACATCCTTCGTCATCATTTTCCTAACATACAGGTATTTTCTAGGAAGCTATTATGTAATGAAAATGTTTTATTTCTTTTAGCTATCTTTAGAATTTTATTTCAATTTGCTTTTTATGTTACAAAATTATAGGAGCAATGTCAGGAGAGCTTGCTTTATTTGGGTCAAATACAGGAGGAGAATGTTTTAGCAGGTGAAACTTGAACTCTTCTAGTCAACTGCAAAGTTGATTAAGTTTGTATCAAGTCCCAGATAGGGAAACTAGTCATAGCAGAGTTCCCTCCATTCCAAAAATGCTTTTTTATAACTATGAAACATTTAGGATTTTTTTTCAATTATGTCACATTCCCAAATCTTTCTCCATCATTTTTACTACCTAAGCACACACATAAGGCTTTATGTGTCTAATTGAAGTCAGTTATCATTTAGGTGTTAGCTTAGGTTGAGGGTTTTTTCCAGTCTCATTTAACATCTGTCTACTTTTTTTTTTTTTTGAAAACAGTACAAAAGTGAGTGTTAACATTTAATTGAGAGCCAGAGGAGATGATGGTGTAGACAGAAAGTTATTCATAGGGACTTACCTGCATTTTATGTGTGGAATTAGCGCAGTAATGAAGAAGCAACAATTACATATTCCACTGAGCCAATTTTATGGAACTATCTCCTTGATTTCAAAATTAAAGGGTGATAATTCACATACCTGCCAGAAACGTGGATAAATGTATTTTTGTATATCACCTTATAAAATACTTGATGTGATGGTATCCTTTGTTCTGAAGGTAGGTAGCCTTGTGGTTACTTTCTTTGTTACTTGAAGGTTTTATACCCCTCACCTGGAAGTATTTAGGTAAACAGAACAGTACAGTTGAAGAGATGCCTCCTCCCATACTCTACCAAACTCTTCTCTGCATTCCCTCCCTCCCTCCTCCAAGCTAAGGTTAAAAGGGGGATGGGTAGGGAGCTCATGTGAAATGATTCAAATCTAGTATAAAGTATAATATTTTTTTTTTTTAAAGATTTATTTATTTATTTATTTATACAAGCACTGGGTACAGTCAGAAGCGCGGGAAGGTGAGAGAATTCACCAGAGCCAGAGCGGGGAGCAGAGCAGGCAGAAGGACCAAAGTACACTGCTGAGGGGAGCAGCGGGCGGCAGGAGAGGTCTGCGCGCCATATGGGACCCTCCTCCAGTGGCCGGGGAGCAGCCGGGGATGGAACCGGCGCCGCAGAAGCCGCGGGCTGCTTCGCAACCCAGCGCTCAACAGCTGCGCCATCGGGGAGGCCCTAAAGTATAATATTTTTAATCCCAGAAAAAGATGGATGCTTCACTGGAAACAACCAGTAAAGAACAGTTTGGTCCATACACAAAAAAAATTTCAGTCTAAATCTGAGTGATCCAAGATCAGAAAGTAAGAGAAAAGTCAAAAGTTCAATTGTTTTATTATCTGGAGGTTGAGTGGACAAAAGAGCTAGTGGTATTTTTCCTGAAGGGCAATTTTTTCAAATTTTTTATTACAGCTCAAAGTACGAAATACATTTTCCATTATAACCATGAAAAATACCCTTGGTATTCAGTTAGGGATTTTTGATGTTCTGTCTATTCAGGCATATTCCTGTTTTGACATTGGTCTATTCTGTCATGTCATGATCCACTAAATTGATTTCAGAACCCACTGAATAACACCACTTTAGGGATTATTTATGTATGATTGGTGATTCAAAGTCCTACTTCTAATCATTGGTGCTAATTTCTTTTTATATAGTGGGGGAGGATGTCCTTATATTGTGCAGTTTCTATCATCTCATTTTTTGCTTCTTGAGGAATGAAAGATGTTATTTCAGGAGTGCTTAGGAGAGAAAGTATTTCTTCAACATGACTTTTATTTTGGTGATATAACCTCAAAATGTAAAGCTTGAACTCTTACAAGTGCCAGTAACTTTTCATAATTTCTTCTACCTATAATATTGTTAACATTTCTTTTTATAGCTATCATATTATAAGCATAATTGCTCTTTAGTATTTTCAGCTGCTTCATTTTGTTTCTTAATTGTTCAGGGGTGATCACATGCCAAGAATAAGTGGGAAAAGTGCAATCTCAACATGCTTGTTAGAACCCTTAGGAACGGATTTGTATAGAGTCATATTTTTCCTTAAAGCTGAATATTTACTGCTTTAGGTATCCAAATAATGTTATATGAAAATCTACTTTTAAATGTGTTACATACTTTCCCAGTATCAAAGATGGATATTAAATATAATTTAATCCCTTTGTGTCTTTTTTCCTTTGAGGCATGATTGACACGTAATATACTAGTCCCAGATATACTATCAATACGTGATTGAATAGCTGTGTACATTGCAAACCAATAACCATAATAAGTCTAGTTAATCATCATACATAGTTACAAAATTATTTTTTCTTGTGATTAGAGCTCTTAATTCACTTAGCATAATGCCCTTGAGGTCCATCATGTTGTACAAAAAGGCAAGATTTCATTCTTTTTTATGACCAAATAATACTTGAGAGAGTGAGAGAGAGAGAGAGAGTGTGTGTGTGAGTGTGTTTATCCATCCATCAGTAGATGCTTAGCTTGTTTCCATACCTTAGCTATTGTGAATAACGCTGCAGTGAGCATGGGAGTGCATCTATTTGAGTTAGTGTTTTCATTTCATTAGGCAAGATACCCAGAAGTAGAATTGCTGGATCATAGAGTAGTTCTATTTTTAATTTTTTGAGGAACTTCCATGATGTTTTTCCATAGTGGCCATATCAGTTTACTGCACCAAAAAAAGTACAAAGGGTTTCCTTTCTTCCACATCCTTGCCAACACTTATTAGTTCTTGTCTTTTTGATATTAGCCATTCTAACAGGTATGAGATGACCGTGGTTTTTGGTTTGAATTTCCCTGATGATTAGTGATGTTGAGCATCTTTTCATGTACATGTTGATCATCTCTGTGTCTTTGGAAAAATGGCTGTTAAGATCCTCTGTCCTTTTTTTAATTGGCTTGCTTATGTTTTTTACTATTGAGTTGTAGAAGTTCTTTATATTTTGGGGGTAGTTAGCTCCTTATCCAGATATGATTGTAAATATTTTCTTCCATTCAATAGGTTGCCTTTTTATTTGTCAGTGGTTTCTTTTGCTGTGCCTTTTAGTTTGATGTAGTCCTGCTTATTATTTTTCTTCACTGTATATGTCTTTTGGAGAATGTATGTATACCCATTTCTATGGGTATATGGTAAAGAGTGGAAGATTGTGTGTCAAAGGTGTGCTTATTTCATCATTAATAGATATTGCCAAACCGTTCTATCAATTATAGTCCCATCATCAATAATTGTGGTTTCTGATTCTGCCTCACTAGATTCTGATATCCTCACTAGAACTTAGTATTTTCTGTCTTTTTCATATTTGCCATTCTGATAGCTGTGTGGAAGCTTTACATTGTGGTTTTAATTGCAATTCCTTGATGATTATAGAAGTTGAGCATATTTCATATTTATTATCTATATCAGTATCCTCTTTTACTAAACCTGGGTTGTCTGTCTTGGAAACTTTATTGGGATATATTTTATAGACCATTAAATTCAACCTTATAAGGTGTACAGTTCAATTGCTTTTTTAGTATATTCACAGAGTGCACAACCAGCACTATTATCTAATTCCAGAATCCTTAATCACCCCAGAACCTGTTCTCTGTTCCCAACCCTAGCCCCTGGCAACCACTAATCTACTTCCTATCCCTATGGATTTGCCTTTTCTAGTCATTCCATATAAATGGGATCATAAAACCTGTGGTGTTTGTAACTGGCTTCTTTCATTTAACATAATGGTTTCAAGGTTTGTTGGTCGTATCATTACTTTTTATTTACATGTAGCATTACGTTTTACTTACACTTTTATGTGTCTGTTGATGTACTAAATTTTGTTTATCCATTAATCAGTTGAATTGTTCCCAATTCTGGGCTGTTGTGAATAATATGCAGATAATGAAATTTGTATACAAGTGTTTATGTGATCATGTTTTCATTTCCACGTTATACTTAAGAGTAGAATTCTGTCCTGCATCTCTTTTACATTTTCAGGATCTGTCAAACTGTTTTCCACAAATAGCTGTACCATTTTACCTTCCCATCATCAATGGGAAGACCTTGTTAATATCTTTTTTTACTTTAGTCCTTCTTATGGATGTGAAGTGGTATCACTTGTTTTTCTTAATGATTTACAGTAGAACTGAATACATTTCCTTTGTTATATGTTTATTATATCTTTTCATTCCCTTAATGTCTTTTGATGAGCAACATTTCTTAGTTTTAGTATAGTTTATCTTTTTTTAGATTATTGTTCCCAGTTTAAGAAGTCTTTTCATACTTCAAGATCTCAAAAATAGTCTCCTGTTTTTCTCTAAAAGTCTTTGTTTTTACCTTTGACTTTTAGATTTGCCATCCATCTGGAACTGTTTTTTGAGAAGCAATTTTTTAAGAAGTTTCTTCCTCGCTGACTAGCATTTTATGTCCTTTTCCTTTTTTAAAGGGGTGAAAAATAAGGTAATAAGGTAATATACAGGAATTAGTTGGTTACAAAGATTTGCCCTCAGGCGGTGACTGCAGAGATAGGATGATGGACTTAAGATGTGTAGGATTCCTATCATGTCAGAGTTAGCTAGTTATTTCATTAACTCAGACACATTGAATCTCTACATTATTCTTGTAAAGTAGTTGATATTGCATGTGAGAAAATTGAGGCCCTGAAAGGTAAATAAAATTTGTTAAGTTCACAGTGCTATTAAACAGGCAGAACCAGGGCTCAGAACCAGTCTAGCTTTTAGACTATTGTTTTTTTATTGTACATTTTTTCAAAATCCCATAAAATATTAATAAACTTTCAGATTTAACCTGTTCATGTTGGATTTCTGTGATAGTTGACCCAGTAATAAATGTTAAGTGAACTGTGGAGTCGTGTGTGTGTGTGTGTGTGTGTGTGTGTGTGTGTGTTTGTGTGTTTTAAGATGGTTTGAAGGACAACAATTGAGAGACCTCATAGGGGACTGAAAGTATTGAAGTGGTAATCTGATGCTTAAGAGATTAGTTGCCTAAGAGACTCTTGTCAGTGGATAATACTGCCAGAAAAACTTAACCTGTCTGGATACTTAATTTGCTATGTTGTAGATCTTACTTTCCATGATGAGAAATGGAGGAAATTTCTTTCACATGTATTAGGATCAAAGAGCATTTCTAGACCTCCCTCTACTGAGTGTTGCCAGAATTGTGCTAGTTCTAATGATATTAATAAATTTAGGAAAATACATTTCTAAGTCCATTTGTAACAGAAAGGAGATCTATGTCTATAGCAAATGAAAATGGGAAGATATAGTGAAAGGATTATTTAAGTTTGTTTTAAATTCATATTTAGCTATTGAATCTTTTGAGTTATGGGGAAGAATTCTTCTAATGCCATTGGAAACATTACATTCAATCAAATAATGGTAAAACTTAATACTCAGCGGGTGGTATAAGAATCAGTGTGCATGATATCCACTTCCTGAGTTGGTGGTGTCATTACAAAAGTACTGTCTTTAGCCCTTTTATTTATTTAATAATAGAGGCATGTAAAACTTACATGCACTGGGCACAGTCAGAAGCGCGGGTGAGAGAATTCACCAAGCCAGAGTCAGAGCAGGCAGAAGGAGCGATACACTGCCAGCGGGCGGCAGGAGAGGTCTGCGCGCCATGTGGGAGTCTGGTGGATGGCATTCGCAACCAGCGCTCAACCGCTAGGCCCGTCTTTAGCCCTTTTAAACCGAAAAGTAAACTTTTGGCAGCCTCTGTGGAGAGGTCTGAAATTGATCAATGAACTTGTTGTTTCTAGATAAAATGGTCATTTGGTAACATTCAGATTCAGAGAATGTGACTAGATACAGTCCCTTTTAAATGAGAAACTTCATTCTAAGGAGGCTTCTAGGAACTATGTTAATTATCTCCTTTTCACACCTGAGGCATTTCACACGTAATTGATAGGTACCTAACAGATTTCATGCCTAGGAGAGCATCACTTTCTTTTCCATTGACCTCATTTATCTTCTGAGGGCTGCAGGCCACCACCCTTTTCCCTTCAGAGTGACCATTTGGGGAGAAATCAGTCTGCGATTTGGGTTCTAGACATTTTGCTTACATCTAAGAAAGCTGAATGTAAAAAAACTAAACAAATGTGTATTGATAATTTTTATTACTGCTAACACCTTTAAATAGTAAATCCCTTTGATATTTAATTTGTTTTATTTACAAAAATGATATAGTCCCAGATTTGCAGGAGAACTTACAGAAAGCAAAATTAGACAGCTTCAGTAAGGTAAATATTGTTTTGTAAAGGACAGCTGTTCCTTACTGTAACAAAGGAAGAAAATCTAGTTTTACTTCTTCAGAGGCAATGATGGCATAATTTGGTTTTAAATAAATAAAAGGTAATATTAATCCAAGCAGCAATGAGTGGTTCTGCTTGATGTTATCTGGCAGTAGAGGAATATATTCTGGGAATAATCTAGATTCCATTTTGAAAACATTAAAATGATTTGTTTACTGTGTATACAGCTGTAATTTTTATGTAGGGGTGAATATGGGTACTTTATTTGCATAGCCTCAGAACTGTTAGAAGAACTGCTTGTGTTAGGGGGAACAGAATGTCCTAAAGCTAATTCCATACAGGCTTTGTGGACTCCACCCCCACCCCAGGCCAAAGCCAAAGACACTGGGAACTCCAAATCCCATCACCACCAAAGGGAAGGTAGCTGGGACCTGAGGGTGGGGTTAAGCAGCCAGGTGGATATAAAAGGCAAACACGTGGGCTTTGGGGGATCCCCTATTTTGGCTCTCCGCCAGCTCGCAGTGTCCTGCCAGCTCTGAGAGTGACTTTGGGTTTCCAGGTCGTTGGATCGGGTAGGACGCATTAAAGACTTTATTTCCCTATTTTCTCCCTGAGTTGTACATTTTCCTTATTTCCTTTTCTCTTGTAAATAAACCTTTTATTAATCTTTTGTGTGTGTCTGTAGTAGAGTGTTAATAAGTCCCTTTAAAGCACGTGGGTGAGTACCCACAGCCAGGAACCCGTTCAATATCGGGGCTGCTCTATAACAGCTTGGCGCCCAACGTGCTTTGCAAGCTTCACCCATGGTTGACCAGCACAAAGTAATTTTTCTTGCGTTGGTCACCATAAAGCGCATTAGGTCTGCATAACACTTGGACAGTTATAGAAAATTAGCCTACAAATACCCCTGCAAACTTCATTTTTGTAAGAGAGCCTTAACAGCACTTAATAACAGCAAGCAGAATAAAAATTACTTAAGAAATTATGAAAATATTTTGGAAGAGGAATACAGAGTGGATTGTAGTCGCTTTTGCTCTTCTGTCATATTGCTGTTATAACTAGCAAATAATGGTTTTATTATTGTACTTTATAAAATTTTATAGTTTATTTTAATCCATCTCAAATTTGGAATGCTAAACATTTCAGTTTTGGGGAAGATAATTACTCAATCTTCCACTTAAAGTTCTCTATAAATTTGGTTCCACCTTTTCTAGCCCTTATTGAACTCATAAGTTATACTTTTCAGTTTCATATTTACCACTAGCCAGCTATAGGACCATAAGCAAGTCATAGAATGGTTTCTTCACCGTAAAATAAAAGAATTTCACAAAATTAGTGGTTTTAACCCCTTGGGTTATGGCGAAACACTCTAATAATTTGGTGAAAGCCATGGATTTTTAAATTCCAAAAACTGCTGATTCATACAAAATGTTGCATTTAATTTCAAGAGCTGTGTGGTGTTCCCTGAAACCATCCACAGATTTCAGTTTACGGTTCCCCTGAATTAAGGGGTTTCTGATTTTCAAAATCTGCAATTCTGTATCCCACACAACCCTGTTGTCTAACTACATTACATTATAATCCTCATTTTTTAGACTCCTGCTTCCAGGTTTTTACTCATTATTTCATCTGTTTTCAGATGTCCTTTCTTATCATCTTATCCATCTTTCATCTTTGAAAATTCTATACTTTTTGTAAAGCACAATTCAAATGTCATTTTTTTAATGAAGCTTCTTCAGTGAGAATTAATCATCCTGTTAGAACTTTGTAACTCCATTTACAGTCCTTAACCGCTTTGGTCTTACATATATAGTGATTAAAAGGACTGTGTGACCTCTGTTTCCCATCCTTTTTTTGCCTGTTCCTCAACAGATGATGAATGACTTGATGTCAGCGACTGTGTTTCTATATTAGCTTTGTAACTAAATGGTGCCTTGCTAATAGTGGTCATGGAATAAGTGCTTGCTAAATTGAATTTGTCCCTCAGTTGTAATGACTGCTAACTGCTGGGAGGATTGTTCCCACCCTGTTGCAAAAAAGTAGAGAGTGTTCTGACATAGAACCAGAGGGAAAACCTCATGTGTAAGATAAACTTAAATAATGGGTATTATTTAGGGAACTGCAAGGGTCTTGTCTGGGAGAGATCAGAGAACTAGTGTGTTATCAATGAAATGTATTTTACTGAAAAGAAATAGTAAAATTAGCTTACAATTTTTTAACTTTTAATTTTTTAGCTTTTTAATTTTTTAACTTTTCTTTTTTGGCATTTCTGTTTTTATAGGTACAAGAAAATTCCCCAGGACATAGAGCTGGACTGGAGCCATTTTTTGATTTTATTGTTTCTATTAATGGTTCGAGATTAGTAAGTTCAATTTTTTTAATAGTTTTGCCTATAGTGTTTTATAATCTTTTGAAAATGGAACTTTTCAGATCATTTAGGATGGATGTTTATTCATCAGTTAAGGCCATTACATAGATGTATGGCACAGTTTGTAAAAATAATCATGCGTTAGTAAGCGTATAAAAATGTCAAATATATACAATATAAATGCGTAATATATATACTAGCTACACACCCCAGTGATTATCTTAGCGGAGTAGAATCACTGGCACTTTTACTTTATATATTATTATATGCAGAAAGAAATACTTAAGATGACAAAGATACTTTTTAAAGATATCAGACTTTCACAGGTTGTTGACAAATGGATTAATAAAGCCTACATTTTTAAAAAACGTAATGGTTTTATTGGAGCTAAGTTCCATCATATATAAATAATTTTTTTAGAACTTGACAGATTTGTTCCAGAAGTACAGAATTAAAACCACTTGTTATAAGCTGTTTTCACTTTACTTGCAGTAAAGTTGTATAGGAAGGAAATTTTATAATTTCATTAAAAAAAAATTCTTATGACAACAGCTATTTGGTTGGTTTATTTTTTCACAACAGTCACTTAAGTTTTTTTCATTACTTATCAGTGCCTCATACTTAATGGCCTTTATTCATTTGTGTAATGAAATATTTAACATACTGCTTCCATTATCTTTTCCTCTCAGTTCCTAATAAATAAATAAAGTATATACTTAGCAGTAGAATAGGAAATTAAACTTTCACCCCAGTAAATGTTTTAGATTTTAAAATCAGAGTCTTATCAACTCTTGTTAGTAATATGACTTCTTATGGAATATTTTGTTTTTCATCACTAAAGTCCTAGATCATGCCAATGATGTTGCATTGCAAATTCAGGAATCCATAGTCAGCTATTAGAAAAAAATCAGCAGTTTCTGCTAACATAAGAGTTGTTCTTAATTTCTTGACATCTTTTACTTGGGGGACCATTTGAATGTTAATGAAACCTTTGTTGATTGTTTTGTTATGTTGATTATTAAATGTGCTCCAGTAGGGCCATAGGAAGCTTAAGCTGAGATTAATTAACACTGCATTTTTATTGAAGGAAAATTATTTCTATGTATTCACAGAATAAAGACAATGACACTCTTAAGGATCTACTGAAAGCAAATGTTGAAAAGCCTGTAAAAATGCTTATCTATAGCAGTAAGACACTGGAACTTCGAGAGACCTCAGTCACACCAAGTAACATGTGGGGTGGCCAGGGATTGTTGGGAGTCAGCATTCGTTTCTGCAGCTTTGATGGGGCAAATGAAAATGTTTGGCATGTGTTGGTAGGTATCAACTGTGAGTTGGTACATGCAACTTAAGAAGTAGTGTAGAAAGGTGTTTTAATAATAGTCTCCTATTTGGTGAGATTGTAAGGATATATATTAGGCTAATTTTAATTTCTGAAAACAGAATTTATTGTTTTTAATATATGTATTATTAAGAAAATCTTGAGCAAGGTAAGCAAATACAGATGCTTAAGAAGTTTTTCTAATGACTTATGTTAGAATAAGATATATTAAAGTAGCTACAGAAATATTTTAAATAGTAAATGTGATTTTTATGCTTGGAAGATTTAAATATATACTGTAGTTTGTGACATCTGATATCTCTAACAAGACAAAAAGATGGAAGTTTTAAAATTCATTACATTTAAATACTATGAATTGCAAAATTCAGAACATTATTTTATATACATTAATTTTGGGGTATGTTTTTGTGTCATACTAGGAAGTAGAATCAAATTCTCCTGCGGCATTGGCGGGTCTTAGACCTCACAGTGATTATATAATTGGAGCTGATATGGTCATGAATGAGGTAATTAATGTATTTATTAATAACATAAGTTCATATAACATTTTCTCAATGTTTACATTCAGAAGTATATTTACATACTTCGCATTTACTATTGAAATTTAGGTCTTTGCTCTTTGCCTCCATGTATTAAACAGAACATCTGGGAGGTTATCTTACTAGGTGTAGCTATGAAGAAAAACATGCTGAGTGACAGTTGCACAGGTTGTATGTACTGTATATAGAAATTTTTTATGTACCTCAAGGCTAAATTAAATCCACATTTTGGTTAATAGATTTCATTTTTTCTTTCCTTTTTTGGCTCTTAAAGTGACAAAATTGTCTCAATATATTAAACAAATCCTCTTTCTCTTCTGTTAGCTAGTGAAAGTATATATTGCTAAATCAAAATTGAGAGAAAAATACTCTGCCATCTTGGCATCTGTGGAGGCCTGCTGGAAACAGGACTTCTCAAATGTGGTTGGAAGCCTATGGCCATTATTGCTGGCTACCAGCACAGCAGGGCCTCCTGAACCAGAGCAAACATACAGCTCTTCTTAAAACTTGAAGGTGTTGGGCTTCCCCTGGGGCGCAGCGCTTGAGCGCTGGGCTGCAAAGTTGCCCTCAGCCTCTGCAGCGCCGGTTCGATCCCCTGTCGCCAGGCGAGGGTCCCACATGGCGCGCAGACCTCTCCTGCTGCCCACTGCTCCCCTCAGCAGTGTATCATCAATCTGCCTGTTCTGTTCCCCGCTCTGACTCTGGTGAATTCTCTCACCCTCCCACACTTCTGACTGTACCCAGTGCTTGTATAAATAAATAAATAAATCTTTAAAAAAAAGAAAAAAGAAAAGAAATGGAGAAAAGTAATTAAAAAAAACAAAAACAAAACTTGAAGGTGTTTTACTTGAGACGAGACTGAATTCTGTCTAGATAAAAAATATGCTCATGTGTACAAGGGAAAGAACAACACAGTGACTCCTGGTGGCAAACCAAATAAAACTAGAGTAATCTGGGGAAAGGTAAAGTATGAACATGGAAATAGTGGCCTGGTTTGCACCAAGTTCTAAAGCAACCTTCTTGCTAAGGCCACTGGAAACAATCCATGTGATGCTGTACCCCAAGAATTTAAACATATTGAAAAGCTAATAAGAAAAGTGAATTTGTTCTCTTGTTAAAAAAGAAAAAGAGAGATAAATAAGGTGACTAGATAATCAGATCTTAATAATGGAGAATAAAAGCAGAATATGTAGAATTTGGGTGTAGAAGGGTTTTACAAAAATTGCTGACTAGTTTTTAGTAGAACCAACATAAGGCCTTGTACATAGTAGGTAAGTAATATATTGAATTAAAACTTGCTTGGAGTATTAGTTTTAAGGAATAATTTTTTTCCAAGCCAAACTGTATCCAGCTTTATTTACATATTGTTTATGTAATACTTTACATAAACAATCATGATGTTTCAGATAGGATATTGGCAGATAATCATTAACAGTATACAGCAACTTGCAAAATCTTCCATTCAACAAGCTACCAAAATCAGAAAGCCGCTATAAAACCTAATGAAGTCTTCATTTGATGCTCTGAACAGGGAAAGTTTAGAATGAGAGTTGACATTTCACAATTAGCATGTAGTTTAACAACTTTTCAAAAGCCAACCCTGACATTAGGTAATGAAATGAAAATGGCAGATTTCTCAGTCTGAAGAGGCACAATCTAAAAAAGGAACTGCTCTTTTTTTTTTTTTTTTACATTGTTGTTCATTTTTAAACTATTTGCTTCCCTCCAACCCCTCAGGTGTAGTCCCCATGGTATTTCCTTCCCCAGTGCACCCCTGCACCATCACCTCAGTCCCCTGTGCTTCTCCCTCCCTCCTTCTGATCCATCTCCCTCCTCCTCCTCCCCTACAGTATGTCTCTGATTTATAATTGTCTGTTTTTGCTTTGTTGTGTTTTGTACTGTTATTATTTTTTTACACTGATATCTTACTTGGTTCCCCTATATTCTTGCTATAAATGAAACCATCCAATACTTTTTCCTTCTGGCTTATTTCACTGAGCATAATTCCTTCTAGCTCCATCCATGTTGCTGCGAATGGCAATGAGTTTATCTTTTTTGATTGCTGACTAATATTCCATTGTGTATATCATACCACATCTTCTTGATCCAGTCATCTATTTTTGGGCATTTGGGCTGTTTCCAGGTTTTACCTATTGTAAATAGTGCTGCAATAAACATAGGTGTTCTTGTGAATCAATGTTTTTGTGTCTTTTGGGTAGATATCTAGGAGTGGAATTGCCGGGTCATATGGAAGCTCCATTTTTAGTAGACTGAGGAACCTCCAGACAGCTTTCCATAGTGGTTGGACCAGTTTGCACTCCCACCAGCAATGTAGGAGAGTTCCTTTTTCACCACATCCTTGCAACATTTGTTGTTGCTAGTTTTTTTAATATGTGCCATTCTTACTGATGTAAGGTGGTATCTCAATGTGGTTTTGATTTGCATTTCTCTGATGCTAAGGGATGTTGAACATTTTTTCATATTTCTGTTGGTCATTTGCATTTCCTCTTTAGAGAAATGTCTTTTAAGTTCTGCCCATTGCTTGCCTGGATTGTTTACTTTGTTTTTGTTGAGTCATGTGAGTTCTTTGTATATCTTTGTGATCAGTCCCTTAAGGATCACTTGTATGGAGTGCAAAAATTTTTTCCCAGTCAGTGGGTTGTTTCTGTTTTGGTTAATGTAACTCTTGCTGTACAGCAGCTTTTCAGTTTGATGTATTCTCAGGTGTTTATCTTTTCCTTGACTTTCTTTGCTTTGGGTGGTGAGTCTTTAAAGATATGTTACTGAGATGTATGCTTTATAGTGTTTTACCTATATTCTATATATTTCATGGTTTCAGGTCTTATTTCCCAGCCTTTTATCCATTTTGAGTTGATTTTTGTGCATGGTGAGAGATAGTGGTCTAGTTTCATTTTTTTGCATGTGGTGGTCCAGTTTTCCCAGCACCGTTTATTGAACAAACTGTCCACATTCCTTTGCATATTCTTTGCTCCTTTGTCAAAGATTAGTTGTCCATATAAGTGTGGCTTTATTTCTGGGCTCTCTATTCGGTTCCATTGAGGGACTGCTCTTTTAATGGATGTCATCTCAATGGTGACATTAGAAATTCCAGATTGCCTGACATGTGGTCTCTGCATTTTTTTGAAGTCAGGTCTCAATAGGTCTTGATAGGTCTCTCTGTGCTTAAGGGAGTCAAGTCTATGCTGAAGACTAAGCAGGAGAAGAGGACCTCAAAACAAATTTTAATTTTTCCCCACTACAGGGTGTCTGCCAAGGTGCCTAATGTGTGCCAAGATCAAGGAGTTCCTCCCCATAGGAACCAAGAGGAAGGCTCTCAAAATACAAGGGAAAAGTTTTTTGCCCCACATCAATATAGCTTCAGAGACACTCTATCAGTGACATATGCACTTCCCTAAAAAAACAGCAATAAAGTGGTCTGTGTGCTAACAACATAGCTTAAAACAAAATTCTGCATTTTTATAAAATTTGAAAATAGTATTTCAAATTGTACAGTCATCGGAAGCACATAATTATCAAAAATGCACAAACTCCACTTTGGCATCTCTAGCACCTTCCACTTTCTGTTTTGGCATCTTCATTTTCTGCAGTGTTTTATTCCCATCCTTGCCAACACTAGCTTTACCCTTTTCCCATTGGTACCTCCTCTCCCTTCTTGGCAGGATCCATTTTAGTCTTGGACTTTGGCTTTGGTGGAGCAGGTTTAACAGATCATCTTACAGACATCCTTTGTGGTCCGTCCTTCATCTGGGCTTTATGTCCTTTAGCATCCCCTTCAGCCTTTCTCTTGGGTGTGGTGGCAACAGGATGTAGGCACTGGACATAGGGATGCAGCAGCTTGGGCTTTGTTCAGTCTGGGGGTTGTTCTCACCTTCACATTGCTTCAGGAAATTTTATGTCTAGGCATATGACCCAGAATCGTATAGTAGGTCCGAGAATAATGTCATTTTGTTCAACATCATTTTTTAAATAATGTCTTGTTGATAAAGAAAAAATCCCGGCCAGTCTTTAATGAAATAACATTATTCTAGAACCTGGTTTCACTTGTTATATGTCATTTAACTGAAAGTAGAAATTTCCAGGCCTCCTTGATAGCTTAGGGGTTAAATCTTAGCGCTTTCACTGTGACGGCCCACCTCAGTATTTCAGTATTTCAGTAAATCTGCCTGCTCTGCTCCCCACTCTGTCTCTGGTGAATCTTCTCACCCCCTCCCCCCCCACACACCTCTGGCCTACACCCCAGTTCTATGCAAAAATAAATAAATAATTTTTTTAAAAAAAATGAATAAAGTAGAAATTTCCAAGAACCTGCTGATGACATTGAGTACTTATTATATTTTTTAAAAAGTTTTCCAGATGATTTTGATATTACCCAGTTTTGAGACCCACTGTTTTAAGTTCAGTAACATAAAAACATTTTTCTCCTGTGATGCTTTTGCAGTCTGAGGATCTGTTCAGCCTTATTGAAACACATGAAGCAAAACCATTGAAACTGTATGTGTATAATACAGATACCGATAACTGTCGAGAAGTGATTATTACACCAAATTCTGCATGGGGTGGAGAAGGCAGGTAAGGCCATTTTTTAAACTAAGTAATAACTGCTTAAATTTTCCAGTCAAATATTATAAACATTGATTGTTTTTATTCAGAAATAGTTATTGGCTTATTGTAAGACTTCCCTTGAGAAAAGGAAAGAGCTGACCTAGAATATTGAATCCAGTAATTCATTTCTTAAAATACATATATAAGGAATTTGGTATATATACTGTATAGTTGATCCTCGAACACATGGGGGATTAGGTCATCTATCCCTACACAATTAAACATCTGCTGTGTAACTTTTGACTATCCCAAAATTTACTAGTAGCCTGCTATTGACCAGAACCTTACAAATAATATAAATAGTTAACATATATTTTATATATATCTATCATATATATTCATAAACTGTATTCATAAACAAAGTTAGCAAGAGAAAAAATATTAAAATTATAAGAGAAAATATATTTACAGTACTATATCTGTTGGAAAAAATTGTGTATAAGTAGATTTGTGCAGTCTAAGATCTAACAGCCTTTTTGTTGTTATTAATAAAAGTTTTCAGCTTTGTTTTATTTTCCCAATTCCCCCCCGCCCCAACAGTGGAATCATACAATATAACTTTATGTAGCTGCTAGGCATTTTCTTAGCACTTGTGGGATCTTTTGGCTTTTGGAATGAACAGGCTGATTTGAACCAAAAGTTTGACAAATTACTGAATTGCAACAGCAATATAGAAAACAAGTTAAAAAGAAGATGAAGACAAGCAAATAAGCAAACTTGATAAAATCAGTTCCCAAGATTATTTATCAAGTTAGTTCCTAACTTCAAAAAGCCAAACCAAGTCAAAGTGTGCTGACTTAACATTGCTTCTTTATGTTTTTTTAATAGTAAATATTTTTATAGTGAGTACAAAATAACCTTTTTTAGGTCTTTTTTATAATTACTTAATTTATGTAGATTGTCATTATTTTGAAAACCCTAGTAACCTTTTTTTAATTTGAGGAATTGTCACATAAGTCATAATTACAGTAAAACCCAGGGTTCAGAAACATTTCCAAATGTTTTATGAAAGTTCCAGCACTTGTAGAGGGAAGAGCACAAGGGACAGTGGTGATGGTTCACAGCTCCTGTGATTGTGGGCAGCTATAGGGACTGAACCTGAGGAGAGAACAATGATGTAAAAAAGTTAAAAAAAGAAAAAAAAGTTGCAGCACATGCTTAGGGAAAGGATAACTTAGTTAATTCAGGCAGAGAAAGAATTTGCTCACAGTATCTTTTACTACCTGAAATTCAACAACTGAAGATATTTTGCCACTAAAATGCTAAATTTGTTGGAATTTGGGGTAAAAAATGAGATATAAGTATAATGTTAAGAATCTAACCTGTCTGGGATAATACTTGATCAAGTTGTGATAGTACATTGTCCAGGTTTGTAAACAGAAATCTTATCTTTTCAAGGCATTCAAAATTAATTCAGAGGGACTGCTTCATATAAGCTAAATTTGCAACAACAAACAAAAAAACTGCTTTATTCGTTAGAAGGATAAATTTTCATTTTACAATAGAAAAATACCACCTTCCAGTTAGAATACTTAGGTGAGATTAGTACCAGAAAAGTGATTGATGAGCTTGGAATTTAAGGGCAAGGAAGAGAGTCTATAGATGTTGAAATTCAACAGCAAAGAATATCTCTAGTTCTTTAATTTTTAATTATGTTAACTAAATACAGCTTCATTTTTGTTCTTGGAGCCCTTCTTTTCTAGTTGAGTGGAGATTATTACTTTTCTTTGGAAGACATTTTTCCTCTTAGTATGGTTTAATAACAATGCTTTAGATAGTCTCATGTACCATTTCCCTGAATCGGCCCTCTTTTGGCCTGTTGTATGCCTCCAGTTTTTATTCTTTTCTTGGAGGTTGACCACATTTATTCAGTGTATTTCTCTTAGTTTTGTTCTTGGACTCATTGTAGAGTGTTCTCTACCACCACTTAGTTATTTTGATTAATAAGTACTTCATTTTAAAATGCAACTACCTCTGACAGGTTATCACTGGGTTAGTATAAATTATTTAATCTTGGACCTCCCTGGTGGCACAAGGGGTTAAGTGTCAGCACTATGAAGCTATTAGCAGCCACTGCAGCATTTCAATCCCCAGCCAGGGAGCTAGCTCACATGGTGCAGCAGACCTCTCTTGTCTCACCTGCTGCTCCTCTCAGCAGTGTATATGTCAGTCCACCTGTTCTCTTCCCCACTCTGTCTCTGGTGAATCCTCTCACCATCCCCCACCCCCCACCTCTGGCCTGCACTCCAGCTCTTGTATGCATAAATAAATAAATAAATATTTAAAAACAATTTTTACTCTTACTTTTTTCCTCTAAGTCTATCTGAGATCCAGTTTAATGGGAATTACAGTTTTGATGGTAAGAGAGAACAAAAGCAAGAGGAAGGAGTAATTTTTTAATATGAAGCATCTTTTTGAAGTCAGGTTTGGATAAGGAAGAACAGAAGTTGGTTACTGACTGCTCTCTTAATGAACAGCAGACTCTGGAAAAAAGCAATGTGACCATCTTATTAGCAAGATGCATCTGGTGGCAGTGGGGAGATGAATTAGAAGGAATCTGGATTAAACTCTTTTGTGTCCGATTCTGGAATGTGTAAATGACATTATACAAAAGTCTTGGAGCTCTTAAGTGGAAAGACTTTGTGTTGTTCATTCAGCTGATAATTTAAAGTGCCTGCCATGTTCCAGGAACAATTAAGACAGTAAACAAAACAAGATATTTGCCCTCAAGGACCTTAATATTTTATTGTGAAGACAGAAAACAAACATATGCAATATGTTGGATGGTGATAAATAATTGAAGAAAAATAAGTATAGTATCCATGATGGTGGAAACAGTGCTGTTTCATAGAAACTTCTGATAAAATGAGATTATCTTATTAAATGAAAGAAAGATGTTAATTAAAAGAAATTTGAGGGGGCCTCCCTGGTGGTGCAAGGGTTAAGATGCAGCCTGTGAAGCTGTCCGCAGCCTCTGCAGCAGGAGTTCGATCCCCAGCCAGCCAGAGAGCAACACACATGGCGCAGCAGACCTCCTGACTCACCCGCTGCTCCCCTCAGTGGTGTATTTCAGTTGATCTGCCTGTTCTGTTTCCCACTCTGTCTCTGGTGAATCCTCTCACCACCCACACCTCTGGCCTGTACCCCCGCTTTTGATGCATAAATAAATAAATCCTTTTAAAAAAAGAAAGAAACTTGATTCTTTTTATATTTCAAAATCTCAAAGAAATGCAAGCTATGATTGATAGAACTAACTTTTAAAAAAAAAATTGTTTCATAGCCTAGGATGCGGCATTGGATATGGTTATTTGCATCGGATACCTACACGGCCATTTGAAGAAGGAAAGAAAATTTCCCTTCCAGGACAAATGACTGGTACACCTATTACTCCTCTTAAAGATGGGTTTACAGAGGTAAGATAACTTTACTATCTGATTATATCATTTTTTCCACCTAATGGGAATTGTCAATATGTGTGACAGTAGCACTAATTGGATAGGGCAGATGATGAGTTGAGTATTGATTGTGGTGAATCTGATATTCCTGTAGGAAATGCAGGTGAAAGTGAGATATATGGCCTACAGTTAAGAGAAAGGACAAGGCTGGAGTTACAGATTTGGGAATCATCAGCAAAGAGAGGCTAATTTAACCCAGTGAGCATGGATAAAAATTGTTGAAGAACTGGTCCTGGATAGGTCAAAGGACTGAAGTCAGAATATTGAAAATCCCTGTCATTTAAATAAATAGGCAGAGGAAGGGAACCCAGCAAAGGAAGTTCAGAACTCCAGAGGGAGAACAAAGCTTCAAGGAAAAGGACATAGTCAGCTATATGAAGTACTATAGAGAAATTCATTGAGAAAAATGGTAGAAAACTAAAACATGTCCTGGACTAGAGCAAGTTCAGAGACTCAAAAGGAAAATGCAGATACCAAATTACAGGGGGTGGAGAGTAAGTGGCAGGTGATACACAATTTGGCCATCCCTGATTCTAGGAGACACTGAGTAGTTTAACCTTTGGTCACTCCCCACCCCTACCATTGGCACATATCCAGTCTGTAGTTATGTGATCAAACTCCTCCTGCTATATCTGTTGTTCCTAATCAGTGCCTTCTGCCCTAGACAGCCTCTTAGGGGAAATCTGAGAAGACTGGAAGGTGAAATTGAAGCTAGGGAAAAGGGCTAGAATATATCCGTTATGTTAAAACTCAACAGTGAGGGGGCCTCCCTGGTGGCGCAAGGGGTTAAATACCACACCATGAAGCAATCCACAACCTCTGCAGCTGGCCAGGGAGCAACCCACATGGCGAAGCAGATCTCTCCTGTCTCGCCCGCTGCTCCCCTCAGCAGTGTATTTCGTCAGTCTGCCTGTTCTGTTTCCCTCTCTGTCTCTGGTGAATCCTCTCACCCTCCTGTGCATCTGGCCTGTACCCTGATTCTTGTATAAATAAATCTTTAAAAAACAAAAACAAAAACCCTGATTTCTTCCAGGAGTAATAAATTAAAAACAAAACTGGCTGAGGTTTCAGAAATGAGAAAAACAGTGATGTTTTCGTAGTTGTATAAAATGACTTTTAGGGTCTAAGAAGGAACAGAGTACTTCTAGCGGGAAAATAGCTGCAAAAGTGTGTATAGTGGGGCACATGCCATGTGTTGAGAGACTGGAAGTGACAGGAATGGGGAGATATTTGCAGTGTTTGGTCCTTAGTATGCGTCAGAATTGGAAAGACATGTCTGAAGGCAGAATTGCCTTGTGAAAGCTTTTCACAGCTAGCATGTGATTAAAAAAATGTATCTATAGAATAAGTGAGTCAATATTTATATTTTCTTAAGTAAACTTGAATAATTTTCTGTTTTTCTATTTTTTTTTTCCTCTTTCTCGGAAGGTCCAGCTGTCCTCCGTTAATCCTCCATCTATGTCAACACCAGGAACTACAGAAGTTGATCAGGGTCTGTCTGGACTTTCTATTAACTCAACTCCACCAGCCGTCAGTAATGTTCTCAGTACAGGTGTGCAGGAAAATATATTCTGTTTTAAGTCTGCTTTGCTTTACAAGAAATTCCTTTCTGTTTCAGCTATAGAATTTTAAAAATTAATGGCTGTATTCTTTGAAAACTGTAAATGTGCTCTGCATTGACAGGCTCTGTCTGTGAAAGCTAGTACTAATTCCCACTCAGATACACACAGGGCCAGCCCTTACCTCCTCTTGGCATGTTTTAGATCCTGGGCCTCTTCCATATTATACAAGTTGTACCTTTAAATTCTGTTTAAGTGCTCTGTTGACTCAACAAACATATATGTGTAGCCCCTAGGTATTAGTCACTGGGGATATAAAAGAGATCAGGATCCCATTCCTTTCTTAGGGACTCTCTTGCCCAGGGGATATGTGCCTGCCTATCTCCCACCTTTTCTTCATTCCTTGTTCTACCTAATACAGTCCTTTTTGTTTGTTTGAGGGTTTTTTCCCCTCCACAAAGCACTGTAATGCACATAATATGCAATGCACCCATTTAAAATATATGGCGGTGTGTTTTTTTTTATTTTTGTTTTTGTTTTTCAGTATAGTTGCAGTTGTATAACCATCACTTCAATCAATTTTAGAACATTTCTTATCCTCCAAAAGAATCCTGTACCCCCAAAAGTGATTTATCAGTTACTTCCCATTTTTCTCCAGCCACCTACCCTTCACCCCCCTCCTACTCCCAGCCTAGGCAATTATTAATCTACCTTTTTTTTTATGTGTTTGCCTAATCTGGACATTTTATGTAATATGTGTTGTCTTCTGTGACATTTTTCTCTTAGAACAATGTTTTCGAGGTTCATTCACTTAGAATATATGTTTCAAGGTTCAATTTTAATACTTCATGCCTTTTTATGGCTAAATAACATTGTATGGCTATAGATACAAACTCATTTTGTTTTTCCATTCATCCAATGAGGGACATTTCTACACTTTGGCTATTCATACATTTGTATACATGCATATTCTCTTTCACAGAACAGCATTCACTATTCACAGGGCATATCCTCCCTTCTCCCAGTGGTCCCAGGTTTACATGAATCTCTTAGTTCAGGAGCTCAAAGAGATTGACAAGAATTCTTGTGTTCCATTTCCAATTTCTAAAACAGTTATTTAATCTAGCCTGTTCAGGTCAACTATAAAACTCCTGTCCAGTGAGCTTAGCCAGGGTTGATTTGTTGAGCCTCCCACCTTCATGCTCCTTTCTCTGTTAGTGGCTTTTGTCAAGGACCATGGTCAGATTGGTAGATAAGCTATGACAGACAGAACTGTGCAGCCAGAAAGTAGTACTGGTTGGAGTCCTACTGAATGAAGACCTGATCCTCAGGAAAAAAGACAAGGCTAAGATTTCCCTAATATAGTCTGTTCATTCTTTTAGAAGATTTTACCTTTTGGGCCTCCCGGTTGGTGCAAGAGTTACAGTGTCAGTACTTTTCAAGCTATCATTAGCCACTACAGCATGAGTGCGATCCCTGGCCAAGTTGACCCAGATGGCGCAGCATCCCTCTCTTGTCTCACTTGCTGCACCCCTCAGCAGTGTATTTCAGTAGATCCACTTGTTCTGCTCCCCACTCTGTCTCCGGTGAATCCTCTCATGTTCCCCACACCTCTGGCCTACACCCCAGCTCTTGAATGCATAAATAAATAAAAATAAATATAAAAAAAAAAGATTGTGCTTTTATTGTAGGTGTACCAACAGTACCATTACTACCACCACAAGTAAACCAATCCCTCACCTCTGTGCCACCAATGAATCCAGCTACTACATTACCAGGTAATCAGCAAGAGACTAAAGATGTATAATATAATGGCATTATTGATATTTTTCATCTTAAAAAACTGTAATAAACTTAAACCTATGAACTGATTTTTTTTTTTTTTACATCTCTTAATCTCATTTACCTCTGCAATAAACTTGTGATAAATGGCAGAAAGTGGCAATGAGGTGTTAACCAACCAGTTAGCTGGTGAGCTTTGGGCTCTTTAACTTACCAACGAACCACCCAACCTTCCCTACCCCCTGCACCAACGCAGCATGAGGCAAGAATAAGGAATATATAATAGTTCCATTCTGCAGCACTTCCTGTGTGGTAAAGGGCTTAAGTCTTTTGATAGTTCGTGGAAAAATGCATTCTCTAGTGCCTCTAACATTAAATTAGATTTTTGTTCCTCTTTCCCACTGAAGAGGAGTCCCTTTATCTAGCTGTAAATGATCAAATATACTTGCATTGTGAATGTCTTTAGTTGTATAGCTAAAGGTATCATACAGACATACAACATCAACCAAATGTGTTATCACAGAGAGTGATAAAGCAAGTGTGGTAAAATATTAACCTTTGGGGAATTTGAGTGAAAGATACATGGTATTCCTTATACTACTTTTGTAACTCTAAGTTACAAAATTATTTTAGAATTTAAAAAAAAAGCCAGAGAAACTATAACCTCAACCATCACAGAAAAGCTGTCTTCCATTTACTATATGCTCAGACACTCGGACAGTCATCATCCTTGCTCTTGGGTTTTCTCCCCAACTTCTGCCATCTAATCACTTAAGTGTAGAAAGACATTTTAATTCAATGAGATTTTGTTGTTATTAATGCTGTCATGATATAGTGGGCTTCTAGAATTCTCACTTTGAAGTGGGTAGTGTGTTTTTTTTTTTTTTAGTACACAGAATTGAATTTGTTCTCAAATGAAGTGACCTATCTTTTGTTTTCTGCCTTCTCTTCAGGTCTGATACCATTACCAGCAGGACTACCTAACCTACCCACCCTCCCCAATCTCAACCTCCCTGCACCACACGTCATGCCAGGTGTCAGCTTACCAGAACTCCTGAACCCGGGTATGTTACCCATCTTGCCTTCCTAGACTCTCTGTAATAAAAAGCTTTATTCAGGAAAGCCAAACCTCTATTTCAGTTTTTTTTTCTTGAAAGCATAGATCAGTTTAATAAATCTTTGTGATTCTCCTCTGCCTGGATGCCTCTTCTCCCCCATTCTCCTCTCACTGTATTCTGACAGCTCAGACACCATAAAGGCCAGTTGAACTAAAGAAAAGCGACATGGTAGTACTGTCTCTGAATTGCATGACCAGTGTACATTCCCCGTGGCTCTGAGTGAACTCCTTGTGGTTCTTCTGGTGTTTTGGGCAGCCGCCGCCTGGGGAGTCGTGGAATCTGTTTCTCATAGCACAGCTCAGAACTTAGCCTGTGAAACCATCACCATTGCTCAGCAAGCTGGGCTTGTACTTGATAAATACTCTCCCACATTAACAAATATTTTTATAATAAAAACTGTAATTTTTAGCTACAAATAGTTAAGATAGCCAATATTTAAACTGTTTACACTCAAATTTTATGCACTGATGAAAATGAAGCAGCTGAATGTCCCCCAAGTATGCTCCTCATTAATGATTACTCAGATTTCCTTTGACTTTGAGATGGCCACGTGTCAGAACTGACTCTTAATTGCTTATCTTAGAAGTTGGCCCGTGGGTGATGTTGTTGAATGGTCTTATTACACTGTGGTGCACTTTATCATGCTTCAGTCTAGATAATAACTACCCCTGTTGTCACACTCACCATCTGCATATATTTATTACCTATCCTCGTTAACCCATTTACTCTTAAAGCACAAGGGCTTAAAGCACAAAGGAAGTACCAATAACTCAAATGAACATTTACTGTCTTAGCACTCCCATTATTACTTATTTTGTGCTCTGTGTTCTTGATGACTTCTGCTCTGTCCCCAAATTGACAGACTCTGAGAACATTGAGTTTCACCAACCGAGAGGTTACCCTAAATTGGTTGTACAGTCTGTGTCTTAAGGAAGTATGCTCTTTTCCTTCTTCCTGCATTTTTAAATCCTCAGAATAAACTTAGCAACTATAACAGAGTTATCATTCACAAGACTTAAACAGAGGCTAGGTACTTACCATGAGGCTAATGTAAGGGGCTACATGACAAACCCCTCCCTTCTGCACCCTTCCCAGGAAGGCTGACCCCTGTGTCTCATCTTCCTGTTGTCCATCCAGAAGGTACCTCTAACTCGGTTTGAATGTGCCTGGGTGAGCGGAAGTTCTGTCCAGCATTTGGTATAGCTACAGCACCAACTGGTGGGCTTCTGCCCTTTCCAAATGGAGAATCAGTTCTTCCCTGAGCCGAGAAACTTAGAAGCTAGGAGCTTTTCATCCTAGCTAGTAGTATTTGACTAGGTGACTATTTAACTGTCCTGGCCCTGAACTGGGCTAGCAGAAGTCGCTTTGTCTTTTCTCACCTCAGCTTCAATTTCCGTAACAAAATGCAAAGAAAAATAGTCAAGTGATGATGACTGCTGCTCTTTTAGTGCTGGGAGGATATATGATCTTTGCCATTTTTGTCCTAGGTTTGCCACCTCTTCCTTCCTTGCCTCCCCGAAACTTACCTGGCATTGCACCTCTCCCCATGCCGTCCGAATTCCTCCCGTCATTCCCTTTGGTTCCAGAGGTCTCTTCTGCAGCAGGCTCAGGGGAGTTGCTCTCCTCCCTCCCGCCCACTGGCAGCCTACCCTCCGACCCTATCACCACCACTGCAAGGGCAGATGCTTCCGCACTCACTGTGGATGTGACACCTCCCACTCCCAAGACCCCTACCACTGTTGAGGACAGAGTCGGCGAATCCACCCCAGCCAGCGAGAAGCCTGTTTCAGCGGTTATGGATGCAAATGCCTCTGAGTCACCTTAACTTTGAACTGGTCTTCAGAATGGCGTGGTGTGCTAGTTTAACCACGGGAGTGTGTCTGGAAATGCACACTATCATTAATTTCATACTAGTTTGTTCCGTATCTGTAGGTGTCCTGTAAATAATTCTATGGGAAAACTAAAAAAAAGGACATGGGCTTGTATCCTGCTAAGTCAGGGTGGGGCGCATGGGCTGGGGAGGGAAATGTCAGAAAGTGCTTGTATTTTCAAAGAACCAAAAAAATTGTAAGGGTGACTTGCTGCCAGGTTTCCACTGCCATTCTTGGGGGTGTACGTCTTTGGAAGAAGTGGTGACAGGGTGCCCACTAGGCTCCCTGTCCCCCTGCTGGTCCTTCTGTAAGAAAAAAATATTTTCTGCCTAGTACTCACCATGCAACATTTCTTGTATTTTATAAACTGTTTGCAAGAATGCAGACAACCTAACTAAATCATGCAAGGAAAAGGTAATTTTATTTTTGTCCCCATCAATCATGTGTCTATTAAGGTTTACACAAAAATTCCAACTAAAGATGTTTGTTAATGTTACACAATGTGCACTATTAATTGAACATCTTTTTATTCAGCCTAAACACAGATCCTTGTTTTGAGCTCTCAGAATTTACTCAGACAACATTTTGTAACTGCTGCTGTTGCTTTATACGTCTACCATAAAATGGCATTTAAACAGGAATAAAGGAGCTGTTGCACAGTTTTAAACCAGAAGGTGGCACTTTGTGGCTACTTATAATATAGCTATACTGAGAAAGCATAGATACAGCAATAAATTACAATAATTTTACTTTTCTTCTTGTGGTACCTTTAAATTACAATTCCTGATTGCCATGTGTGCACTTGTTCCTCATTATGTCACACATCTTTGATGTAATTTTTCATGTCTTTATTTCCTCCTAAGTTTTCTAAGAGATGGTAAGTTAAGTGGAATTGATTTATGGAATGAAATTAAATGCATATTATATCTGTTTTTTAAATAAGACAAGAGGTTCATTGGTTATTGATGTGGTACTAGTATGAACATTGGTAAAGGAGCAGCACATGTAACTAATCAGGGGGAAATTAGTGTTATTAGCACCAACCAACCACCTCTAAATAGGCCCAGTTACCAGGCAATTTTCAGGATATATGCATTCCTGGAGCAGATTTGCACTTAAAGCAAAATTATAAATGAAGGCTCTTGTGGTCTCATCATGATTTGTTTGCATTATTAATATTTCCAGGTTATTTCTTTCAATTAATTAAAAACCAAATTTTTGAAAAGGCGCTTATAACAGGTACAGAATATACTCACAAGTATATTTAAATGTTACATGTTTTTGCTTTCCAGGACTGGAAAAGTTGAACATGTTATTACTGTCTTCTAAGAAATGCTCATATTAGAATGCTCATATTAGAAATCTATATTGAGGAGATAACTTAGTGAAAAGCAAGTATGGGTTCCTCCAGTGCAGCGATTCTTAAGTCTTACGAGGCCACAGTTCTCATTTGAAGATGACAACAGCCCTGGAGTATATTCCCTGGGAAGATGAATATAAGCACCTGTAAAACAGGAAGTGCTGCAGAGAACGGGATCTTAGCACTCACTTGGAAGATGGATGCAAATTTGGCCTAAATTGACCTGTGACTCTTCCTCAGGTGGGCAATACTTAATTTAGATATTATTTGCTTCCTTCAAAAAAGCCAGTTTTAGTGTGTATAGATGATAGTAGATCCTGTAGCAGTGACCAGTTGCAAGATACTAGAAAAGACACATAGTGTCATAGGAGTCCACTCACTATGGCTTTTTGGGAGAGGTGGGTGTAAGTCCTCAGCACACTCTGGGATAAATGCAAAACCATAGCAGTGAGCTCCAGCCAGCCCGTGAGGTAAGGATCACTTGGTCAGAATCACCTTAACCCCCTGTATCACTGAGTGTCTACTTTAGAGTGTCCACACAAGAGAAGCAGGATACAATAATGGCAGAGGACATTAATCTGTAATAGGCTCAGTTACTACAATATTTCTCAAAATAATAGTGGCTTAAACGAGGAAGTATATTTCTCTCCCATGTTCAGAGAGCTGGCTGAGAGGCAGTCCTGGCCCACTGGCCCACTGCAATGTGAGAGACTTCAGCTCCTAACTTAGAGTTCTGCTGGGTGTGGTTTCCATTTCCAAGGTCATACATGGACCCAGATGGTAGGACCCCCAGCCATGCCATACTTGTTGCAGACAGGAGAGGAGTGAGTTCCAGTGAGCAACTCCACTGTGCCACATGGAGCTGTACCAAGCTTCATGGTGACACGGTTTGCCCAGATTTCATGGAGCCAGTAGGAGCACTCTGGTGAGGGCACTGCAAAAAAAAAAGCCAGGAAGATTTCTGAGAGGACAATTGATACAAAGAATTATTATTCAGGCAAAGGCTAGGAAAAGTCTTAAGTATTTAAAGAATGGCATGGGGTAGAGGGCACAGGAGTCGGATGCTGAAGTGTTGGGGAGCTGGAGCTTTCTCTCAAAAACAGGAGCCACTGAAGGATTTCTCCATGGTCAAGCTCAGATCTGCATTTAAGAAAGCCTGTCTAGCTGTGTAGAGGCTGGAGGGACCAGCAGCAATCCCATGGCCAGCCCTGGAGCAAAAAAGAGGCAAAGAGCTTCAGAAGAGATGGGAGAAAGAGACTCCAGGTAGGTTGCTACTAGCACCTGAAGCCACTTAGGTAGCTAAGACTTGTGTCTGTG
The DNA here is from genome assembly GCF_014898055.3 of Talpa occidentalis. Classification (NCBI taxonomy): domain Eukaryota; kingdom Metazoa; phylum Chordata; class Mammalia; order Eulipotyphla; family Talpidae; genus Talpa; species Talpa occidentalis. The sequence continues at coordinate 101,714,289 of NW_023603184.1, forward strand.
ATGTTAACTTTACCTTTCTTTCTCCTTTGGATTTTGTTTGTTTTATGCTTAGTTCATTACTAAATGCACTTACTTTAGAATGAGTTTTTTTTTTTTTTTTTTTTTGCTTATTTCCTGAAAATTGAAACAAAATGAAAAGACCCTCCTTATTTGTGAACCTAAAGTGCAAAAATGACTCTTTTTTGGCCGGAAGGTGGAGGCCTCCCCTTTAATTATCTAGCCACCCAGCATAGGTTTCAACCCCAGCTGCTGATTAGAATTGCATCAATTAAAATGTGAATTCCTGGGCCTTTGGGGCTTTGAAAAGCTTCCCAGGCATAAGAGCCACTGAAGTCTGGCATTTTGCTCCTTCATTGAACCTCTTCCCTTCAGCTGCAATTAAGCAGTAGGCCCTGCACCTGGACATAACTGAGGCCAGTGGGTCCAAAACTTAGGGAGGGAATAAGGTAACAAAAGGGGTCATCTACTAAGGCACTGAGTATTTCCTTTCACTCCTTAGCAAAGTGTACATGTTAAAGGAGGGATCATGTATTATGGATCATTTTTCATTAGCTGTGGGAAGAGCAGCTCTCAGTACTGCTAACCAACGCATTCCTTCAATATGAGCCTTTACATGTGGGCCAGTTTGACTAAAGAGAAAGAAATTAACACCACTGCCAATCATGCCAACACCAGAATCACAGGCATCAGCAAGGCAGATAGGACCACTCCCAGACTGGCACCAGCCTGGAACTAAGGAGAGAGAGCATGCCCTATTCACAGCAATCTGACCGTGGCAGGGAGGTACTGCCAGCTGTGGAGGACAGAGGACAGAGTTTACATCCATTCAAGAGTAGCTGAAAACTGCAAAAAAAAGCTACTTCTCCGGGGAGTTAATGAACCGGGTGCCCTCTGACGACTCTTCTCCAGTCCAAACAATCAAAGCATGAGAAACACAACATGTGTTGGCGGGGGTCCTCAGGGACTCTCAATGTTACTAGAATTGGGGTGTGCCATATTTCCTGGGCCTTGGGGTAGTAACAGTAGCCAACATTTATTAAATGTTCATTGCTCATGGCTGGATCATGAGTACAGGTGAGCCAGCTTCATTCTGCCCAGTGAACAAGAGGTGTATACCAGTTTCCCCCAGCTTCCTTGAACTGCCCTTATATTGCAATGTGAAAAATTCCCAACATACAAAAATTAGAAAGTTTAACATATATCAAGATTTCTGATTTAAATAATTGTCCCATGATCTGACAGCGCAGGGCCCTTAGTCTCACAAGGGAATAAGGATCCTCCTGGACCTATACTCCAGTTTACCCCAATCCTGCCTGGCCTGCAGGCAAACGCCTTTGCTGTCCCGAATGTTACCCTGGTAGGGATAGGTGGGAAACTGGGGCTTCAAAGTTGGAGGTTACAGAGCCCAGAAGACCCAGGATGAGCAAACAAGGTCCTTCACAGTGGAATGGGGTGCTGTAAGGGCCAAGACTGACCACAGTGCAGGTTTTCTGATCCCATGCAGACCAGGTAAAGGAGGAGTCAGAGTCCTCAGTAGTTTTGCAGGTTTTTTATTGGGGTTCACCAGGCATATGGCAGGCAGGGGTGCTGGCTGGGGGGCTGGGAGGCTGGCAGGCCTCCCAGCCCCCAGCAAGTCTTCACTCTATCTGAGCTCTCTGGAGTTCGTTCTGCTGCTTCTCGGCTTCTCTTTCGGCTTCAGCTTCGGCTTCTACTTCTGCTGCTGCTGCTGCTTCTGGCGTCCCCGTGACGCCGCCCTTAAAAGCACAGTCTTAGCTGAATCCCATCTACCTAGGCCCACACCCTATTCCAGGTGCCCGCCATCAGGCATGCATTCAGGACAAGGATCCATCATCTATCCTGATGGCGGAAGGGCAGAAAAGCCTGATATTTTCTTTACCCTACAGGTGCTAAGGTGGACAAGATTTGAAACAATTGCTTAAACTATAAACCAGGGGAGAAATAAGTCTCTGGACATGAGTAGGACAGTGGCAAGAATTTGGGTTCATCAGCCTCTGTTCTTTAAACCGTATACGGGGACATCAAGCCTGTTAGTTATTTATCCCAACAATCATTTGATGAATTTTTCATCAGTTCTCTTTTTAGAGACCAAGGAGTGATAATGAGAGGCCCCAAATTCCTAAATGGCTTTCTGGCTTTCTACTCCAGGCACATTGAATCCTCATGAGAGGGAAGCAGCAGCTACTTGCACGTGTCTGGCATATCTTGCCTGGTTTGAAACTAGAGTTAGTAAGTCTGCCTGAGGTGGGGGGGAAGGGAAGCAACTTCCATAACACTTTAATTAGGGTGGCTGGGAGCAGAAAGGGTTATGAGAACTGCTCATTTTTATATACTTATGTATTAACTATTTTTAAAAAACACATTTGAATTATTTTTTAAAGCAAAAGCAATAGGGTTAATCTAGAAGATGAATGGGAGTCTTAGAGCCAGGTTTGCCATCTTGGGGTTGTGTGGGGGGAACGTGCTGACGAAATCCTTTGGCAGCATTTAGAAGGCTCTTATGGCTGGTCGTATGCACAGGGAGCTCTCTACCCAGAAATCTCAACACTGGCCCTAGATTAGAATTTGCCCAGATTAAACTGCAATATTGTGTTTATAAATCTGTCCAGAAGTGTCCCTGTGTGGTTCAGACAGGAGTGCTGAGAGGAGAGGCCCTGGGACAAGATGGCTGCAGTCCACACAGTCTCTAGGTGTTGTTTTTGGCATTTAGATCAGGGAAATAACTGCTGTCAGGTACATGAAATATAAAAAATTCTAACATTTTTTTATTTGCTAGAATAAGCTAGAGATCGACTGAACAGGTGGGCATTTGGGCTGTCTGGGACATTAATGTGAGGGCAGAGGCCACCTGTCTTTTAGGTAGTTGAAAACAACAACAACAAAAAAACCAAGAACAAACAGGCTTCTGGTTGTACGTGCCCAGGGACTGAGAGCTCATTCTGATTTTAATAAAAAGGTATTTATCCACCTTAGTCTCTGCTAATTTTTTGTTTTTCGTTTCCCAAAATAACCCGAACTAAAAGACATGAAAACAGTGAAGTGCATTTTTTAAAATTCAGATCTCTACTGGTCAAATAGTATAACCTGAGTGAGGAAAGCAACCCCTGAGATCTTTGGCATCGGAATGTGTTCCCGGAGGAGGCGAGGAGGGGTGTCTGGATGGAACATGGAAGGAGGAAGAAGAGACAAGGGTGTGGGGGGCGCCGGGACCCACCTTGAGCCAGTGACTTGATCTCACGGACTGGTGGGTACACGGAGGAAATTTTTGTTTCCTAATTTTAATACCTACATATTTAGTATTGTAAAACAGTTACTTCGGATGAGGCTAAAGTTGCTTCCTTTATAAACAAGTGAGAAAAAATCACTTTGAAGAGAAGTGTTGAACTGACAGCAGGTGCCAGGCGCCTTGCTGGGCTATTTTCCTATTTATTCTCGGAGACATCCGCGCCGTTGGTACCGAGGGCTCTGCGAAACCTCGGGTCACCCCGCGGGAACGCTTTGGGATGGAAGCTGACTCCAGGCAGGTGTGCGGGTTCCAGTTCTCTCCCTCACTGAGCTGGCGGCCGGGTTCACTGCCCTCGCTAGAGCCCGGGGAAGGCGGATAGGACAGCCCACCGGGAGGCGGGGATCCCGCCGGGGCGAGCGCCTGGCGGGCCCGCAGTGCGCGCCATGGCCGCCAGGGGGCGCCCAGCGCCTGAGGGAGCGGCGCTCGGTGCAGGGCCGGGCGTCTCCGGGCCCGCCTCACCTGGGCCCTGGGCGGGGCGGGGCGGGTGCGCGGCGGGAGCAGCCCCGCGGGCGGGTAGGGGTGTTTTCGCTCTTTGGAAAAGGTCTTTGGAACGTTTTTACCCGCTCCCCTTCCACCGTGGATGCTTAGCTGCGTAGGGCATGCAGAAAAGCCTGGTGCAGTCACCAAAAGGAATTCTCTTGCGACACTTTTTTTTTTTTTTTTTAAGATTTATGCATTCAAGAACTGGGGTACAGGCCAGAGATGCGGGGGGTGAGAGGGTTCACCAGAGACAGAGTGGGGGACAGAACAGGGGAACAGGCAGACTGACTGAAATACACTGCTGAGGGGAGCAGCCCGTGAGTCAGGAGAGGTCTGCTCCCCATGTGGGTCACCGCCTTTGCTGGCAGGGGCTCGAACTCGTGCTGCAGAGGCTGCGGACCGCTTCATAGTGCGGAGCCTAACCCCTTACGCCACCAGGGGGGCCCTCGACACAATTTTTAAATAAATATAAGCTAAAGATGATGTTTAAGCTAAAGATGAAAACCCTTCAGGTGTCTGAATCTTTCAGATGCTTCAAAGGAGACCCCAAGAGTCTGAGTACCTGGTGGTGGAGGTGTTGGGTCTTGTTTCCCACCATTTCAGTCCCCGCCCTCACTCCCCTTGCTCCCCAACCTCACCCATGCTTGCCCCGGAGGCTAAGGCCGGCTCTGACCTCGCCTCCCGGCGCCCCGCCTCTCGTCGTGGCAGAGCGGCCTCCGGGCCGGCCCTGGGCCGCCTCCCGCAAGCGTTTGGCCGCCCGGGGCGAGGCGCCGGCGCACCTGCGCGGGGCCCGGGGCGGGGGCGGGGCTGGGAGCCAGGTGTGCGCCGGCGGCCGCGCCGCGCTGCCCAGCGGTGAGCACTTAAGCGTCCCGCGCGGCGAGGGTGAGAGCGCAGCGCGCAGAAGCGGCTTCCTGCCGACGGCGGCCCGGGGCGCGCAGAACTCGGGGCCTCGAAGGCCGCAGGACGCCGGCTTGGCAGAGGGAACGGCGCCCGCCACGGGAAGGTACGCAGGCCCGGCGCGCTCTGGAGCTACCAGTCGCTGCGGGGTGGCCGCGAAGGGACAAGTGTGGAGACAGGGTGACGACGCGGGGCGGGGGTGGGGGGGCGAGGAACTGAGCTCCCTCAAAAGCCTTGGGTACCATGCCCAGGAGCTTAGACTCTAGGGTTGGGGAGTTAATAAGGGGCTGAGGGCATCGCTTTTGTCAGAGGGGCGCTCGGGGATCTTGCCTTCACAAAATTCAGCGGTTGAAAAGAAAAAAAACTTTCAGCAAGCAGAAGCCTTTGAAAAATGGAACATGGGATTTAAAACCAGACAAGGTGGAGGTGCTGGCAGCTTCCCTCCGAGCAGGCGGGAAAAGCGGGGCATCCCTGCAGGAGGCCCCAGACGCCCAGAGCCCAACCGTGGGGGAGACGCCAGCATGTCATCCTAGACCGAGAGACACTGGAGCCCAGAGAAGTTACCCTGGGTCTCTGACCCCCAGCACCCTGCTCTAGAAGTTACTGGGGGACTTACTGATCTTTAGAGGTCTGGGAAGAGCCAAAAGCCAGATTGGGTGAGGCCTCTTCCTTGTCTCCAGATCCCCTCTGGCCACATGAGGCTTTCCACTTGGGCTCAGAAAAGCAACCCCTAGACCAGGGCTTCTTCATCCTGGTAACTTTTAAAATATATTCATCCACCAGGGAAAGCAGCCATGGGGCCTTGGAGATCTTTCCCCTAAAGCCCTTCATTTTATAGATGAATAAAGTGGAACCTGGTGAGCATTACTGTTATCCCCTCTGAAGAGGACGCTTCCTCAGGCTCACAGCTGAGGGTGGTGAGGCTGGCCCAGGACCAGGTGGAACTGGTAACCACCCCTTTGTGCTTTCAGCTTCACCTCAAGCCTCGCCTCAAACTCGCCATGCCACGTGGGATGGAGCCCGGTGCAGCACTCACAGCCTCTGGAAGGAGATTGCTCCACAGGTGGACGGTGGGACTAGGTAAGTGCCTGGTTGTAGGAGCAGGATGCTCTATGGCAAAGGAAAGCTAACTGTGTCCTCATTATCAGAATTGTCCTTGTTTTTGACAGTGAGATCACACAATCATCAGGGCTTTTAGTTGTTATAAGGACCCAACTTGAACCAGGTAGTCAAACGGTGGCCATTAGGGGCAGGTTCCCAGGAGAGTTCTGTGGTTGGCGGGGAGTCACGCAACCTGAGCTGTGGCTCTTTCTGGGCGCTGGTGTCCTCCTCTGTGTGGACTGGCAGGCAGCAAGCAGAGAGGACTCCTGTGGGAAAGGCTACAGAGTGACACTGGAGGAGGGGAGGCTGCCCCTGAGGGTACAGCATTCTGTTTCTGCTCAGTGGTGGCAGGGACCTCTCTGCTTTGATGGTTTCTGCAGCTACTAGCACATCCCTGGCTCACAGCAGGTTCTCGGCATCTGCCAAATGAGTGTCCGTCAGGCTCTGTCCACCCCCAGGAGTGTAGCGGTAGGACCTGGATGAGAGGGAGCCCACATAGTGAGTGGACAGACAGTAGAGCCCCCGTGCCTGGTTCTCAGCACCTACCCACTATGTCCTGCTCCAGGCCAGGGACCTTCAACAGGTATCTGGGGTGAGGGAGGATGGACAGAATGGGGGCAGGGGGAGATGTTTCAAACCACATTCCCCCTTTCCCAGGGGCCGTGAGCGCTCTGTGGGGTCCAGAGCAGTGGCTGGCACAGGAGCAAGCATGTGGCCAAGGGCAAGTCAAGGACAAGGGCTGATCACATTTGGCCTCTGACACCCAGGTCAAAGGCTTTATCTCTCACTCCCTATCTAACTGGTAAAGGATGGGTTAAAAAAATTTGTTTTTGTTTTAGGATTAGGGTCCTAACTCTCTCGCTCAAAGTAGACGATTAGTAAGTTTTTGGCAGGAATTTACTCTAGAAAGATTATTTGTCAGGGTTCGCACTTTCAAAACATGCTATTCAGACATTTATTTTACTTATAACAGATGGGAAAATTAAAAGTTCTCAACACTGAGAAGAAACAAAACTCTTGAAATATCTATGCATGTCAGAAATAGTCGCTCTTTGTGTTATCTTTGAAAAAAGAATGGTGTCAGAAGTGAAATGTGTATTAAAATATTGGCAAACATGTTAAAAGACCACTATGGTAGTATCCATAATATGATCATCTAAGAATTTAAGAAATTTATATGTGTAATAAAATGACACATGTTATAAGAACCTTGTGAAAGAAAGACCAAGGAAAGATATTTAGCTAAAATAATTTATTTCTCAGGGCTAACATTTGCCTGGAAGTTTATCTTTTGAAGGATCAAGGGCAGGACTGAAGTCCAGTTGGCCCTTGAACGATGTGGGGGTTTGAGGTGTTGACCTGCACAGTTCCAAGAATGCTATAGAGGTGACCCTCCATAGCAGAGGGCTCCACAGCCACAGATTTAACCAGCCAGGCACCTGGGGTTGAGCTGTGAGCTGCTTGAGGCTAGAATTCCCTGAACACCTGAAGTGTTGCCAACTGTTATTGCCAATATTGTCAGCTTGCAGCCTAAGATATACTACTGTGCTTCTGATAATTTTGGACGTATGACTGTGTCACATTATTATATCTCCAAAGTGAACAGCTTTCATAGTAAAATGATCTTAGTTAACTGATGTCAGAGTAACAAGACCTTAACTTTTTCTCTACCTCTTTTTATTGACAGCACTGATCACATTATTGTCCTATCACAGTGTCATTTTACATTTATTTGTGTGGTTTTTTTTCTGCAATTATGATCAAATTTTATTTAAATGGTTATTTGTGTGGTTCTTTAATTGATGTCCGTCACCTCTATTGGATTATGGCCCAAAGGACATTTTTCTGCAGTCTTATGAATGCTGAGAGTCTAGCAGAGTGGCTGGCATAGATTATTGCTCTGAAAATTCTTGGTGGATGAAAGACCTTTGAGGAATTTTAGAGCAGGCTAGATGTATGGTATCCCTGATTGCATTATTTTCTAAATGCTCAGAAAGCATCTATAAACAATGAACTTGTAATTTAGTAGCCTATAGCTTTCAAATGATACCTTTCCATTTTGAAAATTCTTGGATTTGCTCGAACTTATTCATAACTAAAACAAGTTAGATGTGTTGAGACTTTTTGTTGTTACTAATACTTTTTTCTTTGAGAAAATAACAGATATTAGGCACTTTCCTCTGAACTTGCAAAAGTGGAAATGGAGGTGAAGTAAATTTCTGAGATTTAATTGACCTATAATATATTATTCAGGTGTTCAACAGAATGATTTGATATTTGCATACATTGAAAACAATAACCAAAAGTCTAATATCTGTCATGATATAGTTACAATATTTTTAGTGATGAGAACTTTTTAAGATCTCTCAGCAACTTTCAAATATGCAGCACAGCATTGTTAACTCTAGGCACCATGTTGTATACTATGTCCCCACAATTTAAAATAGGAAGTTTGTGCCCTTTAATCCCTTCCACACACATCCTTGCCTCAGACAACCATCAATTATTTCTCTGTATCTATGAGCTTGTGTTTTTTGTTTTGTGTTCTAGAATCCATGTAGAAGTGAGATCATACAGTACTTGTCTTCCTTTGATTTATTTCACTTACAGTGCCCTCAAATCTGTGTTGTGGCAAATGGCAAAGATTTTCTTTATGGCTGAATAGTATTCCATTGTACCTAAATACTACATTTGTTTCCCTTTCATTGATGGACTCTCCGATGGCTGCATGTCTTCCTATTACAAATAAAGCTGCAAAAAACTTGGGGGCACGCATGTCTTTTTGATTTAGCATTTTCATTTCCTTTGGATTTGAACAGATTTGTTGGCTCATATGTTATGCCTATTTTTCATTTCTTGAAGAACCTCCTTAATATTTTCCATAGTTGCTGCACCAATTTTTATTTCCACCAACAATGCACAAGGATTTCCTTTTCTCTGTAACCTCACCAGTGCTTATTTCTTGTCTTTTTAATAAGTCACTTAAACGGGTATAAGGTAATATCGTTTCGATTTGCATATCCCATCTGATTAGTGAGGTTGAACACACCTCTTTTCATGATGACCATCTGTTCAAGGCTTCTCTGGTGGCCTAGGGGTTAAGTCTCAGCACTCCCTCCACTGTGGCCTAAGTTTGATCCCTGGCTAGGGAGCTCCCTAGCTGACCCATATGTGGCGTAACAGACCTCTCCTGTCTTGTCCACTGCTCCCCTGAACAATGTTTTTCAGTAAATCTGCCTGTTCTGCACTCCATTCTGTCTCTGGTGAACCCTCTCCCACACCCCTGCACCTCTGGCCCTACACCCAAGTTTTTCTATGCAAAAATTAAAAAACTGTTCAGATCCTTTGCACATTTAATTAGATGGCTTATGCGCTATTGAGTTGCATAAGTTCCTCACAAATTTTGGATGTGAACCTCTTATCAGATACATGATTAGCAAATATCTTCTTCCGTTTATTAGGTTGTCTTTTCATCTTGTTGATGGTGTCCATGGCTGAGCAAGAACTTTTTACTTGGTCACAGTTGTTTATACATGTCCTCTCTTGTTTTTGGAGTCACATCCAAAAAAACCACATTGCTCCCTGAGAGCCTGGTCAAGGAGCTTATGTCTGTTTTCTTCTAGGAACTTTTTGGCTTCAGGTCTTACATTCAAGTCTTTCATCTATTTTGAGGTATTTTTTGTGTCTGGTATAAGACACTGGTCCAGTTTCATTCTCTTGCATGTGACTCCAGTTTCCTAACGCCTTTTTCTAGTGCTCGATTAACTGACCATGTGTATATGAGGAAGTCTAGTGTCTGTTGCTCTGTTTTTACGCTAATACCATACTGGTTTTGATTATTACAGCTTTTTAAAAATTTATTTTCTTAATCATTCATTTTTGTGCATATTTGATTTCACCCCTCAGGTGTAGTCCCCATAGTTCTCCCATCACCAGAGCACCTTTGAGTCATATAGTCCCCTGTGCTCTGTCCCCTGTGTTGAGTCTGCTCCATCCCCGTGCCCTGCTGCTTGCCTCAGATCTATGGTCAGCAAGTTTTGTCTTTTTCCTGATCCTTTGTTTGGATTCTCTATATTCAGCATATAAGTGGAACTGATATTTATCTTTTTCCTTCTGACTTATTTCACTTGGCATAATCCCTTCCAGTTCTGCATAATCCCTTCCAGTTCTATCCATGTTACCTCAAATTACATGAGTTTATTTTTTTTTAATCACTGAGTAGCATTCTATTGTGTATATACCACATTTTTTAAAAAAGATTTATTTATTTATGCATACAAGAGCTGGGGTACAGGCCAGAGGTGCGGGGGTGGGGGTGGGGTGAGAGGATTCACCAGAGACAGAGTGGTGAACAGAACAGGCAGATCGACTGAAATACACTGCTGAGGGGAGCAGCGGGCGAGTCAGGAGAGGTCTGCTGCGCCATGTAGGTAGCTCCTTGCCCGGGGATCGAACTCATGCTGCAGTGGCTGTGGGCAGCTTCATAGGCTGCGTCTTAACCCCTTACGCCACCAGGGAGACCCCCTATATCACATCTGCTTGATCCATTCATTTGTTTCAGGGCATTTAGGTTGCTTCCATACCTTGGCTGTTGTAAATACAGTGATGCAATAAACATAGGTGTGCAGGTTTCCTTTGGAATTAGTGGTTTGGTGTTTTTTAGGTAGATTCCTAAGAGTGGAATCACTGGGTCATATGGAAGCTCAATTTTTAATGTTTGGAGGAAACTCCACACAGCTTTCCATAGTAGCTGGACAGTTTACATTCCCACCAGCAGTGTAAGAGGGTTCCTTTATCTCCACATTCTCGCCAGCTTTGTTGTTGCCATTCTCACAGGTGTGAGGTGGTACCTTATTGTGATTTTGATTTGCATTTCTCTGACAATAAGTGATATTGAACATTTTTTCATATACCTGTTGGTCATTTGCATTTCCTCTCTGGAGAAGTGTCTTTTTAGCTCTTCTGCCCATTTTTGGACTGGATTGTTTGCTTTTTGTTGAGTTGTAGATCTCTTTGTAGATCTTTGGTATCAGTCCCTTATCAGTTGTATGGTGTGCAAATATTTTCTCCCATTTAATAGGATGCCTATTCATTTTGGTTACTGTCTCTTTTACTGTACAGAAGCTTTTTACATTGATGTAGTCCCAGCTATTTAGTTTCTCCATTTTCCTTGCGTCTGGAGATGAGTCTTCAAAGATGTTTCTGAAGTTTGTCATGGAGTGTTTTGCTGATTTTGCCTGTTTGTCTTGGAGTGTTTTGCCTGTTTTCTTCTGTATATTTTGTGGTGTCAGGTCTTACATTCAGTCTTTTATCTATTTTGAGCTTTTTGTGTATGGTGTGAGTTAGTCAAGTTTCATTCTTTTGCATGTGGTAGTTCAGTTTCCCCATTACCATCTACTGAAAAGGTTTTTCTTGTTCCAGTGTATTTTCTTTACTCCTTTATCATAGATTAGTTGACCATATATGACGGTTTTATTTCTGGGCTTCCAATTCGATTCCATTGGTCTGTGTGTCTGTTTTTGTTCCAATACCATGCTAGTGTTTTTTTTTTTTTTTTTTTAAGATTTATTTATGCAGACAAGAAGTGGGGTACAGGCCAGAGGTGTAGGGGGAGAGAGGATCCACCAGAGACAGTGGGGAAAAGAACAGGCAGATTGACTGAAATACACTGCTGAGGGGAGCAGTGAGCGAGACAGGAGAGGTCTGCTATGCCATGTGGGTAGCTCCCTGGCCAGGGATTGAACTCATGCTGCAGAGGCTGTGGATAGCTTCAAAGTGTGTGCTTACCCCCTTGTGCCACCAGAGAGGGCCTACCATGCTGTTTTTATGTGGGATTCCCCAGCCCTCCTTGTTCTCTGGGGTATTGTCTCGGTGCCCAGAGCTCCTGCTTGTCAGCTAGGTGTAGGATCATGCAGGGAGCCTCTCACCAAGGGTAAAAGTCCTGGTATGAGGAACATACTGGGAACCAGTATCTGCTGAAAACAGCAGGCAGATATTAGAATAGAGATAATATGCTTTGACTAGCAGGAACAATGGAGCCCTCCAGGCAACAGCCCCTGATTTATTTTAAATTAGCTTTTCTGTGGATTTTAAGGGTTCTCTCTCTATATTTCATTATTTGCAAATAATAATTTTACTTATTTCCCAATTTGGATTCCTTTTACAGGACAGGGAGAGGGGAACCCCAGAACCCCCAAACCTGCCTGTTCTAAATAGGTTGTGCCTTTAATGGGAAGGGACTTTAATACAATTAGTATGCAACAAAGAAAAGACAAAGAATAAAAATTCCACATCAAGCACCTGAAGTTACTCATCCCCTTGTGCGTAAATGCCCAGACAAACAGGGTTGGCCCAAAGCAGGGCCACTGAGGCACGAAAGCCTGCCAGAAATCTAAAGCACATTCTGGCAGGGACCCAGAGAAAAGGGTCAGAAATGGCTAGACAAGTCAGGGAGGAAAAGGACAAAATCAGAATCAAGATAAAAGCTGCCATTGTTAACCTCCCCACGGGTCTCACCCACGTCAGTGTCAACCCGTCAAAAGCTGAGAAGCAAGCGCGGTTTCTTCCCATGTCTCGGCTCCACGTGCCTCCTCCAGGTCCCCGTCTGGCTCTCCATCCTGCTTCCTTCCTTCTCCAGTCTCTCCAGCTTCCACTCCCTGCTCTGCTGCACCCTCCTATGGGTGGGGCAGGAAACCTGGCAACTCCCCTTTTCCTAGGGACCGCCCTCTTACACTTTCACGTGTTTCTCTTATCTGAGTGCTCTCCCCAGGCCTTCCAGGATGACACTGATCCCACTGAAAAGTGGTGCGAGTGGATGACCTTGTCTTATTCCAGATCTTAACGGGAAGGCTTTCGGTTTTTCATCATGATGTTATCTGTGGTTTTGTCGTATATGGCTTTTATTATGTTAAGATATGTTCTTTTATCCCAAGTTCTTGGAGGGCCTTCATCATAAATACATGTTGAACTTTATCAGATGCTTTCTCAGCATCTATTAATACGCTCATATGGTTTTAATTGTACTTTTTGTTGTTGTGGTGAATTACATTGATTTTCGGATGTGGAACCATCCGTGTGTTCCTGCAGTCCCACTTGGTCACAGTGTGTAATTCTTTTGAGACATTGTTGGATTCTGTTGGCTAATAGTTTATCTAGGATTTTTATCTCAATTTTTGTCTGTTCACGAGGGAGAATGGTCTGTAGTTTTGTCTGTCTTTGGTCTTGGTATTAACGCGATGTTAGCTTCATCAAGCACATCTGGTTGTGTTCCTTCTTGCCTAATTTTCTTTTTCTTTTTTTTTTTTTTTCCTTTCCCAATTTTCTGAAAGAGTTTTTGCAGAATGGGCACCAGTTCATCGTTGAATGTTTTGTAGAATAGCCCGCAGCTGGCTCTGGGCTGTTGTCTTCTGGGAGGATTTTGATTACTGTTTCAATATCACTGCTTGGGTTTTCTTTCAAGTTTTCTATTTCTTTATTCGACTTTGGGTGATTGTATAGTTCTAAGAACTTGTTGTCTCACCTAGATTGTTAATAAAATAATAACTGGGCAGATCTGAATAGACAGTTTCCCTCTGAGAGATGCTGGCACTCTAGTGCAGCCGAGGGAGAACCCAAACCTAGTGCCCACCCTTCTGAGTTCTCTGGAAAGGATTACAGTCAGCCCTCAAAAGCGTCTAATTAGAAGCCTGCCTCTCAGGCTGCAGCTGTGATGATAAGCTAATACGTCTCTTTCTTGGAAAGATTGAGCTCTTGGGTCTGTCACCTCTTGCTGTGTCCTGCAGGTAATAGCTATTTAAAAACTCTTTTACTGTTGGGTATAGTTGTGTGGGACCTGCACAGGTAAGCCCACTAGCCACCAAAGCCAGAAGATCTAGAAATATCCACAGGAGGCAGCTGCAAAAACACTTGTGTGCCAGAGGCAGGTACAAACTGCTCCGTGGGACATCCAGTGAGCTGTGGAGTGAGGCAGAGAAGAGCGCTAAGATGGTGGCCACCAGCCTTCATCCCTGGCGAGTAGCTGAGCAGGCATGATACTTGTTGATTTAGATGCCAGCCGCTTAGGCCTGTGCTTTAAGCTAATCAGCCTCTTGCACACAAAGTCTGGGTACTTGTAGGGGCAGGAATGGACACGGTATAGGTTTTCTGATCCAGCAGACCGGGTAAAGGAGGAGTCAGAGTCCTCAGTGGTTTTTTGCAGGTCTTTTATTGAGATTTACCGGGCACACAGCAGGCAGGGGTGCTGGGGGGCCGGGAGGCTGGCAGGCCTCCCGGGCCCCAGCAAGTCTTCACTCTATCTGGGCTCTCCGGCGTTCTCTGCTTCTCTCATGGCTTCTGTTCTTTCTCGGCTTCTTGGCTTCTCCTGATTCTCTCTTGGCTTCTGCCGGCGTCCCCGTGACACTGCCCTTAAAAGCCCCGTCTTAGCCCAGGTGAATCCATCTACCTGTGCCCACACCCTACTCCAGGTGCCCGCCATCAGGCATGCATTCAGGACCGCAAGGATCCATCATCCATCCTGATGGCGGGAGGGCAGAAAAGCCTGACATTTTTCCTTACCCTACAGTACTTCTCCATAAGGGGGTTCTGCTGTGGTCCCCGCATTGGGGAGCGGGGTGATTCTGAGCATGCTAGCCCTTTAGAGCCTTTCTCAACTCATTTCCTGTGGATGTCACGCATGCAAGCCCTATTGGTTTTTCAAAGTAAGCTTTGCTAACTGAAATAAAAGTCTCAATGATATACAGAGTTAATTATCATATCGTTAATTAAAGTGAGGATTTGCACCGGGGAAACACTTTGACACAGTTAACACTGTGAGAACTGCTCCAAAAATCACTAGTTTGAGGTTAGTTGATGCCCTTTGTTAAGAGAAGTGCACATGCAGAAGGAAGGAGGGAACAATGAGTTATTGACATGAGAAATCTGTGTCTTGACCGGGCTTCTTGGTTTTGTCTGTAGGTGTAGATCTTTTGATTGCTTGAGCTGTCTTGACCGAGAGAGATGTTGTCTATGCACAAAACAGGGCCAACAACAGGTGTAATCATTTTCCTGATTTCTAAAGAATTTGCTGTGGAGAAGCACAGGCACAATTATTTAAATCTTTTTCAGCTGGTTTCTTGGTGAAGGGTGAAAGCTTAGTTTTTCCTCATCAGATTCTTGCATGGCCGCTTCACAGGACAGGATAAGATCGCCGGGCTAAGCCTGTGCAGATGACTTGGCTCTTCTGCCTGCTGGGGGAAGGGGCTGCCCCCAAAATTTCTCAATGTTCACCGCTAGACATTTTGGGGGCTCATCTTTCAGGTGCAAGTTTAAAAGGTGGGGTGCCTGGTATGGGCTTCAAAACCTTTGCTCCTCAGGATGAAGTCCTTTGAGTTCCCTCCAGATTGTGGGTCACCACATGGGGATGGGATTTATGGTGAGCTGCGTCTCAGCTTCTCCTACCTACTTGGTTGGGGTTTTTCTCTCCATTGCCAGAAGTGTAGCATCTGCTCAGCTAGTGTCTGCTTTTGTGTTTTCCCAGAGTAGATGGTTCTGTATGTCATTGTAGATTCGGTGTGTCTGCGGGAGGAGGTGAGATCTGGCTCTTCCTGTTCCACCATTTTGAACCAGAACCCCTGAAACTTCCTTTCCAGAGTGGATGCCTTTTCTTTCTTTCATGCCTGACTGCTCTGGCTAGGCCTTTGGACTTGTACTGAGTGGAGTAAGTGAAAGTGAGTGTCCTTGTCTTGCTCCTGATCTTAGAGGAAAAGCTTTCAGTTTTCCATAAACATTTTTTTTTATTTATTTTTAGTTTTTTTAATTTTTTAATTTTTATTTTTTTATTTGCATGTGGAATTTATTAGATTCATTTCTGCAACAGTGTAAATAGTGACCCTCTTCCTTTAACTTTCATGTCACTGAAATTCAAGAGGGCATTTCCATATGCACACAAGTAGATCGATAAACACTTTTTTTTAAATGGGACTTGATCCTCCCAGAATAGAGGAATTGAGTTCTCCAACCTGCACCCCAACCTCATTTTACAGACTTCATTCAGGCTAGAGTACTACCTATATTTTTCTTCATATGGGTCTTGGGTCCCCAGTAAGTAAGCAGACCCTTCCAAAATTCCTCAATTAGATATGCTTATTTTTCTATTAAGGAAAGTATCTCACTGAATAAGTTTATAAATTTCAAAATAGCTTTATCAAAACCTGTAGAAGTCAAATGTGATTTTTCTTACATATTATATACCATATTGATAGCCCTTACATTATTTTTGTGACTTCAGAAGTCTCTGTATAGTCTTTTAGGATTTTAAAGTCTCTTAAACACAAGAAAATTGTCAGAAAATGATACATTTGATACTTGAAAACTTCTGAGGATTCATTTTGTCATTTTATTTTTGTTTGTTTTTAAGCCACCAAGTGGGTGATAATTTATTACAGCAGCCATAGAAAATTAATATTGTTAAAAAAAGAAAATTAACATAGTTAATGTGATAAATTTTCATGCATCCACACAGGAGCTCAGCAGGTACACTTATTTGAGAAAATTGATGACAACTTATTTCATCAATAAACTGGGATAAGAAACCTGGAAATTCAGATTCACTCATCATACTTCAGAGAACGCAGACTCAAACCTTCTGATGGACAGAGGGACAGACACTGCCTAAGAAGACCTATCTTCTCAGATTCCACACTTCCTTAGCAGTGCTGTGACTACAGGTTAGCTTTAACTATGATGTGCCTGCACTTGGTGGTATCTGAGAGCAGCACTTCCAGACACTCTGCCCTGCTGGTGGTGCCCTAAGGTTTTTTTTCCTGTGACCAGACTGCACACAAACTGTGTGCCAGGGTAGTTGTGGGAGCCAGCTGCCTTGATGTGGAATAAAAGCATCTGTTGGTAATCATCCTGTCAGGGAGGTGGGGGTTCCAGTCCCTTTAGGTGAGCTTAATTACATTACACTAGTGCTCCAGGAAATCTTCCCCTTTTTTTGTTACTTTCGTAAGTTTTTATTATCATTTTTTAAAGATTTATTTACTCATATAAGAATTGGGGTGTAGGCCAGAGGTGTGGGGGCTGAGAGGATTCACCAGAGACAGAGTAGGGAGCAAAACAGGAGGATCTACTGAAATACACTGCTGAGGGGAGCAGTGGGCGAGACCGGAGAGGTCTGCTGCGCCATGGAGGTTGCTCCCTGGCCTGCCAGGTATGGCTGGCAATAGCTTGATAGCGCTGTGTCTTTAGTTCCCGCACTACCAGGGAGGCCCTTAATCTCTTAATCTCCCTCCAGTGTTAACCCCTCCTACAAAGTGGACACCATTCTAGGGTTATTTGGGGGGGATGGAGAGACAGTGCCTGCTATACTCTAAGTGCTCAACAAACCATCTTTGTTATTTTTTTTTCCCGTGAGATAAATATAAACCCTGGTTTGAGTAAAATGCTTTTGTCTTTTCCATCGTTATAATTCGGAACAACAGTTTGGTATAGTTGTTGGAGAAAGAGAACCTCAAATAGTTAATTGTGTCTAAAATGATCATCTTGAGTTTACTAGCATCTTTTGCGCTTAAAAACTTCAATCTAAAATACTTCTCCACTGTCCACCCCATAAACCAAGCAGAGGGGAGCACCAATTAAAGGGTGTGCTGCAGAGCCTGGGTTAGTGTGTTCTTCCGTAGCGTCCTCTGAGGGTTTCACTCCAGAGACTGGAGGGTCTGTTACCAGCTCAGTTCTAAAAGCCACCAGGAAATTCTTCTAGATTGAGGTTTTCCATGTAGCTCTTTAGGTTCCTGCTCCACATACCTTCAAGATTTGGTAAAAGTCATGGACCAGAGACCAGCCTATATCTGAGGTCTTGACAAGACCCCCTTTAAAGGGGCCTCCCTGGTGGCGCAAGGGGTTAAGACACAGCACTATGAAGCAATCCGCAGCTTTTGCTGCACGAGTTCAATCCCTGGCCAGGGAGCAACCCACATGGCGAGGCAGACCTCTCCTGTCTCGCCCACTGCTCCCCTCAGCAGTGTATTTCAGTCAATCTGCCTGTTTTGTTCCCCACTCTGTCTCTGGTGAATCCTCTCACCCCCCACACCTCTGGCCTGTACCCCAGTTCTTGTATGCACAAATAAATCTTTAATAAAAAAAAAAAAGACCCCCTTTAAGGAGCACAAGCAGTTTACTTATCAAACTGGATTGTTTCGTTATTCAGATTCCTGAGGAGGTTAGATTTATAGTGTCTCCTGTGTATGGAGCCCAGGCCATGACTCCGTTCTAGCAGGGAATGACAATGGTAGTGCTTATGGCCTGTGTAGAACGCGTGCCTCCCCAGAACTGCCATGTTGCGGCTCTGCATTGATGTAAAGGAACCGTAGACACAAGCAGCAGCAGGATGGCCGTCACACAGGAAGAGCTGTCGGGGAGAATCATCAGTTCTTTTAGGGTTTTGCATGATTGAGAAACAAAGCTTTTTATGGGGGGGGGTTACTTCATGACCATATCTTAATCCTATCCCATTACATCATTTCATATTTGGATGGGGGGAACACAAAGATTTTATAATTTGAGGGGGAAAAAAAGATAAACACAACCAAAAAAAATCTCGTAACACCCTCAGGACGCAGTCTGAAGCAGCTGCCTGGGGAAGTAACACAGAACTTGGATTTATACAATAGGGACTGCTCCCATTTTTTACTGTGTATCAATTCCTAAATTTCACTAAAATCTTAAATAACTTGTATATGGCACAACATCAACCTATCAGGAAAAGGTAAAGTAGACGCAGAATAGCAAGTGGAAGCTCTGAATATGTTCTTTTAGGAACGAGGATCGGGATTAAATCTTGCAGTTGGTTGTAATGGCAAATTAGTGCAACTCCCAGTTTTTCCGTTATGGCTCCCTGGACTCGAGGGCCCCGTGCAGGCTGTGTCCCCAGCACCAGGTGCCGGCCTTGCCACCTTGGGAGTTCCCCAGTTGACACCCAGAACTGCCTCCCAACCCTGAGGGCAAGGATAGACTCAGGGAAGAGGCAGATCACCTCAGGTCGGAGACGGCAGGAGGAACCAGCAAGGGGCGTCCCGTGCAAGGTTTGTCTTGGTCAGGTGCAGTGTGCGTAGATCTCCATGACGCCGCCAGGATCTGAAGGGTGCAGATGGAGGCCCTCCTGGGGTTCAGTCACATCCAGGCGGTGTCAGTAACATTACTCGTTGAAGACTGAAGCGGCCCCTACAGCAGGGACGGCGGTGGAATGCCCATCCCTAGGAGAGCGCGGTAGCAGCTTTCAGCAGCAGGAGTCCCGGCTCCAGCCGGGTGGGGTAACTCTTCCAGCCCAGTGGGGTTCCCGGCAGCGAGCGCCTCTCCCAGCCGCGGTGGGCTTGTTCTCAGCAGCGTAGCGTGTAGATCTGTGAGGGCCAGGCACTGTCCTTGACAACTTTAATATCTTTATGATGTTGAGCGTTTCAGCCGAGGTGTCCAGTCTGGCATCTGGGTTGAGTGTTCAGATGTAGTAAAGCCCGGGGTGTACTTCAGCCCACCTGGCCGACATGCGTTTACATGTTAGTATTTTCATCTGTCGCTGCAATATCCCGTCCTCTTCACCCTGCAGACTAGAGGTTATGAGGAGCTGGAACCCCAATGTCACGTTCATCGCCAAGTGTGTATTTTCACTCTTAAATGGACCTCTGATCACTGCCTACTTGAGGGTCTCTACACGGTGCTCAGTTTCTTTAGTCTCCTCATAAGGGCAGGCTGACTTGCATGGCGTCAGGGGGACGCAGTGCTCAGGTGCCAGGGCATATTTGGAGCCTTCACTTGGAGGGAGGGGCTCGTGTAAGTTCTCGCTTTAATCACTGATAGTTTTTTGGAAACTGGGACTTTAAAACAACATGTGCATGTAACAATTTTTCCATGGAGTAATTGATATAAATAAGAACTTCCTACAGCACATTCTGGTCACAAGATATCACCAAACTTCTAAAGAAAGACCCGCAAAAACCTCTAATGTTAAACCATTTGTATTCCCTATTTCATTTTCTAACCCATTTATTTGTTCAGAGCCCCAGTGGCCAGAGTCTGTTCCTGATACTCGGGGCCCAAGGTGGGACCCAGCCCTGCCCAGGTCACCTTCCAAAAAGAGCTCACTCACACCCACACTCGCTCCAGCGGGGACAACCGCGGCCCGCCAGTGAGCCTACGGTGCACATCTTGGGCATATGGAAGGAAACCAGAGCACCTGGAGAAAACCTTTGCAGACACGGAGAGGACATGCACACTCCAAACAGTGGCCCTGCCATAGTCAATTGTTTTTTTCCCCCTCACCAACATAATTTGCCAGCCCCTCACCTGTTGGGAACGCCAGTGGATGGTCCCAGACTCCTTTGGCATTTGCCTTGGTCATTAATACACAGGCTTCCCACCATCCAAGCCACAGTCCAGCTATCAGTGCAAAGGGACCCTCTAAAAGAGCCCAGCTATCAGTGTAAAGGGACAGACTACGGAGAGCAGTTAATGGCCTGTGCTAGGGAGTGATCACCATCACCAAGAAGTTGTAGTCAGTCCACAGGCCTCTGCAGTTCATGCCTGCTTCCACCCAGATGGTGTCAGTGTTGGGCTGAATAGCAACAGCAGTCCTTGTGAGCAGGTTGCCCCAACTACACCCATTTATCTATCAGGCAATGGAATTTCCCTCATTCCCTCTTTAAAGGCTGCAGGGGGCACCACAGAATTGGGGTGGTGGCATTTGGGGAATCTGTAATATATTCTACAGGACCCACAGTGGATTGGAGGACAAGGCTGTGCTGCTGCTGGAAATAGGCGTCTGCTTCCTCGTAGTGCGGGGCGGGGCTGTGGCAGGGGTGGGTCAGAGGAATGTATTCTCAACCCACCTCCACACTGGAAGGGAAGCTCCTGATGTGCTCTTCCTTTGGGAGAGGCTCCCCCTGGAGGAGCAGTATATGCTGCTAGTAAGAGCTGTTGCTCTTCTCTCTGCATTATCAGGTTTCTGGGACACAAGCCCTAGGGGTATTCTCCCCTCCTGTTGTCTCTGCCATAGGTCAACCCTTACTTTTCAAAGGTACAGTTATAATGCAAAAGGTAGCCCTGCTTGGGAAATGCCCAGAGCTAAATCTGCCTCACCAGTATTGTTGCCTTCTCGAAGGTTCTTATCCTCAGTCCCACACAATGTCCTTTTATCAGGTGGTATAAACAGCAGAGGTGCTGTGCCACGTGGAGCAGAAAAGTCCACCCCAACCCTCAATTCCTGTCATGTTGGTAAAGGCTGAATAGGTTTGTACCTTGCTAACAGCTTCTGGGACATTGTACATCTCACTGGATGATTCCAAAGAATATTCTGTTGGGGTCTGGGCCTTTAAATTTCTGTGGGTTCATCCATCCTCTTGTTTACAGATGTTCTAAGTCTGCAGTGCCCTGCAGCAGGGGTGAGTCTTCACTTACCTACACTGCGCCATCAGTCTGATGGGTCCCTTTTACTGGCATGGGGAAGAACCGGGTCAGAGTTCTAGCTACTGTTCATGATATACTGTGGGGCTGTGCAGGTCCCTTTCCCATGTGAAAGCTTTGGACTCTTTGGTCACTCGGTGGCTAGGCTAGACTGAAAAAAGGACTTGCTAGTCTAGGACAGCATCATGCGCTCATAGGATCATGGCCAAGGTATCTAAGAATGGTGCAGTTTTGGGGACAGATGCACGGATGGGGCACAGCCTACTTTAGTCTGGGTAGTCCATGAGCCATCTGGCTTTCTCACTGAAAAGTTGTATGGTCAGGGCATACGCACTTGAAGTTCTGGGATGTTTTCTTGTTACGCCCCCACCACCCTACATGTGGGAGACATCTCTTTGATTTACAAGTTTTAATTTGTTTTGCATACACACACACACAAGTGAAATTGCTGGATCTTATAGTAGTAGTTTTTTACATTTCTGGGCACTCTCCTGCTGTTTTCCTTAGTGGCTATACCAATTTACATTTGCATCAAGAGTGTACCAGGATTCCCTTTTCGTCACCAATAATTACTCTCTTTGGTGGTAGTTGTTCATACAGGTGAGAGATGCTGTCTCTTTGTGGTTTTGATTTGCCTTTCTCTGATCTCTAGTGATGTTTTGTTTCATGTATCAGTTGGCTATCTGTATGGAATCTTTGAAATACACCTCTTCAGATCCTCTGCTCATTTGCTATTGAGTTTTTAAGATTCATTTATTTATGCATACAAGAACTGCGGTGTAGGACAGAGGTGTGTGTAGGGAGGCAGGTGAGAGGATTCACCAGAGTGGGGAACAGAACAGGCAGACTAACTGAAATACACTGCTGAGGGGAGCAGCGGGCAAGACAGGAGAGGTCTGCTGCACCATGTGGGTAACTCCCTGGCGCGCATGTGCGTGCGTGCGTGTGTGTGTGTGTGTGTGTGTGTGTGTGTGTGAATCAAACTCACGCTGCAGTGGCTGGTGATAGCTTGACAGCGCTGCCTTTAATCCCTGCCACCACCAGGGAGTGCCCCCCCCCCCAGTTTGAGTTCTTTACATAGTTTGGGTATTAACCCTTTACTAGATGTGATTTGCAGCTTTTTTTTTTTCAGTGGGTTATCTTTTTACTTAGTTGGTTTCCATTGCTGTGCTGAAAATTTTTAGTTTGACGTAATCCTTTTTGCTGTCTTTGCTTTTGGAGTCAAAATAAAAAATCACCAAGATAGCAAGTTTTACCAACTATGCATTTTTAGTTTTATGGGTTCAGATCTTTGTTTCACTTCTCTAATACACTGATTTAATTTGTGTGTATGATGTATCATAGCAGTTCGGTTTCATTCTTTCACATGTGCCTTTCCAGTTTTTCTAACGTCGTCCACTGAAGACTTCCCCATCGTAGTCTTGCCTACTACCTTATCTGCATGGGTTTATTCCTAGGCTATCTATTCTGTTCTGCTGGTGGATGTCTCTTTCAATGCACTACTATCGTTTTGATTTTGATTTGCACTACTATGGTTTTGTATAGTTTGAAAGCAGGGAGTGTGATGCTTCTACCTTTGTTCTTATTCAAATTTGCCCTGGCTAGCCTTGTCTTTTGTGGTTTCATACATGTTACGATTGTTCTATTTTTGTGAAAAATGCCATTGAGACTTTGGATTGCTTTGCATCTGTAGATTGCTTATAGCAGTATGGACAGTTACACAATATTCCTTCAATCCTTGAGCAAGCATGTTTTTCTTTCCATTTCTTTGTGCTGTCTTTCTTGCACCACCATTAATTTTCAGTGTACAGGTTTTTCACCCTCTTGATCACATTTATTCTTTTTTGAAGGCAATTATAAATAGGTTGGTTTTTCTATGTCTTGTGATAGAAAAATGCAAGATTTTTGTGTACTGATACTGCACCTTGCAGTTTTACTGGACTGATTAGTTCTAAGGTTTTGTTGGCATCTTCAGGGTTTATATACATATTATATATATATATATTCATATCATCCACAAATGTTTTCCCTTTTTCCTTTCCAATTTGGACGTTTACCCCCTCCCCACTACTGCCTAACTGCTCTGGTTAGGAATTCTGAAACCATATTGAATGGAAGTGGTGAGAGTAGATATCCTTGTCTTCTTCCTGATCTTGGGGAAAAAAGGCTTTTAGCTTTCACCATCATGTTGCTGATTTGTTGTATATGGCCTTTATTATGCTGAGGTATAATCCCTCTATACTTAGTATCAGTGTTATTTTTCTGTTGAGATGATCACATGGTTTTGATGCTTCACTTACTGTGCTCTATCACACTATCTTTGGATGTTGAATAAATTCCATTTGATCAATCTTTTATATAGAATTTTGTTAACTTTTTTCTTTTTTAAAGATTTATTTATTTATACAAGCACTGGGTACAGTCAGAAGCGCGGGAGGGTGAGAGAATTCACCAGAGCCAGAGTGGGGAACAGAACGGGCAGACTTATGAAGTACACTGCTGAGGGGAGCAGCGGGCGGCAGGAGAGGTCTGCGTGCCATGTGGGACCCTCGCCCGGCGGCTGGGGATTGAACCAGTACTGCAGAGGCTGCGGGCAGCTTCGCAACCCAGAGCTCAACCGCTGTGCCACCGGGGAGGCCCGAATTTTGTTAACTTTGTCAAGGAACTTTGCAATTTCCTTTACATGTGTTCTTGTCTGGGTTTGTCCTCGTGAAATGAGTATGAAAGTGTTCCCTCTTTTACTTTTTGGAAAAGTTTCAGAAGGACTGGCATTAAATATTTGGTGAAATTTACCAATGACTTTTGTTTTTTGGCCTTTTCAGTTTCCTAACTGGTAATCATTCTGTTGAGATTTTCAATTTACTTATGATTCGGTTCTAGTGGAATGTATGTCTTCTAAGCTGTCCAATTTGATGGTGAGTAACTGTTCATAGCAGTCTCTCATCATTTTTTTCTGCATAACCAGCATTTGTTCATGTTGATCAGAACCCTGGATAAATATCTGAACCTGCTCCTGAGGCAGATGTTATTAGGTATGTTTACACTAATGGAAAGTTCTAGAGATTTTAAGTGACTTCTTTATGTTCACACAATTATTAAATCACAAACCTGGAATGCAAAGTCAGATATGATTTCAAAACCCAAGCTATCCCCACTTTTCACTCTTCTGAATACTTCCATAAAAGGATGTTAAGAATTTTGTCATATATAAAGAACTGCTGTAGAAATACGACATCATTAGAAACACCCAAAATGACTAAAATTAAGAATAAGTCAGCCATACTCATTCTTTGGATAAGGTCATTTACTATTTAAATCAATGTCTCTGATATCCTAGAAATAAAACTGTAATAGTATCTCTGATACGGTACACAACCCAAACATAACACATCTTCTGCTAAATAGTGGGATTTGGTCATGACACTTATTGTTAAGCCAGGGTATATGGCTATAGAAATAGCAGAAGTCCTTCAGATGAAAATGGATCATATAAGGAAAATTTTAAACTTACTTTGATATAGATTTTTGAAATCACCTAAGTGACTTAAGGATTACTCATTTGTAATGTTGGTGCTAAAGTACCACACATGGGTAATTTCATCAGACTTAGGAGACTTTTAGAGATGAAGTTCAAGACCCATATATGGATAATTGGTGAAGTTCCTACAGTTATAGGATCTCCTTTAGAAAATGTTACTGACTTAATAGTTTCACAAATTTTCTTCTAAGAAACCAAGTGGTACGACTGCAGGAGAATATATTTTTTGTGTTTATGAAAATGGATAAGGGTTCTGATCTCTTTTTGTTGGGCAGAACTGAATCTAATGTTTACTTACAAAAAAAAAAAAAGCCAAAGTGAAAACAAAAAGTCTGTGATCAACTCTGTCCCAGACTCATTCTAGGTAATGCAAAGCCTTAAATGACTCATATTGTTAAAGTTAGGCTCTAATGGCATTCCTGATCTACTGGTGACAAGTTGCACCTATTCAGTTTTGTGTCACCTTTGAAGAGTGATTTAACATAGTAAATTTTATAATAAAGAGGTAAGATGTTATCCGTGCTTTAGTTCTGATGTGACTACTTACTAGTTAGAGGGATCTTAGAATGGATGATGGTATTCTGTTTTACCTCAAATGGTTTGTACTAGCAAGGAAAACTGCAAAGCATGGCAGAAATGCCTCTGATGAAAACAGCATAAATGGCCAGTTTACACAAAGAGGAACTATTTTTTGTTTCAAGTTGCTATATTTCTTTACCTTCCATTTTCAGGTAACGTAGTCATAATTATTTGAAATATGAATGACGCGTTATAAACTATTTCTTAAAAGGATTTAAATTATCACAGGAAGCAAAGCAAACTATTTTAGATGTAGGATGAAAGCAATTGAATAATCTTTCAATCTTAAAAAATAAAAACAGCTTATTACACGGTATTTATAATGTGCTGGGCATTGTTCTAAGCGCTTTATATATGTGAACTTACTCATTCCTCACAACCACTCTGTATGTTAGAAAATATTTTTCTCATTTTCAGATGAACCTGAAACATAAACAGTAAATAGCAATTGACATTTGAACCTGGCTCTATAATTTGAGTTCTTAACTAGCATATGGTATTGCCTTTCTTAAACAGTAATATATATGCAAATGATCTGTATCACTAGAATTTTAAATGGGTGAGGGGTCCCAGATGAAAACCATGTATTTGAAGCCTAACTGAAGAAGTTTTTCTCAGGCTCTGCATGCACATTTTTGAAGTTGGTTCAAATACTTTACTCAAATATTTCCCATTCAAAAATTGAAATCTCAGGAGGAAAAAAATCCTCAAAAATAGGAAAAGGGAGAGAAGGGAAACTAGAGGACAGTAAGTGGATAGATCTATGTTGCAGGAGTATGCTAACTCAAATGAACAGACAAGTTATATAATTTTAAAACTGCTATCGAATTCCTGAAAGAGGTATTAGAATGCTTAATAATTTGATTAAAAGCTTGAAATTAAAAATAATTTTTGAATTAGAGCAAGTCTTCAGAAAATGTCATGGCTTAAAGGGGGATTAAAGGCCTGCCACTGTGATTTTAATGGTATAAATAAAGCTATCTTTTACACACACAAATCAAACAGCAATGTAATTAAATTCTAAGTAAACTAACAATCTACTGGACTGTACGCAGTCTGCATTACCACTAAAACACGGCTAATAACATCTGATGGCAATCAACACATTATTGCATTTAATAAGTAATGATGAACAGCAAAAAACAAAATGTACTCTTTAAATGTTTCACTGAAACGCTCCATTTTGGCTTCATGTAATGAGGTATTTGTAGAATTATTTGTTCACATTTTATGTACCACTTAATCCGAAAGTTTTTTTTTGTTTTGTTTTAGAAGGGGGATGGTAGTCAATAAGGACAAAAACAGACCAAGTTTTTATTTTGAAAAACAAGTATCTACCCAACTTCCAAATTAGGCTGGTTTCTAAACTTCCTCTTAACATGCACACACTATGCTAATTCACATCAAAGAAAGATTTTTAAAACTATACATTTTTATCTTGCATCAATGCTGATGATTAATGGGAGGTCAGACCTGTAAAACTGTCTTAGGACTGTCTTACGGATATAAGACATGCTTTAATTCTGAGGATAGAATTCAGAGTCCAGAAAAACAATTCAAACTTCAAAAATATTAGAGGCAAAGATTGTCAGAATGACTGAAATTTAGTGATAGATACCAGCTTCCAATATGAAGATAACAGTAAATTACTCAGCTCAGCTCAACTCAATCTTGTAACTGCTGGGTTACCTGGCATATTAAAATTTTAAAGCATTTGTTTGGAAGAAAAGATGGTTCATAAATGGAATCATCTCTTACACATTTTTGATTCTCAACGATAACCTAAACCCAGATTAAGAAAAGCAGTTTATGGCTTATTTTCCTCTTTTGTGTTTTTTACTCAGGCAGTCACTTTCATTCATTTGTAAATAATACGGTGAAGTAATGATCTAGGTCTAGACTAGTAATTCAACCTCATGTTAGATTTACACGCCCACTTACTATCGCACCAAATTTTTTAATAAAACTGGGCATTTTCTTTTAATCAGAACTTCAAGTAACAGTTAATATATGAATATAGCACTTTATGATCAGAAAGATGGAAAGTCAAACAACAAAATTGAAAAATTGAAGGGCAACAACTAAAGCACTCAATGCTAACATTTCATTACCATATTTTTTTTTTATATAGGATTTCTATCTTAATCTACAGAGGAGCACAGCTATAGACTTTAAGTCACTCCTGATAGTGTCACTTGCCAGGATTAGCCATGGTTATCAGGTTTACTTTAACAGTTTGAACGAAATACTTGCAAAAATTTATTTAGCTGATTCTTAACTAAAGGAGCCAAGTAGGTCTATATCCTAAATCTTGAAAGCTCCCTTCAAATGTAATTTTCATAGTCTTTAAATTTTAACTGTCATTGTTTATTACTGTTTGGCTACATTCTCTACAATTTCAGCAGCATCTTAAAGAGACAATGTGTCTATGTACAATGAAAAAACAAAATGGCTTGCAAATCAGAACTAAGAGCCACTGTACAACATGAAGGAGAATCTGTGGTTAAGCATAGCCTCCTTTTTTGGCAACACAGACAACTTACATGTAAGTATCAGCATTATGAATGCGACAATAAAGAAATAATCCCTATAGGAGTGAAGTACAGCATCCTGAAAAATAATGTTATCTACCATAGTTAGAAAATGTTCACATTTTAACAAATCTGTACAAAACACAAAAAACTTATTTATGGGGCCATCATCCCACCTTACTGGTAAGAACTTTCTAGAAATGTAGAATAACCACAAACAATTTATAAATCCACAGCCCTAGAACCCAAGAAACTGATTTAGAGAACTCTGTCCAAAATGGATCATTTTTATATGCCTTGATTATTAATGAATGCCTGCTTTTAATCTCTAAGATGTACAGTCAACTTGCACCTTTATGGAGGTGACTCAATTTTTTAGCAAAGAAGCAACAGCATTTAGCAGCAATTAAAATGTCTTTAAGACTTAAAAAAAATACAATATCCAATTAGAAAAGCCATATTTTAAAACATTTGTACAAGAATAAGCTGCTGAAACTTGGTAATTGAAATAAGACATCTGTACAACAATTTACAATAGAGCTAGAAGGGAATTTATCATTATCCTGCATAGAACTGGTATGCATTTGGTTACACACTGTTACTTATCTTAAAGAACAAGGCCTGGTAACAAAAGAAAAATATCTTAACAATTCCAACATCTTGAAAACATTGGCATTTTTACAATTTAGTGAATTCAACTGCTCTCAAAATAAGCAACTCATTTTGTCAAAGGTGTAAAGTATCTAGGAATATCTCCCCCTGTAACATAACCAGTCAAAAAAAATGGACATGTGATTTCGAGGTACAACTTGGTAAAAGCCAGACAGGCAAATCACAAAGTCTAACTTTGCCCAAAGATTCTCTCACATTCTATTACTATAAAACACAACTGCCACTGTCATTCAGTTCTTACTTTGGTTTCAGCAGATTAACTGCCGAATGCTGAAGAATGTATCCAGGCACTATAGTTCTTGTGTTAGAAATATGTCTGTTTTCATGTGTTTTTAAATAATGAAAAACTACCCTTCATTTTAGAACTCTCCAGTAACAGCCAAATGTATTTAAGTATTATAAATGTAATATTTACAGTGTTCCCCCAACAAACCATTTTTCTTCGACTTTAACATGGTATTCCTGTTTCTCTGCAATAGGCAGTCATCCTTCACTGCTTAAGATTATAGTCAAAAATGTACATTTATTCATTATCCATGATCCACTCTCATACCAATGATGCTATGACGAACTTCTCAACCAACTCCTGTGTAAAAAAGAAAACAAAAAAACTCAAATGCTCTCAAACCCAAGTGTGCATCTGGAAGCAATTCAAAGATAATCACGCCAATTTTGGAGGTAAGTCAGTAAGTAATTATGCTTGAAGAAGGGGGTGTAGGAGATGCTGTCAGCCCAGCCATGTGTAAATTTCCTGAAGAATTTGATCTTCTCATGTGTGGGAGAAGGTATGGGTCATTTGCCAGTTGGTGTACATCAAATCGATCTTCTTTTCGGTATGCTAAACAGCGTCTTATAAAGGCCTTAAAAAAAAAAAGTCAGCAGTCAAAATCATCTTTTCCCTTTAAATATCAATCAATTGAATCATAGAAAGATGAACATATCTTAAAAAATATTTGCAATAAACTTCACTCCAAATTCAATTCCCAGCAGTTCACTTTATAGTCTAAATAGAGCAACGATAAAATAGGAATAATATAAACATTGCTGAAGCTGTAGTTCTTCTTCTAGAATGTTCTGCTAAGATAATCCTCTCATCCTCATTCTGACTACCCGTTTAATTTGGCTAGAGGCAATGATGCCATTTTTTTAGACTTTTTTTTCCTACTGAGTATACACTTACTTTAGAGGAAGAGGCCAATGAAATGATACTTCTAATAGGATGTTTGTTTCCTAGAGTAATATATTGCATCATTACACTTGAAAAAAATTAATAAAATATCACTTTCCTTTTCACCCTTATCAATTGCTTCTTGTATAAAATCCTAATTGAAGTATAGCATTTATTTAAAAAAATACACAAATATACAACACAAAGAGAACATATGTCTACTTAACTGGCAATGTGATTTAAAAAAATGAACTTTAGCAGAACCTTCTAACTCTCATGCTCTGCTCCCACCCCAATATAAATAAATCTCTACCTGTCGTGTAATACCAAAGCAAGTTTTGCTTATTTTCAACTTTATGTAACTGAATCACAGATTATGTTCTCATTTGTCTGGCTTTCACTCACTATTATATCAAGAATTTTCTTTTTTGCAATAGATAAAATATTCTTAAGGAACAACTGATAATTGTCTCTATTGTTTCTCATACTTTTAAAAAAATTATAAATTTAGTACTGTTTTCTTACATTGTTAATTTTTGGATAATATGATCTCTTTCCTCAGGTGTGGTCTCCATAGGTCTCCCACCAAAGCACCTACAGTCCATCAAAATAGTTCCTTGCACTCTTTCCCTTTGTTTTCACACCTCCCCCAACCCCTGCCATGATTTATATCCATGGTCAGCTTTCAGGGTTTGTCTGTGGGCCTTTGTTTGGCTTTACTATATTCTACATGTAAGTGAAACCACCTGATTTCACTTAGTAATGACCCTCCCAATTCCATCCATTTTGCTGCAAATGGCATAAATTTGTCTTTTTTGATCAATGAGTTTATGTCCTCTTTTTCTTTGGATGGTATCTTTCTGCTTTCAAAGCCATTCTTTTCCTTCAGTCTGTAGTTTGAGTATACATTATCTAAGAAGCCCAGAAAATCCCTTTTCCAAATGTTTGTAACAGAAAGACTATGAGGTTCTATTCTGGGTTGATTCAAAGGACAGAGTAACATCTTCAAACAGGCAAGAAGGAATCATCACTGGCAAATGCAAACATTTTGTACCTTTCCAGCATAGTATCAGTCAGTAATACCAGCAATATTTTAAAAAGGGAACAAAATTCAAATTTTATTTCCCCTTACACCATTTTGACATGAGCAATAGACTTCCTTTTGTTATGTTAAATAGCACAACTTATTTTAGACTGACATTTCTGCAGCTGTCTTTATCAGATGCAGGTTGAGTCCTACAAAGCCCTTCAAATGTCTATATTGTGATGGTCTGAAAATCTGACATTCAGAGCTTTGTTTTCCTTTTCTAGTCTAATTTCTTTTATTATACTCTCTTCCAAATGGCTATCTATTTTAATTTAGCCTGAGTATCTTTACAGTCCAGTCCCTTTCCCACTTTGATAGGAAAATTCTTTACCAAAGAGAGGGGTACTAAACTCAAGAACCTGCTATTTTTACATGGTAGCTGTCAACACTAATTTTGTTTCCAAATACTATTTTAAAACATATTTCCCTCAAAAATAGAGGTTCAAAATGTTTTAATGATGGCGAATGACACTTATAGCCTGTGTTGAAATTCTTAAACTACTACATAAATTCATGAGTTAAAAGCATTAACCGGAAAACTATGTAAGATACTTTTTAACGAGACTTAAAAATATGTAACTGTTTTGTACCACCTTTGTTTTGAAATTCATTGGAAGTATTTTTCCTTTAAAAACAATACTATTCATATCATTATATTAGGGCTATTAATATTTGTTAAGTCTTTTGGATCCCTTAG
The DNA here is from genome assembly GCF_014898055.3 of Talpa occidentalis. Taxonomy (NCBI): domain Eukaryota; kingdom Metazoa; phylum Chordata; class Mammalia; order Eulipotyphla; family Talpidae; genus Talpa; species Talpa occidentalis. Next base: position 101,745,772 of record NW_023603184.1, read on the forward strand.
GTTTTACCTATTAAGACAGAGGGGGGGAAAAAAAATCAAGAGTGACTGTTACACTGAAAGCAGAATTTGAAAAGCTACCAATAGAAAGGTAAGTCTAGAAGGAGTGAAAGTATTAAAGGTTCTCATACAAAATCAGAAGTACTAGGCAAAGCTATATTCTGCAGGGACAAAGGTTAAAAAAACAAAACAAAAAACCAAAGTAATCCTTCCCAGATTCCAAGGTGATTGTGGTACCTATAGAGAGCCTTAGGACTGAACTGAGAGGTGGCTAAATGGGACTTCCTGGCACACTACACTCACTCATAGTTATATTCACTCATTTATAGTTTCTGTTCTTATTAATACTATAGAAAGGAAAGACAATTTATATGCCACGAGCTTTCCAAAGGAGTCCTATTTACTTTATGGAAATTTATGCTTTAAAATAGCAATTTTTTGTTAAAATCTTTAAAAAAGCCATTCAAGTAACTTGTAAATAGACAGTAAAGATATGAGACAAAATGAAATACGGAACAATTTAAATAAACTGAGACTTGTATTCTATGACCTCAATCAGGGTAACATCTAGCTTTGCTATTTCATGTTTAGATTGCATGGAATAAACTAATGGAAATCTTGTTTTAGATTGACAGACTGCTGTATGTAAGCCAGGCTGAGAAAGAGGTCAAGCTTTTTCTCAAGAGCTAGTGCAGCACAGCATAAGAACAAAGTTGTGGATATGGGAGTCTAGCAGAAATGGTCTCTTTGAGCCATAGCTCTGCTACTTATTTTTTTATTTATGCATACAAGACAGAGTGGGGAGAAGAGAAGGAGGATCTACTGAAAAACAGTGCTAAGGGAGCAGCAGGCAAGACAGGAGAGGTCTGCTGTGCAGGTTATCATCTCCCTGGCTGGGGACTGAATTCATGCCACAGTGACTGGCAATGGCTTGATAGCTGAGACTTTAACCGGGAAGGCCCTTGGCTACTTTTTAACTAACTGTATGAGGTATTTTGCTATGGCTTGGCTTGTTTCCGACTTTAAAAAAATGCAAATAACAAAGATGCCAATACCATGTAAGGTTAAGATATGTATCAACATAATGCTTGCCACATAGTAACTATTAGTATGTGTGCTACTGAAGCTAACATTCTTAAATATCTCAGTATTAACATAAGGTTACACATAAAGATGTGCTCAGATCTTGTGATTTCTCCCTAATTTTCAAAGTAAAGTAATATAAAGAATCAGGAACTACATGTGATTTCTTTTGAGATGAAAATTATCACAACCAAAGGCCTAAGGAACTTATAGAGTAAAATACTAGTTACTTGAATGACTTTTAAAAAAATTACTTTTCTATTTTAAACCATAAATTTCCATATAATAAATATGACTCCTTTGGAAAGCTAGTGGCATCTAAATTTTGTCTTCCCTGTCTACAGTATCAATGAGAACAGAAAATGAATGAGTAAAAATAACCAGGAGTGAGTGCAGTGTGCCAGGAAGTCCCATTTAGCCATTTGAGTTCTGTCCTAAGTACCTGCTTCATGTTATGTACAATTTATGACATCAAAGTTATTTACATAAATTAGATACCTTTGCTTCACTGCTTACAACTGGTTTTACAGGGAACTGGACTTCCGTGGCTTTTAATATTGTATTTTCTTGAAGAATGTCTTGTTGAGATTGATTGTGACCAAATGGCTAAAAAGAATGAAAATGGTAAGAAAATTATCTCACAGAATATATAACAAAGATATCTATCATACGTGAATCCCCAAAACAAAACTGATGTTCTAAAAAATCTTATCCTTAGTTATTTTATTTGGAAGTCTGGATGCGTCCTCAAAATAGCTGAAACAGTGAAAAAGCCGTAGAAAATGATGTTGCAATATGTTATGATGAAATAAACTTTATATAAAAACTTTATTCTGAATGTTTAAACAATGAAGTTTGATTAGAAATGATACGTAGTAGTAGAAATGTCTGACAGGTCCAAAGAATAAAATACTCTGAATAATACCTTGACTTAAATGAAAGTGTTTGGTTCAAACTTGCAGTGAATTCCCAGGGTATCTCTCTCTCCATACTGATGACACGATGGGATTAGATAGTATCTATGGTAATCTATAATCCCAATTTCACTATAAAGAGATGTCTGGGGAAAATTCAGACTATATTTGATGGTAATTTCCATAAGGAGGCACAAGGGAAACCTACCATACTGTGTGTGTATTGGGGGGATGTAAGGAAGTGAAATGATGGATAAGGAAAAGCATTTTGACTTCTGTTTTCCTAATGTAGGGTTAGTATTGTTAACTGATAGCTTCCCTTTTTAAATTAAAATACAGAAAGCAGGCCAAATAAGTTGTTATGACATTAAAAAAACTGATTCATGGAAATTTTAGAAAGAAATCCACTTGTCTTGGGAGGATCTAAATTGACTTTGCTAATGCTATTTTTGTATTTAATGAGAAAATTTAACATATGAATTTCATACATCTGAATCTATGTACTTTGACTTACCTTTCTACCATACAGACACTGAAAGAAGATGACTCCGACTGACCACACATCAACTTTGTTGGAAATCTTTGGTGGCTCCTTCCCAACTACAAAACACTCAGGAGGTAAATACCTATAGTGTTTTAGGGAGAAGGAAAGAAAAGGTAATTAAAAAAGTAGTTTTATCCTAAGTATAAAATTTTATACACAATCCTTAGGATTTTCAAAGCTTTGGGAGCATTGACATTATTTGATCCTAGAGCCAAAACACAACTTTGTAATAAAGTATGCTGTATATATATGTATATATATATAGTTTTCAGAAACGAAAAAGCACCATTGGAAATCACCCCATATCTCTTTGACAGTAACTTATTTGTGATGCAAATCCTTTTTTTACTGTCCTCCCAAAACCAAGTAAAAAGCTAATTTGTTTTATCAATAATAGTATATATTTTGTGTAGGCCTGTATATGGAACAGCACCTAAACATTATGTTGTTATTGTCTCCTTTTTTTTTTTTTTAAAAAAGAGGCATGTATTTTTATTTATTTATACATGCACTGGGTACAGTCAGAAGCGCGGGAGGGTGAGAGAATTCACCAGAGCAGGCAGAAGGACCGAAGCACATGCTGAGGCGGGCAGGAAGGGTCTGCGCGCCGTGTGGGACCCTCCTCCGGTGGCCGGGGAGCAGCCGGGGATCGAACTGGCGCCGCAGAGAGCTTCGCAACCCAGCGCTCAACCGCTGCGCCACCGGGGAGGCCCTGTTGTTATTGTCTCTTGAGGCAAAAGGATGTGATCAAGGAGAGCCAGACATCACTGCTATGGTACCCAGAATTTAGTGGATGGTTGCATTTGAGCAGGAATGCAGGACAAAATTTTCTTACAAGTCATCATCCTCAAAAAAGCATTATATATATATTCAAATATGACTGTAGAAACTAACAATTTTGGAACATGGAAATACATTCCAGGTTGCTACATAAAATGCTGGCTCTATCTCCTTCTTGCATCGTCTCCTAAATAGAAGCTCCTATCCACCTGCCAGAGGGAAAATTCGTTGCCCTGAACTACACTTGTTAAGCCAGATCAGGAAAACAAAATAGTGGGGTTACCTACTGATCTGTTGTTAAGAACATGGTTTTCAAGCTATTGTCAGAGAGTTCAGGGTTCTACCAAAGAAATCTTGTTTTTATTGATTTTATTTAAAGTCTAAAGACAAATGGCTTTTAAAAGACAATATAAACATGATTAACCTGGTCTTAATAGACCTGTGGCATTCTGTGGCACTGGCTATTTGCACAGGGTAATTGTGAAGACATTTATGGAAATCCTAAAGTCACATTTATGTTTATAGTCACAATAAAGTGAAATGCAGTTTCTCTCTTAAATTAAGATACCACTCCTGCTAAATCAAATTTATTATGAAAAGAAAGTTTAAATTTGGAAATTCATACCATGAATCTATGGCTTTATCTAAATTTATAGCTATGAAGTAATTAAAAAGGACTTTTGAGAGCCAAGTGCAAAAACCAAGAACATACTGAATTTCTCTCCATTATTAAGATTAAAAACTGGGGCCTCCCCGGTGGCGCAGCGATTGAGCGCTGGGTTGCGAAGCTGCCTGCGGCCTCTGCGGCGCCGGTTCGATCCCCGGCTGCTCCCCGGCCACCGGAGGAGGGTCCCGCATGGCGCGCAGACCTCTCCTGCCGCCCGCTGCTCCCCTCAGCAGTGTACTTCGGTCCTTCTGCCTGCTCTGCTCCCCGCTCTGGCTCTGGTGAATTCTCTCACCCTCCCGCGCTTCTGACTATACCCAGTGCATGTATAAACAAAACAAACAAACAAATAAATAAAAACATGCCTCTACTAAAAAAAAAAAAAAAAAAAAAAAAAAAAAAAAAAAGATTAAAAACTAACCACAAAACCCCTACAGCTTATGATTATTGCTTGTAATAGGTAAGATGTTTCAAACATGTATTAATATTAACAATAAATGTCACTCTTAACTTTATAGAGAGATCCCTGCATTCTCCACATTAGTAATTTCTGGCTGGAAGGCACCAAAATGATTTGCTAATACCAAGCCACTCTCCCTCCAGTTTGCTGATACCTGCAGTTAGGACCAGAAGAGGAGTGAGGACAGTAGTCTGTCTCCCTCTTGACTCAGACGTCATACATATCAACATCCTTACCACAGGAATTGCAAAGGTTCATGAAAATAAAAACTAAATTCTCCTTAGATTTTATCGATATTTTTTTTTTTTTTTTTTTTTTCATTTGCTGGTGAGTTTATTTTTTTTCTAGTCCCTCTTTCTTACAGAGTGATTATAGAGGATTTTGCCTTTATAAGAGGGCCTTCCCAGGTCTATATTTTAGTTGTCTCTTAAAGACCAGTAACTAAAGGTAGTATAGATGCTCTAAACTCAATTAATTCAAAACATAATCCATTATTTCTTCCTATAGATATTTATCTATTTTTTTTATTTCTTATTGCACAAAAATCTACATAGTTATCAACACTGGAACCACAGTATCAGGTTTTATGCTTATTTTTCTTTCACTAAGTACATATAGTCACTAAATCTTGTCATCTCTAACTCTTGATCACACTTGTCCTTTCTCCATTACATTTTCATTCTCAGTTTAGTTTTTCATTTTCTTTTTTTTTTTTTTTTTTTTAAATATTAAATTTTATTTTTATATTCCCCCATACAATTGCAAACGCCCCATTCTGACCCCAATCCTTCCCCTCCCACCCCCCAAAAAGTGTCTCTGGTTCATAGTTTTTTGTTGATTTTGATTTTCACTTTCTTATATTCATTTTCCTGGTCCCTTATTTAAGTTTTCTAGATTCCTGCTATGAGTGAGACCATCCGGTATTTTTCTTTTTCTTTTTGGCTTATTTCGCTGAGCATGATCCCTTCCAGTGCCATCCATGTTGCTGCAAATTGCATGTGTTTATCTTTTTTGAATGCTGAGTAATATTCCATGGTATATATGTACCACATCTTCTTGATCCAGTCATCTATTTTTGGGCATTTGGGTTGTTTCCAAAGCTTAGCTATTGTAAACAGTGCTGCTATAAACATAGGAGTGCAGGTGCTCTTTGGAATTGATGTTTCTGTGTCCTTTGGGTAAATACCTAGGAGTGGAATTGCTGGATCATATGGAAGCTCTATGTTTAGTAGGTCCAGAAATCTCCACACAGCTCTCCATAGTGGTTGGACCAGTTTGCACTCCCACCAACAGTGCACAAGAGTTCCTTTTTCTCCACATCCTCGCCAACATTTGTTGTTGCTAGTTTTTTTAATATGTGCCATTCTCACTGGTGTGAGATGGTATCTCATGGTAGTTTTGATTTGCATTTCCCTGATTACAAGTGATGTTGAACATTTTTTCATATGTCTGTTGGCCATTTGCGATTTTATCGATATTTTAAATACATTTACCAGTAAGTTCCTGCTCCTTGGGAAGTCAGATCCATTCCATCTACACCATAGCTATCATCATCCATAATCTTGGACAGACCGAAATCAGTGATTTTGATTTCTCCACATGCTGTTCCGTCTACCAGAAGTATGTTTCCTAAGAACAGAATATAAGATAATTTTAAAGATATACAGATGAAAAACATTATCTTTACTATGTAAGCTAGTTTTGGGGAGCAAATATTTATCTTTTAAATACATATTTAAAAATTTAAATACAATTAAATATTTTAAAATGTGGTGATGCAATACAAACACTTTGAGTCTTACACTCCACTGACAGTGAAAAACTAAACCAAAAAGCACTTTTAGTTAATAACTATATTCTTTAGAACTTAAAAATTTATTATACATTTTATTACCTGGCTTAAGATCATAATGTATAATAGGAGGTTTGATTTCATTGAGATATCTTAGTGCATTTACAATCTGCATTACAATAGACCTAGCTTCTTTCTCTGACATTAATTTATGTTGCTTCAGATAGAAATCCAAGTCATTGCCTTCACAGTATTCTAACACTGTACAAAACCTACAATGGAAAAGATAAAAAAGACACAGTATTATCCAATAATTCAAAATCACAATGGAGAAATGAAGAATGTATTACCAGAGAACAGTGAAAACAAAAGCAAACATGTCTTGTCTTAAAAACAATCCTTATATTCACTTACGTGTCTGTATCCAAGGAGAAATAATCATAGAGTTTAACTATTCTGGGGTGATCCAGTTCTTTGTGTATTCTATATTCTCTGCAGGCATGTCTATGGGAAGAAAGTATATTAATTCTCCATGACTATTAAATATCTTTTCAATTAATAAATAAAAGTTTTAATATTTACTTGTGGTAGTTTTCTTTCTTCTCATCCCTCCAGCTTTTATTTAGCTGATGTATCTTCACGGCTGCATATCTTTGTTCATAAAGGTCAAAAGCCTGGGATCAAGGCATAGAAGAGTTAGGGTAAAAGGCTAGCAGAAGAGAGTTTTTGTTGTTAACTTTTGCAATAATATAGAATATATACCACAATTTTTGGCAATCACTTCTCCTAAGATTATATTTCAGTGGCACCAGAAGTAAGATGCAAATTCCACAGTGCTAAGGCAGAATAAACCTTACTATAAATTTTCATATTATAGTTTTAGAAATGCCAATACACTGACTCACCATGAAAGAATAAAGCTACTTGTTTTTAATATGGGCTGGCTCCTCGCTTCTGGGAGTACCAATATGCAGCCAGGAAGACAGACGGCTGTAAGTTTCTTTTGTGTTGAATACAGCAAACCTTTTTTCCCTTTTAACTCCTCCCCTCCCGGGAGCATTTCTTTGAAAATTTACAAGTTCCTAACAATTTTCCAATGTTTAACAAATTATAAAATTTTATTAAACTGTTTAAATATAAGTATAACCATGACCATCACACCTAACTACATCAATAATCCTTTAATCTCATCTAATACACAACTTTGTTTTTAATTTTCCTTGGTTGTCTCATATACTATATGGTTTCTTCAAATAACCACCTTATTTCTTAAAAAGACAAAGTATGATCAGTTTACGTTTATGTCTCAGATAATTTAAAAATGTTTTTTAAAAGCACTGAACGTTGTTAAAGAGAATGAATAATTTAGGTCCCACTGTGATTTATATACAAAGCCACTCCTCTTCTTTAAAAAGCGTATATATTTACTAGAAAGAAGGCCTCTCTCCCATCAATTTAAACTTAAAATAGTGACTAAGTTTAAATTGTTTTGTCACAAAATTAAAAAGCATGAGATCAGAATTAATACAGGACTCAGTAATATTCACTTTGGAGTCAGAGGAACTTATTAGCTACATGACTGTGTAGCTAATAAATGACTGAGTCTCATTTATAAAGTTTGGATTGTCAAGAGGATTAAATGGGGTCAAACCTATATTTAGAATAAGTAATTGATTCTAAATATCCAACAAACATTATGTAATTAAAAGTTTAACTATAAAAGTAGTTCATGTGAGAGAAAGCAGATCATAAATTATGAAATTAAGAGGCAATCATGGGCCTCCCTGGTGGCAAAAGGGGTTCAGCACAGCACTAAGAAGCTATTGGCAGCCACTGCTGTATGTGTTTGGTCCCAGGCCAGCGAGCAACCCACATGGCGCAGCAGACCTCTCCTGTCTCTCCTGCTGCTCCCCTCAGCAGTGTATTTCAGTAAATCTGCCTGTTCTATTTCCCACTCTTTCTCTGGTGAATCCTCTCACCCTCCGCAGCTCTGGCCTGTACCCCAACTCTTGTATGTATAAATAAATAAATCTTTAAAAAAAGGCAATCATAAGGATAACAGAAGAATATAAAATTCTAAGTATACTAGTAAGTTACTATCAATGCATATAGATAATAATTATATGACAATCACTCAGATTATCATATAATTACAATTATCAATATCTTCTACTTAGGTATAGATAAGAGTCTATTTTCTGGTTTACAATCTGCTTTATTTCCCAATGGACCTGGCGAACATGAAAGGGTTTTGATGGCTCTGAGTAAGCGGCCAAGAGTAATTAGGTCAATACTGAAGGTTCAAGTCATTAGACCCCAATCTACAATTTCTAATTTCTATAAGCTTTTTCTTCAAAAATCCTTTTTTGGGGGAGCTAAAGACAGTGAAAATACTACTGGACAGTGGCAGAGGGCTGCTACAAAAATTATCAATAGGTTCATAAGATAGGCATCTTTTAGGCTGAATGAGTGCCAGTGCTAACTGTATTTTTGAAGATTTTTAGATCCAGAGTGATCTATTATGATCTTTTCTATCTTGTGGGACAGGGTAAGCCTACTTGAACTACTAAATGCTTGAGGATATATTACCATTAGAATCAGAAACAGGAACTAGAAGAGAGATCACTTTTGATGGGTGAGAAAGGTGAGGCCCAAGATTCTTAATACTTGTCCAAGTTAAAACTAGAACAAGAACCAAGAACAGAACTGAAGTTCTCTGAAGCTAAATTTTTTCAGAATAAGCACTTGAATCCTGGATGTCTTTGATAAACCAAGAAGGTATTGTCCTTGATCTTTTTAATAGGGAGGATTTCTAAAAAATTATCTGATAAACTTAAACTAAGTACCAATGTTTTATATGCTGTACCTCTAGTCATATTTAATCATTATAATAACCATATAATGTAGGTACTGTTATTCCAAGATGAAGACAGTGAGGCAAAGGATGGTAAGTAATAAGCCCAAGTTTACACAGTTAGTAAATAGCAGTCTGCATTCAAACCCAACGTTGTCTGGCTTCAGAATCCAAGTTCTTATCCACCAATTAGATTAATACATAACAAAGTACAAAGTGTCACAAGGAGCTTATAAAAGGCAGACCAACAAGGAAGCCTTCTATAGAAATTGAAGTTTAATAGTTTGGCCTTCAATATAGGACTTTACCTAACTAAGAGCAAATGTTCAGTCATAGACAATTTGACTGTCTTCTACTTAAAAAAAAAAAAAACAAAAAACAAAAAAAACAAAACCAAGCCATACTGGATACTGGTTGCAGCATACATAAATGAATAGGAGAAACCCAATGTCCAAGAGAAGGTGTCAGAGGCTGGGACAGAAATGCAAACAAGACACAATGAAGTCATGAGCTAAGAGAAAAGAAGGGTAATGGCTGGATTTAGGAGAGTTTAATATGACATACAGTTAACAGTCACCAGAGATTTGTAGTATGTTGGGGGAAGGTGGAGCAAATGAGTTTTATGTTTTTCACACGAGGGAGTGGGGAAAAATGAATGGTACTACTGTGTACTGAAGTATGGCGCAACATCAAAGGAAGGGGTGTTGGAGAAGAGGAAGATAATTTTTAGTTCAGACAGAAGTTTGCAGTGCCTATGAAACATCACATGAGGCACAGACTAACTTATGTACACAACGAAGCACGGTGCTCAGAAGGAAAGCGTGGGATGTAAGTATGAGGGTGAAATCAAACAGACAATAACTAAGTGAATGGGAGGGGATATATTTGAAAAGGAGAATACAGAGTAAAGAAAGTAAGGTATAGTAAAAGTTTCTACATTTATATATGTGCATTTGCAAAACACTGGCCTTAAACTAGGTAGAATTTTGGGTAAGTTCAGGACATGAATGACTTTTGACACATGTCTAAGTTAAGGAAATACACTCTTTTCATAAATTATATTAAATGGCTACCTGCCTACCTTGATCCTCATGGCTGTTGTTATTTATAGCAAACTGGCTAATGGTGACTAGTACCAGTTATCAGAGGGACTGTGCAGGTGTGCAATAATAGTCTTTAGCCTCTTGAGATAAGAGGGTATGTCCATCTATATAAACCACCACAGACTCTTTTTTTTGTAGTAAGAGCTAGGACATAAAATCAACAAAATCATGAAATCAATTAAGATAAGTACTTCTTAATCATGTATTCCTACATCTTTTCTATATTACAGTAAAACAGATAAAAATTTACATTACCTTATACACTTCACTAAAGCCACCTCTACCAAGCAGATGAAGTAATAAGTATCTTTCATTTAACGTTGGGTGATCTTTGAACCTTAAGGGTGGGGAAAAAACACTTAGGCAAATGAACATACACACAGAAAGGTTCCTTACATTTCCCCTCTTGTTCTACACGTGGCTATTTCTAATCTCAGTTACTCTATTCCATTCCATTCTTTCTCTACTATTTCTGTGCCTGCCTACTGTATCTTAACTTGGTGTTCAAAAGCTTAATTTTGTAAGTGAATATTGTTTCAATGACCAATTATAGTACTCTGATAAATACCCAACAATTATTATGTTGCTAAGTGTTTTATCAAATCCTGTATCTACTCAGCAGGAATTCTTACCCTTGGAAAAACATACTTTTATACCAGGAGTTATGGTTAGTCAAGCTGATTAAAAGTTATTGTATTTATAAACTGGCTTTCATCCATGATTACATTTTACTGCCTTTAGGTTGCTAAAATGTTAATTCAGTTAAAAGAAACTTCTAAACTTTTTTTAAAAAAAAAACCACTCACAGACAATACTACACACCTGTTACATGTTAAACACTTGCATCCTCTCAGAAGGGCACCACCACATAGAAGGGGAAATAATTTCCCCCAGATCAACACCTAATACAAGGGAGGATACAGCAGGAAAAGGTGGTCCTAAAAGTATACTCTTAAAAGTCAAAGAGAGCTTTATATTATCAGATGCAAATCCACTATATTTTATTCAAAGTTAACATGACTTTAATAATTTAAACTTTTGTTGAAGAACTTGTGAGATATTTGATTTAAAACTATAACAATGTAATACTAATAATTCAATAGATTTCATCAACTGAACTAAGTCATATCCACAAACATTTGAACATAATTTTCAAAACAGCCAACTGTTAGTTTTTTCTGATCTGCTCTATTAGACTATCTGGTACAATGTAGAATTTAGGTTATTTCAAAACTGTATTATTCAATTGTACAATTCACCTTGTACATTGGAATCTGTCTAAAAATTACACCTGAACAAGACATTTATATTTCATTGCAGAAATTAGTCACTTCCCATTCTGATATTCATTACATCATGAAATTTTAAATTAAATGTCAAGTCTTGAAAGTGTAAACAGACACCTTTCCTTCTTCAACATTAAATCCAAGTAGTGTCTTGCTTAATATATCTTTTTGGCCTCCCTGCTGATGCAAGGGGTTAAGTCTCAGCACTGTCAAGCTATTGGCAGCCAATGAGGCATGAATTTGATCCCTGGCCAGGGAGCTGACCCACATGGCACAGCAGACCTCTCCTGTCTTGCCCGCTGCTCCCCTCAGTAGTGTATTTCAGTAGATCTGCCTCTTCTGCTCGCCACAGTCTCTGGTGAATCCTCTCACCCCCACACCTCTGGCTTGCACCCCCATTCTTGTATGCATAAATAAAAATAAATCTTAAAAAAAAAAAATCTCATTTTTGTCCACAAAGCTCCCAACCAATCCACGGGTATTTTCTCTCCTTTGAATTCTTCTAGCATTTAATATCTATAATACTCATTTTTTGATAACTAGATATTCAGAATAGAGACCATAACTTTTCCCCCACTTCTCTAGTTATTACATAATGTACTAGATACATAGGCTTACTGAGATTCTTTATTTGATTCCTTTACTACTGTAACATTAACTTTGGCATTCAATCAACAAGTACTTGTTGCATGGCAACCGTGTGCCAAACATTGGTCTGGGAATACAGCAAAAACAAAACTAATTATCTGTTCTCCTATATCTCACATTCTAGTGAGAGACAGATAATATTTAATTGAAAAATTCAGACTTCCAAACAATAATAAATGCTATTAAAAAAAAAAATAAAGCAAGGTAATACTGAGAGAGAGAATGGAGTGGGTCAAGGACTGCTATTTTAGGTATGGTAGCCTAAGGATAATCTCTCTAATAATCATTTGAAGTGAGCAAGCCACTCAGATATTTACAGTAGGAACATTTCAAGCAGAGTTGTAATGGCAAGCACAGAAGTGCTGAGATGGGAATGCACTTGAAATGCTTGAATGAGGGGAGGATTAAGAGATGGAGTGGTGAAGTTGCCAGAGACCAGATAATACAGTATCTTCTGAGCCATGGAAAGGACTATGGATCTTTTCCTAAGTATGACAAGTCAGCAACAATGAAATAAGGTGTTTGCTGTGTGGGGGGATGGCGGAAATAATGACTTACTGAGAATTATCTTCATTGTTTATTCTTTTGAGTTCTCGAATGTGAAGATTTCTGACTCTCTCCAAACGTTCAAGTTCTGCCTGGATTTCTGCTTCTTCCTGAAAATGAAGAGAGGGGACTATAACAAGCTCAATTTATTTGTGATGTAAAAAAGATATTTTTACCCATGCATCAATTTTTCTACAGTGAAGGGAAGAATAGTCTATTATAAAGTACCACTGAGTTGAAAGACCAAAGTGCTCTTTTCAATGCCTGAAAGATAAAAAGACATAAGGCAAAGCCTATTTCAAGAAACTGCCCTACACATAAAAATCTATACCTAATGAGATGCTGAGTTTACTCTGCACTACAAGAAATCTATTTTTATAATGTCTAAACTGAAAGTGACTGCAAGGTAGTGTGAAACTCGCTTATAATACAAAATGAACTGAAAATATCATTTCTGGCCCATCCAAATTTTGAAAAGGAATAAATACTAGTACAAAACAAATGAAATAAGTATATTTTACAGTAGTTAAGAGAGGAAGAAGACAGTACCACTGGTTATTCCTAAACTAACTATTTGAAATATATAACATAATTTGGTTACTCACTTTGGATATATGAGACACTAAAACAAAAATCTTATAGATAGCTGTGGCAGATCCCTAGTTATAGCAGATATGGCAAATGCCAAAATTTAACATTTACTGACTGTAAAATTTTTGACATTCTTCATGTTTCAATATATATCTCAAAAAATCTAGGCATTAAAATAATAATCACCCAGTACTCAAATACATTTCTCTTCCTTTGTCAATATAAATCTGACTACTACTTAAAGGGCAGGAAATAGCAAATTTCAGTAGGAATTTCTATAAATGTGTAATTTTTTAATGTTTTTGAGTAAATAAGCAAATACGGATTGTCTGGGCTTAAATGTGTACCCACTGACATTATAAATTGATACCACATGAACCAGAAGTTATTTCTGAATATTGCTCCAAAATATTTGTGTTTCATTCATTTCTCATGATTTATCCTCTGATATTTAAAAAATCTTTTATTTCGAAAACTAACTCTTAAGTTTATGTTGAAAATACTTTATTTCAAAGCAGGTAACAGAAATGCTACACCTCCATCTAAGGCTTAAACTAAAATAAGTTTTGCTTTTTTTTTTTACATTTTAAAAGGGCAGATTTTTTTTTCTTTTGCTCTAATTTTTTTAATATATGTATTTTTTACACCATTGTTCATTTTTAAACAATGTTTGCTTCCCCTACTCCCTCAGGTATAGTCCCCATAGAATTTCCTTCACCAATGCACACATGCACCATTACCTCAGTCCCCTGTGCGCCTCCCTCCCTCCCTCGGACGCCTCTCCCTCCTTCTCTAAAAGGGCAGATTTTTTGAGAAAAAGGAAAAGGAAAAAAAGAGAAGTGCCTGCGTAGTTACAGGCAGACAGTCTTGGGAGGAAAAACTAATTTTCATAGATGAAGAAACTGAATCTAAGCATGTTGTTTGTATTCCACTTGACCTTTAAAGATATCCTAATCACTTAAAAATGATACTCAACCACTACTTATTGCAGATATTTAATGTAGATATTAGATACTTCCAAATAAATTTAAGTAAAGATAAACCTTGCTAGAATTATGGGACATTTTTCTAAAATAGACACACTATATAATCTTAATTTAACTAAAATTTCTTCACTTACGTTGTTTAAGTCACAAATATTTCTAGTTTTAATTAAAAAAAGACAATATCCTATGAGACTGAATAATTAAAGTTCATTATAATGACATGAACTACATTAGAAAGCTTTGGAACAATAAACTCAAATCACAATTTATTTACACCATAGTACATAGAAAGTGGTAATTTTTTTCTCTTCCTTATTAAGAATAGGAAGGTTTGTTGCCTTAAAACTTGTCATTAATTTCATTCTTATACATTTAGGGAGCTACTAAACATCTGTTTTGCTGATGGAATTTTAAATCTGATAAAATTGTGAAATACCTATTAAAAATACCAATTGAAAAACTTGTTTTCATCTTCATCTGAAACTGTGGAATAAGGATACTATTCAACAATGAATTTATAGAAATTAAATTTCAATGTGTCATAAATATGTAATTACAAGTTTCAACTAGATTATTGATACATACAGCAGCATGTTTTATAATTTTGGTAATCTTCAGTGTCTATATAATGATAACCAATTTCAAAAGATATTTTTTAAGTATAATATGTCAGTAAAGTAAGCTTTCTATTACCCCATAAATTGATTATAAATTGACAAATATGTCCCATAAAATTTCACAAAAAAGCAAAGCACTTCAGTTTGAATTGTTAAGTTTACAAGAAAAATAATATCAGAGGAACTAGGGGGGAAAAAGCTGGATCTTAAGCATTTAAGAGGATGTGGCAAGGGAAGCTGACTATAACCCAGTCTCATATACAGAAACAAATACTCTAAGAAATTTCTCTCAAATTCCATTGAAAAAAGCATATATGCTATTATGGACTGAAGGTTTGTGTTCTCTCAAAATGCATATGTTTGATTACTATAATGGTACCAGGAGATGGGTCTTGGGAGGTAATTAGAATACGATTGGGTGATGGTGAGAGCCTTAAGATGGGATTAGTGGCTTTATGAGAGATTCCTTTGCCCCTCCCATGGGAGCAGAGAGAGGAGGCCAAGTGAGAACTTGAGAAGGCAGCTGTGTGCAGACCAGAAAGAGAGCCTCACTTAGCAGCTGAGTCCTGTTGGACCTTGATCTTGGGCTTCCAGCCTTCAGAACTGTGAGAAATAAATTTCTTCTGTTTAAGTTACCCATCTATGATTATTTGTGGCTGCAGATAGCTTCACAGGTTGGGTCTTAACCCCTTGCACCACCAGGGAGGCCCAGTCTATGGTTATTTGTTATGGCAGTTCAAGTAGACTGATACACTTACTTTTAGGCAAATGCTAGGGCAATACTGCTTAGTAGCCCTTTTTCCTAATAGAAAGAGGCTTGGTGCAGTTTTGGCTTGACCCCAGGTGATAATAATCTAGGATGCAGTAGGTTCAACAACCAAATTTATCTTTAGGACAATTCATTTCCAAAGATCTATCCTTCAGGTAACACTCTTCTTGCTTGGGATTGACCTTAACTTGTGGGCAATCTTCAGAATAAATCTTTTTTTCAGAGGGTTCAGGAGGGGCAAGGATGACTTAGGTTCCAACTGACTTAAATCTGTTACAGAATGGAATCCTCAAAAGCATGGCAAAGCTAGGCCAGATTGCCAAAATATAAGAGCTAAATTGTGTTGAGTAAGAATAACAAGTTTAAATCCTTGGCTTACCCACTAGCTGAGCAGTAGGTAAGCCCTGAAGAAACAAAGGCTGGAAAGTAATTGTTCTCAAAGGCAATTATGGTATAGAAGGGATATGAGTAAGAACAGAGAGAGAGAGGTAGGTTTGATAGTCAAATATAATAAAAGGATGTGGCTCTTTTCTGTTTAAACAAAGAGAGAAAGCATTGGACAATTCAACAGTAAAAACTGCAGCTGTTTTAACAGTATTTCAAAATAAGCTTTACTATTCTTTATTATGTCAAAAAAAAGAAAAAAAAAAACCCACAAGTCACACCAGTATACAACAGATCTCAATACTGCCTCACTGTTCAAATAACCTATAAACACACCTTCCAAAATTTTAACTTAAAAATTTGTATTGGGAAGGTAAATTCTACAGCAATTAACAAAACAATCTGTCACTCACCATTATGTTCAGCATAGAAATGTGCTTTCTATTTGTAATCAAAGTCTCTTCTGGCAACTCACTATCCCCTTAGCTCAATGTTCTAAGCCAAAACCAAGTTACAACAATCTAGGATCGCTACAAAATGCAAGGTTAAAACTGGTAAGTGGATCTGGGGTATTTTTGAGCATTTCACATAATGGTGATTTTAAAATGGGCAATTATTAAAAGACAAGTGGGGCATGTAAGCATCAATGCCAAAAAGCTTAGCTATAAAATGCTTTTTCACATGTAAAACTGATATATTTCCCGGGTGGGGGGAACAAAAACATATTAAGATAGCAAACCTGAAAGTATATTACATGTTATTCATACCAAAAACTCAATTTTGAACAGGTGCCTTTCTATAAAACCCTGATAAGATAGAAAATATTTTGATATACTGCTCTCATTTTGCCTGTACTCTATTACGGTTGGCAAAAGGGGAGAAATTTGAGTATTTATGAAGACAATGGAGAGAAACACATTGCTTTGAAGAGTCTACTCAATAGCAGAGTAACATTACTTGTCTAGGAAAATTAGTTCAGAATGAGGTTTCAAAAAGCTTAACAGCAAATTTATCTAGTAACATGAACAGCATTAATTACTCAAAAGGTAGTATCCCCAGGTCTTCAAATTGTTTTAACTTCACAAACTATTTATAATGTCATTCTAAAAGTTTGTCACCAATAAAGGCAAAATTATCAAAGGACACAATTAAAAGCTAAAGGAAAGAAAGGTCAGTGCACAGAGTAAGAATTAAGTAGAAATTATTACCAACTGACTTCAAATTTATATCTACTTTATGTCCCCAGATTATTTCTATTATATGCTTTCCCATATCTTAAATATGGGTATGAAAGAGTGAAACCAACAGAAACGTGACCCAACTGACCAACAAACAAAATAACCCACGTAGACAAAGTAGGTGTATATTTACAGAGATCAGTTTTGAAACAACTGCCTGCATCCTATTTCCCTGTGGGGATGATTATACAAGGAAAAGGAGAAGTTACGAAATTCCTGTTATTTTCTTCTTTTCCTAACTATGAAAATGCTCCCTCTGCTCCCATCCCCAATCACTGAGCTGGTTATTTCTGATAAGAGCATACTGTACCCCCTCAGGTGTGTTTAAGTGGCTTAGATAATTATTTTTGAACCTTAATGTCTTCTTTTCTATTAATTTCCTTCTTTTTGGGTGAGGTGGAGGTGTGTGGTGTTTTGTTTTATCGTCAAAAAGCATACATACATTTATTGAAACCCCTAACTGAGAATAACTGGTAAAATGGGCATGTTTTGATTCTCTGAGTTCCCTCATTCTATTTAAACCAAACCAACCATTATCTTTTTCCAGCAGCAAATAAATGTAACAATTTGAGTACTTAAGTACTTAAATGTACTTCTTGAAGAAAAAACAAGTAACAGCTGCTGTATGAGGGGGTGAAATTCCTTGATACTGAACACTAACCCAGGTGCTGACACCAAACCTTCACACATACAAATACAATATTTTCTTACAATATATTGTGGCTCTTCTCCCAGGTTCTGCTCCCTTTTAACTTCTTCCAAGATTTTGTTGGGTTCGATATATTTTTTAAGTATAAAAAGATTTAACTTCTTACAGAAGAATGCGAAGAGCACAGTCTTTTAGATTTTCTTTACAACTATGCATATAAATGGTAGGGAATTATAGTTCTAATTGGAAAAGGTTGTTGATCACAAAACTCTTCTTTTTTTGTGAATCAGTTATCTTTACAATGAATTTACAAATCTGAATTAAACAGGACTCTAACCAGTGGCTAACATGATTTCTAAAATTTTTTCCAAAATTAAAAAAATTCCATTGCCCATACAACTAGATTGATATTAAAAACTATAGAAGTAAAATACATTCTACCTCTAAATTTCTATTTTGACACATGAGAATCATCTATTACCAAGTTAAGCCTATTGGATTATAAATGGTTAAACAAGAGCTAGGAATGTATCTGTAGGTCCATAATGAGAGTAAGATGCAGAATATAAATACTGGAAGCTTTCTTATCTACAGAGTTCCATGATCTCTCACCACAATCATCTTTTATAGGATACTACTCATTTTAAAATGGGAAACTACAGTAAAATTTAGAAATTTAGAATTTCAACATTGTTCTAAGCACCTTTCTTGCCCACACATGCCAAGGAGTCAGGAAAGTTATAACTCTCTTCATGGGTCTAATGGTGGCTTTTTTGTGTGTAGTGTATTTTCACCAAAATTCCACTGAAAACTACTGCTTACACATGAAGTGTCTTGCGTTATATTCTAGAAGAACATAATGTAAAATGTCATTGGCTTTAATTGAGAGAAGAATTTCCAAAAGATTTCTTCTAGTCATGGCCATAAATATTAAGGTGAACACAAAGATTAAAAGATTAAGTCCTCTAGCACTATATTATCCACTACTTTCACATTTTTATTCAAACCTCAAGTGACAAGAAATGTCACATATGCAAACTTTGTCTATGTGATCACACTAAGGACTGGATAAGTCAGATGACAATGGTATTCTAGAAAGAAAGACCAAAGGAGATATCAAACTTCAAAAATATTTGGGGGTCAATTCACCTAAGACCAATGCCCTGTATTCGCCACTGTTCAAAAGGCTTGTAGACAATCCACTGTCTTCCATTTCAACTAGTTGCATGGTCCACTGTGAAGGAGTGAGAAAAGAGCTGTGTGCTTGTTCTTGACCTGTAAAGATTTCATCATGGGAGATTAATACTGATGCTGCTGCTGCCTGCTACTGGTTGTTTCGCTTTGCAGGTGCCAATATCGGTCAGAGAACAGGATTTCAGTGGCAGAGTTGTTGCTATACTGTTATCTCTTCAGAACGGAGGCACAAGGAGAGATGAATGCCACATCGCAAGGAGCAAAGGAGAGAGAGAGAAAGAAATGGTGTCAGGTGGCATGTTGGATGCGGTTTTTGTTTTAGTAGAGATTGAGATGACTGCAAATTGTTTAGCTGATTCCTTCCGTTTGCAAAAGATACATTTGTGTTCGTGCTGATGATTCTTGACTAATCCTGTTTCAATTATAAACTGGTTATGTTTTACAAAAACAGATTCTGGCACTTTTATTCAGGATTTATAAATCTCTCACAAGCACATGTGCGCATGTGCACACATGCACACAGCAAAACACATACACTAGAGTCAATCCCTATACACCATTTAATATTCCATACTGAGATGTCAAATCTATATGCATTCTCTCCAACCAATCAAGTATTTAAAATCTAGAAGACCACAAAACTTGAATACTAAAAAATAAAGAGCAACAAATACCCTCATGCTGGTCACATCACAAACCAAAGATAATTTTCCAAGGATTTTAAAAAGATTTGTGTTACTTTATTAACAATCCTTGAAAAGCACATCCATATAGTTTTTCTTCTATTCTAGAATAACAACCTGACTATAAAATAACAACCTAGAGGAACTTCTCAACTCACAAGGATAAGTTGCTGTCCCATAACTAGAATATATCAAATACTGGTATCAAAACAGCATCAATCGTTATATGGCTTGATCATTTCCTTAAATTCATCGATTCCACATTGACACAGGTATATAAAGTGAAATAGCAGCTTTATCTCAAAGGACTCACTTTTTAAATATAAGAAATTACTCCCATTGCCCTTATTTTTTTTTAGAGATTTTATTTCTGCATAGAACTGGGGTGCAGCCAGAGGTGCAGAGGGTGAGAAGATTTACCAGAGACAGAATGGGTAGGAGAACAGGCAGATCTACTGAAATACACTGCTGAGGGGAGCAGTGGGCAAGACAGGAGAGGTCTGCTGTGAGATTGGGTAGCTCCCTGGTGGGGGATCATACTCAGCTAGTAGCAATGACAGCACTGAGATTTAATCCCTAAGCCACCAGGGAGGCCCCCCATTGCCTTTAGTATGTGCTAATTTGGGAAGTCTGTATATAACTGCTAGCAGGAAAAAGGTGTATGTTTCTTTTTAATTTTAGGAATAATTTATAGTCTCCATGATTTTGATTATATAGTTCTTTTTTTTCTATTCTGCTAAATCCTTAAAACTATAAAAAAGGTAAAATTACATGAGTATTTACACTTTCTACAAAAAATGTTGTTTCTTTTGACCTTTAAAAACAAATTTAGAGTGAAAAGCAATATACTAACAGAAAATATCCTAGTAGGTACACCAATCACTAACTGAATACCCAAGAAAAAAGTAATGTATGAGAAAGAGAATGTGTGAAAATCTGACTGTTCCCCTGTGTCTGCTATGAAAATGAAATTGCATGTTTCCAAAAATGTTTAATGAAAAGCAAACATCCCTACTGCTCTGAGCGATGTAAATAAAGTTAAAATGAAATAATTCTGCTGAATACAAAGAATCAACCTGTTTTTCATCTACAACAAAGTAATTACAGGAATAAAGTATATGGGTATTGCCACTGAAATAGTATTAAAAAGACACAAGTTTTCGCTTTGACAGTTACTAGCTGTATTAATTTAGACAAAGAGTATACAGATCTTGGTCTTCAAAAAGTTAACATTAATGTTCACCTTAGAATGGACTTCAAAGTACATGTATTACATAATTCTCCTAAAATAAGAATGCGAATCATGCCTGGATCAGGCAGAGTAAGGAAATAAATCACTCTGTGAATGAATGAACAATGACTGCATAAACTGATAATAACTAAAACATTAAATACTAAGAATTCCTGATATTACAAAAAGGCAATTTTGCAGTGATTTTCCAAATCTCAGAAGACAAAACTAATAATCCCTTAAGTAATTTTACATTTATTATTTGGTGGTAACTTGAAGTATCTATTTATATAGTCATGGACTTAATTTTTATGCTTTGGCTTAACTCTCATTCATTATTCTATCACACTAACAGCCATGGATTTATTATATTTGTAACCTTACAGAACAGCATAGAATGTGATGGGAACTTTATGGTTTATTCAATTATAAATATACTTTTTTTGTATATCAGTTTCCCTATTAAAATGTTAAGGATTATCATCATGAAATACAATGCATGCCTTAAATTATTCAAAAAAGGCAAATAAGTTTCCTAATCTCTATGCCCATATGGCATGTTGTTCCTCAACAAAGGATGCTTTATGCATCTGTACTAACAAAGTTAATCTTGTAATTCTGCTTTAATTCAAGCATTTTTATTAATGGGAGAGTCACCCTTGCTAATGCAAGAGTATGCCAGGTTCTAAGTCTAACCCCTACACTGACATACAACAGGTTAATTCCTGTGCAGGTTACATGGGACATTAAATATTCACAGAACAGGTCCAGTATGGTTGAAGCCACACAGTTACAAATTGGGGTACAGTTCATGTTAGCTTAATAAGCCAGAGCATAGGAAGTGATAAGTAGAGGTGCTAACATCTTTCCTCATAACTCAAGCTTGTTCTCTGGGTGTTAAAAAACTAAAAACCAATTTTTTTTTTTAAAAGAAAATGAATGACCCATTTTCCAATTGTGTTTTACAATGTCAAATATATATATATATTTTAAGATTTATTTATTTATGCATACAAGAGCTGGGGTGTAGGCCAGAGGCATGGGGGCGGGGGTGTGTGAGAGAGGATTCACCAGAGATAGAGCAGGGAGCAGAAGAAGCAGATCTACTGAAATACACTGCTGAAGGGAGCAGCAGGAAAAACAGGAGAGATCTGCTATGCCATCTGGGTTGGTTCCCTGGCTGGGGATCGAACTTGTGCTACAGAGGCTGCCGACAGCTTCATAGTGCTGAGACTTAACCCCTTGCACCACCAGGGAGGCCCCCCTCAAACAACATATTTTTAAAACATTTAAGTTTAATTTTAATTGCACAACTCAAAGAATAGTAAGCAGTGGTAAGTAGTAAACTATCTGTACTCTAGGTGACACCATTTGCTCAATTTTGCTCTCTGTATGTACGATTAGCAACTTTTTAAAAAATAAAGCATTCATTCTTCTCACTCAAAATTGTCTTTCAGAAGAAAATGTGAGAAAATAAGACATTATTTATCAGCATTATTAAACCATCCACTCTCTCAAAATAATCTGTTAGAGGTCAAAAAAAAGTAATGTTAGTTAAGAACATATGTTAGAAATCTGAAACTGCTCACTAAATGTGATAAAAATTAAAAAAAATAAAAGAGGAAAAAGATTATGGCAGGGATAATTATTAGAAAGAGTAAATATAAAAAAGGAGAAGTCAAACATTAGGAAAGAAGGTAACAGATTAGAAGATGTAATATTCTACAACAGATTACAACTACTTGTGTAATATCTAGACATTTATTATACCTCCCTTTAGGAAATAAATTTTAAAGAAATAGAATAGTTTCAAAGTATCCAAAAAGATTTAAGATCAACAAACACCGAATCTTCTTCTTAAGCCTTTTAAAACGTGAAGTATTTTCTGTAATACAAATAGTCAACTCCTAATTTAACTGCTTTATAATTTCAGGTTTTTATATAAATGATTTTCATAAAGACAAGTTAAATTTTATCATTAGCAAGAGTATTTTAAACTTTATAGGTGACAATAACACTCAGTTAAAACTCTTAGTATAATACTTAGCATATACTTAAAGTGTCCCATTATTATAAAAAGGCTGGTTAAAAGATAATTAATAAATTTTCATATAGGACATTAAACACAGGTCTCTATGAATTCACACAAATACTTGTGACTCTTTCTATACTACAAAATCTCTTCCCTTCTATAGGTCTATTACAACCCCATCTGTTACAGAGAATAAACTGAAGTCACTGTATCTCAAAGAACAGGAGAAATAGTCGATATTGTAATAGGACAGAGAACTTAAACAAAACAAAACAGTACATCATTTTAGAATTCATTATTCAAGTAGATTAGGCTGAAGCTTTGCTGAGCAAGGGCATAGACAGATATAATGCCTGCATTAGGCGAGAGTATGAAAATAAACCATTTAGTGAATGAGTGAGCAGTAATTTTTATATGTATGTGAAATATTTGTAATTTTTTCTGTTTCTTGTAATTAAATAGAGTGGTGTGAACCATGTTGAGGGCATTCTATAAACAAAACAGTAAACAGTTTGATAGCAGCCGCAACCAGTTTTACTTCATCCTATCCCAAGTTGATGACATTACAAATACTAGCTTCAATTAATTCACTAACTCAATTTTAGCTAAATTATACAGCGTATTAAAAAAAAAATTCACGTAATTTAACAAGAAGAAAGAATAAAAAACTGAGTCATAGAAAATGAATTTTATACCTGTCAGTAAAATTTTCAGGGGGAAAATCTACTCTTACTATTTCTTTGAAATTGAACTAGAAATATGAACTGTGAAAACAATGAACTGATTATAATTTACTATAATAATATATAGCAACATTTTTCTAAATCATATCACTTTATACTTTATAATCTTCTAAATTTTCCAATGTACATTTTAATTGAAACATTTAACTCAACTAAACATTCAACAGCTTAAAAATTAAGTCAAAAAACAAGCTAGCTATTTGTTTATAATTGCCATTTTAATTTATTATGAAATGGACAGAAACAATTTGGAATTTAACATTTCATTTAAAAAATGCAGCACTTTTTTTCAAGGCAACAGTATATAAACAAAATAATTTAAAGACCCTGCAGGTCTAGATCTGCCTACAAATGACTCCTCCACACACAGTAACATATCATTATCATCATCTCAATGGTTCTAACTTGCTACAAGATAAACATTATTTTGAATATACTCAATATAAAAATGCAACTTAATGCCCCGTATTTTTGTCTGAAAATTTTAATTTGGGTTCTCTTCTCAAGTTTTGAATTCTTCAATGACAGATTTATAACACAACTCTTCAAAGCTTCCAGTAACAAACTTAAAAACCCATTATATGCTTCACATACCTTTTTGAGATGTCCTAGTCTAAGTTTGAAAATTTCTTCCTGTTCATGATATTCTGCCAAAGTCAACCTGTCAAAATGAAATTGTAATTCTAGATATTAAGACTAATACTTATTTTTTAACAACCAGCAAAATAAGATAAAATTAATCAATGGGAATGCTAAAATGTTAACAACTTTCCAAGTATTGATACCAAATATTCTTTAAGATATTTTTCAGAATACAACTGATACTTATAGATGGAGCAAGTTACTATTCATATTAAATCAACTATTTAATGAGTACCATGTTCTAGAATTTAGATCATAAGAATACAATAAAAAAGACATTTCTCTTTACATTTTAATTTGAATTTATACTCTATAGTGGAGCTAAAGAGAAAAATTACTTAATGAAGAAAAAAATCTCAAATAACAGGTTACAAAGAAAACAACAAAGGGTGGTGTGATAATGACTAACTGTATTGTGCTAATTGGACTGGGTGTTAGGGAGGTGGTTTTGATCTAAACATCAAAAAGACCACCACAAAAGAATCTGGGGGAGTATGTTCTAGACACAGGTTACAGCAAGTGCAAAGGAGCTAAGATGGAAATAGGTTAGCATATAAGAAAAAAATATAAGCATCAGAACTAGTCACAGATGCTGTGAGCAGTAGGCAAGGTCAGCAGGCAGCCAGTAAATGTATAGACTTGCAAATCATTGCAAGAGGAATATCAGTCTAGTCTAGGCACTGGTTTAAATAAAAAAGGGAAAAAAATTTTCTCCTTTCTCTGCTTCCAGAGTTAGGCATGAACAAGCTAGATAAAGCTTAATAAATATAAGTACTTTATGGTTATTTTATCACTAATTTCTAATATAACTAAAAAATAACCAGTTTAACATATATAACCATAACAAGACATATACAGATTACATTTCCTAAGAAAACAGTTTTATATTCTGATAAAAGTGGAAGAAAAAGAAAAACTGCTCCACAACCAACAACTTCCATTTCATTTTTCCAATTTTGAAAAAAACGCTTTTCTCTGTTTTATGCAATCCCTTTTTATACATTTGTGTGTTCTGAGAGTCTCTGGTTAAACTCCTAAACCAGTTGTGATTTACTTATATTTGGTTCAGGTTCTTTAGTATCATTTAGAATAAATGCTAAGCATAAATAAGAGATATTCTGCAAGGTAGGGGGAGGAAAAGGGATCAAAACAGGGGAGAGAAGAGCACAAGGGACCATGGTGATTGTTTGCTGGTGGACTGGTGATGGGAATTTTACCAGGACTACACAATGATTGAAAAAATATAAATTAAAAAATAAATTATAAAAAAATAGAATGCGATTTCCTTCTAGCTAGATGTTATAAATCTACTAATTCTACACATACACAAAAGGTATTCAAAGGAAACAAATGAAAAACTCTTAAGAAATTCAGTATTTTACTAGAAATATTTTAAGATATAAATATCTAAAATAAATTAAATATACCCTAGTTTTAGGGTGAAACAGCTGCTGGGTTTTATTATACTAAACAGAGCAATAATTGATAGTGGCAGTAGTTGTTTATAGTAAATTGGAGAACTAAATGTTGTAGTGTGAATGTAGATGAAGTAGGAGAGGAGAAGTTGTTAAAAATAGTTTCAGAAATTAAAATTGACAATACCTCAACCCAGTAAGAAAAAGTTGTAGGAATGTTAGTTTAGGAATATACATATGCTATTAATAGAAATTTAATTACCTAATTAACAATTTCATGATTTCTTATTCTTAAAGTATGGTTTTAGGTCCACAGGTAGACGAAAGGATGGGATAAGAACTTATATTTTTAAAAATATGTAAATGTTTTATTTTCTATACAGAAATAAAATAGAATTCTATACTTTGTTTTTGACTGAGTTTAAAAGCACAGCTAAAGTCTGATATTCTTAAACTGAAATTAGTACACGAGTTTCCTGAAAATGTTTGAAAGTGTATTTTATTAAGAAGTTTGGCTATCATATAAAATTGCTAAGCTCCAAAACATACAAGTGGTTGGGAATTTCTGCATTTGGAGGGAAGATTATATTGTTGTCTTAAATTGTTAGTTTTCAATTGCTAATATCCTAGTGTTGTAATAAATTGGTGTCAATCCATCAAGTCCATCACAATTTAGTTCACTGAATATTGTTTGGTCAATTTTACAATGTAATGCATATTTGCTTTAATAGCATTCAGTCCCAATTGTTAAGATCTTTGTGTTGTGGTCCAAATACAAATCTTTCACATATCTATAGCTAAAGTAAATGTACACAAATAGTTCATTCCCAAATTTACACGGCACAGTGATACAACATTTTGATTACTCCAACTACAATCACTATATTAAACTTCAGAGTAAAAAATATATATATTTTATATATATATATATACACACATATATATTAACACATATTTACTAACTTCTCAATATTTGGGTTTGAAATATTAATAAGCAATATTTAAAGAGCGCACTAAATCCCTAGGCTACTGATTTTCTAAGGCAGTGATTCTCACCATTTTATAATCATGGATAACAACTAATAGCATGAAGGAAATTATAGACTCTACAGAAAAATTTCACAAATACATAATTTTACAGTTCAAAGTTATCCTTTTTCCAGGGACTTGTCTAACCAAACAGAATGCAAACACTAATACAGCTGATAGAGACATTTCTTACATTTCTCTCCATTTCCTTATCAGGAAGTAACTGCCATGTAGTAGCTTTCTAGAGATCTATGTCTACTTGCATTGATGAAAAATGTTTTTAGGTAAAATGCAAAATGTATTTAGAGAAGATGAAACTTCTTTAGAGAAACAGGGTTTTATTAAGTAGAATGAAAAGAGTTAAGTTAGGATAGTATTAATTTTAATGACTTTTAATTGTCACCATCAATGATTTTTAGCATGCTCAAAAAAATCCTATCCTCTTAACACAAGTCTTTTATTTAGTAAATAATTGATTGACAGATAATGTAGAACTCTCTGTTCTGTATATAGAGTCTGTATATGAATTATCTCTGAAAAGTTACATCATGGACTGAATTATTAGTATTTTACTATGTGCAAATATTTACATCTATTTATTTAACAGCATGCTAAAGCTCCTCATAAAGCTATTTGGTAGGTTTATATAAAACTTTAAGAAATCAAGAAATTTAAACTTCAAATACAAGTCTTAGATCACGTGTGTTTGGAAAATTCCAAACACAAAGTAAGTTTGAGTGAATAATTTTATTTTTAATTCAAAAACTGTTTTATAACAGTTAAACAGAAATATGGGATGATGACAAGTGAAAGGAACTGACTGAAATAACAGGAAAGAGAATACTCACTTTAAACAAAGTTGATAATTATTAAAGACATTCTCTTGAATGAGGAAACTAAACCTGAAGTCTCAAATTAAGAAACATAAGCTATGGGAAGTAACTATTAGAAGCATTTAAGGGGAAAAAAATAACAGCAAGCTCATTCATTTGAACACTTTAGCAAATCTTTGTTGAATATTTAATTATGAGCCATATATTGAGGACTTTTTTTAAATGAGGGAATGAGGGAGATGAGGCTAGTTTGTCTTTGAAGAGACCCCCAAACAAACTAGAAATAGAAGAGAACTTCCTCAACGTGATAAAAGGCATTTATAAAAATCCGTAACTAAGATCACACTTAATAGTGAAAGACTCAAAGTTTCCCCCTTAAGATCAGGCAAAAGACAAGGATGCTTTCATCACTGCTATTCCTTATTGTACTGCAAGTCCAACTAGAAAATTTCAGTAAGAAAAAGAAATGCACTGAAATTGGAAAGAAAGAACTAAAACTGTATTTGCAGATGACATAATTCTACATGTAGAAAATCTCAAAAAAAAAAAAAAGAAAAAACTATTAAACATAATAAATTCAGCAAAATTGTAGAGTCTGAGATCAATACACACAACAAAACCAGTTGTTTTTAGACACCATCATCAACGATCTAAAAAGGGTATTATTTTTACAACAGACTCCAAAAGAATAAAATAGGAATAAATTCAACCTAGGAGAGGGTACCTGTACACTAAAAACTACAAAACATTGCTAAAGAAATTAAAGAACACTGAAAGATGTCTATGTTCAAGGATTAGTGGGCTTAAAGCACTGTTAGGAGGGCAATCCTCCCCAAAGCATGCCACAAATTCAATGCGAACCAAATCCAGATCCAATCACAGATTCAATGTAGTAAGAATGGTTCATTCTGCTAAAATGGAAAAACTGATTCTTAAATTCATATGGAAATGCCAGGGGGCCCCAAACACAAAAATAATATTGGAAAAATAAAGTTAGAGGACTCATACTCTCTATTTCAAAATGCACCATAAAGTAATGGTCTGCGCTGTCATTAAAGATAGACATATATAGGCCAATGGGACAGAAGTGATTACCAAAATAAACTCAAATAATCCATCGCCAATTGTTTTTTGCCAAGATCATCCAATGAAGAATAGTCTCGTCAACAAACGGTGTTGGGACAAACAGATAGCCACATGTAAAAGAACGAAGCTGAACCCCTACTTTATAGGAAAAATTAAAACTGGATTAATGATCTACTTTTTTTTAAAGATTAATTTATTTATGCATACAAGAACTGTGGCACAGGCCAGAGGTGCAGGGGCTGAGATGATTCACCAGAGACAGAGTGGGGAGCAGAACAGACGAATCTACTGAAGTACACTGCTGAGGGGAGCATCAGTGAGACAGGAGAGGTCTGTTGCGCCATGTGGGTTAGCTCCCTGGTGGGGAATCAAACTCCTTGCAGGGACATAACCCCTTGTGCCAACAGGGAGGCCCTTAATGATCTTTAAAACTAAAAACTGCTAGAAGATAACGCAGGGTTTTCATGACTATGGATTTGTTAGATGACTCTTAGATTTGACAAAAGCAACAAAACAAAAGTACAAAAGCAACAAAACAAAACAATAAATGTTAACTCCACAACAATCAAAACCTTCTAGAATCAATGGGCATCATGAGTAAACACAACTAAAAGAATGGAAGAAAATATCTACATATCATATAACTGATGAGGGTTTAGTATCCAGAATAGATACACAATTCTAATAGCTCACTAACAAAAAGACAAAGGCCTGATTAAAAACTGAGCAGACTTGAATCTACACACAAAGACAAACACCACATTAACAGATGTTCAACATCATTAGAATTCATTCAAGAACTGCAAACCAAAAAGACAATTAAGATGCTACTTTACACTTACTAGGATGATTATAACAAAAAAAAAAAAAAAAAAAAGGAAAGTAAAACGTTGCCAAGAATGTGGAGAAACAGGAACCTTCATTCACTGCTGGTAGAAACATAAAATGGTGCAGACATGAATAACAGAGGTTCTTCAGCAACTTAAACATAGAACTGCCATGTGAACTTGCAATTCTACTCCTAAATATATACTCTAAAGAAATGAAAACATACTCACAAAAATTTGCACATAAATGTCTACAGCAACATTACTCATAACAGCCAAAAGTCAGAAATAGTATAATGTTAATTAGCAGGTGAATGGATAAATTGTGCATATACATACAGTGGAGTATTATTCAGACATAAAGAATGAAGTACTGATATTACAACTTGCAGGCATCTCAAAAACAATGTGCTGAGCAAACTCAAGGAAGAAAAGTTCATATACTGTATGATTCTTCTTGAGGCAAACATATAAAGCAAGCAGATTACTTGTTACCAGAGGATGAGAGGAGGGAGGAATGGGAAGTGATTATATAATTTGTATAATGTGTTCTGAATTAATGAAAAGTTTTAAAACTAAAGGGAAATGGTAGTTGCATAACACTGTGAATGGAGTAAACGCCAGTGAACTGTATACTTGAAATGGCTAATTGTATGTTATGTGAACTTCACCTTACTTAAAAAGCATCACTGGGAAAAAGAAATGGGGGTGTGAGGGAAGGATGAAACTAGTCTGCCTCTGAAAAGCCCAAATGTTCACATTACAATAAAAATTGAAATAAGAACCAAGGGTTTACACTCTGTGTTACTGAGTATGCAGAATAAAGCCTTCCTCCCCCTAAATCAACATCCCAATCCCTGGACAGTAATCAGTAATATACATAATAAAGAGCTAAGATAGCAGATGGAATTAAGGTTGCTAATCAGCTTATTTTAAAATAGGGAGTTATTCTAGACTACCATTATGGGCCTAATATAATTATGAGTCCTTAAATAAAGGTGAGAAAGGCCAATGTTTTTAGTATCAGAATGAGGTGACTTGAGAAAGACTTGACTGATAACTGCTGAATGGAGGAAGAAGGGGATCAAAAACAATGAATGTGGGCTGCCTCTCCAGTCAGGAAAAGGCAAAGAAATGGACTCTCCTCCAGTCACCAGGAATAACACAGCCTAGATGACCTACTGATTTCAGCCTAGGAAGACAGATCCATTTTGAATTTGCCATCTCCAAAAATGTAAGATAATAAATTTGTGTTCTTTAAACTCACTGAATTTGTGGAAATTTGTAATAGCAGCAAAAGAAAACTAACACAGACCTTGATATATCAAAGTGGAACACTCCCGTAACAGCCACCTAAAAATGCGTAAGTGGCTTTGGATTTGGCAGTGGGCAAGAGGATAGAAAAATTATGAGGAGCATGATTTTTATTTTTATTAAATTTTTTTTTTAGTTTTCTTTTATAATCCAAATATCTTTTTGTGTGTATGGAACAGGGGTGCAGGCCAGAGGTACAATGGGATGGAGGGTGGTGAGAGGATTCACCAGAGACAGAGTGGAGAGCAGAACAGGTAGATCTACTGAAATACACTACTGAGGGGAGCAGAGGGAAAGACAGGAAAGGTGTGCTGTGCCATATTTGGGTTAGCGTTCTGGTTGGGGATCGAACCCAGGCCACAGTGGTGATAGCACTGAGACATAACCAGGGAGGCCCCCAGGAGGATGATTTTAAAAATCTTAGACTGCCATGAACATACTGTTAGCAGAAATATGGAAGTTAACAACTCAGGGAGGACTCAGAAGGAGCCCTAGCACAGTAGAGCAAAACATTATTTCCTTAGAGAACATGAAACTCTTATGAACAGACTACTGACAGCAATATGGACAGTAGGGGTGCTGCTGGTAAGGACTCAAAAGGAAGTGAGGGACATACTGAAAACTGGAGGAATGGAATTACTTGTTATTATGAAAGACTCTTGAGCAAAAACTGTATCCTGTGGTTACACAGAAAGCCAAACTTACAAAATATTAACTTGAATGCTTAGTTTAGGAGATTTCCAAACAAAGCACTGAAAGCACAGACTGGTTTCCTCTTGGATGTTCACATTAATATATGGGGACAGAGATTAATTAAGGGAAGAAATGTTCAACAAAAAGTATACAAGATTTAATGTTTAAGAAATTCTTTTCCTAGAAGGGAATGGAGGCATCACACTCCCAGACTTCAAACTATACTACAAAGCTATGATCATCAAAATTGCATGGTATTGGAACAAGAACAGACACACAGACCAATGGAATCAAATAGAAAATCCAGAAATAAACCCACAGATTTATGGTCAACTAATCTTTGACAAAGAAGCAAAGAATATGCATTGGAGCAAAGAAAGTTTGTTCAATAAATGGTGCTGGGAAAACTGGGTCGCTACATGCAAAAGAATGAAGCTTGACTACTACCTAACACCATGCACAAAAACCAACTCAAAATAGATTAAAGAACTAGACATAAGATCTGAAACCATAAAATACACAGAAGGAAATATAGGCGAAACACTATGTGATATGCACATCAAAGACATCTTTACAGATACATCACCCAAAGCAGTGACAGTGAAGGCAAAGATAAACAGGTGGGACTAAATCAAATTAAAAACCTTCTGCACAGCAAAAGAGACAAAAACAAAAACAAAGAGAAACCCCACCAACTGGGAGAACATTTTTGCACACAACACCAATGATAAAGGACTGATCACAAAAATCTACAAAGAGCTGATGAGACTCAACAAAAACAAAGAAAATAATCCAGTCAAAAAATGGGCAGAGGAACTAAAAAGAAACTTCTCTGAAGAGGAAATGCAAATGGCCAACAGGCGTATGAAAAATGTTCAACATCACTTGTAATCAGGGAAATGCAAATCAAAACTACAATGAGATACCATCATACACCAGTGAGAATGGCACATATTAAAAAAACTAGCAACAACAATTGTTGGTGAGGTTGTGGAGAAAAAGGAACTCTCCTGCATTGCTGGTGGGAGTGCAAACTGGTCCAACCACTATGGAGAGCTGTGTGGAGATTTCTTGACCTACTAAACATAGAGCTTCCA
Source organism: Talpa occidentalis (assembly GCF_014898055.3). NCBI lineage: Eukaryota > Metazoa > Chordata > Mammalia > Eulipotyphla > Talpidae > Talpa > Talpa occidentalis. The sequence goes on from NW_023603184.1 coordinate 101,778,496, forward strand.
TATGATCCAGCAATTCCACTCCTAGGTATTTACCCAAAGGACACAGAAACATTAATTCCAAAGAGCACCTGCACCCCTATGTTTATAGCAGCACTATTTACAATAGCTAAGCTTTGGAAACAACCCAAATGCCCAAAAATAGATGACTGGATCAAGAAGATGTGGTACATATACACTATGGATTACTACTCAGCATTCAAAAAAGATAAACACATGCAATTTGCAGCAACATGGATGGAGCTGGAAGGGATCATGCTCAGCGAAGTAAGTCAGAAAGAAAAAGAAAAATACAGGATGGTCTCACTTATAGCAGGAATCTAGAAAACTGAAAAAAGGGACCAAGAAAAGAATAACTATAAGAAAGAAAATATCAAAATCAACAAACAACTATGAACCAGAGACACTCTGTGGGGGGTGAGGGGCGGGGAAAGGAGGGGTTGGGGTCAAAATAAGGAGGTTGTAATTGTAAGGGGAATATAAAAATAAAATTAAAATAATAAATAAATAAACAAATAAGAAATTCTTTTCCTATCCACTACTGTGACTACTCCTGAGGGGAGAAACCAATACTGTGCAATAATTAACAATGATATCACAACAACGATACTGTAAAGAAAAAAAATCTTATCCTATCCAGAGTACAAAATACACTAAAATTAAGATTTAGTGTTCCCCTCCCCCAAATGTGTAGCTGAACCCATTTTGCTAATACTCCAGAAATATCAGAGTATTCAGTCACATTAAAGAGATGAAGTATATGATTCATATATCCCCCTCAGATCTCTCAGCCCAAGCCAAAAGGTCATGATGAAATTACTTGAAAAAGAATGTCAAGGATGTCTAATGGAGTGAATCCTGTATCACATATGGTAGAGTCACAAGGTTCTTAAGAACTTTATACTAGCAGAACAGTACCAAGCAGAACTGTTAAAATCAAACTATTATATATGAATCAAAGGGAATCTGTGGGTTTTTTCCCTCCCTGTTTATACCTGGTTTGTAGGCAATCTAATTGTTACACAGTATCAATTTATTTCCCATTCCAGGAACACATACCAGTATCACTTGAGGGGTAGTTCTAAGTCAACATATGCAATAAAATAGATGGAAATGATTATTGAACTATGGTTAAAGTTATCGCCTTGGAAGACAAGCAAAAGACCTGTGAAACTAGAAAAATGGTCTTTTGAAAATGAAAATATGAAGCTCAATCAAATGCTTATGTATTATAATTTAGTACGGTCAGTTCTCTAACTCTGGGTTCTAGAAACAAATTTAACCAACTTTGGATCGGAAATACCTATCAGGCAGTTAAGGTCTACGATGATTACCTATATTGAAAATAAATACTTTTTTCTTGTCATCATTCCCGAAACAATGCAATATACTATTTACAGAGCATTTACATTGTATTAGGTAGTATAAGTCACCTAGAGATCATTTAAATTATACAGAAGGATGTGCACAGGTTGCATAGAAATATTATACCATTTTACATGAAGGACTTGAACATCTATAGATTTTGGTACCCATGTAGGCCATGGAACCAATCTCCCTTGGATACCAAGCGATGACCATATTTACTGAGCACTTTTCATGTGTAAGAAACTGTGCTAGATAGTGGGAATACAGAGATAAAATAGTGACATAAACACTACAACACTGTCACATACAAAATGATATAAACACTGAAGGGGGAATGGGAAGAACAAAAAAAAAAGTTAGAAGATTTTCCTATTGAGATTGGTGTTTGAGCCATGCCTTAAAGGATGAGTAGGAAATGAGACAGGTAAAAAAGGGCAAGAACAAGATGAACCAAAGTTTCTGCCCAGAAACAATAAAGTGCAATCTATTTAAAGAACTGAAACGAGTCTGAGGCAGGATAGCAGGGCACATATTAGGGAATGAAGTTAGAGGAAGGAGGAGGACTAAAAAGGATCTTTATGAGAGTGAACTTTATCTTGAAAGCCGGTGAAGGAGTTTAAACATGATAGTGACATGATGAGACAGATAAGAAACAGTAATTTAAGTTTTTAAAAAGAGATGAGGGTCCATATTAAGCTAGTGACAATGAAGATGGACAGATACAAAAATGTTATGGAAACAGATATGGAGAAGTAGGGAAAAAGGAACAATACCTAAGATGCTTCTAGTGGTATTAACTAAGTGAATAGACAGAGAAGCTGTACAGTGATACCCTAGAGATAGTTAACTCTAATTAGTTAACTCTTTTCTTTCAAGGGTTAAGCAAAAGTTTTCAGGAAGAGGAACCATCTAGGATGGGATTTAAAAGATGAACTGAAATTAAGACAAATGTTTGGAGTTTGGAAGTTGGCAGTGAGGGGGAAGTTCTGGTCAATGGTAAAGATGAGGCTGGTGAGGTCATAAGGACCCAGATAAAAAGTGTTTTATAAGCCATGCCTTATTAAGACTATGTAAGTCTTAAGACTTTTGAATTATATCATTTAAGCAATAGTGAGGTGTGCTAGGATTATAAAGAAAGAAGAAAATGAAGAGATACCATTTTAATTTCATAAAAAAATGACTGACTTCACATGAAAATGGATTGGAGAATTAGACCAAAATTGAAGTTGGGAGAGGGGATAGAGACAAATAACCCAAGCAAAGAAAGAGTAAGTAACCTGAGTTAGAGAGCTGGCAGTAAGTGCACATATTTGAGATTTAGGAGAACTAGGTCACAAAGGGGGTGGAAATACCTACTTCTAACACATACTTGCTTCTGAAAAAACAACTTGTTTACCCATTTACCCATTTTATTAAGCAACAAATTTAATAATTTACAATAATTTTCTAATAAAATATTATTGGGTAGATAGATGCTTTAATTCCAGCTTGCAATAGCTTCTCAAACTTAAGAAGACTTAAGAAGAAGTAGATTTAAGATGAACTTTGAAAGATTTTCACCACCTATTTAAAAGGAAAGTAGTAGGGCCTCCATGGTTGCACAGGGAAAGTCTCAGTGCTATCAAGCTACTGCCACCCACTGTGGCATGAGTTCAATTCCCAGCGAGGGAGCTAACCCACATGGAGCAGCAGACCTCTCTTGTCTCGCCCGCTGCTCCCCTCAGCAGTGTATTTCAGTAGATCTGCCTGTTCTGCTCCCCACTCTGCCTCTGGTGGCGAATCCTCTCACCCCCCACACTTCTGGTCTATGCTCCAGTTCTTGTATACATAAATAAAAATAAATCTTTAAAAAAATAAAAGTAGTAAATACGGATAAGAAAAAATGTCAAGTGTGACAACAAGAATTCTGGCATGTGGAACTTAGCGGATGGTAGTAGCATTTACTAATACAGAGAATACAGGAAAGGCAGTGGTGTGTCTGCATGTCTCTGTGTGCATGTGTAGAGAGACTGAAATGGAAAGATAAGTAAAGTTTTTGTGTTCTTCAGTAAATACAGCTTTGAACAGGCAGCATTAGAGGTACCAGCAAAACATTTAGTATCAACCAAACAACAATATGACATTCAAGACTAAGATACAAATATCTGATACTTAACAGAAAAAGTGGGCTGGAAATAGAAGTTTGGATGTTAGTAGTATGTACATAGTAACTCTGAAAGTAGCTCAAGGAAAATATGTGGAATAAGAAGATGGCCTAGGACAGATCCCTAAAATACATCTACATTTTACAAATTGTTTGAGTAAATGGTCACAGAAAGGACTGAGGAGATGTAGCCAGATAAGTTAAAATGAAAATTAGGACAACAAAGTATTTTAAAAACTAAGGTAAGAGTCTTCTGGTGGGGGGAGGGAGGGGAGAGGATTCAACAATATTCAGCACTGTCAAGTTAAAAACTAAAATGTCTATGGCATTTTGTATCAATCTTTAAAAGAACAATTTCAGTTAAGGAAGGAGAATAGAAGTTGAGGCAGAATAAACTGCAGGCACAGGCAGGTCTTTAAAGAAACCCAGTAATGAAGATGACAGAGAACAAAGACTTTAGGGATTTATAACTGAGGGAGAGTTGTTCTTTTTTTTTTTAATTTTCTGAAAGGAAGGACTAGTAGAGAGGAAAAGGTTTAAGATGTAAGATAAAGGAAGCATCAATAAGAGAGATTCCTGCTGTAGGAGGGCATGGGATTCAAAGCACAAAATAAAACATTAGAAAAAGAACACATTCATATTAAGAGGGTATATGTATATGTATGTATAGAATATATTTCCTACCTACAAAAACTTAGATAAGTTATAAAACAAAAAAAAATTTGTTTAGATGAACATCAAAATTTTAACAATGGTGTTCTCCGTAGGATGGGATCATGTTTTTATTTATTATTATACCCTTCTATATTTTTCAAGTAAGTATCAAACTGTTTTTTGAAATGTCTGTATCCCTTGAATTATAAAGAGTAATTCATCATTAATGCATAAAATTTCAAAAACCAAACAGCAGAAAGGAAAAAAACAACACCTATAACATACCAGTGTTTTCTATTACAGGTTAAGAAGATATGTCTGTTACATTACTTAACATTTCAGCAGAAAAAGAAAACAATTATTAATTGAAACACTGAAATGGAATAACCCAAAACTGATAATTATCATTCAAACATGAAAGAATGGATTCCATCTCCTCTTAGGTACCTAAGTCTCAATTTAAAAAGAGAATTCATAAAGCACCACTTTAAAAGGTAGAAATATTTGGGGCTTACTATTAATTTCGAGATCAATTTTTAATACTGCCTTCCTCCCTTGCTGTAACTATTTTTACTGTTTATATATTAGTTTAACTATAAATAACATACATTACTAACATTCATGCTCACTGGCAACAATTTAAAAAAGGAAAATTAAAAGTGGAAGCTTACAGTTGTGGTAAATTTGGTCTAAGAAAGGGATCATTTTCTGCTCCATTGACTGCTTTGTTTTTCCTTTGTTTTGGTTCAGAATTGGTAGAGGGTGCCTGAGAATTATTAGCTGTGGGAGGTTTGCGTTTTGCTAGAAGTTTCCTTTGTCTTTCAATGTCTTCCCTTTGCTGATTCACCCATTCTTGTTGCCTATATAAAAATAAATTTTAAAAACCGTATTAACCTTCTATTACTTTTTACAATTAAAACATGAAAATACATTAATAAACATGAAAAATCATATAATAAAACCACATATTATAACCTAATGGTTCCAACCTTGTGAATCAACTAATACTTGTTGTCCAGATCTTATTTTGAACATTCCCTAAATCTCCTGGACTAGGGAAAGACGTGTGGCCATATATATATCATGGTATCTTATAGTTCCTCAACTCCTTCTAATAAATGTCATTCCTGTGTCTGGTAAGACTACATTAATCCATGAGAACAGAGGTTCTATTTATTTTCTATTCTTTTGGGCCTCTAGTGCCCAGCACAGTGATCAGCACATATTAAGTATTCAATAAATATTTGCTGAAATAAATAAGCTATGGAAAGGAAAAAAAAAAAAAGGAATGAACTACGAGGTAGATTTTTAAAATGTATTTCATTACTTAGCGCTTACAGAAAAACTTAAAAATATAAACATGAATCTAATCAGTATTATGTTCTAAATTATCTATGTTAAAAAAAGAAATTTTGGGAATGGACAAATGATATTTTCAAATGAAACAACAATTGACCTTAATATAAGAAATTTAGGAAGAAGGGATTCTGACAATTTAAATAAAGGAAAGAGCAAAAAATTCAGCATGGCTTTGAGAAATGGGCAATTAGAGAAAGTAAAAGTACTAGTGCTTACCATTCAAGAATACAAAGCTTACAAATTCTAAAAATTAATAGATATGACATCAATAATAAAAACACAGGTAAGACTTCTGGCAATTTGACCAGAGTATTAAGTATCTAACAGTGAAGCTTTTCAAACCATCTCATCATAACTTACAACTTAAGCTTGCTGTACTAGTAACCATGTTCCCTATTATACCTCACTCATGCTACAAAATAGCTTAAATACTATAATTACAATATTTAGACCTAGAACAGGTCCAATGTTTCCAATCCTTGCTCCCCCACGCCCATTCAAGCCAGAATGATAAAACTTCTACTCTGATGATGCAAAGCTGCCTTTATACACATTTCCTTTTGCCATAGCTAGTTAGGTAGTAGAACAAGGAAGGTGTGAAACAATCCAGATTCACTTAGGAAGAAGAGTAAAAGGATAGAGAAAAATCTCAAGAATAGTAAAGTCAGAGCAAGACTTCATCCAGTTTTCACTTGGAGTTGGAAATAATTTCAACTTATTAAAAAAAGTCAACTTTTAAAGCTAGCTGAGAGCACAATCAAGATGTTATAAATGAAACAACAGGGTCTCCCTTGTGGAGCAAGGGGTTAAGATGCAACCTATGAAGCTGTCCACAGCCTCTGCAGCACGAGTTCGGTGCCCAGCCAGGGAGCAACCCACATGGCACAGCAGACCTCTCCTGTCTCTCCCGCTCCTCCCCTCAGCAGTGTATTTCAGCAGATCTGCCTGTTCTGTTCCCCAGTCTGTCTCTGGTAAATCCTCTCACCGCCCACACCTCTGGCCTATACCCCAGCTCTTGTATGTATAAATAAATCTTTAAAAAAAAATGAAAATAACCTTAATGATTAAATTCTAATGAAATAATAAAGAATTACTGGAATGGATATATAGCTAATAACTGATTATTCAGAAATCAATGACTATAAAGTATATGTATTTCTTTTCTCATCTTCCAACTGTTTTGGGTTATTATCATTGATATGCAGCTTCATAATACTGATAGACTGATAAAAAATATGCCTATGTAACAACATACCATAGGCATGCAATAAATGCTTATTAAGAAAAGCAGAAACTAGATTTCTGATTTATTATAAAATGATATAACTCCAGAACAGCCAGACAGAAGAGATGTAGGCAGCAAGGCACAAAGAGAGGACATAGACCTCCCATGTCCTATCTAGGTGCTCCACTCTTCCCAAATTTCCACATGTTCACCAACCTGGAAACTCCAATTTTGCTCTTTTGACAGTTCAATGGAGAAATCTTAACTACTGGCAGAGTTTATATTTTAGACTCTATTATGCAACCATTGTTGTTATTCATTACCAGGACAACTGTAGGTAGGTGTTAGCAGCAGAGATTCTTGTTTACATAACACTCAAAAATTATGGTTTCTGTGTCAAGAGTATCTCCTACTCTGCTTTTACTGTCAATATTTTAGCTCAAGTCTAATCACCTTTCATTTGGATACCTCCCTATCTGAACTGTCAATAAATATTATTTCCATATTCTGAATTCTCTTTTCTAAAACTGAATTCTGACCACATACTATATATATACTATATAGAAACCATTAACAGCCTGTTAGCCATAGAAATTAAAACCCAAATTCCTAGTTTCACAAGGACACTGTATTTCATGATGGCATACTTAACATTCAGCACAGCAATACTGTGGACCAGTGTTTGTAAACAACAATATTTATGGCATGCTATGTCAAATGAAGTTTTGCCTTCAATTTCTATAACTGGGTTGATTCTAGTGAAGCTGATGTTGATACTGGTTTTCAGGTTTTTAACAAATTTCCAGCAAAAGGGAGCACCTAAAGGAGTCAAACTATCCTTACCTACACTATCTGATCTCAGGGAAATATGGTAACAATGATTTTTTTGTTTTAAAATTTACCTCAGAAATGCTTAAAGCCACATGTTCAGTTCAACTGATTTATGAGCCAATGTATCTAAAGCAGAAGAGAAAAAATTCCTGTTTTTTTTTTCCTCTGAAGGAATAGAGAGAGCAGACAAATGCTAAATATTAATACTGAAATAAGGATTGGCGAAATGGGGGAGGGAAAAAACTAGGGACAATCTCAGGTTAAATAGTTACAGATACAAATCTTTCAATGAAAATTAAGTTTTCAACAAATTTCTTATCAAGTCACCCATAAAGCTAGATGGTTAGTTCATATTTTGGAAATTATATTTTGAATAACATATATAATATAAATAAACGCCAACTAATCACGAAGTCCACTGATGCTAAAATTGCAATTGCTCTGTTCCATGCTCCTTTCACAGCACTAAATTCTATAATTTCAAAAAGATTCATAAGAAGTAGAATTCAAAATCTATAATCTTAGAAGGCAATGAAAACTCAAAGGAATACTAAATTTTTAAAATGTAAGAATGACTAACTTCACGAGATTCTGAAATGCAAAACCATCTGTCCATTGTTCAGTAAATGAAGCACCATGTCTAACTGTTGTGAAGTGCCCAAGGCGTAATCTGTCTTGCATACTCTTCTCTCTGCTTGACAGTTTTTCTTGTGTACTCTGAAAAGAGGAAAAATATCTTTACTCAATTTTATTCATTTAAATATAAAAAACATACAATGTAAAAGGGATAAGTGGAAGCAAAGGGAAGATTTACTGAACTTTTAACTTACCTTTTCAATGAGCAGCTTCTTGCTCATTGATATGCATTTATTTAATCGTTCTTTATATTTTTCAAGTAATTTTTGTTGTTCATCTATTTGCCGTCTGAGATCACAGTTAGCCTACAACATAAATAGAAAATGGGAAAGGTCTAGGATTTTTGTATATGAAGCACTTAAATATATTTTAAATGTTTTGAGTAAATTACATAAAGAGAAAGGATTAGTAAGATTAAGTATGATACCAATAATTTTCTTTTAAACAACTACTTAACTAATAAGGATAGTTTAGGTAAATGTTGCTTAGTTGTGTAGTGAAAAGTACATGAAATTTGTAGCCATACTCCATGTTTTAAAATCCACACAATGAAGTATAAAAATTTGGCTAAATTAAATTATCAAAATTGTTAGTTCAGTTTTCTTTTTTTTCTAAAATAGAAGCAATGCCATTTACTCAATTAAAAAATAATTGAAATATATAAAGAATCTAACACTTAAAATAAATGTGAATTCTCTTCCCTCTCTTAAAACTAAAAAAAATTTCCCCCAAAAAACTTGTGGCTGACACTGTAGTCACCAGTTCAATATCCTCAGCATCTTGGATACCAATTTTGTTAACTTTGTAGGCAGTCATGCACTCAGAGAAGGGGGCTCTCTTGAGCTTAGCTAATGAGTCTAGTTTATAATAGTGACAAGCGAATAATAACCCAGAGGACTTTGTAACACAGACTGCTAAGACCCACCACCCAGCATTTCTAAGTCAGTAGGCTCTGGGGTAGGGTCTAAAAATTTAATTTTAACAAGTGCTTCTGGTGTGGGGATCACACTTTGAGAAACACAGGTCTAGGCCAAACATGGTAGAAGCCAAAGGACAGTGGCATAATAAACTGAAAATGCTGGGATAAAGTTCTGGCAATCTAAAATTATATACCTAAGAAAACTGTTTTGTTGTTGTTGTTTTCAAGAAACAAGGGTGAAATAAAGATACTTTCAGAGAAACACAAATGAAATTAAGCACAAACAGATCCTTATTAGGGGTAAGTCAAATAAAACCCCACCAAATTGTATCTGTGTATACACAAATATTTAATATGAAGCTACAGTAATTACTATGACCCTAATCTATTTTCTCCCCTTTCATTAAAAACGAAACAAAACAAACAAACAAAAAAAAAAAACCGCACTTTTTATTCTGGATTTTACGTGCCTAAATTAAAAAACACATTTTTTAATGTGATGTAAACATAAGGTATTCAAAGCTACACATGCTTGTACTCTGTTTTTCCCTTTCTCTTCCCATTCTCTATTAAAGGACACAGGTATTAGAAATGAAGCTTAATAAATATTTTCACCTTGCTATGACCGTCAAGATGGAAGTCATACACTAAGGATGAGGCAGCAGAAAAAACTGAAGGAGCCAAGATCCCAAATAAAAGACTGTGTGAAGCCATTATACCTGGGTTGCCCACTTCTATTCTTTTCTCAAAAAATAATACTCTTGTCTTTAAATTTAAAGTATTGTTTATTTTCTCTGCTACTAATAGCCAAAGACAATTGCTAAATGATAGATGCTGTGGTATCAGTGTTAATACATGCACAGAACATGAAACACAGTAGAGAACACAGACATAGATCCACTTGTACACAGAAACTAATAATATAGCTGAGATGGTAATAAAAAATGAACTTTTAATTAAATAGGTCAGACAACTGGTTATGTATACAGAAAGAACACTAAAATAAAGCCTGACTTCACACCAAAATAAATGCCAGTGAGATAAACTTAAATTGAAAAACCAGATTATAAATCTTTTGAAATAAAATATAGAATATCTTTTTGACCTATGAGAGAAAAAGAATTATTTTGGTATGATTTTGAAAATGATTTGGTATAAACAAAACATAATAAAAATTGGTATGTTTAATCATATAAAATTTTTAAATGCAATTAATCATCAAGAGAGAGCATGATGAAACACACACACCTATACTCAGAGAAAATCAACATACATGCTAAAAAGACTGAATGACATCGCTTAGAAAAAAGGACAGTAACTCAGTAAGAAAAATGAAAAAATGCCATGATCAGTTATTTCACAGAAGAAACAAGAATGGTTAATGTTTTGAAAATATACTCATTTGAAATATTTTAAAATATTTTGAATAAAAACTCAAAAAATGAATAGTAAACGCATAACAGACATCATCCATGTTATATCCATCAGCTTGAATAAAAAACATTTTTTTTAAAACCTGATTATAACAAGCCTAGACAAGAATAATGAGCGACAAGATTATTTCTGGCCCATTGCCTTTGGAGAGTAAAGTGATTCAACCACTTTGGGAGAACTTAGGACATTAAAAGTTAAGTTAAAGATGTGTCTACCTTGTATTCTGGCCATGTCTTTACTAAACATATGAAAGACATGCACAGCAATGTTCTTAGCTGAACTGTTTGCTCTAGCAAAAAGCAGAAACAAAATGGTCACCTAAAGCAGAAAAGATAAATTATGGTATACAGTCATACTACGCAGCACTTTACTGTGTAGCTAAGTCTTACTATATAGCACCAAATTGAAGAAAGCACACTACATGATAATCCTACATATAATGCTCAGTGAAAACAAGCAGACCAAATGGGCATATACAGTCTAGTTTTGCTTACATAAAGTCCAAACACAAACTGAAATGTTTTTAAGAATAGATATACATATACAATAAAAAAATAAACACAGAAGCATGACAAATACAAAACCTAAAATAGCGATTAATAGTTACAGCATAGGGAAGAAATGGGATGGGATCATAAGGTATAATTATGATAGGATTACAGGTGGTGGTTTTACTGAGTTTTCTTATCAATGGTTTGTAAAAACTCTGGAGGAGTTTTTAAAATTACTAATGCCCAAGTCTTATGATTTATCAACTTGATCAGAACCTTTCAGGTCGCAGTTTGTGAAGTGCCACCCACCCTCTGATGAGTCTTATAAGCAGTAAAGGCTGAAAATCACTGCTACATACCTGAATCACATTATAACTATACTTTTTGATGTTTTTTAAATAAAGTTTCTATTGCAGTTACTTCATCTTGTATAATATCAAACATCAGGGTTACAACAAAATCAATTAGATTTAAAACTAACAAAATTGATATGATAGTTGATCAAATAAAAATAAATTTTATAAATTCCCTTCTATTTCCCAATTGTTTCTCATTGCACATTTAAAGAGATAAGAAAATAACTTTCGGGCCTCCCCGTTGGCGCAGCGGTTGAGCGCTGGGTTGCAAAGCTGCCCGCGACCTCTGCGGCGCCAGTTCGATCCCCAGCTGCTCCACGGCCACCAAAGGAGGGTCCCACATGGTGCGCAGACCTCTCCTGCCGCCCGCTGCTCCCCTCAGCAGTGTACTTCGGTCCTTCTGCCTGCTCTGTTCCCCGCTCTGGCTCTGGTGAATTCTCTCACCCTCCCGCGCTTCTGACTGTACCCAGTGCTTGTATAAATTAAATAAATAAAAATAAATAAATCTTAAAAAAAAAAATAACTTTCACTTTAATGCTTATGTTTTAAATCATGCATACCTATACTACCAGGAAAAAGTTAATTTTTCCCTAGCTACAGATTTTTTTTTCCTAAAGAGTAGTATCTGAAGTATTTTGCCCGATAATTTACTCCATTTTTTTCCCCATCTGTGATGTATTTACTTACCCTGAGCAAGTCATCTATGCGACCTTCTTTCTTTTCTAGGTCCTGGTTTTTATTACTTTCTAATGCTGCTAATTTCAGCATTGTGAGATCAGTCTAAATGAAAGAAAGCTATTTTTATTATCCCCATTATACATATTACTGCATATAAACATAAAATTAGAATTTATTGATTCTAAAAAGCAAAGAAAATATTTGAGTTTGTATGTGTACGTAAAGAGCATCCCCCAAAATCTTAGTGCAATTTTAAATTTTAATGACTTTCAGAAGCATAAATTCTACAAACTCACAAAGGAACATTTGAAAGTTTAGTTTTTTGATTATTGATATATTCTTCATTAAAATTCAGTATAACCATAGCTATATACTGTAAAATGTCACTGATTTTTTTGAGCATAACAAAACTTTTCATGAGCTGTTTGAGGACTGGAAGCTATGTACTGATGTATGTAAAACATGTGAATAAACACAAAGACACCTAAATAACTGCTCTCATGTCTACCTAAAACAACTTCATGAAGACAATGATTTGGGGTGTTAAATTCAAAAAGAATCAGTAAACAGAACTCATCTATTTGAACTTGCTTACAACATATCTACATTAACCAGTGTGTAACAAAAGACAAGCTGATAGTAAACTGATTGTTTCAAATTCTCATCCCAACAAACATTTTTTGTTCTAATAATTAAGTTTTTTGATGTTCAATTTTACTCTATGACTATGCCTACTGAAACAGAGAAGACATTTTAGTTGTTTGTACAAAGTTGGTCACTGCTTTGTTAGAAGTCACACAAAGAATAATGTACCTGAGTTATTTTAAAGGATAACTGCTTTGGTTGTAAAATAGGGTGGTCCCCAAAAGCTAATACAGTAGGAGAAGGGCTATTCGGTCGAACCTTGAAAAAAACAAGGAAATTTTTTCATTAGCAAGGGGAAAAAAGTTGTTTGCTTCACATCTATTTAACATTTCTTAAGATTGCATCAGGATAATAAATGAATTTAAACACAGTTGACAAAAATTTTAATCACCATTCATTCAACCAGCATTCACTGACTACTCCCTTACATAAGGGCCAGTGAGAGCACCATATATTCCCTGCTCTCAAGGAGCATAGAGTTTAGTCCCATAAAAGAAATTTTAATGCTTTCAATATGTTAGAAAAGGCCAAATACATATTTTGAAACAAAAATATATAAATAAAAACAAATTATAATGGGTAAAAAAAAGAAAACCTGAATAGATCTTAATAATAAACACTTAGCACTAGGGACAACAGTAAATGCCCATATGTAGTACAGTTATCAATTTATTGGTGAATTTCATAGTATATTTAGTCACTAGTTTTAAAAACATAATCACTGAATACAGATTATATCATTGTATCAATGGTATCACCACAACTTGTTGAGTCTTAAGTTTTACTTATTAATAGCACTATGATGTGCCCAAAGCTACAAGAGTAAAATACAAAATGTTTATAGACAAGGACTATAAAGGGGCACTGGAAGCAAAAATAGGTTATATTGTTCAAATATAATTTGTTCAAATATGTAATTCATCTTTATATAGTTGTCACTGTATTTTTTTGATTAGTGACTGAACTTTTATATAACAAAAGTAAAGAATAAATGAAATCCAGTAATAAAAACAATGCATATAAAACTGTATCTTGAAACATTAGAAACAAACCAAGGAATTAAAAGATAATATTTAGGTCCAAGATCCTTCTCCAACACTGAACTAAATGATCTAAGGCTGAAGGCTGATAGCTGCCTACTTCTTTCTTAAGGATTGGAGAAATAGAAATTAAGTCAGTAACTGAATATGAAGTGATACAGAATATTCATTTTAGTCTCACAGGTTCATTAGCATTCTTTCACAAAAACATTATTTCTGGACATAACAGGGAATCCTTAAAATCTCTTTTAGAAATAAAGTTCTAAAAATGATGTCCAATCAAATTAAATCTATGAACATCAGGTCAGATTAAAAAGGATTCAACTCACCTCACAGAATAATTTAAAAAGATAAACACTTAACATAGAGAAGCTCTCAATAAAACAAATTATAAAAGTTAGTCAGTATACATAACTCCTAAATCTATGATTACCCATGAAAAAAACTTACAGAAGAAGAAGGAGTGGAATGTGAATGTGAATTCTGAGGAGAACGGATTGCAGCGGGTATGCCTCTTACTGGACTTGAGCCATTCCCACCCTGGTACTAATGGAAAAAGGAAGATTTATGTTATTTTAGAGAGCGCCAAATCCTAACCACTAGACCACCAGGGAAAGCCTAGATTGATGTTATTTTAGAGATGGCATTAGAATTTAAATGTTCTTTTTTGCACACAACACTAATGATAAAGGACTGATCACAAAAATCTACAAAGAGCTGATGAGACTCAACAACAACAAAGAAAATAATCCTGTCAAAAAATGGGCAGAAGAGCTAAAAAGAAACTTCTCTGAAGAGGAAATGCAAATGGTCTACAGGCATATGAAAAAATGTTCAACATTACTTGTAATCAGGGAAATACAAATCAAAACTACCATGAGATACCATCTTACACCAGTGAGAATGGCACATATTAAAAAAACTAGCAACAACAAATGTTGGCGAGGTTGTGGAGAAAAAGGAACTCTCCTGCACTGTTGGTGGGAGTGCAAACTGGTTCAACCACTATGGAGAGCTGTGTGGAGATTTCTGGACCTACTAAACATAGAGCTTCCATATGATCCAGCAATTCCACTCCTAGGTATTTACCCAAAGGACACAGAAACATTAATTCCAAAGAGCACCTGCACCCCTATGTTTATAGCAGCACTGTTTACAATAGCTAAGCTTTGGAAACAACCCAAATGCCCAAAAATAGATGACTGGATCAAGAAGATGTGGTACATATACACCATGGAATATTACTCAGCATTCAAAAAAGATAAATACATGCAATTTGCAGCAACATGGATGGAGCTGGAAGGGATCATGCTCAGCGAAGTAAGCCAGAAAGAAAAAGAAAAATACCGGATGGTCTCACTCATAGCAGGAATCTAGAAAACTTAAATAAGGGACCAGGAAAATGAATAACTATAAGAAAGTGAAAATCAAAATCAACAAAAAACTATGAACCAGAGACACTCTACTGGGGGTGGGGAGCGGGGAGGGGAGGGATTGGGGTCAAAATAAGGGGGTTGCAATTGTATGGGGAATATAAAAATAAAATTTATTAAAAAAAAAGAAAGTATAATACTGAGTGGGAGGCAAAAACAAGTTGTAAAATAATATGCTAAAAATCATAGCATTTGTATAGTTTTAAAACATGCAAAATTATGTTATGTGTAATTTACAGATACATATGCTTGTAACAAAAGAATAAAAACACAACGGGAATCCTAAAAAAAAAAGATTTTAAATGTTCTCACTGATAGCAGGAATTTAGAAGACCCAAATAAGGGACCGGGATGGGGAAAAGGAAGTAGGATCAAAACAAGTAGGTGATGGGAATTTTACGGGGACTATAACCAAGATGAAAATGCATACATTGTACAAAAATGAAAAGTGATGTAAAAATATAGAAAATAAAAATAATAAAAGACTATATTTGTACATTTAAAAAAAAAGGATTTAAATATACCCTATTCTAAATTAAATCCAGCAGTCACTTAAATGGGTTTGAGGGAAATGCAAAACGAAGGCCAGGTACAGTGATGTCTCCAAAAATGTTATGTTTACATGTAGATGCAAATGAACATATTCAACCATCTTAAAATCTTCACTCTCAGGATCTGTCAAATATCCAAATGTTCATGGCACTATAAAAGAGAATTATATGTAGACTAGTCCACTCTCTTTAGCAGCGAAAGTCTAATAAAAATTTGATCTTTACTTATAGGTATGACAATATGATTTAGCTGCATATAAAGAGAAGCCACACAATCTGTTTCTTAGCTACTTTTCTTATTTCTCATGTTTCTGTACTAAAATGGGAGAAAATAATCTGATGATACTGGTTTCCTCTCACGGTATTAGGCATGAACAGCAGAGAGGGGGACTTCCTAATGTGTTCATTAAACAACTTCCTGCAACACAGGAACTTTGTCTAATTATTTCTATCTATAGTGCCAGACACACAATGACTGGAACATAGTATGGACTCATGAAACATTTGTTTATTTGAACTGTTCCTTTTGGCAAAGATTCTTAATGACAGTAACCCTGAGAAACAGACTGCAACTAACAAGCATTAGATATCTTATGGCCAGTAACAATTTTACCTTAGATTTTGTAAACCAAATAAATAAAAATGGAGGGTAAAAAAAAAATTTTAAATGCAGCCCTTCCCCTAACCAGCAAATGCTGCTCTATGAATGTATTTTTCAATAATATATTTTCAACATGAGTATATCATGTTTGTTTTAGTAATCATGTCAATGTTTTAATATAAAACTGGTGGTCTTAAGTGTTTCTAAACATTCCAGATTTGGTAAAAATCTAAATTTAGTACTGTTTATTATTTCCAAGAACTCACAGATTCACAATTTTATCATTATTTAATTCGCATCCATAGAGCTCAAATATTGCTGTCATATAACAAAACCTATACTGAGAGCAAAAAGAATTCTGAACTAGAGGTTATTAGACTGTAAGTTCTACTCTTTGCTCTTCAGAATTTACCCATAGTAGATTACTTTATATTTCTGGTCCTCAGTTACTCATATGTAATCAGGAATACTTGTACCTAGTCTGCCTCTCCTTGGTTGTTATAAGCAAATAAGTAAAAAAGTACTTTGAAAATTACAAAGTGTTTAAACCATTGTAAAAGTAAATTTTAACGTTCCCAGGAAGACAGGACAACACATGGTAATGAAACACTAATCAAGTAGGTATTTCAAAGCTGGCCTTGTCCTAAGAAGCTATTTTCAGCCCATAGTAGAATTATACTGAGTACTGGAGATATTCTTCAATGAACTTACTTCAAAATAGTCGCTAATTTTGTGGCTACGTCCTCCAATGCTCTTTCCTAAAATATAAAATAAAAAATTTTACAGTTAGTC
The DNA here is from genome assembly GCF_014898055.3 of Talpa occidentalis. NCBI lineage: Eukaryota > Metazoa > Chordata > Mammalia > Eulipotyphla > Talpidae > Talpa > Talpa occidentalis. The sequence continues at coordinate 101,795,649 of NW_023603184.1, forward strand.
TTGACTATCAAATTATCATAAAGAGAATGTGCCAAACTTAACTTCATAAGACACACATGAAAGTCATCTATTCAATAAAAAGAATATATTTTTTAGATGAGTAGTAATGGGCACTGAAAGAATACTGAGCTTTCAGAAGGTCACATGCCAATTTCAGAAATCCAAAATCAAAATGACATTTCAATAGAAACATGTCATCTTCTAGAAGTCCCAATTACAGTGGAATCAAACGACACTTAAGGATCTCATTTTAAAAGCATTATTCATACTGCCTAATAGGTACTAATTTAATAAAAGCAAATCAATGAATAAAAGACATGTAGCAGCTGCATAACTGACAAATTTATATTGTAAATAAAAACCTTTGGTTAACACAAATTATAACTAAAAATAACATCCTTTAATATAAATGCTACTTTGTAAAATGTTCTGCAATTAAAAATGATTTTCTAAAAAAATTTCCAAATTAATGAAGTTTGTTAATCAATTAATCTTATTATAGCACCACGTAAGTTTCAGATAAACTAGGTATTTATTATTTTTCTTCTATGATGTCATTGACAAAAGTGACCCAAATCACAACGGATCATAGTTTGCTTTTTCTTAAAGGATTTATTTCTTTATGCATACAAGAACTAGGATACAGGCCAGAGGTGTGGGGGGTGAGAGGATTCACCAGAGACAGAGTGGGGAACAGAACAGGCGGATTGACTGAAATACACTGCTGAGGGGAGCAGCAGGCGAGTCAGGAGAGGTCTGCTGCACCATGTGGGTCACCTCCCTGGCCAGGGATCAAACTCATGCTGCAATGGCTATAAATAACTTCATAGTGCTGCGTCTTAACCCCCTGTGCCACCAGGAAGGCCTCGGATCACAGTTCTTTAAAAGATTTCCTCTAAAACGGACTATTCATCAGTTTTATAAATACTCAATTAAAAAGTGTCTAAGATATATGGTGATCAGACATACTTATGTGAATGGGAGGCATATATCCTTCCCTAGAACTGTATAGTATATGTGGTTTCTTCAAATTACAAAAGAAAAACTAATGATACCAAGCAAAGTCCCCCCACCACCCCTTAAACAAAACACTTAACTGGATCAAAATTACACACTGGCAAGGACCTGGGCCATATTCCCTTCTTTATAGCACCAATTCCTTCTGAGGTGGGATTTCACAAGTTATCTGAGTAAGTATTCCAGCTATCCAGGCTGGCCCAAGCATAGAGCTGTCCCAAGAACAGTTGCATGAATATCAATGTCTAGGCATACTCAGATTTCTGGTTTACTGCCACTTTTTCCACCACTCCCTTCTACAGCACAAGAGGAACTCACAAACAGTAATAACTCTCCTCTCACCACCCCCACCAAACCCTGGAGTGCCTCCTGCCCAGTCTCTTTCTTCTGAAAGGGTGTCAAGATGTTTAAGCTTTAGTATAGTTCTTCCTTCTTTCTTCTTCCTATCCCTTGATCAAATTCTTCTCAATCAGCCTGGCGTGGAGGTCATCTGATGCTGAAAAATCCTCACCTTGGTCTAAGTTGTTCCCCATGATCTTCAGGTAAACTGTTTGGCTCACTTCTGAGTCTTTAATGCCTGCAAAGTTGTCCTGTCCCCCACTTCAAGAGGCCTCCATGGCAGAGGCTTCAATCAACTCCCCAGCAAGGGCATCGCATGTTGCTAGGCAAACAGGTATACCTAAGTGGACCCCTTGCTATACTGGCAAGTGCTGCATGATTTTAACCTTAACTGTCCTCCTATACAGGTTTGGGTTCTCAAGGTCCCCATTCCAGAAGAGGTAGAAAACTGGGTAGCTCTCATTGTCCAGCTTGTATTCCTCACTCAGTTCCATATTCAGCTTGTCACCATAATCTGAGTTCCCACCTCTGACATCAAAGGATCATCATTGGAGGCCATATTTTCAGCCAAATGTTTGAACTTATCCTGCTTATCATCATAGGAGTACTGGATATTGAACTTCGCCCAAGATAATTTGCTTTTGGAAACGACCTGTAGAAAGTGACTATATCCCGGGGAGGGGCACCTTTGTGTGCAGGTCACTGCCACTATTCCATATGGCGCTGAGAAGAGCAGGACGAATAGAAGGGGAAACAGTGGGGAGAGAGAAGCAGCACAAGGAATGGCTGTAGTGGACAAACCGTGTAGTTGAGAGTTGCAGAATATTTTCACATGGTATAAAACATATACATTTATGAAAATACTCACTTATATTTACTTGTTTATTTTATTCATTAATTATTTTCTGAATAGTACTATGTACCAGGCATTACTGAGATGAACAAACTACATTTAAAAGTTCAACAACCTTAAATTCCTTCTTTAAACAAGGTAGGGGGAAATTTTTAAGTATGTACTGAGGACCATATATATCTAGACATTCTGAATGAGTTTTGTGCAAACTTGGAGGTTAGGAAGGACTTTAAAGGCTTAATACCAATGGTATTTTTCTTCCTATAACAATTTTCCTGCAGATTCTGAAGAGGTGCTATTGCTATTTCCCCAGTTATTTTTCCCTAACTGAATGCAAATTGTGTCCTATTAACAGCCCCTCCTCTACATAACATATGTAACTTCAAGGTAAGCTAACTCCTATCTAGGCCCCATGCCTAGTTCCCTGTTCATTTCTGATTAGAAACCCAATTTTGTTCAAGTGTCATTCTTTTCCATCCAGCCTGTATTTCTAAGGGGACTTTACACTATTTTCAATTTCAGAGGTTGTCCTGTTTTTTTTTTTTTTTTTTAAGGCAATACTACTTCTGTTGGCTACAACTGGTTTTGGAATGGCCACATGGCCTAATTCTGGACAATAAGATGACAGGTTTGCTCTGGACTTGAAAGAAGCCTATTTCAAAGAGAGAGGGGAAACAATCACAGAAACGGCAATCATCCTAAGCCCCTAAGAAATTCAGACAATTTTGTGGATGGCAGACACACATACAAAAAAACATGGGATCTTAAAGATATACATCTAATGTCCAGAAGTCCTACCGTAGTTTTGGATTTTTTTTCAAGTGAGTTTTTCTTTTAAGATTTATTTATTTATGCATACAAGAGCTGGGGTATAGGCCAGAGGTGCAGGGAGGGTAAGAGGATTCACCAGAGAGAGTGGGGAGCAGAACAGGCTGATCAATGGAAATACACTGCTGAGGGCAACAGAGGGTGAGACAGGAGAGGTCTGCTGCACCATGTGGGTTAACACCTTGGCTGGGGATTGAATTCGTGCTGCAGTGGATTGCTTCATAGAACTGAGACTTTAACCCCTTGCACCACCAAGGAGGCCCATTAAAGTGAGTTTTCTTAATCTGTATTGAAACTATCACAACTAATACATCTTTATAGTAAATGAAGCCCCAAATCCACTAACCACAACTTGTGTGAACTACTAAGAGAGCATGGCAGATTGAAATACAAAGTACTGCTCACCTACAGAAAGTTTGGAGTGACATAACGACTTCCTTCCATAAAGACAGTTGCAGCAAATATATTGCTTGATATCAATACCACATGGCCCTATCCTTTATGACAAAAGGTTGGCTTTAAAATTTACGTATAAAATCATACATGACATGAGCTCAATTTATTGTATTTAATTTTGAATGAACAAATTCAATAATTTTGTTGTCAATTAGATTTTATAGTCTCAGGAAAATTTTCACAGCTCATATTACAAAAGGTAGATGGTGCTTTAACAGTCTCGTGGGGTGGAAAAGAGGTAAAAACAAAGAGGGAAGGAAGCACAATGACCTGTGGTGGTGGTGAACTATGAGTGAGTCAGTGGTGGAGGCACTATGGTGGCAAACCCTGATGGGGGTATCCAAATAGTACCTCAATTCAAAGTAAGAGTAAATTTAATTTTTAAAAAAGCAATTTTTCAAAATTAAAAGTGTCTCTCAATGGTTTCTACATACCTTTCCTTTTTCCTTTTTCTTTGCAGTAACACTGGTTTCTAACACTGTACATGATTTAAGGCAAGAGGGACCTAGGTCACACCCCCACCCCCACCATTAAAGCACCCATGGTTCTTTCCCTAGGCCACTGGGTCCCCTTTGGTCCTATTCCCACTCTCCCTCTCTCTCTAGCAGCCTCAATTCTGCAGTCATATATTTCCAGGGTTTATTTTGGTTTAGTTTTGTCAGGTCTCCTTTGAAGACAAATATATTTCCTCTATATTCTACATGAATGAAATCATCAGGAATTTGTCTTTCTCTTTCCGATTCACTTCCCTTAGCATAATCCTATCCAGTTTCATCCATAGTGTTGCAAACAGCAAAAGTTCATCTTTTTTTTATAGCTCAGTAATAATTCTCCTACCACCATAGTACCCATGAACCATCACCACTGTCCCTTGGGCACCTCTCTCCCATTTTGACCCCTCTTCTTCCTCTTCCCCTGCTGCTATACAACATCTTAATCCACTCCTGTCAATGGCATTTAAGTTGTTTCCATAACTTGGATATATTGTAAACAGTGTTGTAATGAACATAGGAGTGTATATCCATTCAAATTAGTGATTATGTATTTTTTGGGTAGATACCTAGGAGTGGAATTGCTGGATCACGTGGCATGTCTATTTTTACATTGTGAGGAACTGCTAGACTATTTTCTATAGGGGCTGAACCAGTTCTACAGTCCCACCAACAGCGTAGGAAGGTTCCTTTTTCTCCACATCTTTGCTAACATTTGTTGTTTCCGGTTGGGTTTTTTTGTTCTGTTTTCATATAGGCCACTCTCACTAGAGTTAGGTGGTATCTTACTGTGGTTTAAATTTATATTTCACTGTAAGTACTGAACCTTCTTCCAGGTACGTGTTGATTTTATGTATGTCTTCTTTGGAGAAATATCTACTTTGCTCTTCTGCCCATTTTATAAGGTTCTTGGTTTTGTTTTCGCTGAATTCTTAGTAATATTGGATATTAGTCCCTTGTCAGATGTATGATGTACAAATATTTTCTCCTATTCAGTAGGGTGTGTTGTTTTATTTTTTTTTAATTTTTAAAAATTTATTTTATATATATATTACATCGCTCTTCCTTTTTTGTACAATGTATGCTTTCTCCTCTCAAAATTCCCACCACCAATTCACCCATGCACCATCACCATAGTCCCTTGTGTAAGAACACATTCCCTCCCATTTTGATCCCTTTCCCTTCCCTCCCCTACAGAGTGTCTCTGATTAACAGCTGCCTGTTAGTTTGGTTTTTAAATTTACTATATTTTTTTTTCGTGGTCCCTTATTTGGTTCTCCTACATTCCTTCTATAAGTGAAACCATACGATATTTTTCTTTTTCCTTCTGGCTTATTTCACTGAGCTTAATCCCTTCTAGCTCCATCCACGCTGCTGCAAATGGCATGAGTTTATCTTTTTTGATTGCTGACTAGTATTCCATTGTGTAAATATACCACATCCTCTTGATCCAGTCATCTATTTCTGGGCATTTGGATTGTTTCCATATCTTACCTATTGTAAATAATGTTGCACTAAACAGAGGGGTGGAGTTTTCTTTTGAATTAATGTTTGTGTGTCTTTTGGGTAGATTCCTGGGAGTGGAACTGCTGAATCATATGGAAGCTCCATTTTTAGTAGTTTGAGGAACCTCCACACAGCTTTCCATAGTAGTTGGACCAGTTTGCATTCCCACCAGCAGTGTAGAGAGTTCCTTTTTACCCACATCCTTGCAGAAATAAATGAATGGAACTAAAAATTTTCTGCACAGTAAAAGAAATTACCTTTAAAACAGCTGAGCCTCCAAAGATATCCCTAAAGCCGATGTCAGAGCATTTTGCCTGTTTTCGTCTATGTATTTTAATGTTTCCAGTTCTTACAAGTCTTTAATCCATTTTGAGTTATTTTTTGTGTATGGTGTGAGAATGGTCTAGTTTTGTTTTTCTGCATGTGGCTTCCGAAGAGGCTTTCCTTTCTCAATTGTATACTCTTTACTTCTTTGTTGCAGATTAACTATTTAATTGTGCTTGCAATTCTATTTCTATGGTTTGTGTATCTCCGTTTAGTCTAATACCATACTGCTTTTATTACTCAGTCTTGAAGTGTAGTTTTAAGTCGGTGAGTGTGATGCCTCTATTGTTAGTTTTTTTTTTTTTCGTCAAGAATGCTTTGGATATACGTTGAGGGTCTTTTAATGGTTTGGTATAATTTCAATGCTGTTTGCTCTATTTCTCTGAAGAACTCCATTAAAGCTTTGGTAGGGATTACACTGAATCTATATATTGCTTTGAATTAGGTAGGTATTTGAACAATGTTAATTTTCCCAATATGGACATGGAATATCTTTATATTTTCTTGTGCTTTCTTTTTTCCTTTTAACAATGTCTTATAGTTTTCACTGAACATGTCTTTCACCTTGTCAGATTTATTCCTAGATACTTAATACTTTTTTTTTCTTTTTTTTTTTTTTTTAAATATTAAATTTTATTTTTATATTCCCCCATACAATTGCAAACGCCCCATTCTGACCCCAATCCTTCCCCTCCCGCCCCCCACCCCCCAAAAAGTGTCTCTGGTTCATAGTTTTTTGTTGATTTTGATTTTCACTTTCTTATATTCATTTTCCTGGTCCCTTATTTAAGTTTTCTAGATTCCTGCTATGAGTGAGACCATCCGGTATTTTTCTTTTTCTTTTTGGCTTATTTCGCTGAGCATGATCCCTTCCAGTGCCATCCATGTTGCTGCAAATTGCATGTGTTTATCTTTTTTGAATGCTGAGTAATATTCCATGGTATATATGTACCACATCTTCTTGATCCAGTCATCTATTTTTGGGCATTTGGGCTGTTTCCAAAGCTTAGCTATTGTAAACAGTGCTGCTATAAACATAGGAGTGCAGGTGCTCTTTGGAATTGATGTTTCTGTGTCCTTTGGGTAAATACCTAGGAGTGGAATTGCTGGATCATATGGAAGCTCTATGTTTAGTAGGTCCAGAAATCTCCACACAGCTCTCCATAGTGGTTGGACCAGTTTGCACTCCCACCAACAGTGCAGGAGAGTTCCTTTTTCTCCACATCCTCGCCAACATTTGTTGTTGCTAGTTTTTTAATATGTGCCATTCTCACTGGTGTGAGATGGTATCTCATGGTAGTTTTGATTTGCATATCCCTGATTACAAGTGATGTTGAACATTTTTTCATATGTCTGTTGGCCATTTGCATTTCCTCTTCAGAGAAGTTTCTTTTTAGCTCTTCTGCCCATTTTTTGACTGGATTATTTTCTTTGTTGTTGCTGAGTCTCATCAGCTCTTTGCAGATTTTTGTGATCAGTCCTTTATCATTAGTGTTGGGTGCAAAAATGTTCTCCCAGTTGGTGGGGTTTCTCTTTGTTTTTGTTATTGTCTCTTTTGCTGTGCAGAAGCTCTTTAATTTGATGTAGTCCCAGCTGTTTATCTTTCTCTTCACTATCACTGCTTTGGGTGATGTGTCTGTAAGGATGTCTTTGATGTGCAAATCCCGTAGTGTTTCGCCTATATTTCCTTCTATGTATTTTATGGTTTCAGGTCTTATGTCTAGTTCTTTAATCCATTTTGAGTTGATTTTTGTGTATGGTGTGAGGTAGTGGTCAAGCTTCATTCTTTTGCATGTAGCGACCCAGTTTTCCCAGCACCATTTATTGAACAAACTTTCTTTGCTCCAATGCATAGTCTTTGCTCCTTTGTCAAAGATTAGTTGACCATAAATCTGTGGGTTTATTTCTGGATTTTCTATTCGATTCCATTGGTCTGTATGTCTGTTCTTGTTCCAATACCATGCAGTTTTGATGATTATGGCTTTGTAGTATAGTTTGAAGTCTGGGAGTGTGATGCCTCCATTTCCTTCTTTTTTTTTCAGTAGAGCTTTGGCTATTCGGGTTTTTGGTGATTCCATATGAATTTCATCAATAATTGTTCTATTTCTTTGAAGAATGCCATTGAGAATTTGATTGGAATAGCATTGAATCTGTATATTGCTTTTGGTAGGATGGCCATTTTAATAATGTTTATTCTTCCAATCCATGAGCAGGGGATGTCTTTCCATTTCTTTGTGTCTTCTTCTATTTCTTTTAACAGTGTTTTATAGTTTTCTTTGTATAGGTCCTTTACCTCTTTTGTTAGATTTATTCCCAAATATTTGATTTTTTTTGTTTCGATAATAAAAGGGGTGGTTTTTTTGATTTCTTCTTCTTCAGATTTATTGTTTGTGTATAGGAAGGCTACTGACTTTTGCGTGTTGATTTTGTATCCTGCCACTTTACTGAATTGATTGATGAGTTGAATTAGTTTTTCTGTGGAGATTTTGGGGTTCTCTATGTATATTATCATATCATCTGCAAATAGTGATAGTTTGACTTCTTCTTTTCCTATTTGGATTCCTTGGATGTCTTTCTCTTGTCTTATTGCTCTGGCTAGGACTTCCAGTATTATATTGAAAAGCAGTGGTGAGAGTGGACATCCTTGTCTTGTTCCAGATCTTAATGGAATTGCTTTCAGCTTTTCACCATTGAGAATGATACTGGCTGTTGGCTTGTCATAGATGGCCTTTATGATGTTGAGGTATGTTCCTTGTATCCCAAGAATTTCAAGGGCTTTTATCATGAATGGGTGTTGCACTTTGTCGAAAGCTTTCTCAGCATCTATTGATATTATCATATGGTTTTTATATTTCTTTTTGTTGATGTGTTGGATAACGTTGATTGATTTTCGGATGTTAAACCATCCTTGTGCCCCTGGAATGAATCCAACTTGGTCGTGGTGAATTATCTTATGGATACATTGTTGGATTCTGATAGCTAAAATTTTATTGAGGATTTTTGCATCAGTGTTCATTAGGGAGATTGGCCTATAGTTTTCCTTTTTTGTGTTGTCCTTATTCGGTTTTGGTATTAGTGTAATATTGGCTTCATAGAACGTGTTTGGTATTGTCCCTTCCTTCTCAATTTTTTGGAAGAGTTTGTGAAGGATAGGCACTAATTCGTCTCTGAATGTTTGGTAGAATTCATTTGTAAATCCATCAGGTCCTGGGCTTTTGTTTTTGGGGAGGTTTTTAATTACCATTTCAATTTCGCTGCTTGTAATTGGTCTGTTTAGGTGTTCTATTTCTTCTTTATCTAGCTTTGGGTGATTGTAGAGTTGTAGGAATTTGTCCATCTCCTCTAGATTGTTGAACTTGTTTCCATATAACTGTTCATAGTAGTTACTGATTATTCTTTTGATTTCTGCTGTGTCCGTTGTGATTTCTCCTCTTTCATTTATGATTCTGTGTATTTGTGCTTTCTCCCTTTTTTCCTTTGTGAGCCTGGCTAGGGGTTTGTCTATTTTATTGATTTTTTCAAAGAACCAGCTCTTGGTTTCATTGATCTTTTGGATTGTTTTTTTAGTTTCAATTTCATTTATTTCTGCTTTGGTTTTTATTATTTCTTTTCTTCTACTGGTTCTGGGGTTTTTTTGTTGTTCTTTTTCTAGATCTTTGAGCTTCGAGATTAGGTTGTTTCTTTGAGTTCTTTCTTGTTTTTTGATGTGAGCTTCTATTGCTATATATTTTCCTCTTATTACTGCTTTTGCTGCATCCCATACATTTAGGATATTGGTGTCCTCCTTGTCATTCAATTCAAAGAATTTTTTAATTTCTTCTTTGATCTCCTCGCTAGTCCAGTGGTCTTCCAGTAATGTGGCTTTTAATCTCCATGAGGTAGGATAGTTCCTTGCCTTCTTTTTATGATTTATTTCTAGTTTGATGCCTTCGTGGTCAGAAAAGATGGTTGGTATGATTTCAATCTTGGTGTATCTGTTGATGTTTGTCTTGTGCCCCAGTATGTGATCGATCCTGGAGAATGATCCGTGTGCGCTTGAGAAAAATGTGTACTCCGTTTTTTTTGGGTTTAGTGTTCTATAGATGTCTGTTAAGCCCAAATGCTCTAGGTCCTTATTTAGAGCTTTAGTTTCTTTACTTATTTTTTGTCTTGTTGATCTATCCATTGTTGATAGTGGTGTGTTGAAGTCTCCCACTACATATGTGTTTTCTCTGATGTCTGTTTTCAGAGAGGACAACAGTTGTCTGATATATTTTGGTGCTCTTTCGTTTGGTGAGTATATGTTAATGAGTGTTATTTCTTCTTGAAGTATTGTCCCCTTAATCATAATGTAGTGACCATTGGGGTCTCTTTTTATTTTTTTGAGTTTGAAGTCTGTTTTATCTGATATAAGTATAGCTGTTCCTGCTTTCTTTTTGGCCCATTTGCTTGTAGGATTGTTTTCCATCCTTTGACTTTGAGCCTATTTTTATCTTTTGTAGCTAAATGTGTTTCCTGGAGACAGCAAAAGGTTGGGTTTTGTTTCTTAATCCAGGCTGCAACTCTGTGTCTTTTTATTGAAGAGTTTAGTCCATTTACATTTAGAGTTAATATTGATATGTTAGCATCTGTATTTGCCATTATGTTTGTCTTTCCTTTGATTTTATTTATTTATTCTTTTAATAACTTTTTTTTTTTTGGTCTTCTTTCGTTGTTATTCGTCCCTCTGAGGTTCTGGCTTTAGGATTCCTTGTAGTATTTTTTGGAGTGGGGGTTTAGTCGCAATGAAATTCCGGAGTTTCTCTTTGTCTGGGAAGGTCCATATTCTTTCTTCATGGAGGAAAGAGAGCTTTGCGGGATAGAGTATTCTTGGTTGGCATCTGTTTTCTTGGAGTCTGTTGACTATGTCCCTCCACTCTCTCCTTGCCCGTAATGTTTCTTCAGAGAAGTCTGATGTCAGCCTGATTGGTTTTCCTTTGAATGTTATCTGTTTCTTCCCTCTTGTCAGCTTCATTATTTTTTCCTTGTCCTGGATTCTTGGGAGCTTTACTATTATGTGTCTTGCTGTGTTTTTCCTTTCATCGTGGAAGTTTGGTGTTCTTCTTGCTTCTTGTATATCAATTTTCAGCTCCTTCTTCTCATTTGGGAAGTTCTCTTCAATTATATCCATGAATATTTTCTCTGTTCCTACATCTCTCTCCTCTCCTTCTGGAATTCCTATAACTCTTATATTTCCTTTCCTCATGGAGTCAGATAGTTCCCGAAGTCTTTCTTCATTCTTTTTCCTTCGTACTTCTCTTTCCTTTTCTGTTTTGGTTCTTTTTATTTCTGTGTCTTCAAGATTACTTATTCGTTCTTCCATTTCATCTATTCTGCTTTCATTGCTTTTCCCAGAGTTCTTTAGTTCCTCCATTAATTCTTTGATCTCCTGCATTTCTCTTACTTCCCTCTTTAGGGACTCAATTTCCTTCTTCTGATCTATCACTTTTTTAATCATGGCAATTTTAAATTCTCTTTCTGGAAGGCTCAGAAGTTCTTCCAAGTTGCTGTCGTTGCAATCTGGGGAGTGGTTTTCTTTTTGTGGTGTGCTTCTTTCCTGAGGAGTTTTTAGGTTGCGTGTGGTTCTTCTACTCCCTACTGTCTGTTTTCTAATTTGTCGTATGCGTTGGGACACTGTGTTGCTCGGACTGACTGACATCTTGGGTGAACTTCTCCGCTCCCCTCTGGCTCTTCCAGGAGCCATCTCTGTCTTCTGGGGGAGCTTTCTGCTGGTTTTAGGCAGTTTTTACTGAAGAAATGTCCCTGTTCTCAAATGGCGAAGCGGGATGCAGTCCCTGCGCCTCCGGTTTCAGGCACACTCTTCTGCGCACCCGGTCTGCCCCGGACGTGGGTGCCTGCTCCCTCTGTGGGCTCAGACTGCTGGTCGGAAGGGGCCTGGCGTGGAATAACTTCCCGGCTGGCCACTGGGTCCTCCAGAAACCTTCTGCCTTTTCAAGCAGTCTTAAGAAATGTCCTGTTTTATAGGGTGTTAGTGACTTTTTTTTCCTGGTCGCTAGGTGGCGCCAGAGATCTCTCCTATTGTCCTTGGGGGGCTGTTTTTCGCCTCCCCCCACCCCGTGGGACAGAGAACAGAGCGGGAATGGTAGGGTACATCTCAACAGCTTTGGGGTGCTGTGTCTGCCTTGTGCCCCACCGTCGTGGAGAAACCACGCCCCGAATCTTCGTGCCCCGGGTCTCAGTTCAAAGCCCTCAGTTCCAGGATGCGGGCTGTAGCCCAGTTCAGTGGCGCGGGAAGGGCGCCTTTTGCACCGCTCCCGTGCCCGGGTGCCTGGTTCCTGCTCACTCAGGGAGGGACCTTCACCTCAGTGAGGACCTCCGCGCGTCTCCCCGCAAGCCTAGGTCGCAGGCGCGGGGACCTGGGCAGCCGCGATCCAGGTCTGCACTTGCTTTTCAAGCTCCCCGAGCGCGCCGCGTTTCCGCGCCAGCTTACCGGCAGCCCGGGCTGTGTGCGCGTCTCCCGGGGTCTTTGTTCTTCTCTAATGGCGCCCGGAGCCGTTCGCTCACCGCCGCAGCGGATCCTGCAGGGTTCGCCTCAGCTCCCGTTCACGGGGTGTGGTGGCTGCAATAGTTCCTTTCCACTCACGGTCCCGCTTGCTGGGTCGTTTGTTCTTGTGGGTCGTTTTGGTGTGTTGTTTCCTCCTCTCTGCCGGTCGGAGAGTGCCGCCTCTGTGGGCGGGGGAGGGGAGCAGGGTTCTGCGCTTCCCTCCCTTCTAGTCCTCTTTTATGGCCACTTTCTTCTTCGGGCAGTTCGCTGGCGTCACCCGTTTATCTTCCGTGTCCCAGTTCTCACTGGGACCTGCCGCTTTTCCTCCCTATTCACTTTTTTTTAATGGGAGATCTTACTCGCAGCGTCTCCTCGCCGCCATGTTGCTCCGCCCCCTCGATACTTAATACTTTTTGATGCTACTGTAAATGGGACTGTTTTCTTGATTTCTTTCTGTTCTGGTTCATTATATGCACATAGGAATGTAACAGGTTTCTGTAGGTTGATTTTGTAGGCTGCTGTACTGATTTATTGTTTCTAATAGATTTTTAGTGGAGTCCTTGGGGTTTCATATGTATATTATTATGCCATCTGCAAACAGTGATAGTTTTAATTCTTTTCCAATTTGCATTCCTTCAATATCTCTTTTGCCTAATTTCAGTTTTTTTTTTTTAGAGGCATGTTTATTTATTTGTTTGTTTGTTTGTTTTGTTTATACATGCACTGGGTACAGTCAGAAGCGCGGGAGGGTGAGAGAATTCACCAGAGTCAGAGCGGGGAGCAGAGCAGGCAGAAGGACCGAAGTACACTGCTGAGGGGAGCAGCGGGCGGCAGGAGAGGTCTGTGCACCATGTGGGACCCTTCTCCGGTGGCCGGGGAGCAACCGGGGATCGAACCGGCGCCGCAGAGGCCACGGGCAGCTTCGCAACCCAGCGCTCAACCGCTGCGCCACTGGGGAGGCCCCTTCTTTTTTTTTTTTTTTTTTTTAATAAAATGAGATGAGTATGCTTGGATAATCTTTTTAAAGTGAGATACAACATTTTTATTCAAAAAGAAGTCACTCAATACCATAATTCATATAAAGAGAGAAAAATGAAAGGTGATAAGGTAGTACTAGGTTTGGACATGACACTTGTCTTTCTAGTTCAAACATTTTTTTTAAAAAATGGGGGAAATTTTAAAAAGCCTAACAAGAACAAAAAGAGAAGGAAACACAATGGACTATGGTGGTAGACTATGGGTGACTTGATGGTGTGTGACTTTGATGGCAACACCTGATGGGTTGAGATATAATGTTACCTCATTTAAAACAGAAAAAAAAGGAAGGCTAACACTAACCATACACTAAAATCACCTGTGATAGAAAAAGGTTCCAATTTCACATTATCATTTCTCATGTATGGGACAGCCCTAAACTATTATCAAAGATCATATAAACAACAGAAATCACAGACACAAAATTACTTATTTTACAATTAAACTATTAATTGATTAAAAGTCAGTATAATTAATTGTAAATGTTTATTTGATGCTGAAGGAAGACTTTGCTTCACTTACCTTGACTACTTTCATTCTGGTTTTCTGCTTTTCTCTTTCTCCCCCTGGATGATTCTGATTGTTTCTTCTCTGGTGTCTATATAGAAAGCAAGTTAACAACATTATGTAAATTACAGTTTTAACATGCAAACTTATTATACTCGGTAAGAAGTAATTTTTTGGAGGTCAAAAATTATTCAGTAAAACTCATGGGATGTAAATGCATAGTTACTTACAATTTATTGAAAAGATAAAATTCCTTATTGTATAAATTTTTTAAATTTAGAAGACCAAAAGTATATAAGACCTTGCACAGACTACTTGAAATTTACATTTACAGAATTTGGCTTGAAGTAGATGAAAAATCTGAGAGTTAATTAGTCTTTAAAAGATGTCCTTCAAATCTTAATTAGATGGGGAGGAACCCCCTTAAATTTTTTCCTATTAGTTTTTTATTATTCATACATATCCAGTCTATAAAAGTAAAGCTGTATGAGGAAAAATGAGCAGACACACACTCTAAACCCTAAGATATAAAATCTCTCCTAGGACCTCCCCGGTGGCACAGCGGGTTGAGTGCAGGGCTGTGAAGCTGTCCGCAGCCTCTGCAACACCGGTTCGATTCCTGGCCGGTCAGGGAGAGTCCCACATGGCGTGGCAGACCTCTCCTGTCACACCTGCTGCTTCCCTCAACAGTGTATTTCTGTGGTCTGCCTGTTTTGCATCCTGCTCTGTCTCTGGTAAATCCTCTCACCACCCCCACATCTCTGGCCTGTACCCCAGCTCTTGTGTACATAAATAAATCAATCTTTAAAAAATAAAAAAAAAATCTCTCCTAAAAAGCACTATTCACCTAAAAGTCTGACAATTTTTATTCAACAGCAATTACATCAAATTCTTATATTATGCCCTAGATCAGGGGTCAACAAACTATTGCCTGTTGACCAATCTGGCTAGCCACCTATTTTTGTAGGGCCCATGATCTAAGTATAACTTTTACATTTTTAAATTACTTAAGTTTTTAAAAATCAGAGTATTTTATAATATGAAAATCATGAAAAATTCAAATTTCAATTCCCATAAATAAACTTTTGCTGGAACACAGCAATCAATGCTCGTTCATTTATGTAGTTTGTGGCTGCTTTCACACTACAACAGCACAACTGAGTAGTTCTAACAGAAACTGAATGATCCGCAAAGTTTAACATATCCAGACCTTTCGAGGAAAGAGTTTACACACCCCAACCCTACTTGTAACCTTATTCTCAGGTTACATGTTCATTCTTTTCACTGACAGCAAGTATTTTCACTAGGATATAATAATAAATTATTTTTATGGAGTAGGACAGGTAACGCTTAGTGAAAAATTAAAATCAGAGCAGAAGCACAAGGCAATGTCCCAAAGTCCTCAAATTCTAAAAACTTGGCAAGTGCATCTGATGTAAGAACAAACAATATCTCAATGAATGAAACATCAAGACAACTTAAAAAAAAAATCTAAAGGCACTGTAGGCCCCAAATAAGGAAGGAACTTATTCCATATTTTGATTTTTCTGAGTAGTACTGATTAAGTAGTATGAATGACAATATACAACTTAAGTCATAGTAACTATGGTTCTTCTAACATTAATTCAGGGTTTTAAAGTTCTCTTACCTTCACAGTGCCAACAAAATCAGATTCAGAGAGGCTGAAGTGAATGTTAACCAATCTCTGAATTCTTTAAGGACAGAAGTTATACCTTTATCCACTTCCCCTCCAACCACCATGCCACCTAGCATATAGTTATTACTCAATAAACACATGCATATTTAATAACTTACTCAAGGTAATCGGGATTCAAATCAAATTCATTATTTTATTTTCTAAGGCCTAAATGCTCTTTTCTTCTCTAAATGATATGCAGTATGATCTACCTCAAGAACTGAGTTGGTCAACTATACAAAAGTATTTCAAAATTTACTGCATTTGTAAATAAAATTCATTATGCACAACAAACTGCCTGTATGTTTTCACACCATAAACCACAGATCTTAAAGAAATCCAACCTAACTGACAATCTCAGGAAGTGGGTAGAAGGGTCATTAGTTTTTATTGTCAATATTAACAAACTAAGCTTAAACAATAACCAATCTTCCACTTTCCTCAGAATTTAAAAAAAAAATCTAAGTTAATATTTTTATAAAGAACCCTAAAATCTATCTTAAAAAAAGTGGATTCCCAAATAACTTACTCATATTCTTTTCAACTAAACAAACATACACAAAAAAAAATCTAAAGTCAAGAAACCTTGTTTTCCCCATACATTTAATGTTACACTAATTTTTAAGCATGGTAAATAAGAAGAATTATTATTTGAAAAGGTTTGCTTGAACCTTTGACACCTAAAAGATCTCTGTTAATAGTGCTGATTTCAACATTTAATGTAAAAATTTTATATATCCTACATATGGGATCCTATCACCAAATAAATACATCTCTTTGCCAACGGAAGTAAATCCAATCAACACAGCAATTTTGAGTATTACTTATTTTCTGTTTTACTTCCTTTATTATTTAGTACTGTGTACTATCAAGGATGGCAGAGAGCCAGTAAGTTGAAACAAGGTAACCACCCAACCAAATGTGTCTATTTTACAGGTAAACAAAGTGCTCCAGTTTGCATTTTACAAAGTCTGAAGGATTTTCACTCCTTCAAAACTATGTAGCTTTCATAACCATATAGTACCTAAAAGAATCATATAATATGCAAACAATCTTACTCATAATTTTTAAAAATTACCTTACTTGCCATCCTCACAGTCTTAAATTCCTATCACCTAGACCACTTTAATTTGTATTTACATGTATTTCATGTCAGGTCTTCAATATTGATAAAATGCAACTTTACCATTTTTTTAATAGTTTATGTAGCAAACCTATTTTTCAGCATTTCTTCTTCTCTGGCTTTTTCTTCTGAGTTTTATTTGTTAAACCATAAAATTAGAATAAGGCCAGACTTTCTCTTCTATCAAATGATCTTTTAAGCCTTTTCAAAACATATGATAAGAATAAAACAGCCATATAGAACAAATGTTGTGGATGGTGGAAACAAAATTTTAAGATAACTTATTCTGGAAATGTTGGCATTTTGAGAGTACTTATTATAGTAAAATTCAGAACGGTTCTTTCACAACTTTGTCCTATTGTGACACTTATGATGGAATAACATACTCATGTATAATGTCTCTGTATACATTTCTTTGAACATGAATTGTCAGATCCTTAAACAATTATTTCTTTGGGATACTTTTAAGTCTAAATGAGGTATCACAAAACACCAACATTCAAATTGAAAGATACTGCCAACTCATACTTTCAAAGATGTTAGCAACCTATATCTATGTTAACAATGCACAAGAATGCCTACCCCCAGTCTTTTAAGAGCTATCTCCCTAAAGTGTAAAAAAAAAAAAAAAAAGGTATTTCACTGTTATTGTTTTCTCTACAGTAATAAACTGATGACCAGAAAAGTGATTTATTTTTTAAAAGAAATTCTTTTATTTATAAGCACTGAGTCTCAATGACTATATATGTTATATCATAATTACAAAACATTTATTAAAAACCATACTGGAGTCCTATTCCAAATTTAACCACAACTGGAGAGAGACCGAAAAAATTATAATTTTTAAAAAGCTCCAGAAGTAATGCTGCTGGATCATCAGGATCAGGAATAATATATTTATAATCTAAAAATACATATTATGTGTAATAATCATATATTTCCCTATCTAAAGACAACAAAATCTCTAAAAATCAAGAAACTATTTTTTGTATAAATTTCCATAAAGAACTAAAGACCAAAATTGTTAAAACACAGCAGAAAAATCACAAGTGCAAGAGTCTGCCATTCTAGATACTGTTATTTTAGAAAATGAGAATCTTAAATAAAATTAACATAATTACTATTCTGCTGACAAAACACGTATTTTTTTTTTAAGTTTACTAAGGTACAGGATATTTTAGAATCTACTGAATTTCTCAATAATGTCAACTTGCGAAGATTGCCCTTAAGATCCAGTTACAGCAGTATTTATATTATAAAACATCTGTGCAGTATTGTTAAGTCCACACATATCTTGGATTGGCAAATTTGATACCACCATAAATTATCTTAGAGTACCTTTTTCAAAAGACAAACTAGGGTGATAGTTCTAATTTGTAAGTTATGCAGACAGAACACAGCATAAGACAAACAGTGAAATTAGAATTTTGACTGTTAACTTTCTATCTGTAAACAAATTAGCCTCTCTGAGCTTCTGTTTGCATAATCAGAGGTAGAAAACATGGAGTTGTAATTGAGCGCCACAGGTCACACACTAAAACTATGTTCTTTCCTTCATGATGAGGTAATTCTCAAGCAGAAAAGATTTGTCCCACCCTCAGAGGATATTTGACAGTATCTGGAGATATTTTTGGTTGCCACCACTGGGGATTTGCAGAAGTAGTAGCTGTAGATATCTAATGTGTTGAGGCAGAGATGCTGTTAAGCACCCTGTATTGTACAGCCCCACCCCCCATCACCACACCATCCAACTCCTTCACTCACACACAACCCCAAGAGGTACCAGGCCCACCTGTTACTGCTAAAGGATGGAAAACCTTGCTCGATGAATATTTAAGAATCATTTACAGTTGGCACAAAAACTACCTGTGACATATACTGCAACTAAAATAATGTTAAATTATCCATTCAACAAATATTTACTGAGCACCTACTATGGTCAAGCACTGTATCAGGTTCCACTTTAAATATATTCTCATTGTTAAAATGATGTGCCATTTTTTTCTTCCAGTCATGTTTTCACCTATTTGCGTATAATGTTCTTGTTCTAAAAACCACCAAGCACCCACACCAAATGCACTTTTTTATAAAAGGAAACATGTAACAACAGCTGCTTGCTTATTTGCTAAGTAAATGGCTCAGAGAATCATTATTTCAAGATTTCATGATTTAGAAGAATTCAAAAGATTATCTAGACTGAGTACATGAGAATTTCCAAGTAGGGTGCCTAGATACTTTTACTCTGAAAAAGTCTCCATATGATTTCAACACTCACAGTCCCCCATCTTTGTGAATACAGTACAGAACCAGAATTTAGAGCCACATTTGGTTTTCAGTTCACTTTCCCTTCCAGGGGACAAAGAGGTGTATATATTGAAGCAGAATAAACCTACTTCCTTTGCTGTGAACCCTGTCACATAACATGTTTTAGGGTTAGACACTAACTTCTAGCTAACTATAGTTTCTATAAAAGCAAGTCCTTTAGTATGTAGTGGTGTAAGTAAATGAAGTTTTCTCTCTTTATAGCAGGGTAAGTTACAATGTAATTCCAGGTGTTTCACAGTAACTTTTAAGTCCCATAAATTATAAATTTGACTAAGTCTCCAGGAAGAGGAAAAAAAATGTATTCCCCTACTGAGAAAATGTCTTTATTAGTGTTAAAAAAAAACACACCATTCACATGCATATGCGGGCAAAGAGTGATTCTCTTCAAGATGACATACTGTACATATTATAAAGTGTGTGTATAACATCTGTATGCAATATCTTAGCAAAACAACTAACATAATAATAGTAAGACCTTTGGTTTGGCCACCCTAACATACTAGGAAGTAAGTGAGAAAATACTACCAGTGGAAAGATAAAGGAGCAGAAAGAGAAACCCATCAAGTAGAAGAGCACAAAGATCATTTATGAAACCAAATAATTTTATAAAATAATTTAGGAAGCAGGACATTAAGAATCTTTCCTAATATGAATAAGGATGATAAAGTTGGTATCTAAAACTGAACAGATTGAAAGAGAAAAAAGTAAAAGGCAAGATAATTCTATTTAGGGGGAAATATTTGGTATAAAAATGTAACTTTAAGCGATACTTAACTACACATCACTAAAATTTAAGTTTTCCTCTTTCTTACTGGGTGCTCAAACTAAAACCTTAAAGATGGGCCTCCCCTGGTGGCGCAGCGGTTTGAGCGCTGGGCTGTGAAGCTGCCCACAGCCTCTGCAGCACCTGTTCGATCCCCGGCCGCTGGCGAGGGTCCCACATGGCGCACAGACCACTCCTGCCGCGCCCGCTGCTCCCTGCAGCAGTGTATTTCATCCGTCTGCCTGTTCTGCTCCCCGCTCTGGCTCTGGTGAATTCTCTCACCCGCCCACGCTTCTGACTGTACCCAGTGCTTGTATAAATAAATTAATTAAAAAAATAAATCCTTAAAATAAATAAAACCTTAAAAAAAATGTCCAGAGTCTAACATACACATATAGCTACATATATATACATACACACAAAGAAATAAAATTTTAACTAATTTTAGAAATCAACCTAAAACCTAAAATTTAAGGCCAATATTCCCACTGTTGTCAAATAGAATCCTAGCTTCCAATCACAATCTAGGGTACCTAAGTGTTCACTGAAAAAATATTCATTCTAAACACTATTAAAAGAAAAAAAGAAAAAATGCAAAAGTAGAGATGGGTATGTATATAAAACAAAATGAAACGGGAAGTGTTCTTACCACTCTGCTTATCTTGCCACGTACTAATATCAGAAGACAACCCATTTGAGGCAAAAATGGAATCTGACATGTTTCTGCTTTAAAAATATGACTGTTGTATACTTCATGTAAGCAGATGTGTATAAACACTTAAATGCACTTCTGAAAATTATTAAAGGTGTTTATATTCAGTCTTATATTCAACCATAAATATCCCAACCACAGTAAGAAATAAAGCAGAGAAATATATTCTAGAACATCTAAAAGAAGAGGTAGAGAAGAGAAATGGTTATGGTATTAACAGTCATTATAAATTCCAAAAAAGCTACAAGATACATAATTTATTAGAGCATCCTGGAGGGAAGGTGGATGGGGGAAACAACTACACAGAATTCAGAACAAATACAGGTTTTTGTGATTAGACAGGGAAGGGTTCCGCAGGGAGAACTGCAAACAGGTGGATCAAGATAGATTCTAAAACAGAATACACTGATTACTAAGAAACATGGGCACCTTCTCTTATAAAATAATCTAGACTTTTAGTCAGCAGATAGAGCCCACAGACCATGTTTCCAACTCCTATAGACATTCTAAGACATTTAAATAAAAGGAAGTGACCCAGCAAAGTTTTCACCTTTCCTGAGCTCCAGACAGCTTCCACTGTATAAACAAAGTACCATCTTCACTTGATCTTTTCCCAGGTATTCAAACTCAATGTGATCCCCAATTCATTACCTTCTACGCCAAATCTACTCAACTTCCATGTGTGCTGTTGATCTCGGTCAACGACAGATAAAGTTAGATACCTTTAAATAACCCTAGGCTTCCCCCTTTCTTTCTTTACTCTGATTCAAAGTCATGAAGCCCTACTTTTAAAGTGGAATCTGGGCCTCCCTGGTGGCACAAGGGGTTTAGCACTGCACTAGGAAGCGATCCAGAGCCTCTGCAGCAAGAGTTCGATCCCCGGCGGCCAGGGAGCAACCCACATGGTGAAGCAGACCTCTCCTGTCTCGCCCGCTGCTTCCCTCAGCAGTGTATTTCAGTCAGTCTGCCTGTTCTGTTCCCCACTCTGTCTCTGGTGGATCCTCTCACCTCCCACATCTCTGGCCTGTACCCCAGTTCCTGTATGCATAAATAAATAAATCTTTAAAAAATATATTAAAGTGGAATCTGAGAGCCTATGACAAATGAAAATCTCCACTCCAGATATAAGACATAAGGAGACCCCTGGTAATTCTTTCGCACATTAAAGTTTGAGAAGCATGGTCCTGGGTGGTTATACCATCTGTCAGCAAAGTTAGAGAACATGAAGAAGTTACAGTCCAAAAGGTAAACATGAGAATAGAGTAATGAGAATCTAAACACTTTGAAAGCTTTTCCTCCTAACAGTAAATCTTGGAGCTTTGGAGTTTTGTGAAATTGGTCCTAACCCTTAACTAAATAATCTTCCTAACGTAGGTTTCGCCTCCTTCCAAATCTATCTTCTACACTGCCACCTGGAGAAAGCTTTTCATCTGTACTTGGTATTTTGTTTCCTCTGCTTCAAAGGTGTTGTACCATGTAGATAAAGGTCCAAATTCCTTTCTATGAAATTAAGGGGGCTTTCAATTTCTGACTTTTGCCCTTTTTTTTTAACCATTCTTGCATCTACTCTATTCTCACCCCACCAATGAAACACTTAAGTAGCTTGGCTTTTTTAAAGCTCCTCAGGCAATCTAAAGAGCAATTGGGTTTGACAATCACTACCCTAGTTGTGACGAAACTCCTTGCCATGCTTTGACACAAAATTAAAAATATACCCTAACCCCTCTGCCTTACTTCTTCTCATACATTTCTCTTGTCCTCTGGGATAAACACACAGTCTCAATTTATCAACTATCATCTCTTCTTCAAGGAAGACTTCTCTTACGGAATTAGGTTCTTGCTCTACTCCCATAGCATCTTGTATTTACATCTATTTAGCATAATCCACAACGTTTATGAAGCCGTCTGTTTGTCTTACTAGATGTGGATCTTATTTGAAGGCAGAACTGTTTCCTATTCATCTTTTATATTATCTGTATGTTGGCACAGAGATTAGAAGACAAGAGATAAGCAGTCAATGCTTACTGAAAACACACTGCATTTTTGGAACCTACTGAACGGAGTTAGAGTGACCTAACATAAAGTAAAAGACAACCAGTATCTTCCTTCCTAATAGGTGATTTCATTAACAAAAGGAAAAATCTTATTTTTGCTTGACAATTCCTTTATTTAGAACTAACGGGAAAATTCATATAAAATAATACATATATGTGTGACTGTGTATAGATGTGTGTGTATAGATATCTACACACACACTGTGAAAAATTTCAGTAGATTCAATCAACCTAATAGAAAATAGCAAATGATTTTCACTTTTAACAGTAAATGGACAGAAACAAACAAACAAACAAAAACAGGAAAGCTCTGGGTATTCAAAACGAGTATTGGGTAGGGAGACAGTAAGGAAGGGAAAGGGAAAGTAAGCTAAAACTCTTCAAAAGTCCTGAGAGGGAGTCAACAAATTATGTCCAATTGATGAACCAAAATAGCAGAATATGCATATCATTTATTTTAAACTATTATAAACTTAATATTTATTATTCACTTTAAAATATGAAAATATCAGGAAGAAAAGCTAGAATAGAATGAGGTGAGATAATAGTGAGTGGTAGAAAACTACTATTTAAAAATAATAAATCTTTTACTACTATATGTTCATTAAAAAACTATTATTAAAAAAAATGTAATGGATGGGGAAAGGGGTGGAGTACCAAAAAATGAAATATCTAAAGACAAAGGAATACTACATAACTTTACTACATGCTTACTGAGAAAGTACAGGTGTTCTGGGAAAGTACCTCTATCTTGCAATTGTTTACTCCTCAACAACTTAATCTATCGATATCCGTAATCAATGTAAGAAATTTTATCCTAAGGGAAATACATTAATTAGCTGTCATAGAGACAAAATATGAGATTCATACTCTAGATAAATGAATTCTTAAATGGAAAGACAAAAAAGGCCTTGCTTCTTCAAATCTGGAAAATGTATAATCCTATAGTCATTTCCAAAATACAGTACTACCTAGCCATTAATTTGTAAAAACTCAAGATACACAACACAGAACAGTGAAAAGTCAAAAGACTCTAAAGATTTGCTATTGCTGCCTCAAATCAAAATTTCTACACAAAGCTAAACACATCCAATGGTTAATCAAATTGCATTTCACTATAAATGTAGCTAAGGTCTTTAAAAAGGTCTTTAACATATTAACTAAAAATAATCAAAAGTGATCTGTGGAATTCTTTAAGGGAGGTGGTATTTTCTTACAGACTTTTTTTTTAATTCAAATACTGAATCTATAACTAAACTATTAAAAGTAATCTTTTACTCAGTTTTGCCATTTTAAATCAATCAAAAACACCAGATTGGTGGTGGTGGTGGGGAACAAGTATCTGAAGTTATTTTATTGCCCTTTGTAATATAAAAGTCTATGAAAGAGGAAGCATGTGAAATTACTAAATGACCCAAATTTCAGTGGAAGGATCAAGAAATGTTCCAAAATGCAAGATAAAGTGAAAACATTCTTGATTCAGTTTTTGTAAAAACTGTACTTTGACTAGATCTAAGACTATAATTTTTAAGGACTTAAAGAGTGTTAACTTGAAAAAAAGCTGAACTGTGATAATCTGTTGCTACAGGGTCTACTAACGCTTACCTCAAGGGAACCTACTGCAGATAAAGTCCCGTCACTTGCACAGTCCTTTCAGCTGCCTGCCAGTTGTCTCTGTGGAAGGGAAAGCCTGATGAGTGAAAGCCCTATGCCACACTCCTCTGGAGTGTCAGGGTGCCTGACTAGAACTACGCAAAACTGACTACCTAGAGGTTCCTAGATGTTTTTATTAACAGAAGGCTTGAAAAGATGCCACTTTTGATATTCTCTTTCCACTGAATACCAAAATCAAATAGCTAAGAGTTATTGAGTATTAACAACAAAACAGTACTATCAAGGTGATAAATCTACAACAACCAAGTTGAAAAAAAAGATTAAAATGGATCAGGTAAAAATAAGTCAACGCCAACAGGGAGAATGCACACACACACACACACACACACACAATGTTGAGAAGTAGACAGAACACTCTGTAATCTGAGAAAATAGTATAGAATATAGTGACAAAAAGGTAAAGTTGCTTCCACAAGTGAATGCTAAAACCCAAAGTGATGCTTCAACAAGTGAATGCTTAAATCCAAATTGCTGTCTACACATTTTAAAAGATGCTATCAAGTACTTATCATACTCAATGTGAATTATGCCAGGGATTCAAATGCCTCTTTACCAAAATTGCATGTATTTTCTTGGTGGGGTCAATAAGTAAGTGGTAGGGGATGGGATTTGTCATGTATTTTCAAATATGAAAGGTAAAAACTACAGCATGAAATTCCGTAAGAAATTTCAAAATGAGAAAAAATATATATCTACATCTCAGAAAGTAAACAAGCCCTCACCCAGGACCAAACTTAGAGGGAAGTATAACAATAGAAATAGAAAATAGTGAAATAATGCATTTCAAAAACCACTTTCATCTCTTAGAATTATGAATGGCTTTTAACTCTCTTCCATTGGGAATATTTAAACCACTATCGTACAAGTTCAGAAACAAACTCTATTTTCTTTCTAATGTCAAATAAAATTTTCAGTCTGAATGCTGCACTTCATAAAACAAAAAAAAGCTACCACAAGAAACTTAAAAAGCATTAGCTTTCCGCACAAGGATCAATGAAGAAAAAACCTATTTCATAAAAAAGTTTTTACTTTAATAGCACCATATTTAAAATGAAGCTACTTACCTCTGATTCTTTGTCACTTAAAGATCCCAAGCTTCCAAAACTGTGATTAGAGCTTTCATTATTTGTTGAAGCCTGTTAAAGATTTTTTTAAAAGGTGAAAATTAGAAGTTTAAATGAGATATTATGAAGTAAATAATCTATCTTCTTCATAAATGACTATAAAGCATGACCCTTTATGCAAGGAAGTCAAATGAAATAAAAAAAATCAACTTCTTAACACTATAAATATTTTTGAAAGTTTTATCAAGTCAATAATGTTCTGCTCTGTTTCAAGAAATGGCTTGTGTTAGCTAATTGTTTGGAATACCAAATTCAGGAGCAAAGGAACTGGCTATTAGGTTAGCAAGACCTAAAATTACTACTACCCAATAATTTTTAACCAAAATTTTAATCTGTATTCAATTTCCTTTATAATCTTACCAAATTCCATTATATCCCATAACCATCTCTTTGCTTGTCTTCATGTTAACAAACTCAACAATCCTTCACTTTCTTTTTTTTAGTCTCTTAAGAAAATCTTTTACCATCGTGACCATTTTTTAATTGCAAGGCTCAAGAATTGTTACATTTCCTTTACTATATTTTTGAACTGCAACAAACAGAAATGAGCTACCATTCTGTACAATGATGTGTGTTACATTTTTAGTATGTCTTCTATGTAGATTATTGCTTTGTGGACTTTTTCAGGACAACGAGTACATTACAATGTCTTCCAGGAATGCTTAGATCAGAGGAGAACAGGCTATGCCACACATGACAAAGATAACACATAAATTAATCTCCTGTACAAGCAGGTCATTTCACATCAATTTATAAAAATAGCTACTAATCCTAGCATTAAAATCACCCTTTTATTAATTTCCAATTTGATGACTGAGCCATTGCTTATCAGTCCAGTATACAGATATTGTAAAGGTTGTTTTCAACATAAAGTAACATTCAAACTAGTTAGGATTCAGGAACAATTTAGAGGAAGTTACAATCTAATTTAGGGCAAGATTATCCAACTTGAAACAAAAAAATAAACAGCAATTAAGAAGCGGTAAATTAGAACCATCCCAGTGCAATGGAGGCAGTAGCGTGCTTTCAAGAATCCAAACCCCTACCTAAAAATGCAATATCCACAACAATAAAAATGCAGTAGTCACAACAAAATAGTGGCATGAAATTCCCCCTTCACCCTCACAAAATAGCAGAGAACAAATCACCACCACCAAGACCTGAAGAAGTAGTCTGAGAACAGACTCCCAAGGGGCCAATAGTATAGTCTGAAGAAGTTGGAGAAATCCAGTCTTTATGTACTCTTGAAACTCATCTACATTACCGTGTCACGATTAGGACAAACTACTAGGTACAGAATCAAAATTGAGTACATTATAAACAATGAAGATAAAGGAAAGAAAACATCTAGATGAAAGTGGGCAAGGGTACAAAGCCTAGAAATCTCAGAAAGCAAAAGCCACATGATTGAAGAAAGCCCCAACAATAGCAGAGAGAACTCTGTAAGAAAAGTCATCCTGGACCACATTAAGTGAGCAACAGTAAATGATGTAGATCAATTTTATGAAGTTATTATTAAAGAAAAAGACTAAAATACAGAGTAACATCTTGACAATAAAAGTCTATATATAAGGAACATACACCCATGAAAGAGGTGAAAATTAGAACTTATTTCAACATGAGCTGAAACACTAGCAAAAATGACTGAAGACATGAAATGAACATAAATCAGATTTCAAAAACCTTAGAATTTTGGTAAGAGAACTCAGAAAAACATCAGAAATTGAAAAAAAAAGTTTCAAAAGTGAAAATTAAGGCTGAATGAACCCAAGAGAAAAATACACACAACAGCTGCTTTAAGAGAACTAAGTAGTAAAAAGGAACATTTTTAAAATCAAAAGAAATTTAGAGATAAAAAGGATTTGAGAGAAAGCAACAACTAGCAAAGAGATCCACATTCAGATAATGAAAGTCTTTAAAAAGCTCTAACATAAGAAAACAAACTGAAAACTATAATTCAAGAAAGCTTCCCTGGAAATTAAAAAAAAGGAACTACCAACTAAAACAAATTGTACATCTACCTAGGCATATCAATCCCAGAAAGTCAGCATCAACTTTTTTAAAGGCAACCTTATTGCCAGGAGAAAAGAGAGTAACATATTTAAGATATTCAAGAAAAGAAAGTATTTTATATTTTCTAAAGTTGATTTTTAATACCTAGAAGGCAGAGATAAACTCAATCAAAATGCTAGAAATAAGAATCTAGAGAACAAGCTTTCAGCAACCAAAATGAACAGTGTTTCAACCTAAAAACTGGTATCAAACAATGATTATTATTTACTTGTTGATAAAGACTTAAATACAAAATTTAATGGCTTAATGTAGGTATAATTATTAATATTTTTAAAATGGGGATCGAAGTTTATGGAAAACACAAGAAAAAATTTTAATTGCTTTCAATAATTACTCTGGTCACAGTGACAGTACTGCTACTGTTACACTGAAACTGGTGTGTGAGAAGTCTAGAAAGTAAATAAATAATCATGTTATAATCCGATCGCTTGTTTTGTCCTTGAGAATTGTTAGTATGGAAGAAAATAAAGATGTAAATAAAAACTTTGTAGTTCTGATTTGAATTGGAAGCATCAATATAAATTCATAAGATATTTTAACTTCTTAAAATAATAAAAAGTAGGCCTCCCCTAGTGGTGCAGCAGTTGAGCTCTGGGCTGTGAAGCTGCCAGCAGCCTCTGCAGCGCCAGTTTGATCCCTGGCCACCAGCCAGGGTCCCACATGACATGACAGACCTCTCCTGCCACCCGCTGCTCCCCTCAGCAGTGTATTTAGTCACTCTGCTTGCTCTGTTCCCCGCTCTGGCTCTGGTGAATTCTCTCACCCTTTTGCTTCTGACTGTACCCAGTGCTTGTATAAATAATAAATAAATAAATCTTTAAAAAAAAAAAAAAAAGAAACAAGAAGTTTTAGTGAGGATGTGGAGAGAAAGGCATCCTCATGTACTGCTGGTGTAAAATGTAAATTGAGGCAAACACTATGGAAAACAGTATGGCGATTCCTCAAAGATTTTAAAACAGAACTAGCAAAAGATGCAGTAATTCCACTTCTGGGTATTTATCTGAATATGAAAACACTGATTCAAAAAGACATATGCTCCCCACTATGTTCACTGCTGCACTATAAACAACAGGCAAGAAATGGAAGTGACTAAAGGTGAGTACAAGCACAGTAGAATACTCAAATCATAAAAAGGTGAAATTCTACCATTTGTGAAAACAGACAGACCTTGATGGGATTATGGTAGGTGAAATAAATCAGACAGAGAAAGAAAAACACTATGTGATTTTTATTCACTTATGGGTTATCTATGAAAAAAAAGCATGCAGACACAATAAAAACCACCCTTGGGTTCTGATAACAGAATGGTGGTTATCAGACGGGAAGGGGGAGCAGAGCAGGTAGAGGAGATCAACTGGTTGGTGACAGATGGTGACTGGACATCATGGTGTGATATATACAGCTGCTGTGGTGAAAAACTACTAACTTCAAAAAAAAAAAAAAGAAAACTAAATTTTTTCAAAAAATAAATTCAATAGGTGGGCTTAAGAGTAGAATGGAAAAAAGACAACACTAAAGATAGATTAAATTATTAAAACTAAAGACTAATGAAAAATATTGAAAAGGAGATGTCTGTTGAACACTTTAGAAATCTAATATACATGTAATTGGAGTCACAAAAGGGAAAAAAATGAGCAGCCATAAAATCCCAAATTTTGGTGAGAATAACAAATTTACAGATTAAGCAACTCACTGATTGCTTCAACCAAGGAAAGTACAAAGAAAACCATAACTAGGAACATCATTGCCCAACTGTTGAAAAGCATAGATATAGAAAGAATCTTGAAAGCAGTCAGAGAAAAATGATACATTACATACAAAAAATAGGTATGACTGAATGCTGGCTTATCATAAATACTGGAGGCCAGATTTAACCTCTGAAAATGATGAGCCTACAGAACTCTCAACCGAGCTATATATGGGACAATATGGAAAGTGCCTCTGTGAAGAATGAATGTAGGGCTGAGCATCAGACATGGTTCTAATAATTTTCATTATAGGGTTGGTGGAACAATTTGACTTTTGCAACTCTGAAGATTATCAAGTTCAAGTCCTACACACTAAATGAAGAGTTCTTAGCCCCCTGTTTATAGTCAATTCTAGAAAGTTAGCAGCCAAACTTACATTCCACAGGTAGGAAATTGTAGAATTTCTCTACAGGAAAACAGTCAAATCAACCAACTACAAAACCCATCAGTCAGTTCGGTTCTGCCTATTACCCATGCAAAGCATCCAGTTGGTGATACAGTGTCTATGCACAGATATAAACAAGTCCACTATCATACCATATATCTAAAGACACAAGAAAAAATAAGAAACCTATAAATGAAACAGAAACAACTTAGGGAGAAAAAAATTCACACATAAATAAAATTATTACAAATATCCTAATACCAGCAGACTATGAATCATTTATAGAATAACAACTAAAAATAGTTCCTGGAAATTAAAAATACAGTAGCAGAAAGAAAAAAAAAAACAAAAACCCCAGCTGCAACAAAGATAAAGCTGAAGGAACCTTCCCAGAAAGGGATCCCAAAAAAAGGAAAGAAAAAAAAGGAAACTATAGAGTATAAGAGGTCCTGATCCAAATAATGAGAATTCCAAAAATAAGAACCAGAAAATCAAAGAACTGAAATTATCAAAGAAATAAGTCAAGCTTTTTCTAGAACTGGAAAGGGTAAGTTTCCAGATTTGGAAGGACACACTTTTAAACCAAGCACACTGGTTCAAAGACGACCCAGACCAAAGCACATTATAATAAAAAAAAAAAAAAAAAAAAATGCCGGAGATTAAAGATCTCAAAAGCTTCCAGTGAAGAATAAACAGGTCACTTAAAAAGAATCAAGACTCAGATTCACATTGGAGTGCTCAGCAGTAACACTGAAAGCTAGAAGGTAATGGAAACAATGGCTTCAAAATTCTGAGGAAATTATTTCCAATATAGAATTCTACACTCAAACTAACAACCAAGTTGGGGGTATAGTCAAGCACCTTTTATGCAAGGTCAAGCACCTTTTCTCAGAAATAGAGAATCTGCTCCACCAAAACAAGGAAAGAAAACCAAGAAGTGTAGCAATGGCATTCAGGAAACAGGAGTTCACACACAGAACAGATATTAAAAGGAGTTCCCATCATGATCAAGAAAGATACCAGGATGACAGGCATCCAGAAAAAATGAAGAGAAACTTCCTAGATAAGAACAGAAGAATGAAAGATTTCAGTAGAATGCCAAAAGAAAAAGAGAACACAACTTGTTACTTGAAAATAATGAGAGATTTAGGGCCTCTGTGGTGACGCAGGTGTTAAAGTCTCAGCACTATCAAGCTATCCCAGTCACTGCAGCATAAGTTTGATCCCTAGCACAGCAGACCTCTCCTGTCTCGCCCACTGCTCCCGTCGGCAGTGTATTTCAGTAGATCTGCCTGTTCTGCTCCACACTGTCTATAGTGAATCCTTCCACATCCTGCACCTCTGGCCTAGACCCGTTCTTGTATACACAAATAAATAAATCTTTAAAAAAAATAATGAGAGATTAATATACTTCTCCTGGAGTACATGTGGACACTCACACTTAATAAACTGAAGAACTAAATCAACTTCTAAGTCTATGAAAATAAGATGTCGTACAAAAGAAGAAATGGAATCCCACATGGCTTCATTGTAAATAAAATTTACATTGTCATAATATAAACAATGAAATAATGATATAACTAAAGCCAGAAATATCTAAATTGGGGGGAGGGTCAGGTAAGTTTGAGTATTTCTATAGGGGTGGAGGGTTGGATCATTTAAAAGAGTTAACTCATCATCTATAATAGTCAATAAATATCTAAAAAATGAGAAAGACAAAACAACTACAATAATCTCATTTAGAAATACAGACATAACTAAAACAACACATGAATTACGAAAAAAAAAACAACCTACAAGGTAAAAGGAACTGCCTCTGTGAAGAAAGAATGCAGGGCTGAAGAATTAGATATGGTTCTAATAATACTCATTATAGGGCTGGGAGAACAAGTTGACTTTTGAAACTCCAACACATATCTGGGTATGAAATCTCTAATGCTTGCCATTTCATGCATACATTGGTGTCATTTGAATGTAGTTACATTAATCAAACTTTAGTCTCTTTGTGAACAATTTATGAAATATGTTACTATTCTTACAGGAATTTTATCTTTCATATTTAGATAGACAATTCAACTGGACTGCTGTATGATGGTAAGAGGCGAGAGTCAAGAGCATTTCTTTCCTATGTATATGCAGTTGATTCAGCATCATCTACTACAACACTGCACTGGAGTAATAAATCAAGTTATTATATATGGATGACTCTGTTGCTGGGCTCTAAGTTCCAATGTCTGTTTTTCTTCCCCAGGTCAGTGTCAGAGTGACTCAACCCCACTCCT
Organism: Talpa occidentalis; assembly: GCF_014898055.3. Lineage (NCBI taxonomy): Eukaryota > Metazoa > Chordata > Mammalia > Eulipotyphla > Talpidae > Talpa > Talpa occidentalis. Next base: position 101,827,487 of record NW_023603184.1, read on the forward strand.
TGGTGTGTGTATATATACCTAAAAAACCTGGAAACATATGTTGACACAAATATTTCTATTAGAGTGTTTATCAGTAATATCATCCATTTCAAAAAAAGAAATAATGTCTACCAACTGATGAATAAACAAATTGTGATATATCAACACAATGGGATATTCAGTCATAAAAAGGAATTAAGTATTAATATAGACAACATTCACGAACCATTGAAAAAACTGTGATAGGTGAAAAACCCAGACACAAAATGTCATGTATGATTCCATTTATGCAAAATGTTCAAGAAAGGCAAATCCAGACAGAGAGAGAAAGCAGACCTTGGTTATCAGGGTATAGAATATTCTCTGGAAAAGGGAAGTTTGCTATCAATTTTTATGGGCTCTCTTTTGAAAATGTTCTAAAATTAGACAGTGGTGATGGTTGCACAACTTTGTTATATACTAAAACATAGTGAAATGTATATTTTAAATGGATCCATTTTATGGTATGTGAGTTACTTACCAATGCCAAAAGATAACAAAGGTTCAAAATTATTGAGAGGAAGAAACATGGTGGAAACATAACAGAATATAGTGCATAATCACATACATTCAGGTATACAGCATGCGTATATGTAAGCACACAGACTTTTGAAATCTTTAAAACAAAACAGATTTTTAAAAAACACACTCAAGGAACATTTTTAAAAATATAAGTGCAACACAGTGAAAAAACAGAAATACAAACTCCCCCCTCCCACACACCAGTTTCACTATTTAGAAACAATCACTTTTTTAAAAATTGGTTCAATTTTTTTAGTAAGCAACACAAAGGCTACTTCAGCTTGTTTTATTATCTTTCTAGAGTTTTTATGTCTACACAAGCAAATTAAATACACATTCACTGGTTCTCCCTTCTTACTCAAAAGATAACATTATGTTAACTGTCCTGCAGTGTTTTCTTTTCTCTTAACATATCGTGGAGAAATTTCCCAATCAATGCATACAGAGCCTATTCATTCCTTTCGCTAACAGGAGTATTTTTTTCAAACAGGTGCAGAGTATTTTATTGTACGCACTATATTTCAGTGTGTCCTATATTGACCCTGCTGTGAAAGATTAAGAATTTAGAATTCGGTGCCTCCCTGGTGGCGCAAGGGTTAAGATGCAACCTATGCAGCTATCTGCAGCCACTGCAGCACAAGAGTTCAATTCCCAGCCAGCCAGAGAGCAACCCACATGGCGCAGCAGACCTCTCCTGACTCACCCGATGCTCCCCTCAGCAGTGTACTTCAGTCAATGTTCCTGTTCTGTTCCCCACTCTGTCTCTGGTGAATACTCTCACACCACCCCACCACATCTCTGGCCTGTACCCCAGCTCTTGTATGCATAAATAAAACTTAAAAAAAAAAAGAGTTTAGAACACACTAACATTACAATTTCCCTTCCTATTTTTACTTTTAATTTTTCAAATGGTTGCCTTAACTTTAAATATTTTTTTATCTTTAACTTAATGATTTTTTTTAATATTACTTTCCTACATTGTTGTTAATTTTTGGACAGTATTTGATTTCTCCTCGCAGATGCAGTCCCTGTAGTTCTCCCACTACCACAGCACCAAAGATCCATCACCACAGTACCTTGTGCTCTTCCTTCCGTTTTGACCCTTCTACCTTTCTCTCACCTTCTGTATGTCTCAGATGTATGGTCAGCTTGCAAGTTTTGTCATTTTCCTGATCCTTTGTTTGGTTTTTCAATGTTCTGTACTTATAAGAGAACAATCCAATACTTATCTTTTTCCTTCTGACTTACATCCCTCTGCATATTCCCTTCCAGCTCCATCCATGTTGCCACAAATGGCATGAGTTTGTCTTTTTTGATCACCAAGGAGTATTCTATTGTGTATATATACCACATCTTCTTGATCTATTCATCTGCTCTGGGACATTTAGACTGTTTCCATATCTTAGCATTGTAAATAGTGCTGCAATAAACACAGGAGTGCATTCTAGCATTTTAGTGCCCTTTGGGCAGATTACTAGGTGTGTAATTGCTGGGCCATACAGTAGATCCATTTTTAGTGTTTTGAGGAACCTCCACACATAGCATGTGCTGGAGTATGGAAAAAAAGGAACCCTCTAACTTACACTGTTGGTGGGACTGTAAAGTGGTCCAGCCCCTATGGAAAGAAGTGTGGAGATACCTTAAGAGACTAAAAATGGATCTAACATATGACACAGCAATTCTAATCCTAGGTATCTATCCAAAAAGCACTAATAGAAAGGAAACCTGCACGCCTGTGTTTACAGCATCGTTATTTACAAAAGTCAAAATATGGAAACAATCTGAATACCCCAGAACAGATGAGCGGATCAAGATGATGTGATGTGTGTGTATATATATTTATACGCGCACACACATACACAACAGAATACTACTCAGCGATCAAAAATGATAAACTCATGCCATTTGTGGCAACATGGATGGAAATGAAAGGGATTATTCCAAGTGAAGTGAGCCAGAAGGTGAAAGGCAAATGCCAGATGGTTTCACTTATATGTGAAATGTAGAGAAAATAAAGGAACAAAGACTAACCCTTGAAAGTTTACCACAGATCTGAGGCATCCAAGAAGGGAAAGAGGAAGACAGAGAAGGGAGCACCTGGACTATGGTAGACGACTATGGGTGCTTTGATACTGGGAAAACTATGGTGACCACACCTGAGGGGAGAAATCCTATATTGTGAAAAAACAAACAAGAATGTAAAATAAATGTACATCACTAAGAAATATAACAAAAATAATTAAAAAAATAAATGAGGTTCATAAATATTTCCCCCATAAATTATAAAAATTATACTAAGTAAGTTGCTCTTGAGCACTTATGTAGGAATCTTTTCTTTTTTTAAAGATTTGTTATTTATTTATTTATTCATTTATACATACAAGCACTGGGTACAGTCAGAAGCACAGGAGGGTGAGAGAATTCACCAGAGCCACAGCGGGGAGCAGAGCAGGCAGAAGGACCAAAGTACACTGCTGGGGGGAGCAGCGGGCAACAGGAGAGGTCTGAGCGCCATGTGGGACCCTCCTCGGGTGGCAGGGGAGCAGCTGGGATCAAACCGGCGCTGCAGAGGCTGTGGGCAGCTTCGCAACCTAGCGCTCAACCCCTGCGCCACCGGGGAGGCCCCTTATGTAGGAATCTTTTATAAAATATATATAAGGTCATTTAATACATGGAAAAAATGTCAATTAAAGATTACAACTGTACTCACTTTAGCTCCAACACTGCAACTGCCAGTGCTCCCAGTGCTCCCACTTGCAACTCCTGTAAATCTAGCTTCCAACAATTCTTGCCTTCTTGGATCCAGACTATGAAGCTCATCCATTGCACCTATTATATATATAAAAAAAAAAAATACACACATATGTCTATCTTTATGTACACAAAACACAAAATATCCATCTCTCTCTCTATGCATATACTTAGTTGAGATGTCAACATAAATTTAATGAATTCTATAGATGAAAATGCAGATTCTGATTTGGTAAGTCTGAATATGGCCTAAGATTTTCATTCTCTCTTTTTTCCTAAATGTAACCATTTTATTATCTTTTAACTAACTGAATTTTTTTACTTAACATTGTTGTAGTACCCAGTTTACCTACAATCATATCATCCATGAAAACTATCACCATATTCCCTTGTGTTCATCCTTCCCGTTTTATTCTACTCCCCATCCTTTGATGTATGTTTCTGTTTTATGATCAGCTTACTAGTTTTGACCTTTTGTTTTGTTTCTCTCTATTCCATATATAAATGAGACCATCCAGTATTTATCTTTTTCCTTCTGACTAATTTTGGGTAGCATAATCCCTGCCAGCTCCATCCATGTTGCTACAGATAGCATGAGCTTGTCTTTTTTGATTCCTGAGTAATATTCCATTGTATAAATATACCACAACTTTTGGATCCATTGGTCTACTTGGGGGTGTCTGGGTTGTTTCCCTATCTTGGCTGTTGTACATAGTGCTGCAATAAATATAGGAGTTCAGCTTTCCTTTCAAATTAGTGTTTTTGTGTCCTTTGGGAAGATTCCTAGGAGTAGAATCACTGGATCATATGGTAGATCCATTTTCAGTGTTCTGAGAAAACTCCACACACTAAAGTTCTGAGGAAACTTTCCATGGTGGCTAGACCAGTTTACATTCCCACCAGCAGTGTAAGAGGGGTCCTTTTTCTCCATATACTTGCCAGCATTTGTTGTTTTCAGCTTTTTTTTTAATGTGGGCCATTCTTCCTGAAGTGAGGTGGTATCTCATTTTGAAGATTTATTTATTTATACGAGCACTGGGTACAGTCAGAAGCGCAGAAGGGTGAAAGAATTCACCAGAGCCAGAGCGGGTAATAGAACAGACAGACAGACGGAGGACACTGCTGAGGGGAGCAGCGGGCGCGGCAGGAGAGGTCTGAGAACCATGTGGGACCCTCGCTGGCGCCCGGGGATCGAACTGGCGCTGCAAAGGCTGCAGGCAGCTTCGCAGCCCAGTGCTCAACCGCTGCACCGCCAGGGGAGGCCCGGTATCTCATTTTGGTTTTGATTTTCGTTTCCCTGATTACAAGTGATATCTGACATTTTCCATATGTTTACTGACTATTTGCATTTCTTCTTTGGAGAAATGTCTTTTTAGTTCTGCCAATTTTTTGACTGGGTTGTTTGTTTCTGTTGAGTTGTCTCTCAGTGAATGAATGGAAAACGATGTGGTACACATACACAACACAACACACATACTGGAATACTTCTCAGTCATGAAAAAGAATGAAATCTTGCCATATGAAACAACATGGTCGACTTGAAGGTATTATACTAAATGAAACTAGTCAGAAAGAGAGCCTTATTATGTGTGGAACAAACTAGAATCACAGAAAGAGGAAACAAGACTTAGTTACTAGAGAGGTGGAGAATTAGAGTGTGGGTGGAGAAATCAAAATGTATGAATTTCTAGTTACAAATTAAGTAGGTCAAGGAAATTTAATGTACAGCATGAGAACTATAATTCACAGTATGGAATTACAAATTTGAAAATTTCTAAGAAAAATAGTAAACAGACTGGTAATCATTTTGCAATGTATACAAATGTTGCAGACATGAATGTTATTGTCAATCATACTTCAAGTTTTTAAAAAGAGAAAAACTGTCCATAAACTTTTCAGTGACAAATTCAAAACATAATAACTGAGTATAATATTTTAGACTCCTACTAATGAAAGAATGGAATTCTTTTTTTGGAGGGGATTTTTAAGTATTCATGTTTCCTATCATCAAAATAATTGGCACATACTCATCTGACAGTGCTGATCTATAATGAAATTTTATATATTTATCTTTGAAAATTATTTTTCAGACAGATACTGTCTGATATCAACCCACAAGCGTAGTGTTTAATTGAGCTTATTCATTACTTCAAAGGCACTTATAGAAGTTTATTAGAGACTTCCTTTGATATTTTCCTTTCAGTATGTCAATACATTACAGATTAATCACTTCTAACTGAAAGATAGGCAGAAGTTCCTCAAGTGCACCATTAAATGGATCTTCAAATATGTAAACTTTTTCACTTGCATCAACATCTGAAAAATATCAGAACTGCAATGTCTCAAAATGTGCTAAGTTTGAGGCTAGAAAATGCATTTATGCAAATTCATGTGGAAATAAAGATCTCACTCTAATAGAAATGTAATGAACAACTTAACATTACCTGTGGTTGAAACATCATTTGTCATTAAAATGATCTTATCACAGTTAAATTTCATACATAAGCACCATTTGCCTTGTAATTTTAGGTTAAAATCATTTTAAAACGTTATCAAGTCTGCAGAAAATGCAGATTTCCAAAGCTTGTGGTTTTGACAATAGTGGTAGAAGAAATGTCCTCTTCATTTAAAAAACGATCAGTCTTAGTCCAAAATTTAAAAAATTGCAATAATTTTTAGCACTGCTAACCCAGAGTATTCATCTTCTGTTTATAACAAAAATTCATCCTGTTTATGCTGGTTAAATCCATGAGAGCAAATGAAGTTTACCATAGAAAACAGTGATTCAATAATACAAGATAAATTCACATATTTTCTGCAAAGTACCTACTAATGAATAATGCAAGGAATAGCTATAAGCTTCAAATACCTCCCATTTTATAAACTTTGCAAACTATAAAACTAGTCCTTTTTCTGTCCTACACATTTTTACCATCAATTGTAACATATCTTAGCAGATTCCACTTCAGATTGTACTTAGCATTTTTTTCTCAACTTTGAAAATATTCTTGCCTATAGCCATTCTATATACACTATTCATAGAGGCTAATTTTTCTACCACTTCAAACTTGGCATTGACTCCTTGAATATACAACAACTAAGTAGTATCAATAACATCTGTCAACTCATCAAGAGCCAAGAAAAACCACTCTAAATTATTTGCCTTGTTTTTTTTAATTGACTATTGATGTTGCTTCAAATGTCCTCAACTCTTAAATCAACTAATTCTTGGCAAAAACTTAAAAGTCCTAAAAAAGTTTATTTTCTCTGAACACATTGACTGTTGCAATCAAACACAATTTAATTAACTCATCAGTAAATAGATTTCTTTGGTTAACAAATGAGCCACTGGGAAACTTATTTTGGTGGCTGTCTCAATTTCATTTATTTTTATTTTTATGAAGAAATTATGTTGTAATAATATGCTCACTTTAAATTTTCTAATTTTCCTGTTACTCTCAGAAAATTGAGAGTTTAGAAAACTATGGTATATGCGTAGTCAAGCAATGTCAACATATATTGTACTGGGTTGTCACAAAAGTCAGGAAGCTTTTTTCTATGTATTTTTCAAGCAAAAATGCATCATGACTGTTCCAACAATTCAGTATTATCTATCACAGCTACATCATTGCACAAATAAGAACAATGTTTTACCATTTAATTCAATAACAAAAGAATACACACTGCCTCAAAAGCATACCACTCAAGAGTTCATTTTTCTCTTTTCTTGTTTTGACATGACAGATATGCACTGGTATAAAAACGGTAGCGATTACAGGCTGGCAATACACAAGGCACTCACAAGTTACAGTTATAGCACTAAAATTTGTAGTGCACCAAAAGCAGTATGAAGTGAGAAGAATGCCATATAGGAACTCTGTATGGGCACAAAGACTTGAATTTCACATGTCACAAAGTATTTATCATCTTTCATTTTTATTTACCATGCAAAAATAGGTAGTTTGACATCTGTAGTAAAAAGGCACAAAGATTTTAATCTTTTGTAGAATCAGATTATAATTTCTGATACTGATCTAGAAACATGGTCTCCAATTACAGTCAGATTTCCTGAAGAATATGTAAACTTTTGCCATAATCCATTAATTATTACATAGTAAATGTTCAAAAGCAATTTTAAAAGCCATTATAAATACCACATTATCCATAAATACCCCATCTCAATATACAACCAGCTGTCTGCCTAATTATACTATGCTATTACTAAACTGCGCCCCAAAATTTACATCCAAAGCCTCACATAAAATATGTAACAAAAGGGCCTCCCCGGCGGCGCAGCAGTTGAGCGCTGGGTTGCGAAGCTGCCCGCAGCCTCTGAGGTGCTGGTTCGATCCCCGGCTGCTCCCCGGCCACCGGAGGAGGGTCCCACATGGCGCACAGACCTCTCCTGCCGCCCGCTGCTCCCCTCAGCAGTGTACTTCAATCCTTCCGCCTGCTCTGCTGCCTGCTCTGGCTCTGGTGAATTCTCTCACCCTCCCGCACTTCTGATTGTACCCAGTGCTTAAATAAATAAATAAATAAATCTTTTTAAAAAAATATGTAACAAGAGAGGTCACTACCTAAGTTAGAGATCAATCACATACTATACTATGAAAAACAACTTTAAGGAAACAACACAAATGAGGGACACAATTCAATCCATGAAAATTGAAAGTTTAGAAAACTGTGGTATATGCTTAGTCTACCAATGTCAACACATATTGTACTGAGTTGTCAGAAAAGTCATGAAGTTTTTTTCCTATATTTATTTTTCATGTCCTCTCCACTAAACATTTTCTCTTACTCTTTCCCACTCTTACACATATTTACAAACTTATTCAAATGTTATTACAAAGGTATGCTTTCCCAAGGTGGCTAGTCTAAAAAACAGATGGCATGCATGTAGACATTTCCAGTTCTGGTTAGTTAGTATTACTTTAGTTATACCACCATTTGAATGACAAAGAATAAATTTTTCAATTGTATGATTTTTTTCCTTTCCTTAAGTCTCCATTTTTCTTGATAGTAAAAACAAAATCAATATATCTAAAAAGCAGCTGTCTAAAAGGCTAATACCAGTTACCAAAAAGTAAGTCACACACTTAAGTCCGAAAATATTTTAATTCATTCTAGATTTTAATTGCAACTTTTCATATTGCATCAGAGAAGCTGATTTGTATGTAAAAGTTATGGTCTTTATTCTATTAACACTTTTTACATATGTCTGATAAGCCAGAGAAATCTGACTAAAAACAGAAATACCATGATAAAGTGAAAAATTAATTTAACAAGATAAAATATTTCATTTAATTATTCCTTTTCATTAGTTTTTAAATGTATTAGAAAGTACAAAAATTTAAAATATTCAAGAAGTCCACACTGTTCACTTTAGAATTGCTTCTGATTCTTTAATCATTCATTTTAACATGGTTAATAATTGGAACATATCTATTTTCAAAGGTAGTATTTGTATCATATATTTAGTAACAATAGTTATTTTTGTTGACTACATTACATTCCATCATTTATTCCACAGTGTGAGTTCCTATTTAAAACCAAATATTGTAAATTTTGCAGTTAAATGAGTATGTAAACAGAGCTATCACAAAATGAGCCCAATTTTTTTACATTAATCTTACAAAAACACCTCCTAAAGTTACCACAGATACTACAGAAAGATCATAAAAGATCATAAAAGAGTATTACAAACACCCATAAGGAAATCAATCCAACAATCCAGGAGAAATGGACAAATTCTTAGAAACACAACACCCCAAGACTGAAGCAAGAAAAAAAAAACACTCTGACCAGACATAACAAATAAGGAAATTAAAACAGTAGTCAAAAGCCTCCCAAGAAAACAAAAGCTCAGGATCAAATGGTTTCAATAGACAAGAAAATGAAATACCAAATATCTGCATTGAAAAGGAAAATATAAAATGATCACCTACTTTGCAAATGACATAATATACATAGAAAATCCCAAAGACTCCAGTAAAAAGCTAATAAAGGGCCTCCCTGGTGGCGCAGGCAGTTGAGCGCAGCACTTTGAAGCTGTCCACAACCTCTGCAGTGCGGATTCGATCCCGGCTGGCTGGCGAGAATCCCACACGGTGCAGCAGACCTCTCCAGTCTCGCGCACTGCTACCCTCAGCAGTGTATTTCGTCAGTCTGCCTGTTCTGTTCCCTGCTCTGTCTCTGGTGAATCCTCTCACCCTCCCACGCATCTGCCCTGTACCCTGGTTCTTGTATAAATAAATAAATCTTTAAAAAAAAATAACTAGGGCCTCCCCGGTGGCGCAGTGGTTGAGCACTGGGCTGCGAAGCTGCCTGCAGCCTCTGCAGTGCCAGTTGGATCCCCGGCTGGTGGGCGAGGGTCCCATATGGCGTGTAGACCTCTCCTGCCGCCAGCTGCTCCCCTCAGCAGTGTACTTCGTCAGTCTGCTACCCGCTCTGGCGAATTCTCTCATCCTCCCGTGCTTCTGACTGTACTCAGTGCTTGTATAATTAAATAAATAAATCTTAAAAAAAAAAAAAAAACTAATAGAAAGAGTACAGCAAGAGACAGGATACAAAATTAATATACAAAGGTCTGTTGTTTTTCTATGTGCAAATAATGAACTAACACAAGAGAAGAAAACAATCACTAATAATCCATCAAAAAGAATTAAATGAAGAAATTAAACCAAGGGGAGTCTATTTAACCAAGGAGGTAAAAAACTTGAATACTGAAAACTACTAGACATTGTTGAAAGAAATGGAGAGATACTCCATGCTCAGGATCAAACCGGCACTGCAGAGGCTGTGAGCAGCCTCGTAACCCAGTGCTCAACCGCTGCGCCACCAGGGGACACCCGAGAATTATCATCTTTAAAAGACTATATTACTTAAAGAATATACAGATTCAGTGAAATTCCTATAAAAATGCCAAAAGCATTCTTCACAAAAAGAACAGAAAAATTATAAATGTATTTGAAACTACAAAACCCCGATAGCAAAAGTAATCCTGAGAGGAAAAAAAGAACAAAAAAACAATGTATCACACGCCCCACTTCAAAATTATATTACAAAGGTATAATAATCAAAACAATACAGTATTAGAATAAGAACAGACACAAAGATCAAAGGAACAGAACTGAGAGACCAGAAATAAGCGCATATATCTATGAACAACTATGACAAAGGAGCCAGGACATACAATGGAGTGAGGAAAGCCTGTTAATACATAGAGCTTAGAAAACTGGACAGCCAAAGGCTAAAGAGTAAAATTAGACCATTACCTAATACTGTACACAAAAATTAATTCAGAATGGATTAAAGACTTAAATATAAGACCTGAAGCCATTAAATACATGGAAGAAAACACAGGTGATAAGCCCCTTTATACTGTTTCTTTAGAGGTGTTATGGAAGTTCAAGTCCAACAGCAAGGAAAACAAAAGCAAAAAAATTCAAAAGTGACTACATCAAATAAACAGCTTTTACACACAAAAGAAACTATCATCAAAACAAAAAGACATCCTATTGAATGGGAGAAGAGATCTGCAAATCATATATCCATCAAAATATATAAAGAACACACAAAACTGCCAAAAACAAACAAAAAAAAGTGACAAATTAGCAGAGGATCTGAACAGACACTTCTCCAAAGAACACATACAGTTAACATGCTCATGCCTGTTATTTTTAGGGAAATGCAAATTGAAATGAGTTATCACCTCATCACATCCGTTAGAATAGTTGCAATCCAAAAGAAAAACAAATGTTAGAGAAGATATGAAGAGAACCCTATACAGTGTTAGTAAGAATGTACATTGGTGCAGTCATATGGAAAGCAGTATGGACAGTCCTCAAAAAATTAAAAATAGAAATTCCATATGATCCAGTTATCCTACTTCTGGGATTTACCTGAAGAATTTAAGAACACCAATGCAAAGAGTAATGTTTCCCCACTTTAATCACAGCATTATTTACAATCACCAGGAGTAGGAAATAACCTAACTGCCCCTGCCAGGTAAGTGGATAAAGATGCTGTGGCAGATATCCAGCTATTAAAAAAAAAAAAAGTAAAATCCTGGCATTTGCAACATGGACAGACATACAGATTATTACATGCTTAATGAAATAAGTCAGACAGAAAAAGACTAACAGTATAATTTTACTCATATGTGTTACACAAGCAAAACAAATGACCTAAATAAAACAAGAAAAACCTTCTAGAGTTTAAGACCACATTAGAGGTTACCAGAAGGGCAGAGGGAAAGGGATGAGTAAATTGAGTGACGGAGTAAACCACATGGTAATAACACAAAAGTTACACCCATAAAAATTTTTAACAAACATGAAACGTAAAAAATAATTTTTAACTAATCTACATTTTTTTCTAAAGACTTTAAGTATCAAGTTTGATACATATCTAGATTTTCTTTTCCCAAAGGAAAATGTTATATATCTCACGATTTCAGTCTTTCCTCAATGATATAAAGTACTATCTGGTTATCTATTATATTTTAAACTCATATAAACAAGGGTCTGTTTCTTTAATTGTTTCACTATTTCTTTTTCTTTTTCAACATTTACTTATCTATTTATACATGCACTGGGCACAGTCAGAAGCACAGAAGGGTGAGAGAATTCACCAGAGCCAGAACAGGGAGCAGAACAGGCAGAAGGACTGAAGTACACTGCTGAGGGGAGCAGCAGGCAGCAGAAGTCTGCGCGCCATGTGGGACCCTCGCCTGTGGCTGGGGATCGAACCGGCGCTGCAGAGGCTGCCGGCAGCCACGCAGCCCAGCGCCCAACTGCTGCGCCACCAGGGAGGCCCCACCAAGTTAATTTCTGAGCCATATATATCTGTCCATTTACCTACCCTCCCCCCAAAATATGTATGTATTGTACATATGTACATAAATACCACACACACACTCTCACACACACACACTTCACTTAGAATGATTGAAAAAAGTAATAAGCACAGAAAGCCGGATTCCTGAATCTAGTCTATATGTTCAGTTATATATACACCTATGGTAAAGAGAGTTCAGGTATAGAATCACTATACTAGTTAAATTAATACCTCCCTTCTTTAAGATACTTACTCATTTTAAACACTTTTTTTTTTTTATAATCCTTATAGCAAAGTATTCAGACACACAGTGTCCAAATTATTCATATGAAGAGATATAGCTTACATCAGAGTAGAAGTTTCTAGTTTTTGTTTCTCTATACTGTCATGGCTCTAAAGAATAAAAGTAATTTAATTTCTTTTTTTTTTTTAAAGATTTATTTTTTATTTATTTATACAAGCATTGGGTACAGTCAGAAGCGCGGGAGGGTGAGAGAATTCACCAGAGCCAGAGCGGGGAGCAGAGCAGGCAGAAGGACCGAAGGACACTGCTGAGGGGAGCAGCAGGCGGCAGGAGAGGTCTGCGCGCCCTGTGGGACCCTCCTCCGGTGGCCGGGGAGCAGCCGGGGATCGAACCGGCGCCGCAGAGACTGCAGGCAGCTTCGCAACCCAGCGCTCAACCGCTGCGCCACCGGGGAGGCCCAAGAATGAAAGTAATTTAATTTCAATTCTAGTTTTTTAAGTATAAATATCCTGACAAGCTCAAAACCCCAGATGCCTGTTCCACTTAAATCTCACGAGTACTCCTTAGACTTGCCATCTTGGGCAGTGTTGGGAAGTCCACTGATGAGAAAGACCTTAGAGAACTGACTCCACAGAGGCTCAAGCCATGGCACTCCTTTCACCTCACACACAGGTGACACTGCCCAAACCTGAGGTCAGACTACCAGACTGAGTCAATCAATAACAAAGAGTATCTGTGACACAGGGAAGCAGGTGGAGCCTGGACTGCCCTCCTGTCTATATGACCCCCCAGTCTCAGTGTTCTGAGGAGAAATGGTAATGCTAGAGTCAGTCAGTAAAATTAATGGATGTGCCAAGATGTATTATCCTGTCTACAGGATTGACAGAAATACTTATCCCAATGAAAGCATGTTATGCCGTGAAAATGAGAAGCGTCAGATTCCTGCCCTCATTCAAACATGTGGGCCTTGCTAAGAACCAAGGTTCTGAAAGCCTACAAGAATACCAGAGTATCTGGCTCACCTGACTCTTGAATAAAATGCATCTAAAATAAATATTAAAAATAAAAAAAGTCTGACAGCTCATTTTCATTCATCAAAAAGAAGTACACATAGGTAAGCTGTGTAAATATGGCTGAAGATAAAAAAGTATATACCTTATTGAATTGTTAGAGCAAAATTAAGTTTATACAAAGTATTTTGAACCAAATTTATCAGTAAGTAATGAAGAAATGTGAGCAAAAACATATGCTAAAACACAAATGTGCAATAAACACTGACATATAATACATATTTATAAAAACTGCTTTCCAGCTTTCTCCCCATATTCCTGACAGAACGGCATATCCTTCAATGTCTAATTTCCTTATGTTAATACACTATAATAATGTAGCTCCTTCTTTTTCCTCTAATTTCAGGCTTATAATAATTTGCTATTTTTCAAATCAAATCTCTCTCACACACACACACATATACACATATATATGTATATTTATACTAAGCCGTATTTCTCTGTGTCCTAAAAGGAAGCTCTGAAAAACTACAGGTATGGGTGGATAAAGCTATGTTCTTCCAATTATACAAAAGCAATTTTCCAGATTATATATTTTCATAAACATTATTTTCACAGCTACCTAACAAGCCATTAAATGGATATACGACAATATATTTAATTACTCCCCTGCCACAGGTGATTCAAGTGGTTTCTAATTTCTTTCTATTAAGAACAATGCCACAACAAACATTTTTCTATTTAATATGCTTTGAATTCAGACAGCACTATCAAGCTACCTTGAGCATGAGATGAGTTTGATCTCCGGCCAGGAGCAACCCACATGGGGCAGGAGACCTCTCCTGTCTCACCCACTGTTCCCCTAAGCAGTGTATTTTTCTAGATCTGCCTGTTTGGCTCTCCACTCTCTCTGGTGAATCCTCTCACCCCCTGACCCCTCTGGTCTAGACCCCAGTTTTTGTATGCATAAATAAATAAATCTTTTTTAAAAATGCTTTGAATTCAGGATTATTTCCTTAGAAATTAATGACTCCCAGTGTGCTCAGAAAGATAGGTAAGTCTAACCAAACAATCTCCATCCTGGGTCAACAGTTAACTATACAGGATTAATATAATGACCTGAGGACGCTAACTTTTGAAAGAATTGCCTGCAAAGAAATTCTACCTTTCCCTAATTAAATAAAGATAATTCACATACATATATGTATTTTTTTAAAGATTTATTTATTTATTTATACAAGCACTGGGTACAGTCAGAAGCACGGGAGGGTGAGAGAGTTCATCAGAGGCAGAGCCGGGAACAGAACTGACAGACTGAAGAAATACACTGCTGAGGGGAGCAGCGGGCGTGGCAGGAGAGGTCTGTCGCGCCATGTGGGACCCTCGCCGGTGGCCGGGGATCGAACCGGCGCTGCAGAGGCTGTGGGCAGCTTCGCAGCCCAGCACTCAACTGCTGTGCCACCAAGGGAGGCCCACATATATGTATTTTTATGGACTGTATTTCTCTGTGTCCTAAAAGGATGTTTATGCAGATATGATCTATGTTACTAAGAAGGTGCCCTAATAAAACCCTTAAGTGCAATATCTCCCTGGGCAGACAACATTGCCTACATCATGTTACCACACTTTGGTACTAGGGTGACATTATGTGCCTTCGTGTGCCCTACTGTGAAGGACAGAGTATAATGAAGCTTACATATAGATTCCTCCAGACTCTGCTGATGCCTTCTTCCCTTATGATCTGACCATGTACCTTTACTATGTCACAGTACCATATGTCAACCTTGAGTAAAACTTTAACAAATCTCTGAACATGGGGGTGGTCTTGGGGACACCTGACACAGTATGTGAAACCCATTCAGTCTTTTAGACTATCCTAAGCACACTGACAGAATACCTGGTCACCTTCAAACTCTTAACCTAAACCCCTGAATCCTAAATAAGACCCAACTCCATTATAAGTCATCATAAAAGTTTTTCCTAGAATCAAATGGCTGTATTTGAGCAGATATTCAAATTCACCAAAATTTCCAAACCAATTAAAGTATTAAAAATGAAAGCAAACAAGAACTTCCTACTACCAATAATGGCAATTAGGTAAGATCAATCAAGCTTCTGGCTGAGGAAACTTGAAAAAAGTTGGACAAAATTTAAAGATGAAGAATCCACTCACAGATACAGGCAAAACTTGCCTGTTTTGCTCATGAGGCCAAACTTCAGAAAAAGAAAACTCCAGAGAGGTGAGTCTGGTATAAAAGGTTTTTCTGAGAGGTACATAGAGGCATTTTCTGACTCCAGAAATAGTGACTGAGAGGCTAAGAAGATAAGCAAGACCTTTAGAGTATCACTGGGCTAACAAGACAAAAAATGAAATTCAAACCCTCCCCCAAATTTTGGATTGGGATCTCAATTTCAGAGCAATAATTAATGGTATAAAAGTCCATCTTCTAACCATCTCAATCTTTAAAAGTAGATAGAGAAGGGCCTCCCTGGTGGCGCAGCGGTTGAGCGCTGGGTTGCGAAGCTGCCCGCTGTGTCTGCGGCGCCGGTTCGATCCCTGGCTGCTCCCCAGCCACCTGAGGAGGGTCCCACATGGCGCGCAGACCTCTCCTGCCACCCACTGCTCCCCTCAGCAGTTTACTTCAGTCCTTCTGCCTGCTCTGCTCCCCTCTCTGGCTCTGGTGAATTCTCTCACCCTCCCGCGCTTCTGACTGTACCCAGTGCTTGTATAAATAAATAAATAAATAAAATAAATAATAAATAAATGAATAAATCTTTAAAAAAAAAAAAGTAGATAGAGAAAATCAGAGATTTATAGCACCCCTATATTTCTGCCAAGATTATATATAAACCCTATGTAATGGATAACTGCATTTTTCTATACCACATGTTATTTCTAGTTTTTCACATAAAATGTCCTATAAAGCATATTATAGGGAAAAAAGCAAGCAGAAAAACAAGAAAATAACACATAATAGAAAAGCAAAGGAAGCATGGGACAAGACTCAAAGTTATCTAAATAATGAAGTAATCAGACAGATTCAAGTAGGTGTTGAGTAGTAAAACTAAGAACTATAGCAGAGAACCTAAAACTGAAAAGGAAAATGAAACTGATTTCTAAATGAAAAACCTAAGTTAAGAATGCAGTAGATAAGCATAACAAATACTAAGCATAGTTTAGGAGAGAATGGAAAAGCAATTCACTAGCAACTAAAAGCTAGTGCTACCTGTTCTAACAATAAAGCATATTATAGAGCAAAATGCATTACTACAGATAATGAGGGACACATCATGATAATAAAAGGTTTGACTTACCAGGCAGATAGAAAATTTCTTAGTTTGTGAACACCTACAACATAGCTACTATACATGAAACAAAAACTAGCCCACACTATAAAGAGAAACAGACAAATCGATAATCATTTTGGGACATTTTAACAAGCCTCTGAAAAAGAACAAACAAGTAATGTTAAGTTTAAAAAGAAACAAAGTCAATATAAATGACAAACATATTACACCATATTAACAACACAGCCTACAAAAACTTTTGTTGTCATATACAAAGAATATTGATCAAGAAAGATAGTATGCTGCTGTGTTTGAAAATCATGTAATGCTCTGGAAATAAACCATGGACCAAAGAGAATGCTTGAGCTGAATGAAGTACACTCCTCTCCCCAATACCTGGGGCAGCAAACCGAATACTTTAAAATGGTTAATTGTATGTTATGAATTTTACCTCAATTAAAAAAAATGAAAATGAAGCTAAACCCATGCTTATGGGACTTTATAACCTCAAATACATAATGGGTAGGGGCAGAAAAGCTGAAAATTCAAGCAATGAATGTGTCATGAAAGTATAGGAAAAGAATGCAAAGAAAGTCAATTAAACCCAAAGAAAGTCAAAGGAGGAAATAAAAATCAGAACAAAAATTAAATAGGAAACAAACAAAATAGAAAGAATTTACAAAATTAAAGAAGTTGGTTCCATGACAAAACTAGTAAGTGATAGAAGGTCAAGGGAAAAAAAGGAGACAAGACAGTCACCATCTGGAATGAAAAAGAGGACATCACTATAGATCCTACAGACATAGAAAAGATTATTTAGTTTCATCAGACAAATTTGAAGTTTTAGATTAAACAGAGGAATTTCTAGAAAATAAAACTTACCAAAACTGATATGAAAAATGAAACTCTAGAGTGTACCATGACATTATAGAAATTTAAGAGGTTACTTAAAACTTCTCCACAGAGACAATCCAGGCCTAGAAAGTTTCATCAGAGAACTCTACCAAATATTTAAAGAAGCTGTAACATTCTTCTTATATAAATTATGTGAGCTAACGGTAACAGAAAAAGCACTTATCTCATTTTTTATTAAGTCAGTGCTACCTTGATATAAAACCTGATAAAGACATTATAAGAGCAGAAAATTACAGACCTATCTCATTCATGAACATCAATGCAAAAAATGCTAAATAAAAGGTCATCAAAGATATTCAGTATAAAAAGAAATTCAACATAAAAGAATAACAGCTCACAATTAAGTTGGGTTTAGCCCAGGAATATGTGTGGCTTAATAGTGTCAAAAGGCAATAATATAATTTGCCACATTAAAAAAGTGGAGTAAAGTTAAATGAATATCTAAATATTGATAAATGCAGAATAAAACACTTGATAAAATTCAATATCCATCCATTAATTAAACAAAAAAAATTCTAGTAAACAGTAACAGAAAGGAATTTCTCTCAGAGATAGGATAGATCCAAAATGTCTATTTATCAAATTGTGAAATATTGAAAAATCTTCCTTCCACTTCTGAAATTAGGAAAAAGAAAAGGACTCAATATCAATAAACTGTTCTAACATGTTACATCAAATTCAACAGTTTAAAACACCCATTTTAATCTTTAATTTCTGTGGGTCAGAAATCTCAGCACAGCATGATTCAACTGGTCCTCTCCTTAAGACTCCCAAGGAGGAAAACAGGATAACAGGTAGGTTTTGTTCCTATATGGACACTTTAGGAGAGAATCCATTTCCAGGTTCTTTTAGGACACTGGCAAAATTCAGTTCCAAGCAGCTGTATGATGAAGGTACCACTTCTTTGCTGTCCATCAAGTAAGGATTGGTCTGAACTTCTAGAAACTGTCTACATTCTCTGCTGACAGCCCAATAGCAGGTCAAGTCTTATGCTTCTGAGCCAAGCCACTGTGACCCTCTCCTTCTGCCCCATCTCTTTTCTGCACTTAAGGGCTTAGATAATTATATTGGGTATATACACATAATCCAATATAATTTCAGTATTTTACTGTCTGTTAAATTAATTACATCTGCAAAATCCCTTCACAAAAGTACTGATGTTAGTATTGAACTGAATAAGGCAGAAAACTTGAAGGAACATCTCTAGAATTCTACCTATCAAAAGTGAGAACTAAGTCTGTTTTACTAGATATCAAACTTACTCTAAAACTATAGTAATTAGGGCAGTATGGTACTGGCATAATAAACAAATGACAAAGAATACTGAACTCAGAAACAGATCTGCTTCTGGGCAGCACTGCAAAACAGTGGTAAAGAATACTTCCTCTCAATAAATGGTGCTGGGTATCAGGAGAGCCATATGGGAATGAAACTCCTACCTCACACCACATTAGAAAAAAAAAATCAACTTCAGAAGGATAAACACACATATACACAACCATGTAATGTCACTGGAAATTGTCCAACAGGCATACAGCAACTAGAGAAATACTCAAGAAAATATGCTAAACTGAGTACCAAGTGTGTTACAAGCCACTGTCATTCATATTTTCTGCCTTGACTTTAACTCAAGGTAAAAGTTCCACATCAAACAGGTACTGCAGAAGTTCTCCTCCCCCCGCTGAGGACTACAATTTCATTGCTTCTGGCATCTCTTACCACTCACCCCACTTCTGCTTCATGTTGTGGAAACTACGCCAGGCAAACATGACTAAAAGGATTGGGAGTCCTTACTCCCAGGCCCCATATTTAAGGTACCATAGGCCAAAAATACTGGGTTCCAGTTGCTCACTCTTATGCAGAGGTTCCTCACAGGAGGGGCAAGCAGCAGATAGCGGATACTATCCTCAACCAGTGCACCATCCCTAGAGCAAGGGTACATTTCAATGGCCGTTCCCCTAGTCCACTGAAGCAAAGCAGAAGTTCCTCCCGGGTTTAAAGACAGACTATAAGAACAGAAAGCTCAGTTACTCCTAATGACTGCCAAAAACTATGAGAGGTATCAGAAGTGAACAACCGAAGCTGGTAGATCCTAACACTAGTGGTAAGAAGCAAGTTATGTACCAGTCAGAAGTGTAAGAGAGAGGGCAAGTAGATAAGCAATAAGAACTCTCTTGGGGTAAGCAAGAGGTTTAATGACTGGCAAGACTTAAGCTTCTACAGAGACCTGACTATGAAGCAACTTATGTCCCAGAATGCTGATAAAAATTAAAAAGCAATCAGCTAGCAACTAGTGGAGGCTGGCAGCTGGGTGTGATAGCAATAGAGGCAGACTAGTCAAAAACTGACTGTAGAGATCAGGAAAGAGTCAAAGAGAATAGCAGAGTCATCTCTGGTGGTCAGGAAACTGCACATGCCATTGAAAAGCCCCAAATGCTGGGTTCAGCTAAGAGTTCAAAGCAGCTATTATAAATACATTAAAGAATTCAAGGGAACCATGTTTAAAGCATTAAAGGGAGGTATTATGACACAGGGTCCTCAAATAAAGAATACCAATGAAAAGACAGAAATTATTAAAAAAATAAAAATTCTGGAGTTGAATGTACAACAACTGGAATGAAAAATTCACTAACAGTGCTAACAATAGATTGGAGTTGTCATTAGAATCATAATAAGTTCTTTTAGCTATATCAGAAAATTAGAATCTACATCTGAAAACCTGAGTACCAATGAAGATAGCATAATCACCCATTTCTTCTCCTTTCTTCTCTTAACTGATTCAAAAAGCAGTTACACATACATGTATACTATTGTACTGTTGGGCCCATAACACATTGAAATATGCTACATTTGACAATAATAGCACAAAGGAAGCAGGTGGAGAGAAAAACTTATCAGAGCAAGGAAACGACATCTGATGGTAAATCAAATCTACTGGAAGAAATGAAAACAAGAGATGAAAACTGATTAGTACAACAAACTGTAAATGCGTTGCCCCTTATTGAAGTTTCTTTAAAATGAAAAAAAAAATTATATAAAGTAACAAGTATAACAATGCATTTTTGGGTTTGTGACATATAGCAATGTGTATAAAGGGGACGGATAGAACACAGCTTTATAGTAGCAAAGATTCTATAATATCACTGAAATAAAGTGATACTGACTGACAAATGAAGATGTACAACATGAATAGTTTAAAAATCATTAGAGGAGCGAACATGTGACACTAAAAAATATTCACTTATTGTGAAAGATATCACTAAGGAGAACCAGATAGACAAAAAGATGAGACATAGAAAACAAAATGCAAAATGGTTGACATAAATCCAATCATTTCAATCACATTAAATGTGAATGGATTAAACAAAAGTAAGATCCAAATAAATGCTGTCTACAGAAGACACACTTTAGATTCAAAGATACAAACAGGATGAAATTAAATGAATGGAAAAAAACGTATACAAAAAATAGCAACCATAAAAGAGCTGGAGAGGATTTACTTTATAACATTTTACAACTCATCAGTAAAATATACAAATTATAAACATATATGCACCCTAGAGTCTGAAATACATGAAGCAAAACTGACAGAAATAAAGGGAGAAAGACAACACAACAATAGTTAGAAGATTTCAATAATCCACTTTAATAACAAAAACAATCAGGCAGAAGAATAACAAGAAAACAGGAGACAAATACTACAAAGCCAACTAAACAGACATCTAGAAAATACTCCACCCAATAATAATATACACATTCTTCTAAAGTACACACAGAACATTCTCTAGAATAGACTATATGCTGAGATATAAAATAAGCATCAACAAACTGAAAACATACATAGTATGTTCTCAGACCACTATGGAATGGAGTTATTGGGTTGTCGGAAAAGTCATGATGTATTTTTTTCTCTGAAAAACAAAGAAAAAATGCATGACTTTTTTGACAACCCAATAGAAATCAATTACAGAAAGAGATTCAGGAAATTCACAAACATGTGGAAATGAGTATACCTCTACAATGCCAATACGTCAAAAGAAGAAATCAAAGGAAAACAGAAAATACTTGAGATGGATAAAAACAAAAGCACAACATATCAAAACTCATGGGATAAACTGCATGCTCAGAGGGATATTTGCAGCTATAAATGCCTATATTAAAAATTAACACATTGGAAAATATTTTTATGAACATAGGGTACTTCTTAATACCCTAAAGAGAGGGGGGAAAGCAGTTCACAGCAAAGGGACAAAAATGTTTCCAATAAAAAATAGAGTACTACTTATCGAAAATACACAAAGAATTCTTCAAATAAATTCTTTTTTTTTTTTAAAGATTTATTTATTTATACAAGCCCTGGGTACAGTCAGAAGCACGGGAGGGTAAGAGAATTCACCAGAGCCAGAGCAGGGAGCAGAACAGGCAGAAGGACCAAAGTACACTGCTGAGGTGAGCAGCGGGCGAGGCAGGAGAGGTATGCGCGCCATGTGGGACCCTCCCCAGCAGCCGGGGATCAAACCGGCACTGCAGAGGCTGCGGGCAGCTTCACAACCCAGTGCTCAACTGCTGCGCCACCCACCGGGGAGGCCCATAAATTCTCTCTTTTGTAAAGACAACACCACAAAGGAAAAGTGAGCAAAAGATTTGAATAGGATACACAACATTCAAAGGCCAAAAGACCTTTAAAAAAAAAAGATAAACACGTAATTTATCAGGGAAATACTAAAACCACAAAAAAATTTCACCTGACAAGCGTCAGAACAGTACAAATAATACTAACAATTCCAACTGCTGGTAAGGATGTGGAATAAAGGGAACTCTACCATACTGTTCATGGTAATATAACTGATAAAACCACTTTGGGAAACTATTGCTTACTAAAAGTAAACACACACACCCCCTATGATCTGATTATATGGTTATTATGCTAGGAATATACTCAACAGATATTAAGAGAGTATATGGCATAAATGTCATATACTGGCATATAATGTCATAGTCATATTAGTAATAGTCAATAAACAAGCAATTCAAAAGCCCATTGACTTACATACAGTAATATTACAAAGAAAATGAACTACAGTTACAGGAATGAACATGGATGAATCCTAAAATCATTGTGTGGAACAAAAAAGTGGCTAAAAACAAAATATATACTATTTGAGTCCGTTTATAGGATGTTTTTAAAAAGGTACTACTAAGTCAGAATAGAAAATGGGGAGAAGAGAGAAAGTACTGAATAATGAGACCAGGTGGACTTCTGAAATGCTGGCAATGTTCTAGTTTAGTTTTTGATGCAGTGACAGCTAACAGAGATCATGGTTTACAATAATTCCCTAAGCATTAACTTATTTGTGTGTAGTTTCTTTCAATGCTATGCTTCAATATGAAAGGTAAAACACCACATTAAATTTAAAACTGGATCACAGTAAAGTTAGAGTACGTGAACTTTGGAGTATAACAATTTTTAAAGACTTGTACTTAAAACATCACAAAAAAACATCAATTTGGATTTAATACAAGCATAAACTTTATACAATAAAAATATATATAAAAAATGGAAAAAAGTTTCATCAAGTATAAGAAGGATTAACATTCCTACCACGTATTCTAGTACCTAAGGTGTTAGACCTCAAGAAAAATTGACAATGGACTTTTTGATACAAACATAAGTTCAATCTTACTAGCAATCAAGTCATACCAATAAGCAATCAAATCATACCATAAGTTATCATTTACTAAATTGTTAAACTGGAGGAAAACTGTGTAATACCTTTTTCTTGGGAGTACTTTTTTCCTACCACTGTGATAGAAATACAATTTCCTTTCTTCCCACTTTTCCTTTTTTAGAGCACTTTCCTTCACAGTGCTGAAAAGTTAATCCACAAGAGAACAGTGGTGCCATGGTTCCTAATTTCCCAGTTCCTAAATTTCCTAGTTTAGTCCTCTTGAAATTTAAATGGGTTCTAGGAGATACCCAGTCCCATAACCTTCTAATAAATAAGTCTGTTTGGCTTTGGTTTGTTTCCAGCAACCAAAATAACCTATGCACACACCACTTTGATACAGCACATCTGCTTTTATCGTAAGTTGAAAAGTGGAAACTCAAAGATTGTTTTATCGGACCCACAAGGTATTAAAAGCATAAATTACATGTTATGAATTATATTCTTCCTCGGTAGTCTGGTCAAGCTCCTAGGAAGGAGGAACTATATTTTATTTATCTGTTTTCTCAGTGCTAGGCTCTGGGTCCAAAATACTTGCTGAATAAGTTAACTATGCCAATAAAGTTTCTATGAAACCCTAAGAATGACAAGTGAGGTCATCACTGTGAAGCAATAACAAACTTTAAAAACCTAGTTATTCCAAAGCAAGAGTGACAGCATAGGTTAAGTGACATAAAATTATTGATCCCCTTTTGCACAACAAATCAAATCCTTGAGATATATATTGAAGAAGTAATTCCAAGGAAGAAATTTTAAATGCACAATAAAGGCCACTCTATTGTGAAAAGAAATAATACTAGCAATTATGATTAAGTTTTGGGATACATATCAAGTAATTAAGTTAGTATACATTCATTTAATGATAAAGGTAATTATGAAAACTGCAACATGGGGACATGCGTAACAAGGAAATGCAGACTAAATGTTACTTTTCAATGATTCTCTAATATTAGTTCGTTTTTGTCCCTGCCTTTTCAAAAGGGGAAATTCACTAATGCATACGTACATGCACGTGCGTGCGCACACACGTAACTTACACAAGGGTACACATCTCGTAAGTGTCAAGATACAAATCAGTTATGCTAAATGAAAAAGGTCAGAAGGAGAAAGACAAGTATCAGATAATTCCATTTATATGCAGAATATAGAGAAAACAAATAAAAACCCACAAAGGAACTGACCAAAACTAAACTCTTAAGACTATGATTGCAGAATTGAGGGGCGTGGGGGAATAATAAAGGAGGGAGAGGACATAATGGTTTAAGTAAAGGACTATTATGGGTGTTTGAATAGTAGGGCTAAGATGGTAACATAAATCTAGGAGTTGTCAACCCATCTCCCAAATCATATCAGTATTGTGAATCACTGTTACCTTAATGAAGGATAAAGGCTTAAATCCAGGTCTATCCATAACAAGCCCTACCCCTATGCTACATTATTAAGCACTTAGTGCACATAAAGCATTCTCCCTGTACAAACAACACACAAAAACACAATGCAAAGCCCCTTTGATAATTTTCAATGCAGTGCTTTAAAGTATATTTCTGTGTCAAAAATAAAGCATAAACAGTTCAAATCCAAATCGAGTGCTTACTGCTTGCTTAAATGTTACATGCATGGCTCATAACTTTGATCAATTCTCAAACCACAGAGAATTGCAAGAACTAAAATTATGACAGTGGCAACCTTAAAACATTTGAAATCTACCTCTGTCAGACACAGCTTTTTTAAGAATTCATCTACAGGCCAGGGAGACAATCCATGTATATCAAACGTGCTCTGGACATGGGGACCTTCACCCCGACTGTACTTCTTCCCTATTCTTGCCACTTAAACAGATTGCAAAAAAATTAAACTTGAACATATCATATCTACACATTAGTATTAATAGTAAAAGTTAACATATACGGACTGGTTAAAATGACATGAATTTCTCATAATTCTCATAACATAGTGAAGTTTACTATCCTTTCAAGAAAAATCTACAGATAAGGCATTGAGAGGTTAAGTAAATTACCATGCTAAATTGCAAAACTCAAACTAGAACCCCAGTCTAACAAATATGTGTTTGTAACTATTATGTTACACTAACTTTCTATATAATAATGCTACTTAACACATTGTATCATATCCAAAAACTAAGTATAATGCTGACAACTAGGTCAGAGAAGTAGGAGACACTGGGAGGAAATAAAGAATAGGGGCCAAGAGCTGAAAGATGCTGCCATTTATTAGTCTTTTGGTTTTGTTATAGTATAAAACTGTAAAATGAACAATTTAAATCAGTGGAAGTGAGAAATGCCTACAAAAAAATAGACACATGCTCAATGTCAGGTTTGCTACCCTTTGGTTAAGTGCAAGGTACTGTGTTAATATTTAAGCACAGTAATTGCTAGACTGAATTAAACCCCAACTGGTTTAAAAAAAAACCTCATCTCATTCATTGCTGGTATATGAGCTGAGTACCAACAGTTCAAAAAATAATTTGGCAGTATTTATCAAAAGTCCAAAAATTGTTTTATTTTTTTTGCCCTGATAATTCCATCATTGGGAATCATCTTTAAAAACAAGTTTATTCAAGATACCATGTACAGGAAAAAAAAAATTTTTAATTAATTAAAATTTTAAAAAATCTACGAAACTACAGACCTCAGTAGAAAAGTTGTTGTTTTCACCACGATTTATCTCCTCAGGAAAACTACTATTCACCTAATCTCTGTGATATTAAGAGGATTGTCAATTGTGACTTTCTGCAGGTTCCACAACTCACACTGCCCACAGTCACAAGGGCTATACCTTGACATACTTCATATCCCAGGTCCCAATGACAATTAGACTGCATCGGCATGGACCCAGAACAAACCTGTGGCTATCAGAAGTTGTTTTCAAATGAGGTTGCAAAGCTGAAAGGTATGATTCTAGGGCTCCACACCAAGAGCTTAGAAGAACCCAAGAATGGCAATATAAAGAGACCCAATGACATTATTTGAGATCTCACATGTAAGCTGTTTCCAGTATCATTCCACCCTCCTCCACACATACAATTCCCAGATGCATGAACCAACAAATTCCTTTTTTAACTGAACAAAGTTTATGTTAAGTTTTTATCATGGATAAGGAAAAATAACCACAACTACCTAGAGAATGATTAAGTTATTAGTACATCCAGTCAATAGAATAACGCTCACAGTATAGTGTGAGTTTTACGAGCATGTTGCACTAAGCCCAGCCTGAATCCTGGCTCTACTACGTTATTCTTTTCTTTTTTTTTAAAGATTTATTTATTTATGCATACAAGAACTGGGGTACAGGCCAGAGGCGCAGGGGGTGGAGGGTGAGAGGATTCACCAGAGACAGAGTGGGGAACAGACAGGAGGAATGACTGAAATACACTGTTGAGGGGCACAGCGGGCGAGTTAGGAGACTAGGTCTGCTGCACCATATGGGTAGCTCCCTGGTTGGGGAGCAAACTTGTGCTGCAGTGGCTGCGAATAGCTTCATAGGTTGCTTCTTAACCCCCTGTGCCACCAGAGAGGCCCTATAATACATTATTCTCTACATATTCTTGGGTAATTGAATTTCTCTGTGCCTCCATTTCCTTAATCCGTAGCTCATGATTGTTAAAAGTAAATGAGTTACTATTTACAAATTGCCTAGAACATGGTCTACCACTAATAAGTATATGTATATTTTAAATAGACGAGATAATTTTAAAAGTAATAAATTTGGCTGAACCAATTAATTAGATTGATGTTTGTAAAAAAAAAAAATCTGTGTATTAGAAATAGAAAAATGTTTTTTAAAAAGCAATCATATTATTTATTTAAAAAATATATAAAACCTCTAAAACATGTTTCAGATATTGTAAGGAGAAAAGATGAACCTGACTGGTTCCACAAAGACCCCTAGGACCTTCCCTAGTATAGCCTAAATTAATCATCAGATAGAAGCACAGACATAGTATTACTTGTAGAATCACTAATGCACCACATTTATTAATACCAAGCAAGGCAGGCAAAGCTTAAGAATTTTTAAACCTAGAAATCTGTCATTTTCTCCAATTGAATTAGTTGATAAGGAATGCATAAATTTATGAGTACAACCAATTCTTAATAATCCACATAAATGAAGACTTGAGTCATACCCAAACCCACTTATATTTGGCTTTGCATCTTTGCAAAATAAGCTTTTTTACATTAACTGTTAGTGTAACTTCTCTTGAAAGTCACAAAATTTCAGAACTAATAATGAAGCAGCATAGAGGAGATTTCAGTTTCACACCTTACCCCTGGATCAACCCTGCAACTTTCCAATCCATGCTTTGATTGTCAAACCATTCAAACCATTCAAATTTTGTCTCTTTAGATTTACAATATAGCACATTTCCAAGGGATTTGTTTCATATGTGATAAAGTAATTATGACTTTAGTGTTTTTAAAATTTCTTTTTACAGGGGGCCTCCCCGGTGGCGCAAGGGTGTTAAGTGTCAGCACTACGAAGCTGTCAGCAGCTAGCACCAGTTCTATCTCAGGCCAGAGAGGTGACCCACCTAGAGCAGCAGACCTCTCCTTTATGGCCAGCCCACTGCTCCCCAGAGTGGATCCCACTTTGTCTCTGGGGAATCCACTCACCACTACCTCCCGGGCACCTTTGGCCTGCACCCTAGCTCTTGTATGCATAAATAAATAAATCTTAAAAAAAAAATACTTTTTACAGATGAGCCAAAATGAGCTTCAAGCATCTTTTCCCTGCCTATATCAGATATTAGTAAGAGTTAAGATCTGCCACTAAAGCATCTCAATTTTATTCAGAGCCCTACAAAACAGCACTTCTCTATCAACAGCTGGAAATTGTGTGTGTGAATTCTAATGTTTATTATGGCTCTGGTGGTCTTATCAGGTCAAAATGTTAAGATAAATGGCATTCCAATTTTGATTATTAAACATGATAATAAATTTTAGTGTAACTAACATTTTCCATTAAAAGACTAAACATATCTGAAAAAATGAAATGGAAGGTTTGCACAGCTGGTACAGCCTTCTAAACCGGGTTGTTTGCTTTGGGGCGTTTTGTTTTTTTTTTTAATCTTATCTTCACACATGTATAAAACTCAGGCAAAAATAATTGACAAGTCTAGAAATAAACTGAAGGAGACTAAAAGTTGGTTAATAAATTAAAATATAAGGGGAAAAAAACCTAGAAATTGCCCCAAGGGTCCATATCTTACTCAGGCAATATATCCTAGTTGTTAAAATGCACACACTAGGTTCAAATTTCAGCCCTAACATTTACTACTCTAGTTCCCACATTGGGAAAATTTCTTCACTTCTTTGTGCTTCAGTTTCCTCATCTATAACAAGGTAATATTATGTATACCGAACAGAGTTATGAGAATTAAATGTGCAAACCATAAATTTTATCTAGTGCTACTGTTACTGTAACTCTCTAAAATGTAACTTGCCTAAAAAGTACTAAAATAAGCATCTTCCTGGGTCTGAAATATGTGCCTATTAAAATATATAACCACTCCATTTTTAAGAAAACATAATAACCCTTCAACAAAACTTTTTGTTGGGTGCCAACTCTATGGAGGACATCCCCACTATGCACTGAAAATATGAAAATGAACATAGTCTCTGAATTCAAGAACTTTGCCCATTAGGCAACATAAATGAAAGCAACTAAGAGGTAGGTAGCATGATAGAGGGTGGTGCTATGAAATAAACAATCCTATGGACACTAAAGAACAGAGGGCAAATGCTCCAGATAAAACATTTTCTTTTTAAGATTTATTTATTTATACATACAAGAACTGGGGTACAGACCAGAGTTGTGGGGCATGAAAGGATTCACCAGAGACAGAATGGGGAATAGAACAAGCAGAATGACCGAAATACAACTGCTGCGGGGAGCAGTGGGCGAGACAGGAGAGGGCTGCACCAAGTGGGTTGCTCGCTGGCCAGCCGGGGATAGAACCCGCTCTACAGAGGCTGCGGAGAGCTTCACAGCTCTGCGCTCAACCCCCTGCGCCACCAGGGAGGGCCTCCAGATAAAACTTTTGAGGAGCAATCACCTAGTTCACTTCAGAGCACCATATTGTCATTTGTGTACTTTCATATTCTTTAATATAGTCATAAGTGTTTTACTATGTAATTATTTTTTAAAAAATCAGAGTGCACTACTTACCACGCTCATAAATGAACTAAATTAAATATCTCTTGGTAATAATAAAGATGACTATCTTCTTTTTTGTTTTTTTTTTTTTGTTTGTTTTTTTGTGGGACCCTCGGCAGTGGCCAGGGACCGAACCAGCACTGCAGAGGCTGCGGGCAGCCTCGCAACCCAGCGCTCAACTGCTGCGCCACCAGGTGAGGCCCTGACTATCTTCTCTTAACAATCAAAACAACCTTGAAAAGGTTACAGTGCTTCTAAAGAAACATTTACCAGTAAGTAAAAGCTATAAGCTTTCATCTAGTAATATTAGCAATAATGTCAAAAGATTATTTTTTTGAGATGGAAGGGACCTCTGAGCACCTCGAATCCAAGTCTTTACAGATGAAAAGAAACCACAAAATGCAATGGAAAAAACACTAACTCAAGAGTCAGAAAACTGAAAGTACGGTCCAATTCCCTTACAGTAAAAGCTGGGGCAAATTATCTAAATTTCCTCATTTTAAAACAAGAGATTTGTACTAGATTGTTTCTACAGCCCATCTTTCAGTTTTGTAATTATGAAACTGAGGCAGAGAGATAGGCAACTTGCCTAAAGTCACGCAACTACTTAATGGCAATGTAGGGAATACACTTGGATTCCAATAACAATCAATACATTTTCTCATCTGTACCATTTTGCCTCTCATACTTTATAACACTATTTCTCCTATTTAGAAAATGTTAACAAGCATGAAGGATTTTATGAAACTAAATGAGTTACATCTATGGTTCTTCTACAGAAAATGAGTTTCAAATCAAAATGCAACTGAAGTCTCAAATTGTGTGTCATTTACTATACTTAATAAGTTGACCTCAAGAAAATTATGAGAATTTATGTTTAATTTTCCACTAACTAAAATCTAACCTTTCAATCCAACTCACAGAAAAGATTATATTCCATATAGAATTAAAACATGAGTTGGTATAAAGATAACTATTATATGCAGAATTAAAATTCCTCACTTTACATCCTACTTACATGTAATATGCATTTTTTTTAATTCAAAAGAGATCAATTTAAACACTTTCCCTTCATGTTTTCTCTTTTCAGACTCTAGCTTTAAAAAAATTAGGACAGATTAAGTATATTACTTCTGAAATCACATAACAATTACAAATACTATATAAACTGTTGATAGTTTCTCTTCCAAAACTGAAAATCAGCCCCCACAGTATTCTAAAATTCCTTGCCCAAATATATTACAATTCTACTAAACTGTATCATAACCAGCATCTGATTCCCTAAAATGTTCTCAAAGCTTATTATATTTCACAGGGAATTTAACAAGATTTCAGGAAGACTGACTATGTTGATTCCAGAAAACACAGGAAAATTTTCAGAGGGAAAAGCACAATAAAAATGCAAAATAGTAATAAAGTCAACAATCGTTTCTATACTACTGATGTAAGAGAATATTCAAAAACACGGATATATAAGTATAGTGTAGCTATATTTAGGGATTTTCAAAGAATCACAGAATATTTTTGTTTTTTAAGATGGATGAGAATTTATGCAACTTAATCTAGTTGCTCCCTAAATAAAATCTACAAAATTTACCCCCTCCAAAATGTCCCTGTAGTCGGTTTTAAATCTGTATAGCAAGTATATCCAGAAGCAGTTCTTTCCAAGTTGAACAAGTCCAGTTGCTAAACATTTTTTACACTGTCAAAAAATTACAATGAATTCAATCTATGCCTTCCAAACTTTCACCTTGTAGCCTGACTTCTAAAATAGCAGAGTGAATGTATTCTCTCTTCTGTTTATGTTTTCGAAGTTCAGGTTTCCTTGCTATCCCAAACATCCCTATGATGCCTTTTATAAGTCAAAATGGCGCAAAGCAAAGAAGCTATTTTCACTTTTCACCTTCTGTTGTAAAAGTGAAAAATCCTCTTTGGAATTTTTTTCCATTGGCAAACATAGGCACTAACGTAGGTCTTCAGTGCCACTCAAACTTTCATAAAGGGGGGGGGGTACCTGTATGCAAAGACAGCGACCATGCTACTCACCCTTTTAGGCAGTCTTTTCTTCAGTCCACAGACTACCTTTAAGACCTGAAGACACTTTAGGAATACAATGTACTTCCACATTGAAAGTAACCTTTTTTTTAAAGTGCCACTTGTCAAATTTTGGTGTAATATCAAAGAATACACACAATTTGGGGGGGAATCTTTTTACAATACTTCCAACTACATCTCAATGTGAAGTTGGATCCTCTTCACCTACCTTAATCAAAGTCCATCACAACAGAAAAGCAGAAGCAAATTCAGCTGTTTCCAGTGATTTGCAAAAATATAAAACAATACCACTAGTCTTACTGAAATATTTGATACCAAACATATACTTCACTACAAAAATTTGCTAACATGTAATCAATTTATTATTGCTATTTTTAGTTAAATATTTTTTTTTAAAGAGGCATGTATTTTATTCATTTGTTTGTTTGTTTGTTTTTGTTTATACATGCACTGGGTACAGTCAGAAGCGCAGGAGGGTGAGAGAATTCACCAGAGCCAGAGCGGGGAGCAGAGCAGGCAGAAGGACCAAAGTACACTGCTGAGGGGAGCAGCGGGTGGCAGGAGAGGTCTGCGCACCATGTGGGACCCTCCTCCGGTGGCCGGGGAGCAGCCGGGGATCGAACCGACACCACAGAAGCTGCAGGCAGCTTCGCAGCCCAGCGCTCAACCGCTGCACCACCGGGGAGGCCCTTAGTTAAATATTTTTTCATTTTTTTTTTGTTTCTAATTTAGTTAGTCTCAACATACATAACCCACATAAGCAAAATCTCTTTGGGTTTGCAATAATTTTTAAGAGAGTAAAAGGGCCCTGAGACCAAAAAAAGATTTAAAAGCATACACTATTTCTCAGATCTTTAACTATCCTGGGTTTCTCACCTCACCCCCACCCCAACACATAAATATGGCTTTATATAGGAAGAGCCTACCACAGAGTATTCATGAACTAGAATATTCAAACATATAAACCCATCTTCACCCAGCTAGTGATTTCAAGAATTAAAGACCATCTGATTTAATATTTCTCTATAGGTCAATCATCTGGAATCAGATACTTTAAGTCTTCTAAGGAGATGCAGTCTTTAAACAGAGAAGCACAGAAAGTAACAGTTTGTGCTGTGATACTATTTCTTCTGACCAAACTACTTTCACTACTTACATAAAAATAAAGCAAATTATTCATAATTGGCAAGATGGAACAGAAAAGAACACCCAAGTCTATGGTCATTGATTTGATGCTTAGCAATAACCCACTGAGCACCCATGTACTGGTATGTACAAAACCATCTGCAGATGATCTAGCTAAAATGACACCAGGTTCCTAGGCCTCAACAAAGCAAAAGTGACATTTATTTAAAAATTTACTTAACCTCCTAACTTTTCACACCCTTAAATCACAAGATTATTATAAAATGGGGTGGCAGTAACATTTAAATCTAGAGCTACATCGCTGAGCACCTCTTAGAGAACAATTTTGGTAAGAGCATTGGGACTCTGGGGAGAAATAGTAGATTACTTGTAAATTACTCCTAGAGTCCAATAAATCCCTAAATTTTATGATACTTCATGATGTATTTTATTTGTAGTCAAAACTTTGTTGATATGATAGTAAGAACAGAGAATAGAGGAAAAGTCATTAGAGAACATTAAAAAAATCAGATTGCAATCCAGAATTTGTGGCTCCACATACATCAAAACTTGAAAATAATTACTTTTTACAAATATTTGTGTATAGATTGAAAAATAGCTCCTTTTCAAAGTTTAGTTACCTAAAAGGAGTTCATCATATAACCTTGATATGTTACATTTCAGCTCAATTTTGCAAAAAGCAAATTGTGTGAGTTCTTATAATTGTAATGTTTCTTACTAGCAGTCACCAGAAGTCAAAAGCTCTCTCAATTTACACTGATTTATAAACTACACTAACATGCATACCTGGAAAAGATGTAAAATACTTGTTAAAAGAAAGAACTGGAACTCCAATCAATAGAAAATGTCTCCATCCAATAAGCAGAGTTTTATATATGCAATTTCTGTTAACATTAGTGAAATCTGAAGATTATAGCTTCACAACGAATACACAAGCCCAAAGAGGATTGCATCAGTTATAACTTACATGTTGACTGGTCAACACAGACACACACTCACACACACTGTGGCCATACAGGTACTTGGTGTTAAGTATAACTTTCACAAATGATGTCCTGTTATTTCATTAACAGACACACACTAGTTTAGGTTACACAGTAAAAATCTTATGTGATTCTAAACTGCTAGAAAAAAGCCTGTGTATTTAAGCTAAATTATTCCAATCCCTCAAAATTTTCAACCACCAGGAAAAGTACAGAGCAGTATAGACGTTTAACTTGAGTTGAAGTAACCTCAGAAACTCACAATCTAGATTTTACAGCCCCCAGAGTGCTGATAAAACATATTAGAGATGAACAATTCAACACTATGTCCTCAGTATCTAGTATAGCACCTGGTTCATAGAAACGGTTCAATAAATATTTGAAAAATGAATAATAAAAAGAAATAACCTAAAAAAGAAAAGAGAAAGTCTCTCCCAAGATTATCATTCACTATCACTCATTAAGCATCTTAATGACAATGCAGGCAAAAATAAAAGGCTAAAAAAGCACCAACTGCTCTATTTACAAAATGGTTTTAAAACAGTTATAAATGTTCAAGTACAAAAAAAAAAATGAGCAGATGTAGTAAACTGAGTTAGTCAATAAATCAACTTTTATCTTTTAATAGATGGAAAGGGAGAAATGCCCGTCAATGCATTCTGCATGTTTAATAAATGCCATGAATCAAACCTTTACATGAATTTCCTAGAGGAAATCCATGCCAATCTTTGAGGCTATTGTCACTTTCACACATGCTCACAGGCACAAAATGACAAAGAATGCTGTGCCTGAAATCACTGGAGTCAGGGCACAAAACACTTGATTAACAATTGTCAGGAATGTCAGCAGTACAAATTGACTTATTTTCAAAGTAAATTAATCCTCCCATTCCAATATAAACCAAAGCTCATTTTTTAAAAAGAATATGCTGAACTACTGGACTTCCAGACGGTTTTTCTTTTTGTAATGCGGCCACAATCGCCTTCCGTGACACAACTGGACGCGCGAACCCATTTCCCAACAGCTGACGGACGAACACCGCGAAACGTTTTCCAGACAAAAGGGCGTTAAAAGGCAATTCCATGCACATTTATTTTTCCCCATAAATGTTCTCCCCAATTTCATTTTCCGTCGTATACAAAGTTAAATACAGCACGTTAAAATTTTAGTCAAGAACACTCCGGCGCCTCACTAGCTGTGTAACTGCTACATCTGGTGGCAGCACACTTGCGTGCAAGACGCCAGAAAACTTAGAAAACAATTGTAACCGATACGGTGTGTGCTGGCAATAACCTTTACGCAGATATCGCCTACAAAACCCAGGACCCTGTCAGCGTAGCACAGTAGCCTACTTGCGGTGGGGAGAGAAGGCACAGACACGCAGGAGGGGATGGCAGAGAGGAGAAAGTTGCAACCATCTGGAGGAGCGATTTTAGAAGCCTGCCCACGAAGTCAGTCTGTCGTTTCCATGCTCTAAGGGCCAGGCGGGGCATCAAAGTCAGCTTTGAGAATTTCGGAGGCTCTCCCCAAAGGGCAGAGACCTTGCCAGCGAGGGGCATCCTCTGGGGCCCGGGCGGCCGAGCCCGCAGAGCAGGCGCCGCCTCTCAGGGAGGAGTGCGCGAGGGAAGGGGAGGGGGCTCGGGCAGGGACGCTTCAATGGGAGGGAAACCCACCGGAGACCAGAGGCCAGGAGGTTAAGAGTACTGAGTGTGCCAGCAAATGGAGCAGAAAGGGGCCGGCGTCCGGAGGGGCTTCCCACCCCGGCAGGACCGGCTCCGACGAGCCCCAAGCGAGTCTGTGCGCCTCGCCTCGCCCCGTCCCCACCAGCGCGCACCCCCTCGCCCGTCTCCTCCGTCACCCGCGAACCACCACCCGCAGCCAACGCACTACCTCCCCGAGCCCGGCGGCCAGGCGTCCACCTCCCCACCATCCCCCACCCCGGGGTCGCAGGGAGGAGACCCGGGGCCGCGGGGGCCGTGGGCGGGAGGGCAGGCCCGCGAGCGGGCGCGGGCGCGACGGTGCTTACCTTCCCTGGGCCTCCCGGATGGCGGCGTGTGATTCAGCAGGGACCTGGCCGCCGCCGCCGAGCCCGGGGTTGGAGACGTGGAGAGCTGGGACCAAGATGGCGGCCCCTCCAAACTTCCACTGCTACTTTGGACACTCATCAAGCTACTTTCTGGGAACCCGACTCCCCCCTGCGACGGCAGCAGCGGCAACGGCACCGGCACCCGCCTCCGTCATGGCGGGGGCCGCGCAGAGGGCGAGCGAGAAAGCGAGGGCAGGAGGGAGGGGAGAGTCAAGGGGATGGGGGAGGAAGCCGAGAAGAGGGGAGGTGGGGAGGGGAGAGGTGAGGGGAGGAGAGGGGACCGGGAGGAGGAAAAGGGGGAGAAGCGAGGAAGCAGGCGGGCGCGCCGCCGGCGAAGAGGCGGAGGCTAGGGGCGCCGCGGCGGAGGCGTCGAGGGGGCGCCCGCTGGCGCCGGGGTCGGGGCGCGGGCGGCGCGCAGGCTGCGTGGGCCGGGGAGACTTCCGCGGGCGGAACCTGCCGGCACCTCTGCAGTGCGTCGGCCCCCGGCGTCGCCCGGGCGGTGGGCGGCGGGCGGCGGCTGAGGCGGCTGAGGCGGCGGGGTAACCTCTGCATCAGTTACGGGCGGCGGCGGCGTCACGCGCCGCCAGTGCAAACACTATCGCGAGGCTCCTGCGCCTCCGGTAGCGGCGGCCGCGGGAGCAGGCACGGGGGAGGGACCTGCCAGGGGGTGGGGGCGGGGGTGTGGAGGGAGAGCGTGGAGGGAGGGGAGCCGGGCGCCCCTGGCGCTCCCGTTGCTCTGCTCTCGGCTGGCTCGGGAGCCGGGCCGCAGGACTCGTGTGCCGGGGGCAGCCGGGCCGCGCCGGCCTGAGGGAGGCGCCCCCCGCCGCGCCGCTGCCGGCTCCGCTGCCACCTGCCTCCCCCTCTCCCGCAGAAGCGCGCCTGGCGCCCGCCCCACACCCTGCCAGCGAGAAACGCTTCTGCTCGGCTCACGCTGGGCTGTCGTTTCTCAGGAGTTCCCAGGGCTCGTTTCTCAAAATGGAACTGAAAAGTTGAGAGTGGCTTCCTGCTCGCCCCTCTGCTGTACAGAAAATCCCACCCCAAAACCTGTGTGCGGCTCCCCCGCTGCAGAATGGGAGTGATTATCTAATAAAAGCGCTAAGAAAATGAGATTTTTGGCGAGGGGTGGAACTAAAACTTTATGAATGTTTTCTTAAAAAAAAAAAAAAAAGAAAAATCCTTACCGGTGTTGTGCACTGTACGGGTGGGTGGTGCAGTCTCTTTGTTTTAAAACGGTAAGCAGAAAATCTAAATAGGAAGATTTGTTCGGTGAATTCACATATTTAGGGAAACCATCCAGTATTTTTCTGGTCGGAGACGGCATGGTTTCTAGAAAGTTCTGATACATTTCCAGTGCCGCTGCTGAGTTCCGACTACAAAATCCCAAGGCAAATTACAGCGTTGCTAAAATTTATATACAGTGTCGCTTTCTACACACCCACATACGTACAGACACACCAGGGATTGGGCATCATGTACATAAAAGAGCAGTGTAATAGTTCAGGAAAAATACAGCTAGGTTGTTGGCTCTTTAAAAAACCAAACTGAATAGAACACTGAAAAGATTATGATACAGAGCTATTGTACAGGCATGAGGAAATGGCATGATTACCAGAGGGACAAAAATGTCGTTTCTATTTTTCATTTTCATGACGTTGCACTTCTCATGGTAATGTTCTGTTCAGATAAGCTATCATACTAGAATAGAACCTTAGTTGTCAGTTATCTCCAGAAGTAATTTTAGTTTTCTTGTGCTTCAGATCCTTTAACTGAGTTTTTGGTCATGTTCTTTTCAAATTTGAGGTAGATATTACAAATTACAGAACTTAGTATAACTGACATAAAATAAACTGCACATATTTAAAATATACAGTTTGATAAGGTTTAACCCTTGAGACTATTTCTATAATCAAGATTAGGAATATATCCTCCAGCCTTCAGTTTCCTCTACTCCTTTTTTTTTTTTTTTTAAGATTTATTTATTTAAGCATACAAGAGCTGGGGTACAGGCCAGAGATGCAGGGGGTGAGAGGATTCACCAGAGACAGTGGGGAACAGAACAGGCAGACTGACTGAAGTACACTCCAGAGGGGAACAGTGGGCAAGTCAGGAGAGGTCTGCTGCACCATGTGGGTTGCTCTCTGGCAGGCCAGGGATTGAACTTGTACTGCAGAGGTCTTGGACTGCTGCATAGTGCAGTGCTTAACCCCTTGTGCCACCAGGGAGACCTCCTCTACTCCTTTAAGGTCCCTCTTCCACTCCACCTCTATCCCCAGGTAACCAGGAATCAGCTTTCTGGTCACTATAGATTAGTTTGCACTTTCCTGCATTTTAGATAAATGGAATCATACAGTTGTACCATTTGATCTTCCTTCTTTTAGTCAATTATTTAGAGATTCATTTGCATTGTTGCATTTAGCAATAGTTCCTTTCTATTAATTGATGAGTATTCCATTGTATGAATGTACAAACTTTGTTTATCCATTCCCTGTTAGACATTTGTGTTGTTTCCACTTTTTGGTTGTAACTAATAATGCTACTATGACTGTTCATGTAAAGTTTTTGTGTGAATATATGCTTTTCTTTTTCTTGGATACATACCTGGCACCTTAGATTTTCATACCAAAGAACAGGCACTATAAGGGGAAACAGAGTTCCTGTAACAACATATAGGTTAATATATGTTCTTTCTGTATGTTAAAAGTGAGCTTAGTCAGCAGGTTGTAGTGAAAAGCACATAGAAGAGGAAGAAAGCTAAAAGGCCAGTTAACAGTCCTTGATTTAATTTTCTCATTTGTGAAAGAGTTTAGGGTCAATCACTGAGTGTTCTCTAAATCTCCTACAAATTCCAAGACTATACAGAGTTCAGCTCTTCCCAAGAATAGTGAACAAAAACTAACCAAAGGGATTTGATGGTAGGTTATCTTCCTCCCAACCCTCCCCAGAACTTCTGGTTACCTTTATACCAACTTGGGTTACATTTTAAGCAGACTGGCTCCTTTTATTTTCAATGGTAAGGAGAGACTCACACCAACAAATGAAGAGGTCACTGCCAGCAACAGAGAGCTAATTAAATAAACTGTGGTTTAAATAAAATATACAATCACTCTAAGATTTATTTATGCATAGAAGAACTGGGGTGTAGGCCAGAGGTGTGGGGGTATGTGTGTGAGAGACAGAGTGGGATGCAGAACAGGCAGATCTACTGAAATACACTGCTAAGGGGAGTAAGTAGTAGGTTAGACAGGAGAGGACTGCTGAGCCATATGTGGGTTGGCTCCATGGCGGGGGATGGAACTCAGGCCAGTGCAGCAGTGAGAGCTTGACTGTGCTGAGACTTAACCCATAGGTCACGAAGGAGTCCCCTATACCATCACTTTAAATCATCTTCAAAGAAAACTGAAAAAGATGATAAAATGTTCATGCGATAGTAAATGAAAAAGTGGGTTTGATCCCACTTTTATACTCTTGTTTACAAGCATGCCTAACAAATGACTGGAAGGATGTACCCCAAAAAGTTAATAATGGCTAGTCTCAGATTGTGAAATTACGTAGTTATTACCTCCTTTATGCTTTTCCAAAATTTGTACAGTGAATTGTGTATTTCTGAAGTAATTTAATATAAAAAGAGCCTGAACACAAATTGTACAAATAGACAGTTTTAAATAATTATGTCAAATGAATGAAATGTTTATGTGTAAGTAGAGCCTCCCCTGCACCTTGCACATTAGCTAGGACATAGGCATTCAAAAAGATATTTTATGGTTAGAGTGATAGACTACATAATAGGAAAAGATACAGGAAAGTCCAGATTTTTGACAGAAGGACACCTGCCAGTCTGTGAGGGAAGGAGAAGTCTTAACAAAGATAAGAATGAGCATTGGAAGGAAATTTTTGGCTACCTTCCTTGGGGAAATATGTTTGCAGAGGTAAAGCCAGCATGAAAACACAGGAGTGAAGTGAGTAAAAGAAGACTCTACCTACAAAGACTCAGAAAGGCGGGAGGATGTTCTTTCTCTCGATTGGGTGCCTCATGAGGACAGGCACTCAAGTCCCTAGTATGTGACTGGCACAGAGCAAGGGGTCTGTAAATGTTTATGGAAATGAATGAATCTTGAGGATTAGTAAGCTGGGATTCACGTGGAGGGAGCAATGCCAAAAAGAGGTCTCGAAGGATCTCCTGATAGAAGGTCATATACAAAGGAGAAGATCTGAGCCCTGATCTGTAAGCTGATCATA
Organism: Talpa occidentalis; assembly: GCF_014898055.3. Classification (NCBI taxonomy): domain Eukaryota; kingdom Metazoa; phylum Chordata; class Mammalia; order Eulipotyphla; family Talpidae; genus Talpa; species Talpa occidentalis. The sequence continues at coordinate 101,867,482 of NW_023603184.1, forward strand.
AATTACATTTATTAGATTCTCTTCTATTTATATATCACAGTAGAAATATTTACAAAGCATCCATAATTACAAAGTACTATAGGTATGATAAATGCATTTTATACTTCCTAATATTTGATTCCTTCTGAATTTGAATAATTAATGCCTAAGCCACATAAATCCTTTTCCCCTAAGCCAGAAGGAATGAGCCCAAAGACTGGGTGAAATGTCCTTTCTAAGAACTCCCCTAAACAGGGTGCTAGTGCCAGAGAGAAGGCTGAAATTCAAGAAATTCATGCTGCCCACAGATGTATACATCTCTTTCCTACTCAGAGTCCAGTAATATTACCATGGTAGCTTGAAATCAACCTTGGTAAGAATATTTATGCCTCCAAAATCAGCAAAAGCAATAAATGAATGCTTCCAGAACTGATTATAAAGCATTCACCAGCATGCCACTGTGCCCACAGTGTATGTATCATATCCTTATTACCCTCCACTACTCCACCCTGGCTAAAAGCTTAGGGAGGGCAAGAACCCTTGTCTGTCATGTATTAGAATTGTAGTTCCAACATCTAGCACCTGTCAGGCATACACTTTACAAATTTGCTGAGCCAATTACCCACATAGCTGTTTAGCAAGCACTTGAGCCCCCTGAGCTAACCTGCTGGTTAATACCTAGGATGATCACTCTAACAGAAGAAAGGGTTATATACTCTATATACTTTTTAATACTAAAAAATTACATTATGTGAAATTCAAATTTTACTGAGCATCCTGTATTTTTATTTGTTTATTCTGACAACCCTAGCCCTTTTCAACTAAGTAAAAAATAGATAATGCAGCATGACCTAGTCAAGTTGAAGATACCATGACCTGGTAATTCCATTCCAAAGAATATATCCTAGAGGTATTCTTGGCTCATGTGTACCAGGAGATAAGAACAAGATGTTCATAATACCACTGTTTGAAGTAGCTGAAAACTGGAAACCACCCAAAAATCCATCATCAAGAGAATGGACAAATAAACCTAGAGTTATGTATATTCACACAACAGGACACTACACAACAATTAAAATGCTCACAAGCATAATGTTGACTGAAAAGAACAAGTTGAGGGCCTCCCTGGTGGCGCAGCAGGTTGAGCGCAGCTCTATGAAGCTGTCCGCAGTGCGAGTTCGATTCCCAGCCTGCCAGGGAGATACCCCCATGGCACGGCAGACCTCTCCTGTCTCGCCCGCTCCTCCCCTCATCAGTGCTTTCAGTCCGCCTGTCTGTTCTGCTCCCCACTCTGTCTCTGGTGAATCCTCTCACTCTCCCACACCTCTGGCCTGTACCCCTGCTCTTCTATAAATAAATAAAATCTTTAGAAGAAAAAGAACAAGTTGAAGAAGGATGAAGTCAGTATGATTCCTTTCATAAAGTATTTAAAATGTTCAAAACCAAACAATAAAGTGCTCAGGAATATGTATGTGGCAAAACTCAAAAGAAAAATTTACAAGGAATGAGAAACCAAATCAAAGTAGTTACTTCAGACAGGGAAAAGGAGAGATGTGACTGTGGAGAAGCCACAGGGTCTGAGGCATCAGAAAGACACTAATTACATTGGATGGAATATGGAGGTATGTTTGTCTTACTCTTTTTCCTATAACTATATACATAGATCTAGATTTAGATTTACTCTTACATGATTAAGATATTACTAATATATTACAGATTTCTAGGAAGTGAGGAGTGCTGGCTGAATCTTCTTATTAGAGTGAACTTAGATGTCTACCCTGTCTCCTCTGCTAGGACACATCCCAGAGTTGATTCCCTTTCTTTGTCCAAATGTAAGCACACAGTTTGGCACTCTCAAGATGCCTGCTTGGTCATCGTCATAACATGCCACCTCTATAGTCATTTTGATAGGCGCTTAGACAAATGACTACATAGCATTGGATTCATAAGAATTCTCATTTTATTGAGATTGTTCTACGTGCCCTGCACAATTCACAAAGCTTGAAAATTTTGGTTTCAAAATCCCTGTAGAGATAGTTTTAAGCCTTTGTGCATAACAGGCTAGGTTAGTTATACTTCCTCTGCTCACTCTAGCAATGGAAATGGTTTTCTTCAGGTCTGTCAACTCATTTGGGAATTAAAAAAAAAAAAAGCCTTGGTCTATACATAACAAAAACTGGAATTACTGGATTCTCAAAACTGATTCGTTTTGCCTAAGGCTAAAAAATTACAATCAACTTCAGAATAATATTACCTCCCCCAAAGTCCACTGGAAGCTATCCTTCAAGGACATGAAGGATATAAACATTGTTAAATGTTTATAAAAACTAAGTATAACAAGCAAACTGGGCTTATCTAGCAGATTTAAAATAACAGCATACCTCTTAATAAGATAGTCTATTACAAAAATGTTTAAGAATACATATAAAACCTTTTGTAACCCAATGTCCCACTTTACTTATTGTAAATTTTACTGATTAAACCAAAATATAAATTCATCACATAGATTCCCTAAAGAAACAGATGTTTCTTACCATAAAAATTAATATCAAACATCCTTGATTCTTGGCAATAGCTTTTCAACTACACAGTTTAGACACATTCAAAATCACTCAATGCTTTCCTAGGAAAAGTAGGTGATAAATTTATCTTAATTATACAGATATATGGCAAAAACAGAGATGTATTTAACTTCTTAGAAATCTTTAAACAATACAGAAATGTCAAATAATTAATGAGAAAGAAGTCAAAATGCCACTATGAACCAAGAATACAGTTCCTGAGATGCAAGTAATATTCTGTTCCTTAATCTAGGTACTGGCTAGAAGGGTGTGTTTAGTTTGTAAAAGCTCGTCAAACTACACATTTAAAAATTAGAAAAAAAAAGTGTGGTATTTGTTACTTGTGATTCTAAGTGTTCACATACATACACGCTTAAGGGGAAAAATTTGCTCTTATGGTTGTTTACTGAGAAAATGAAAAGGGGCATTTTTTTAAAAAGGGAAAATGTTCTTAATATGAGGGGAAATAAGTAGGGATTTCTTATGGGAAGAAGTGAAGGAAACAATGGTATTTAAGCAATAAACATACAATGAAATTTCCAAAACTGTCACTGTGAAACAAAGTCGTCTGACATGAAAGTTCTACTTACAGATACTATTTCTACTTAATAAGTAGAAATATCAACTTAACTGTTGCTCACTTTGGGCACTTAGTAAAGAATACTGGGAATGGTTTATTCCTTGCAAATCCATAGAGTCTGAAAATAGTATGAACTGTTAAACATTTATTTCAGGAAATGCTTATTTTTTTTTAAAGATTTATTTATTTATTTATACAAGAACCCGGGTACAGTCAGAAACGCAGAAGGGTGAGAGAATTCGCCAGAGTGGGGAACAGAAGAGACAGACCGATGAAATACACTGCTGAGGGGAGCAGCGGGCAGCAGGAGAGGTCCGCGCACCAGGAAATGCTTAATACCTAGCCTCGGTGAATGGATTTGCAGGTGCTGTGGGAATGGATTTGCAGAGGTGAGTCAGACGTGAAGCTTAGAGGTGATGAGGAAAGAATAGTCAGGCAAATGACTACCATCCAAAGTAGAAAATGATCCATGCAGGATCCTAAGTGAAGCATATTTAAATGGGGGAACTTAGGAGGCAGAAGAGATCACATGCAAGGCTCCCTGAATGAGAAGCAATTTCAAATAGGCCATCGAGTGCATCAAAGTAATCTAAATGATTTCCTTTTCAAGATTCAAAAACTATCCATCAGAGCACCAGGCTCTGGATGGAGTCCATAGACCAACTTAAGAGTCTTTTCTATTTTTTAAATGATATTTTCAATTTCGTACAGTCTTGAACTTTTCTTTTTTCCCTTGTTTAAAGGCTTCCATATACATTCAAATGCCTCCCAGACCTGCATCTTTCAATATACTAGAGATTTCCCATTGGTCTATGGACCAAAGATGAGATGGCTTTGGAGAGAATAAGGATAATAATAAAAAGTAATTTTTCTCAGTAAAACTAAGTCACCTGCTACTCAAATTACAGAAAAGAAATCTTCTAATTATGTCAATCTAAGTCAAATACAGCATTAATTTTATTGGTAATTAACAGAAAGCATGTCCAGAACATTCTCCCATGGATTTGACACAATTTGATGAATCATAAAATCATACATCATTGATCATAACAAGAACTCATGATGTAGAATATTGGGCTTGGAAAGAGTTGGTGGAGATGTCCAAAACACTTTAGCTATAGATGTAAGTTAATATAAATGCTAATAACGAGAAATGAATTGATACTAAGTCTAAAATGCTAGTATAACTACAACAACATTTATATTGCAATCTTATTTATAATGGTGGGATTTGTTTGGAAAGCACTTTACCAATCTGGATCAAAAATCCTTTAAAAATTTTATTCATTAGTGGTTACCAGGAAGGAAGGGGGAAGGGGGCAAGGAGATCTTATAAAAGTGATCAACTATATGCTAAAGCATAGAATTAGACTTTTAGTGGTAGACTTAATGTAATGTACATAGAGTTTGGTTTATAATGCACACCTGAAACCAAATGTTATAAATCAATGTTACTTCAATAAAATTTAAAAAAAATGTTTAATGTATTTCTTTTGATCTATTCATTTTATTCTGGGAATCTATCCTAAATTAGAAAAAATGTGGTTTTCTCCTTTTAAGCACATTCTATTCAACATTATTTATGATAATAAAAAATTAAATATAACCTAAATGTACAATAATAAGGAAGTGGTAATAACTAATGGCTCATCTACTTTATAGAATATGGTAAGATCATTAAAATGAGTCTGAAGATTTTATAATAACCCTAACCAACTGGTTTGCTTAGAAAAGCATTTCAGTGAATAAAGCAACATATAAAAATTATATATATAGTATAGTCTCAATCATATAAAACATTATAGTGAAAAGACTGGAAGGAAATATTAAACTATTAACATTGTTTGCTTGGTGTGATAAAATGATGGTACATCTTTGTTGTTACCCTTTGTACTTTTGGTATGTCCCAATGTTTTATAGGAATAGCACAATTACTTTATGAGAAAAAAAAACCTGTATTTTTTCAAATGATTGGGTTTACTATCCCAGAGTAGATTAATAAAGACCGACAAAAGGAAGGACTAACAAGGGTTAGGGTAAGAAAGAAATGTTTGGGGCTTCATTTTTCAAAGAGTTTCCAAAGGGCATATTGTTTGGCCTTTTATTGGTACAATTAAACAAATGTAGGTTTTAAAAGTATCTGTGGGGCCTCCCCGGTGGCACAGCGGTTGAGCGCTGGGTTGCGGGGCTGCCCGCAGCCTCTGCAGCGCCTGTTCGATCCCTGGCTGCTCCCCGGCCACCGGAGGAGGGTCCCGCATGGTGCGCAGACCTCTCCTGCTGCCCGTTGCTCCCCTCAGCAGTGTATTTAGGTCCTTCTGCCTGCTCTGCTCCCTGCTCTGGCTCTGGTGAATTCTCTCACCCTCCCGTGCTTCTGACTGTACCCAGTGCTTGTATAAATAAATAAAAATAAATCTTAAAAAAAAAAATAAAAAAACAAAAGTATCTGTGGAAAATTCTCAGGAAGCCCCACTAGCAGAATGAGAGGAATGTCCACTGTCAAAAATACAAAAATAAGAGCAAACAAAACCAAATCTGCAGAGCAAATGAAAAAGCTGAAACAGCACGTACAAGGGCACAAACGAATGTAGTAAGACTGAGCATGTTAAGTTTAGTATTAAACTTAAGAGTCTATGTTAATAGAAAAATCCCTATTGTATTATGTTAAAAATTAAAATCCAATAACTTTAGATGTATTTTAAAAATACATCTAAATAAAATACTACAAGAAGAAAAGAGAAAAAAGGACTGATAAAAATACAGGAACCAAATCTGCAATAAATTAGGGATCATATTTAAGTTAAAATGGAATTTAAAGCAAGAAATTTTTTATTTAATATAAACACTGGAAACCTAGAAAAGATAAATGGAAATAGACACAAACAAGCAATTCAAGAAGTAGAAAAGATGATTAGTTAATTATGGGAGTGTGGTAAAACTACTACTGCTCTGATGTCTGGGTTTCCTCTCTATTCTAGTTTCATGGGAAAAACCAGACTTCCCAGACCCCATTCAGTGAGATGGGGCCATTTAACTAGGTAATATAAACAATGGAATGTCAGCAGAAATCTAATGTGTCCTATCCAGGCCAATGACTTAAGAGTCAGTGTACAAATAGCACACTCTTTTCTCTCTTAGCAGGGTATATAAAGACCATAAAATGATGCAAAGACAAAAGATGGAAATGACTTGGATCTCCCAGTCACTGCAGCGAGACCAGCTGCCCTATAAGTTAACCCACTGGACTTTGTGTGAGGAAAAATAAACCTATGTTGTTGCAATCTCTGAAATTTGCTGTTTTTACATAGTTATCATGTCTTGAATAATAAAATAGAAAATATCAAACTGCCCAAATAATCAAGAAATTAAATTTATTTTTTCAAGAAATTAAATTTAAATGAGGTATCACTTTTCACCTATTAAACTAGAAAAAAAAAAACACTTTAAAATATTATAACTCAGTGCAGTGGGGGAAAGATGATCTTTTTGATAAATTAGGCTGTATCAATTGGATATCCTCAAGGAAATATATTCATCTTGAGCCCTACCTCACACTAACCACTATCATGTATTCCAGAGAGATTGCAGATATAAATATGAAAATAAAAATAAAGCCCTAAAAAGGAACCATGGGAAATATTTTCATTACCTACAGGTAGACAAAGGTTTCTTGAGCCAGGCACAAAATGTGATTATCATAAGGAACAAGTTTGACAGACTGAATGATATTAATAACTTTTGATCACCAAAAGTTTTGCTTTAAGATAGTGAAGGCAAACACATAATAAGGTATTTGCAATACATATATCTCAATTGCAATACATATATTTGCAATACATATATCTCAAGACAAAGAACTCATTCAGAATACGTAAAACCACATAAAAAACCTCCCATAAACCAAGAAGGAAAAGAGAAACAATATAGTAGAAAAGTGGACATAAAACTTCAGTGGTTACTTCACTAAAGTGAATACCCAAACAGCAAAAACAAACAAACAAAAAACACATGAAAAGATGTTAATCATCTTTAGTTAACAAGAAATTCCAGTTAAAGCCAAATGAGATGCCATTCACCAGAAAGGCTAAAATGAAGATGAAATGTCAGCAAGCATGTGGAACACTGGGAATGACTATACAGTGGCAGGGGTAAAAAGTGGTACCCTAAGAAAACCAAAGGCAGTAAGTAGCAAAGCTGAACAAATACCAATCCTATGATCCATCAATTCCATTCTTAAGTAAATATTCAACAAATACATATCTAGAGATATTGGTATATATATTTAGATATGTATATCCTTCAAAGGACATATGCTGGAATAATGCAGCAGCACTGTTTATAATATTTCCAAGTCACAAAGTACCCAAATGCCCACCAGGATAAATACATTTTGGAACATTCACACAACGGAATAGTATAGAGAAATGAGAAATAATGAGTCATAAATATACACAATGACAAAGATGAATTGTACAAACATGTTGAACAAAAGATAGACACAAAAATTTACATAGTATGTGTTTCCATTTAAATAAAGTTCAAAAGGAAGCAAAAACATTCCACAGTGCTAAAAGTCAGGGACAGTGATTACCCTTGAAGGCACATGGGGAAAGCTTCTGAGATTATGGTAATGTTCTTTCTTGATTTAGATTCAGTTTACATAGTATGTTCACTTTGAAAATTCATCAAGCTGTACACCTAGACATGTACACTTTGGTGTATATATGTTTTATATCCATTAATGTTTCTCTATATGATTACATAAATTGATATAATAAAACATATATACCATCTACAAATGCATAATTTCAAAATATTGCAAGAATCTAGCTAAATCTGTATTCTCATACATTGCTGGTATCAAGGATAAATTGGTACAATCATTTTAGAAAATAATTTGAGTATATATGTACAAGACACATCAACTATAGAAGACACATACATTACTCTTTTTAAGACTCTTTCCTAAAATAACTCAAAATATAGGGAAACACTCTGAAATGTGAATCACAGAATTATGTCAACTCTATAACATATTTTGTTGGTGAATTTTTCTTCTGTCACAGTCATGAAGGCTTTGAACACTACTACAACGTGAAAAAAGCTTTTGATATATAATGCAAGGTGAAAAAGGAAATTGTATTTACCAATTTTTAAAACTAAATAGGATGTTAGAATAAAATGATGAGAAAGAAAACACCCAAATGATACATACACAATTTCCCCACCCAGTCTCATCCACTTTCAAAACTTCATAAATCAATATGTAATGATGACTTAAATCTTTCACTCTAGTCCACATGTCTTTTCTGAGTTCCAGGATATCAAACTAGTCACTAAACATCTCCCCTTGCATGTTGCATGGGGCCCTTAATTGCTGCCTCCTATATTCATTATGTTGGGTAGAAATGAGGCTAGAAATAAGAACAGAGGTAGTCAATCATCCAAACAAGATATCTGAGAGTCATTCTTGTTTCCCCTTACTCTTCATTCACTCTCCATCCTTTACCATTCCTAAGTCCACACTGCCTTCTAAAGAGCCTTTTGAATTCATCCTCATTCATCCATCCATCCATCCTTCTGCCATTCCTTTATAATTTCCCTCTTACGTTATTGCAAAAGCTTATTAAATAGTCTTTTTTTTTTCTTGCAGTTTCAGTCCCATGTAGTTCAACTGCTGTGGTTTTTATTTTAATACCAAATCTGAGCATACTTTTACACTTTAAAATTCTTCCGTGGTTATTCATAAGTGACTGGATAAAATTCAAACTCTCTAGCACTGCCTGTGTGAATCTTTTTTAGTTTTTTAAATCTTGTTATCACCTGCTTGTCTTTCCAGTTCTATGCCTGGTTACTCCCTCATAGGAATTCCATACTCCAGTCACACCACAGTTATTAAGGAGGCCAAACAGGTTACACTCTCTGTTTAACTTCTCTTGGCTGCTTCCAGTTTGAATTCCCTTCTTTCCCCACCTAATCCTGCCCTTATTTGTCTGGCCCATCATTCAATATTCAGTTCAAGTTTTTCCTTGATTAGGGAAATTCCAGAGATCACATTTTTATATGGTTAAAATAATGGGATACAATTTTCCAGAGTCTTCCTGGTGGCCTAGGGGTTAAGTCTCAGCACTATCACCGCTAAAGTCTGAGTTTGATCCCCACCCAGGGAGCTAACCCACATATGGTGCAGCAGACCTCTCCTGTCTTACCCACTGCTTCCCTTAGCAGTACATTTCAGTAGATCTGTCTGTTCTGCTCCCCACTCTGTCTCTGGTGAATCCTCTCACCCCCGCTGCAGCTCTGGCCTACACTCTAGTTCTTCTATGCAAACCACCCTCCCCCAATTTTCCATCTTGTTTTTATCACTAACATGAAAACATGTCCTTTAGTTTGCCAAGGTGCTCTTCATCTCATCACTTAGCAGACAATATTAATTTCTCTCTTTTTGGCTTCCACTGTATACTGCATGATTGCATCGCTATCACTTCACTTTGTAATTATTTTTTCACATACTCATCTCCCCCACTCAGCCCTGAATTCGTTAAGGTAGAGATTTTTATTATATTTATTTCTATATTCCAGCACAGAGTCTGCTTCAAAGCAGGAATTCACAAAATGAAAGTAAATTAATGACTAAATCTTGGTGATTGTGTTAACATGATAAAATATGGGTAATATTTACTTTCTGTTCTCAATTACCTAAAATTTCTGTGGTTATTATTCATTTAGATTCATATGATTAAAAAAAGGGATTTTGAATACGATTTTCAGTAATACTATTGATTCCCAATTTTGCTTAATGATTCCCAATTTTGCTTAATAGTGTACATACAATGAAGAAAAACCAGAAGAGCATTTGCTATCTCCTATACTGTTCATCACACACGTCATAGTGCCTAATTAACAGTTAACTCAGCCCTTATCTTACTAGTTCTTCTAGTAGTATTTGACTCAGCAGACTTATACCTCCCCCCCACCCTTCTCTAGAACCTCTGACTGAGATACCTTTCTGCTTTCCCTCCCACCTTGATGGCTGCTTTGATCAGCCCTATTGCTGGATATTTTTTTTTAAAGATTTATTTATTTATTTATACAAGCACTGAGTACAGTCAGAAGCATGGGAGGGTGAGAGAATTCACCAGAGCCAGAGCAGAAAGCAGAACAGGCAGACTGATGAAGTACACTGCTGAGGGGAGCAGCGGGTGCAGCAGGAGAGGTGTGTGCGCCATGTGGGACCCTGCCAGCGGCCAGGGATCAAACCAGCACTGCAGAGGCTGCAGGCTGCGGCCCTGCTGGATCTTTTTCTGATCCACTAAATATTAGAGCCCACCAAAGCTTTGTTCTTGATTCTCTCCTCCTCTCTCCTGTCCTTCCCTCCCCTTTCATTGGTTCACATCTGGTTTTCCAGAACTTAAAACAATACCTGTTTTTACCTATAACACAACTGAAATCAGTTAGGCTACCCCTTACAATTAATGACATGTATAGTTAAATTAGTAGTTGGCTTTATTCTTTATTTGTATAATATAAAATAAAGGTGCATGCTACAGTCAGTGTGTTTCATATTCAATGAAATTTGGTAGTAGGCACCTAATAAATAACATTATGTGCTTGAGGCACTGAACATATAAAAATTATAATAAAAATTATAATAAATATTAATATACCTAGGCCAAAATAATTACACCCTGGTTATCATGCATGTAGAGGAAATGAACCACAGAAGATTTTCAGTGGTATACAGTGAGTAGAAAGCCCTGGGCTGCACCTCAAACACTTATGGGAGCCTTTGGCATACAGAACTTTATGTGTCTTGAGGGAAGAGGTAAAGTCTTTGGAAAGAGAAAATAACTTTTGAAGCAGGTCATCAAAGAACAAGAGGCATCCTAGGACCTAACTCTTCTCAACCAACAAAGTGATAACAGCAATTTTAGGCTCAAGGTCATTGCTGAATAAGGACCCTAAAGGGCATAGGAGTATATCCTATGAAGGGTATATTACATTTTTCCAAGGAAAACTAATTTTATATTAACAGCACCAAGGTTTTATTAGTTAGCACTTTTTAATACTTACCACAACGTGTAGAATGTTTATATGCATCATCTAATTTGATCTTGATGATAAACTCTTTAAGACGGGTACTATTTTACAAGTGAGAAAATTGAGGTTTAGAGGGATTAGAAGTTTGTCCAAAGTCTTACAAGTATTAAGGGACCCAAGTCTGCTTGAGTCCCAAATCCATGCTTTCAACTGCTCTGCATGCTGCCTTTTATTTATCTTAGCTTTCACAGATTTTACTTCTTAATTACTGGATGAAATGGTCAGTTACAGACTGGAGCTGAAGGGAAGTGTTTTCCTTCAACTTCTCAATGTATGTTCTTCCATCCACCTTTCCTCTTCCTTGACCATTGCCATAAGAGAAGAAGACTTGGGTGCAGATATACCTCGTGATAACAATGATAGCAGAAGCTACAGAGTAAGCAAAAACAACTCTGGAAAGATAATTGCAGGCCTAATGATCAAAGTAATCAACATAAGTATTAGCATAATAGGATTAAAAATCAGTTGCTTTATAAGAAAAACTGAGAAACTTAAAATCTTGTCTAAATGGAGTCAAACAAAGCAGCTGCAATATATATGGCTTTTGTTCTTTTTTATTTTTACACATTGATAGGCTTATCATACTGAAGAAATATAAGTATACACTTAGGTTTTGTACCACTTTCCCGGCTTGGGGTATCAGTTAAACTTAACATTATCAAAACAAGCTTAATTTGCAAGTATTATGGCCTTTTTATACTGATTATTCAACCGTACGTATACTTTTTATTGGATTGGATAATACAGTGCATTTTCAGCGTTATAATTTTGAATGACTCTTTCTGAGGTAGCCTAAACCTCCTCTAGTTACAGCTTTTTATAGCTTTGTCTAATTATGCACATGAAGAGTATTCTTATATTTATTGTTACATCAGAATAGGTCTTATATTCCCAGTAAGAAGATAGAGAATAGCAAGTAGCCGCTGTATGGGCAATGCTGTTGTGTTGATAAGCACAGTTGTAGTGGAATGACCAATTTATTCATTTCCTTAATCACCTTCATAGTTGTAATGAGTCATTCTTGTCTCTTATTCTAAATTATAGGGTACCCTTTTATTCCCAGACCAAATGAATATACATGATATTTTTTTCTTGCTCTCATTTCAAAGACTTAATTTTTCATGATTTAGCAGTTAAGAGAATCAGAGAGATGTGAGTTGGAATCCTGGCTAAGAGGAAGGCTAGAAAAGGCATGGATTTCCCAGTGCTCAAATTTATCCTCTAGAACATCTTTCAGGGGCTTTGAAACATAGCCGGTCTCCTTGTTGCTGCTATCTGCTGTTTAGACAGCTAGTCCCTTCTATTCCTTTTATGAATAAAAGGAGAAAGATAAGGAGGATTGTCATTTCTGGTTTGACAATCAAGCAGACCGTATTTGTTGTTAACATCAACTTCATTATTCACAAATAAGAAAATTTTGAAGGAATCATTAAGGAGCAGTCAACTGAGATGATAGAATAACAAGTCCAACTTCCAGGTCCCAGTGTCTTAATAGGTGGTGTTTGTCAGAGAAATTTGTAACCAGAGCTGATGGGAAAGATAGTCTCAGCATGTTATCAGTTGTTTTTTCCACATTAGTATCTTTCTTCTTGGATAATTTTAATCACTGATGAACAATATAGCAGTGCAGCAAACTAAGAAGACCAATTTGTTTTCTCCTATGATTCCTGGAAACAAAGGAGAAACTGTCTGAGCTGAGAAGATTGCAACATGTTTTAACTTGTTGATTTAGTAGCACACAAGGTTTTTATACATATAAAAAATGGCTCCACTTAAAAAATGACTGCTATTTAGACAAAGATTTGAAACCAAATTGTCAGTCACGTATATTCTGCAAATGAGTCATTTGACATGTTAGGAAAAGTATATGGGTAGAAAAACAATGGTATGAGGAAGTATTCTTAGACATCTGTCATGAGATACAAAACTATAGGTCTGACAAAAATGTTGAAAAGTTAAAAGGTGATTAACTCTGAGCGATTGTGAAGCTATATTTAGATCAAGGAACAGATCATCCTGTAGGAAACCTTGAACACAAAAAAGGTTTTGTTTGGATTATGAACAAAAACAATAAAGGTCTACCATTTGGTCTGCTCTTTAAACAGAAGCCGGAAGAATTAATGTCTCATTAAGGAAAATAGTAGCTGAAACAAAGTATGGTGTTCCTTTTATGAACTGGAAACAAAACATCAAAGTTGATGGTGTAAATTTCTACCATCAAGACCCCAACATTGTCAGACTCACAAGTGAAGGCATGTTGATTTGTTTCTTGACTTCAGTTAATATGATTCATTCTGTGTGCTTAAGTGATGAGGTGTAAAGATGCTGAAGCATTAGTGGGCATATGAGAAATCCCAAGTAAAAAAACCAAACAACGCTAGAACTCAATAGCTCTAGCATCTTTGTACATCTATAGGCTGCCCATGTATCAAGTTATCATCAAGGTTCTAGGTCTTCACCTGTGTTATTTCCGCCTGTTTGTCAGTGTTTTCTGGCCTCACTTTCTAACTTATCCAACCAGATCACACAATCTATTCCTTCAATCTTGCTCTTGCCAAGACAAATAACTTCCTTACTCTTTTGAAAGGTCATTCGCTGTACCCGTTCTAGAACAACACAACCACAGGTTTCTCACTCTTGTACCTGAATGTTTACAGAAAAAAATTACCAGACTTCAAAAGAAATAATGTTAGTAATAGATATTTCTGGGGATAGGGCTAAGGGAAATTTCATTCTAGATATTAATAAATGTAAAAGAAACAATGGAAGCAGAAAATCACTTTTTCACGATCAGCATGGTAACAATTCAGCAAGAGACATCAATGGATGCTAATATCAGAAGGTAAAATTAGAATGAGAAACAGAATTTTACAGTCTCGAAGTACTTCCCTCAAAATACTTACTAATTACAAGTAGGTGAAGGAGTAAGTTCAGAGACTTGGCAGGTACCATCTTAATTGACTGGTGAATTAATACCATCAGAATGGGTCAAATTGATATTGTGGGTTACCAATGGGGATGCAATGAAATGAATTCAGCCTTTCTTGGGTGATGTTTCAGAATACCTTAGGTCTAATCATAAGGAAACTTCAAACAAACTTACAGTGAGAGACAGTCAACAAAATTATTTTGCTTGCGGTTTTCAAAAACATCAAGATAATGGAAGTAAGGGAAGACTGAAGAAATATTTCTGGGTGAAGGAGACTGGAGACACTTGACAACTCGATACAACACTATATTTTCTTTTCAACATCTCTAAGCAATTAACTAATTCAATTCTGATATTACCTGTCATACTGTAAGATTCCACAGATTAACTTCAGTTCTACAGGACCGCACATACCCACCGCCACTGCAGACGCCAGTGCAAGTCTACATTGTCACTTGTGCTTTTGACAAGTTCAGAAATCTTGTAGATTAGAGGCTCCCACGACCACTTCCTCAGGTTTTTGATTAATTTGCTAAAGAGGTTCACAGATTTCAGAAAGACATTTATTTATGTTCACCAGTTTATTTTAAGAGGATGTCACTCAGGGAAGAGTCAAATGTAAAAGATAAATAGGGCGGGCCTCCCCTGGTGGCACAGTGGTTGAATGCTGGGTTGTGAGGCTGCCCGCAGCCTCTGCAGCACCAGTTCGATCCCTGGCCACCGGCAAGGGTCCCACCAAAAAAAAAAAAAAAAAGATAAATAGGGAAGGTATGTGATAGGGGGCTTGGGGTTTCCGTGCTCTCTAGAAGACTTCAGAAGTAGAGGGAGAGGGACTGAAACCCTCTCTTGGTATCTAACCCCCATCCTTAGGGACTTTATATGTCACTTCATTAACTGAGTTGTGGATGCAAGGTATTAGTTATGACTATCAAGATCCTTTATATCTCTTATCACTTAGGAAATTCCAACGGTTTTAGGAGCTCTGTGCCAAACCAAATATGTATTTATTATAAATCACAATAGCACAGACCCAAACCTGGAGTGAATCCTTTTAAAGAATATTAATGGGGGCCTCCCTGGTGACGCAAAGGGTTAGGCACTGCACTATGAAGCAATGCGCAGCCTCTGCAGCACAAGTTTGATTCCCGGCCAGCCAGAGAGAAACTCACATGGCGCAGCAGACCTCTCCTGACTCACCCACTGCTCCTCTCAACAGTGTATTTCAGTCAGTCTGCCTGTTCTGTTCCCCACTCTGTGGTGAATCCTCTCACCACAACCCCCATCTCTCTCCTATACCCCAGCTCTTGTATGCATAAATAAATCAATCTTTAAAAAAAAAAGAATATTAATGGGACAATTGCCAAAACTTGAAAAGAACAAAGGGTATGGGCGGGAAAAAAGAGTACCTGGGAACTCTTCACACAAGCTTTCAACTTTTCTGTAAGTTTGAAATAGTTTCAAATAAACTGTTTTAAAATAAAAAGTAAAAAAAAAAAAAAATCCCTGCTTTTCCATTTTTTGAATCATAAATCATTGGATACATAAAAACAAAATATAGTATGTAAATTATGACTTTTAAAAGGAAAATTGAACACCTACCAATTTACCAATTTGAGAAATAAAATATTTATCAATAATGTTATAGTGCCCAGTATGCTAATTCAACCCCCATGGGAAAGATTATCCTCAATCTGTTTTATGACCCCCTTGCTTTTCTTTAAAGATTTACCACATATATAGAAATTACTAAATATTTTCTAATAACTAAAGAGGTTTAGCTTCTCACCCCCTCTTTGTTCATTGGTAACTTTCATTTCTTCTTCTTAACCATATGTTTTAACTTTTGTCCATTTTTCCATTAGGTTTGGATTTTTTCCTATTGATTTTTAGATACTCTCTATATAATGTTTAAAAAAAAAAGTAACAATAAACCTTTTCACGAAGATGGTGCTGAAAGCAAAGAAAGAAGCCCCTGCCTTTCCCAAAACCCAAGCAAAATCAAAAGGTTTGAAGAGTAAGAGAGCTGTGTTGAAAGGTATCCACGGTCACAAAAAAAGATCCACATGTCACCCACCTTCCTAGGGCCCAAGTCACTGCAGCTCTGAAGGTAACCCACATATCTTCAGAAGAACATACTCAGGAGGAATAAGCCTGACCACTATGCCACTGTCATGTTCCCCCTGACCACCACGTTAATCATAAAGGAGAGAGAAAACACAACACACTTGTGTTCATTGTGAATGTTAAGGTCAACAAACACCACTTCAAACAGGTTATGGTAAAACCCAATGACATTGATGTGGCCAAGGTCAACACCCTGATCAGACCTGATGGAGAGAAGGCCTATGTTCTACTGGTGCCTGACTATGGATATTGCCAACAAAATTGGGATCATGTAAACTGAGTCTAGCTGGCTAATTCTAAATACAACTTTCTTCCCCACTAAAAACAAAAACAAAAACCGACAACAAACATGCCCAAAATGGAACCATTCATGCCAAGTCCCACCAAAGCCTGCTGTCTCAGGCTTCCCCAAAATGGAATTTCAAACCAATGAATCTGGAAGTTTCCGGTCAGCATTAGTGAAATATTTTGCATGATGAAACCCCTTGTCCTCCCTTAAGAAAAGGTGGCTTTTCCTGAAATAATTTTTTTTTTTTGTTTTGCTAATAACCTTGTCCCACTCAATGAAAAAAATCTACTATTTGTAGGACTTTGTATTTACTGCATGGAATGCTGCCTGATTCATGAATTGTTTAATAAAACCAATTAGATTTCTAAATTTACTCAGCTGAATTGTGTGGGCTTTTTTTTTAAAACAATACTTTGGCTATCATATTTGTCTATTATATATGTTGCAAGTAGTTTTTCCTAGTCTGATGCTTGTAACTTTTTTAGTGGTGACTTTCATTGTAGAAATGTTTTAAATATTGATTGAGTTAAATCTTTTGAGAGTTTTATTTACGACTACTGAGTCCCTATTCCTATCTAGGAAGATCTTTCTTATTAAAAGATATCCTACTCTATTTTTTCCTAATGCTTTGGTAGTTTTGTTACAGGATGTGTCAACACAGCACTGGGAGAAGCACTAGCAGAGGTCTCAGGAACTGGCGCCATCTTCCCCACCCACAGTCCTGTCCCTCCAACATCTAGAAGTCTTGGACCACAACTTCCAGCATGTCATAAGCTAGACTTCCTCAACAGGAGGCTGCTGGAAAGAAGACAGGTACAAGGTGGCCCTTCTGTGGGGAATGGAGGACACATGGGCAGGCTGCTCCTGGTCTTTGCTCTTTGCAGCTTTAGCGTTTTTGGCAGGCAGACTCTGAAGAGACAATGGCAGTGTTCATCTTGACCTCACAGCAGATTACCCAGCGTGGAAGGTGCATCGTGAATTTAACGTTTCTGCTCTCCCAGCCCACTGGACCCTGCTTTGCTTCCTGCTGATATGAGCTTTGGAATTGTTCTGGGAGCTTTACTTTTGGACCTCAGTTGTCCCAATCTGGAGCACACCTGTTTGGCTGGGTGCTTGTCTAGGAGAGGAATGGGTGACTTTAGAGTTTGAGCAGGAGCCTGTTATATAAATCCTTCTCTCCCCTGCTTCTCTACTTACTAGTTACTAAAAAAATCTTTGAGTACACTAAAGTTTGATCACTTTCCTTTGTGCATGTGAGTAGCATGGACTCTCAGAACAGGCAACATGGATTTTTCCCTTGGGATCTCTTGGTACCCGTCCATTTCACCGGATATCAATCTTAGTTCCCTGGCTAGGAATGAGCCTCCTGGTAACAGTTTCATTGTTTTTATGTTAGACCTTTAATTCATCCATATGTAATTTCTTCTTTCCATATGATATGAGGCAGGCATTTTTTATATGTGATAGATATAATAATGACCCGACAGAGAAGTCCACACTCTAAACCCCATAATCTATAAATGTTACTGTACGTGACAAGTTATTTTGCAGATGTGATTAAGGTTATGGAATTTGAAATGAGATTGTCCTGGATTATCTGGGTGGGCTCATCTAATCATATGAGTGCAAAAAAGTAGAGAAACTTTCCTGGTTTGTGGTCAGAGAGAGATGTGACTATAGAAGAATGGCCAGAGAAACTCAATATTGCTGCAATGTTGCTGTCTTTGGGGATGAAAAACGAGACCAAGAACCAAGGAATGAAGATGGTTTCTAGAACTGAAAAAGACAAGGAAATAAATTCTTACCTACAGCCCCCAAGAAGGAGTGCAGTCCTATTGACACCTGATTGAGCCCACCGAAACCCATGTCACACTTCTGAGGTACAGAACAATGAGATACTTAATTTGTATTGGTTATCAGGTATTTGATGATTTGTTAACTAGAAAACTATTATACCTTTTAAACAAAATCTTTTATTAAATATTATATTTTATTCCAACTAAATTAAGATGCCATCTTAACTGTATATATAATTCCCATATACATGCTAGTTTATGTACTCTACTCTGAACTTTTCATCAGAATGGATCTCTTTTCCTGGTCTATAACCATGTTGCTTTAATTACTGTTACTTTATAAGGTAATATATTTTAATGTCTTGAATCTTTCCTCTCTTTTAATACCTACTTCTATCTTTTTATCTAGGACCTCATCATTTAATTTCCTTTTCTAGCATCTTAACCACTGGATGTCTCTGGTTTTACTCTCTTCCAGCTCATTATTCTCTACTGCTAGAATGATTTAAAATGAAACTATCATATTTCTACCCTTTAAATCTTTAATGACCATTCTTCATCTTCAATACAAAGTCCAAATGCCTTGGTATGACACACAAAAGTGGTATGACAAATAATGATGCCTTTCTTACCAGTGTCATCTTCTGTTCCTCCCTGGCAGAAGAAACCAAGGAACTAAAACTCACAGATTGTATCCCACTTTTAATCTTTTTTGTTGTTTTTTTTTTTTTTTTGCTATGCTGTTGCTTCTGCTTAGAATATCTTGCATCCCTGCTCCAAGTCACTTAGCACTGTACATTCAAAACTCAGATACACCATCAACTTCTCTTGGCAAATTCTCCATATTCCTCATTGCTAGGCTGAACTACTACCCCTCCATCACATTCCCATAACAGCACATATATACTTCTAGCATGTACTTTTACATTTTTATTGCAATTGCTGGTTTAGTTGCCTACCTCCTTCACTAGATAGTGCGTTCCTTAAAGGCAGGAAGTGCCTTTCATTTCTGTACCCACAGTATTTTACAGAGTGCCAACAACCTTGTAATAATAACAAAAATATGAAAAAATAAGTGGTAGCTCTTATTCAAACCTAGGATAAGTGCTTTTCATAATTCAATAAGTACTAAGTGTTAGCTCATAATTTTGTGTTCTGTGAAATGTTTTTAACTAAAAATAATGTTGTCCAGCTTGTTCACTCATCTTATTCACAAGACTTGGCTACAAGTGACTTTGGGATGTTTCCAAGGAAAGTTTCCTGTGTCAGACACATTCAGAAGAAGATGACTCAGGCTCTAAAAGTAATCCAAAAGTGAATTTCTAAAATATTTTAAGTAGGGATAGCATTGTTGGGTTATTTTGATGGGAATAACTTTAATTTAAATGCCTGTGAGAACAACCAGATTTGGTGAGGTGCCCCTCCTCTATGACCCCTTAGCAGTGAAGGCAAATATCTAGCCTAGCACACATTATGTCAAATCAAAGTAATATAGCTACATATCTCCTTCCCAGTACCAGTGGCTTTCAGCTTGGGGTGTGATCCAGTACACCTCCCTTGTAGCGGTGTTTGGGGAAATTTTTTGTTGTTATAATGTTGGGGTGGGGGATGTATCCCTGTCATTTAGAGTCAGTGCAGGGAAACCAGGGCCCCCCTGGTGGCCTATGAGTTAAATCTCAGCGCTATCACCATTACAGCCTGAGCTGGATCCCAGGTCAGGGAGCTAACCCACATACAGCACAGCAGACCTCTCCTGTCTTGCCTGCTGCTTCCCTCAGCAGTGTATGTCAGTATATCTGCCTGTTCTGCTCCCAACTCTGTCTCTGGTGAATCCTCTCACTCCCACCTCTGGTCTACACCGAGTTCTTCTATATAAAAAATAAATAAAATTAAAATATATATATAAATGTAGGGAAACCAAAGTGACTCCATCTTGTATCAATGCCATCGTAGACTTGTGACTAGTAATTGCCCCAACATGATAAGGGAGCCAGTTTCCCAATGTTTTTTTACCCTATGCATATTAACCTATACTCATGATCCATGTACAATTCTGTTGATGTTAGTGGAAGAAAGATGTACACAATAAGGCCCTCTCCCCCACCCTAGGGGTCTTGTCTTCTTGTCTTCTTACACAAGAATGATCTCATATACTAAGCAGAGTTTAAGAAGATCCTGTCAGAGTGGGTGGTTTGGATTCTGATTTGACAAGTCTTGTCCATTGCCTCTGGTGCTGAGGGCCCCAACTGTAAGTTGCTTTTTTGCTCTTCATAAACTTTAATTATGATTAATGAATGTGCCTGCTTTGTTCTTTGAACTCAGATTACCTTCTCAATTTGGGGGAACATATTCAATCCCACAGATGCACACTAAATATCCTGTAACATGTAGGGCACTCTTGTACAACAAAGAATTATCCTGCCCCAAATGCCCATAGTGATTCCATTACAAAGCTGACTTTATCATTGCTTTCCCATTGGATAAATTAGAAATCTGGCACTAAAAGTCAATCTGAACTGAAACTGCAAAGCAATGGGGGCAGGAGTACCTAGTCATAGTTTATAGGTTGTGAAGCCTTAAAAAAAATCAATTACTTGGGCCTCCCCTGGTGGCGCAGCAGTTGAGCGCTGGGCTGCGAGGCTTGCTCGCAGCTTCTGCAGCGCCAGTTCGTTCCCGGGCACTGGTGAGGGTCACACACACACACAATCAATTACTTAGTAATCACCCTTTATAGTTTGATATTTCTTATATAATTGATGAAATATGAATAAGAAAGTAAAGCTACTAAATCTGGATATTTCTTTTTCTTATTTTGGTTGGTATGGGTAAGCCTAATTAGTAACACAAAAGTTGTTCCTCAGTGCCTTTTATTTCTCACTCCACCCATCTCTAGGAGTCTCCTTCAAATTTTATCATCCACCTCCAGGAACCTTGCAGATTTGTCACACTCTAGGAAATAGACATCCTGGAATATGTACATCTGACACGCCATTCCTTCAGAGTCCAAAGTGTTAATTGTTTAAATTGATAATCCACGTAACTCCCAGATAATTTGGTTTCTACATTATCTCTAATTTCCCTTCAAGTTTTAACATTCTATGATCCAATACCATTAAAAGTTTATAATGTGTTCACTAGTTTTTCTAAAACTTATTCATGACTCAAAGCATTAGCAATTTGTACCAGGGCCTGAGTTGAAGCACTAGAGAGAATTTTAAAGAGAAGGGGTTCTATTTTAGAGAAACTTTGAAAGAGAAGGGGCTATTTCAGTCAAGTGGGAGATATATTTTGGTTTGAAGGATTTTTGGTACTCCTAATAATATTTCCCAGTTTCACTGAGAATTAATTGACATACAGTACTGTTTAAGGTATAGAGAATGATGGCTTGATTTATATATATAGTGAAATAGGTTCACCCTATAGGTTAGTTAACATCCCATCTTCTTACATAGATACAATAAACAAAAGAAAGAAGGAAATAAAAAAGGGGAAAATTTTTTTCCTTGTAATGAGAACTCTTAGGACTTACTCTTAACAAATTTCGTATGTACCACATAGCAGAGTTAGCTATTGCCATCATGCCGTACATTACATCCCTAGTACTTATTTACCTTGAAAGTAGAAGTTTTACCTTTTCACCATCTTTCTCCAATTCTTCCTCCTCCTCCTCCTGACCATGATTTTTCGGAAACCAGCTCTACACCATTCCCTAGTTCTATTTCTGTTTTTAAAACAACACTGTTCATTGTCTGCTTTTACTAGAATATCATCTTCAAGGGAGCAAGCATCTTGTCAGGTTTTTTTTGTACTGCACCCACAGTCCCTACAACTGTCAACTGTATAGTGGCACTCATTTGTTGAATGTATGAAAAAGTAATTTACTACAGGTAGAGATTTAATCACTTACTATAAAAAATAGAGTGATTTATTCTACAACAAAAGGAAACTTCATGTTGAGGGAGATCATATGACATGTTGTGAACTCTGGACTGAATTGCAAAGTCACAGGAGGAATAAGGAGCAGGAACTCACAGCATAACATAAAATATAAAAACAGGTGTTACTGAATTATAAGTAGTACCTAATCATGGTAAAAAGGTCAAGTGAAACTCTTTTATCCCTTATGCCCTATCTAGGTAGAGAGTAAGATCAATTCTAAAATATTAGTTTGAAAAGTTCTAAGTCCATTAACTTAAGCAATAGTCCCAGGTATACTCAAAATCTTATTTTACAGGATTTTAATATGTACATTAAGACCCAAGCAAAATACCTCATACTCATAATGCTTTACCAATGACAAAGAAATTATAATTCATTTACATCATTTGTGCTTAATAAGAACCTGCAATTATTTCCATTTCATAAAACAACAAAATATAGGAAATTTAAATCAACCATAAAAATCATCTTAAATCATTATCACACCCTAAGTGAAATCTCCGTGCAGTCAGACGATAGTGAGGGAATTTAAATAAAGTTGAAAAATCAATTCAAACATTGATAGTATAATTTAAAGACTATAAATATAGCCTGATTTTTAAATGTCAATGAGAAAGTATGGGAAATGCTTGTGAAAACAATGTGCATTATTCATTACCTAGGCCACCAATTTTAGAAATTTTAAAAGTTCCACAGAGGGTTGCAAGAGAAATTGTGTCTCCTGGATCCTTAATTCAAAGTCACGATCATGGGAAGCATTTCAATTTGTGATTGCATTCAGAAAACAGGGTAATTTTTTTCATGTACCAAGATGTCTAAAAGCAGACGGTGACATCAGGACAGGAGCCTGTGCTCTTCTGTACTTTCATCTCAGCAATGGCTTTTGCCCCCATGTTGTCATTGTGTGATCACAAGATGGCTGCTTCACCTCTGGCATTGCACATAAGTTCCAAGCAGGAAGAAAGTGATAAGTCAAGGGCAAAAGTCATGTGCCAGCTAAAACTTGGAAAGAGATTTATCAGAAGTCTCCATACACTGACTTTTCACTAAAAGTCTCATTGACCAGGACTTGGCTTGCATGGCCACCCCAAGCTGCAAGGAAAGCTGTCAAATGCACTGTTTGCTGGCACACTGCCACACTTTTGGTTTCCGTAGGATATATGCATAGCAGACTGTTCCAAGTTAATGCACTATTGAATATCCAGCTGAGTAAGAAAAGATGTGAACCTCAGAGGCAAATTTACCCCAATGCTAATGAAGTTTTAACTTCAGCTTCCCTCACTTAAATGGACCCCTCCTGGGAGAGATCCTGGAAATATGTTCACAAGGTCATATGCTTTCTGTAAAATTTGTACAATTAAGATATTTTAATTGCAATAAATTAACACCACTGTTCTTTTCCACTCTGACTTTCTCACCCTTACAACAGGAGGTGAGTGTTGTTGGCATGGGCACGGGGAAGCTGAGTTGAGAATACATTTAGTTTGGATTTAGTGGAATATATTAAAGAGGTTCACAGCTGCTTCTGCATGTAGTTGAGTTATTGCCAGTCATCATAGTGTATTTGTTTTCAGGAATGTTTCTTCTGCCTACTGTGCTAACTCACCTGGCACCAAGAGCAGAGGTACAGAGCTCAACAAAGAGCTCATTAGTAAGCCTCTACAATAGGACATGGGTAACAAACTGTTCAATGAGTGTCTCCACCTCAAAGAGTACTTATGGTTACTAACAAGAAAACTTGAGATATTCTGAAACCTCATCTATGAAAGACACTAGGTAAGTTTTCCAAAAATACGACAATAATCCTAAAATTCTACATGCATTTCCAATGAGTTATGATGCGGAAAAAATATGTTCTCAAGTATCAACAGTGAAAACCAAATTTCAATTTGTTAGAGGAAAGTCTGGATTATCTTTCTATGCTATGTAAAATGTTATTCTAAAATTTGAAATCTTGGTGGGAGAACTATGGGGACTACAACAATGTAAGAAAAAATTAATAAAAAAGTTTAAAAAATTAAATTCAAAATCTTCATATGAAGTGGCAAGCAACAAGCATGCAACAAAAAAAGAGATTTTTTAAAATGAAGGTGTGCCTAGCAGTAATAAAAAGTGTGTAGTTATTCTGGATTTTGTGAAATTAATGGCAATTTGTCAGTTAAAAAATATCTAATTTGTTGTAACTCCTTTGTTCATCTTAACTGGACAGTCACATTTGTTCCTGATTTTATATTTTCTATTAATGGGTTTCTCCCATCTCCAAATTGGGTAACTTTCAAACCCCACAAAACCTGGGCCTTAGAAACCCGACTCATCTAATAAGAAGCAATCTTTACACACTTCCAACTCTACCTCCACATCAATGTTAGGAGAAGAAAGTATAAGAAGAGTGTCATTCTCCTCTGTCAGAAGTGGAGTTGGTCAGATGCCCACTTAAAGTGTCCTTTCCCCTCAACTGCATCCTGAATTCAGTTTAGTCTTTTAAATTAAGGCAGACCTCCCACACCAGCTGGAGAGAGCCATGGAATGAAGCAAAGGGAAATTGAGTTTTTTATCCTCTTACTCCTCCCACTGAAAACTAAACCTCTTCGTTCCTTTGTATCTCTAAGACTTATCCTTAAGTCTTCATGTGGATATAAGAAGGGGTTTACTTTACATGGCCTATATACTTCCCTAAAAGTGTGCCATTAAACATCAATCTCACCGATCTCTGTTCCTCTGGTATAATAAATTGGGGGAATGTGGCATTCTAGATTCTTCTCTGAAGATTCTCAATGCACTCTTCAAAGCGTTGAGAAATACAAAAGTGGGTTGACTTTGATTCTACTTTTTAAGTCACAGGGGTCTTTCTACCATAGATGCATATGCTTGTATATACATATAAAAGAAATACTTGTATTTCTCAAGATGTATATACATCTTGCATGCACAAGATACACATTTTATTAATCATATTATTATTTCATAACACAAGTGACAAACCTCCATAGGGGATGTGGATTTTAAAGGGCTTTAACAAAAGAAACCAATCTATAACATTGGATGTTAAGGTATCATGGCCAAAAGGTTAGAAATAGTTTAACACAATGTTGGGGTACCATCCCTACACTCTTTAGATTCCAAGCATTTTGAAGACTATTCTAGTCAGTCATAAGGAAGATTTTAGCCTGTTCACAAAAGAGGATTATAAGAGAGGATGCTATTGTTACTTGATGATTATCCATGCTATTATTATCAGATATAGAGTTAGCTGCCTAATGGAACAATAATACATTAACATATATACTTTTTAGTTCTTAGTTACAGAACTTACGGAATGATTAAGGTAAAAAGTCTGCTAATTTTCCTTGGTTAATAATAAAGCCAGTTTAAATCCCTGTGACAAATATTGCTTAAATTTGCTCTTTGAAACATTCTGTTCAGATATAAAGTATTGGTAACTACTTTTTGGTAAAAGAAGGAAATCTATGAGCTCAACTGTATGCCAGCTAAATCAAGTGCATGAAGAAGCCAGCAGCCATGCTTGGAAACAACAATACTAGCAGGGAATGAAAGATTTACTTCAGAAGAAGTGGAATCACTATCATTAGGACTTCATAAACCTTACCAAAACCCTTGTGTCTTAAATGATGTAAAAATACATCTCCTTGGTGACTTTCACTTTTTCATTTGGCTTTAGTATTTATTTATTGCTTTAATAATGCAATTGTCTGGTGTTGGCATGTCTGGATCTTGTTTCTCTCTTGTGCTAAAAGCAAATGACTTATTATATATCAGGGTGTGGAGGGCATAGTTGGTGCTCTCCACTGACAAACTGTATTTCCTTAGTTTCTATTCATATTAATCTGCGAACACAAGGATAAGTGTCTGCAATCTGGGCTGCCATTTGTGATTGCAATGGCTGTAGGCTGTATAAGCTGCACAACTATTCACAGCAGCCCCATGCTGTAATCTTCAGTGGGGCCCTGTGCTTCATTCTTCCATATTTGAAGAAATAAGCTGACTGAAGAAGAGGAGTGTGTAAATAAGTTTTAAGAAATCCTGTGACTCTTGTTTCACACATGAAGCAAAGTTGATAATTTATAGTGTACTTTCAAGTTCCATGCTCTTTATTATGGAATAAGCCTTTATGATTGACAAAAAAGTTCAATGAGATAAAACTGAATACAAATGAGGAGAGGCACTGTTGCTATTTTCCATTAAAAAAAATAGGGGTGATTGAAACACAAGATTCTTGGCAATACTACATTAATCATTATTCACTCATTCTTTGCTCCTTTTCTAACACACCTCTTTCCTCCATCACTGCAAAATGCAGAATGTCTCTGGCAAGTTGGAGTCAGTGGCAAAATTTCCTTGAGATGCATTTTCATAAATTTGCTTTCAGTAGAACTTGTAAAGTTCTTCCCACCCTCAAAATTAAAGACATGAAATACTCTTCACCATTTCTAAACATCCTTTTCCCAACAAAAGACACTAAAAAGAAAATAATACCTGAATAAGATCTACAGTTAAATATATACCATTTTCCAGGAGAAAATAAATATATCATCATCTTTCATTGCTGAAATTACGCACTTGTCCCTGAATAATCAACACTGTTCATTTTGTAAGATGGTATGTTCTTACATCTTTTTACTTGAGCATATAAACACCCAAAAATGATTGCTATTGTAAGAATATCTGTTGAGATCCCAATTAGCTCAAGGGCATTGTTTCTGGTTAAAGAGAGATGTGACAGATGAGACAGTTTCATTTTATTTAACTATAATATGGATAATTATCTTCTCCTTATTAAAAAACATCTAATCCACAAGGACTTTTTTAATGCTCTCAAAATATTGACATATATGCCAATATTATAAATATAATTACATACATATATCTGTATCTATACCTATATCATTCTCCTCAGTAGCATGGAAAGAGGTTATAGAAGTACAAGGAAGGAAATGAATTTCTCTGTAAGGTGAACTAGGGCATCCCTTTAATTGGCTCAAAAAGACCAAGCAGCTTGCAATTAAAATGCACACCCACAACAAGTTATGCAATGAAGGAAGTAATCTGTAGGTCATTACTACTCTGGTTGTAAGAAACTTTACAAAGAACTGGAAAACAAAATTTAAGACCTGGGTTTGGGAGAGGGACTCAGCCTGATCAAACTTTAGCATCAGTGAGAAAAATACCAAATCTATCTATATGAATAGGGTTCTAAGAAGTTGGAGAAGTTAACGTTTTGCTTTGCTAAAACTTATTTTCATGGTCTCTTCAGAAATAGTACTCATAAGGCTAAAATCTGTATCTCAAGTTAGTCATAATTTGGGACTTTGATTGGCTGGGAAAACTAAATATTCCTTTTTTTTCCTGGAAGTAGGAGACCTAGGTTACATGAAATCTAAGGAAAAAACAGACTCACAACAGTAAATTTTAAAATCTGTACTTTTACAAAGTGAGAACATTGTTGTCACAGCACTTAAGTGAGGAAAAAATAAGACATATAATAATTTCTAAGCCAGTCCTCCTTCTGTGCTGCTACTGTTGTATGTGACTGTCCTGGTTGATGCATCAACAATTCAAAAAAGAGAGGCAAGTGCCAGGTTCTTATTTATGTGGCTATAATGGCGGATTTGAAATCAGTGACAATCACAGAGCTGAGAAAATTGTTGTGAACTTCATGGGCAGGTTAAACTAGTATGAAGAGATTAACCCCAGATTTGACATGTAACTGAAAGTCAAGAAACATGACAAACTAAACTGCTCCCATACTGTCAGCTTGGTTTCATGGTACTGACAACCTCAGCTGGCATCATGGACCACGAAGAAGGAAGGCAAAAACACACAGGGGAGATCCTGGGATTCTTTTTTCTGGGGATGTAAACATACATGCAAATAAAATGCCCCAATGGAAAATTTTTTCTAGGTTTTTAGAAAGCTACTTGCACTTTAACTCTGCTCATACTTAATCTTGGAATATGAGAGGATTTATTTTAAAATGATAGAGGAAAAAATATGGAAAGGAAACTTGCTAAATAACATTGTCCTTTAAATAACATTTTTTAGAACTACAGATAACAGCACAGAACTACAGCACAAGTATAAAATATTCAATAAATTTCATGTGATCTAATTAAATTTCATAGACTTGAATTCATATCAATGGGTGATCCACTGGGAGGACACTTTTAAATGCCCATTCCTGGATCCTATCTCAAACTTTAAATTAAAAAGTAAGGTAGATGAGAACTCTAGAAGCCCACATTTCAATTCTTACCTTCATATGACTCCTAAGAATACTATATATCAGAACTACAACATCAAAGTTTCCTGTGAATAAAATAGACAAGACGTGCCCATTTTGGTATCTTTAGTACCTAAGTACAGTGCTTGACTCAGAGTAAATGTTTACCAAATAAGTCACTTGTATTGGGGAGATGATGCTTCACCTCTTAATCATAGCTTAAGTCTAAGTGCTCACCTAAGAACAACATTAATCTATGTTCTGTAGTTGTCAGGAGGAAAAACAAGTACAGAGAAAAAAAGTGAAAGGCAAAGGACATGGGTTGGCCAACTGGAAACACATTATAAATGTATTTGACATGCATATTTAATGCATGATTTAAATGCATAAGCTCAATTAATGTGCTACAAATGTGTCAACTCAATTAATTAAAGCATGATACTTCTCTGCTCAGAGGCACCATTTAAAAAATAGCAATGGATCAACATAGTCCTGATATCGTAATTGCAAAAATTATGTAAAATATTTGCATCTTATGGGTGAACAGAATAATCTTCAACATAAAAATTAGCACATTTTAAACTACAATGGAAAAATACTAAAGTGACTGTGCCAAAGAAGAGGACTGCAGTGGGTTTGGATTGGATGCATAAAAGGATCAGTATAACTATTCAGATAGCAGGTTGTGAGAGCAGCTGCGCTGGATAGAGTTGGGTTGGCAATGACGGGAAAGGGAAGCTAGACCAGTATGCAAAGATGCATCAGAAAATAGGCCTGATTGACTAAAGGATGGAAATGAGAAATGATTGCAACCTTTAAAACACTATATGATCAGAAAAATCTGACCCTAAAAATATATCTCCAATCTATAAAAGCAAATGTTTGCTTATTTCAGTTCTTTCCTTATTAAAGATCTTTACTGTTTACCTATGGATAAATTTTTATGTAAATTTGTAGTACATTTCTCATTTATTCCACAATGAATAAAGCATGGCCCTGACATTACCAGAATCAACCTTTTTTTGGTAATATGTGCTATAAATTAAAAAATAAAAATCAAGTTCTGTCAATCCAATAATATTCTAATGAAAGGGCCATGTACCCCAAATTCATTTTTCAAAATCATCTGTAACTAACTTGTTTACTCCTTGGAAGTATCTCTTCTAGAAGATGTGTTATATTAAGGAATGTACATCTATATCTTAAGATTAGTTTTCTAGGCTGGACCAGGATGAGTCTGAATGAAAACATCCCCAAGAGCACTGAATCTTTCTGAGCCTTAAGGTCTAAACCAAGCGTCATCCCGAAGTTCTAGCAATTGATCAAACGTGTATGTTGAGGATAGGGCATAGTCAAAGCAGTAAATCCAGTGGTGCCCTTTGCTGAGGAAGAACTTTTCAATCAAGGGGAGGGTCATCTTGCAAATTAAAATGAATCTGGAAATTTCAGAGCCTAATTTCTTGGAAAGTTTCTATAAGGTAGAAATTAAGGAATAAGAGGGTCTATGTTTTCAGGCCTTTATCATACAGAATAACAGTACAAATAACTAAATATTTTGTTAACATTTTAAATAGAGAAAGCTTAAGGGGGTAAAATATAAAACTGTCCCACAATGGACAGTTAGTAACTGATGAATAGATAGCACACCTTTGACACAGCCAATGACTCATGAGCTCCCTTTTCCTGAAAGTATAAGAACCACTAACATAAAAATGGGAGACTAGAAGGAAAGGCCAGAGTGGCAAGAATTTTTTCCCCTAATTAAACAAAAAGCAACACTACTAGAAAACAAAAATATTGAAACATTTAAATAAGCATATGGCTTTTTTGGAAAACACAATTAAAAATAGAAATTGTGGGGTTTTCCCCCACCAACTGGGAGAACATTTTTGCACACAACACTAATGATAAAGGACTGATCACAAAAATATACAAAGAGCTGATGAGACTCAACAAAAACAAAGAAAATAATCCAGTCAAAAAATGGGCAGAAGAGCTAAAAAGACACTTCTCTGAAGAAGAAATGCAAATGGCCAACAGCCATATGAAAAAATGTTCAACATCACTTGTAATCAGGGAAATGCAAATCAAAACTACCATGAGAATGGTACATATTAAAAAAACTAGCAACAACAAATGTTGGCGAGGGTGTGGAGAAAAAGGAACTCTTCTGCACTGTTGGTGGGAGTGCAAACTGGTCCAACCACTATGGAGAGCTGTGTGGAGATTTCTTGACCTACTAAACATAGAGCTTCCATATGATCCAGCAATTCCACTCCTAGGTATTTACCCAAAGGACACAGAAACATCAATTCCAAAGAGCACCTGCACCCCTATGTTTATAGCAGCACTGTTTACAATAGCTAAGCTTTGGAAACAACCCAAATGCCCAAAAATAATGACTGGATCAAGAAGATGTGGTACATATACACCATGGAATATTACTCAGCATTCAAAAAAGATAAACACATGCAATTTGCAGCAACATGGATGGCGCTGGAAGGGATCATGCTCAGCGAAATAAGCCAAAAAGAAAAAGAAAAATACCGGATGGTCTCACTCATAGCAGGAATCTAGAAAACTTAAATAAGGGACCAGGAAAATGAATAACTATAAGAAAGTGAAAATCAGAATCAACAAAAAACTATGAAACAGAGACACTTTTGGGGGGTGGGGGGTGGGAGGGGAGGGATTGGGATCAGAATGGGGGGTTGCAATTGTATGGGGAATATAAAAATAAAATTTATTAAAAAATAAAAAAAAAATGTGAGAACCAAAAAAAAAAAAAAAGAAATTGTGGGGTTTTCACTTACTCCTCCCATCAAGATGCTATTTCTTAGCATTCCATGATTACATTACATCATTTTACATGTGCTTCAGTGCATCCTTCAAGTGTTCTTTTGCCATCTTGTATCTTGACTTGTCAAATTTCACTTGAGTGATATCAAATAAAGGAGTTTTAAATTTTAGACTGTGTAACAATTACTTGAACTTAACCGTATCATAGGACTATCTGGAAGCCATTGTTCATTTCTCTACATATCATTAGGGAGATTTGCAAAGCCCAACTCTCACAGCTTGGTGCAATGTATTATGTTCCATAACGGTAAACTTGAGCTTAGGAATTTTAAATTCAGTTAAGCTAAATAAAACTGGAAAAAAAGGAAATTATTTGGGAGAGTCATCAGGGCCTAATTAGCATCAGAAACATAATTAGGATCAATGTTTCTATTTGCATTATTTTTATTTATTTAAATCATTTAAAAAACTGTTCTAAGTGAAATTATACATTTGACTGAAACCCCATTTTATATTATTTGTCTTCCTCACCCTAATTTCATCATAAAGCCTATCCATTAAGATTAAGTTTGTCATTTTTAATTAACTTTACCAATGTTTGTTAAATAACTAATTTAATTGCTATCTCATTGTTTATAGATATTTAAGCAATTGTTGCACATTCTTTGAAATCACAGGCTAGCAAGCCACATGTTGGTAAGAGCCACACTATCAATGTGAATCTGGTCTGATCATTTGAGAAGACAACTGGTCATATGTACAATCATTCAATTAGCAAATCACTTTTTCCCCCACCTATATGAAATCATTTTATTTTTTTCATAATTTCTTTCTTTATGTTTTATATGAGGTGTAGTCCCTATAGAATTTCTACCACCAATTCACCCATGCACCATCACCATAGACCCTTGTAGCAAATCACATTTATGACACATTTGACAGGATGTCATCTAGCCTTAGATGGCAGCAAGCACATTACTCTCTAGATTTTTAGCTTTCTAGATCTGTGTATTGCTCTATCAGTAGAGAATCTTCCCTGTATTGAGCTAAAAGCTGCTTCTAAGTAACTCTTCTGACTGGGCTCTAACTCTGGTTGTAACTCTTCTCTGGAACAACTCTGAAGAAATCTAAGTTATTCTTCCACGTAAAGTCCTTTGTTCTATAGAGAGAGCTGTCCCATCTCCCTGAAGTCATGTATTTTCATGCTCCAGTCTCCCTAGATTTCTATTCCAGCTCGATCAGACCACAGCAGAGAGAGGTAAAACCCTCAGGTTCCTTGGTTTGGATACCACTTCTAATTTAGCCTAAGATTCTATTTATGTATCTATGTATCTACCTACCTATCTATGTATCTATCTATCTAGCTGAACTTGCCTCACAATGGGGGCTCATGTAGAAGCCAGCTTGAGTTTGGCACTGTTAGGGGTTTGATTTACACTTACTAAGTTCCTACTATGCCTAGGGCATAGGGTGTCAGATAAAATACAGGACATTCAGAGAAATCTGAGTTTTAGATAATGAATACTTTTTTAGTATATGTCCCTAAATATTGCATAAATATACATATGCTAAAAATATTCATTTTTGACATAACTGGGTGTTAAAATTTAAACTTAAGTGGGTGTACTGTATTTTTTTGCTAAATCTAAAACTTAACTGGGTATCTAATAGCTTTTTTGCTAAATCTGGCACCTATTAAGACATTATTTCATTTTATTTTCATAATAACATGGTGAAATTATTCCTTTTATATTCCTTTTTTATAGATGAAAAATCTGATGTTAGCAGAGTTCCCCAGCAAGTGAGCATAGGAATGGGGATTCAAATTTAAGCCATCTAAAACTACAATGCTCAGCCCTGGCCAAGAGTTAGAACATATGTTGTACTTAAGAAAAATGCAGATACCAAGGCCTAACATAGATCTATTCCATTAGAATCTTCAGTGGAGGAGCCCAGACAACTGTATGTTTGGAAGGAACTGCAGGTAATTCTAATGTGCATCTGGGGTTGAGAAGCTCTCCTCCTACTGCTCCCAAATGTGTTCACATGAAGAGTTATTAACCCAGTGTTCCACTTGGGAAATTAATTTTTGGATCATAAAATCAGAATCTTATATTTATCTGTTAAATTGTTAGATTTGGCCTATTTTGATAGCATTTTGTTATTTTCAAGTTTTAATTCTGGCACTTGTAAAAATTTCTGTTTCTGTGGAATTATGTAGAATTACAGTTTTTGGTTTCTATGAGAGTCACATAGATTTTTTGGAATTTAATGTAAGTTATAGATATCTTACTGGGAGAGAGGGAAGAGCACATATGAAGACCCATATTATTTTACCCATAATCTTAGGGGTGCTGCAGGCCATTAATAGATCAAAAAAATCCATGAAACTCCAGAATAAGATACCATTCTTGGAGGATTTTTCACCCCCCCATTACAAAATTTACTAAAAGTGCTATTAATATAATGTTAATTCTTCCTATTAAGTTCATTAAACATTAAAAAATAAAATTAGGGTTTTTTTTCTATACGAAAAGAAATTTTAGGAGAAATACTCCCATATCCTACTGGTGAAAGTATAAACTTAAAAAAATTTTAATTGTAGTAAAATACACTTCCCATAAAATTTACTATCTCAACTACTTTTAAATGCACAGTTCAGTAGTGTTAAGTACAGTCACAGTGTTTTTTCACCAATCTCCAAATCTTCATCTTGCAAAACTAAAAATCTATATGCTTGCAACAACTTCCACTTCCACCTTCCTCTGCCCCCAGGCCCTAGAAGCACCATTCTACTTTCTGTCTCTATGATTTGGACTGCTCTAATTTCCTCTTATTAGTAGATCATACAGTATTTGTCTTTTTCTAACAAGCTTATTTCACTAAATATAATTTTCTCAAGATTCATCATGTGGTAACATGAATCAGAATTTCCTTCCTTGTTAATACTGAATGATATTCCAGTTTATGTATATACTAGATTTGTTTATTCATTTGTCTGTCAGTGGACACTTGGGTTCCTTACACAGTTGGTTGTGAATAATGCTGCTACGAGCATGAGTCCTATATAGAAAGTGGAAATTTACACAAAATTTCTTGGAGAAAATTTGGTTATGTCAATAAATTTACCTCAGATTACTGATTTATGAAACATGTAAGGGTTATAAAAATGATAAAATTATAAGTGGGGAATTAAGCATTTATGTATGTGCATTGCACAGAAAATAAAAATTTGTATATTGGATCAGAATTTAGAGGATTTCGAGTTAGACTGCAATATTACTGTTAAAGTGGAAAAAGGGACATGAACTCAGTATTTTCAAAAGTGCCTTTTCCAGCTCTGTCAACAAAGTGGCCTTGCAGTGTTATCAGTCTTTAGTCCTGACTAGACTAGTACTAAAATGGAACCATCAAATTTGTAATCTTAGTATGTGCCCAGATTTTGATCTTTAGTGCTAGCAGCCATTAAAAGTTGCTAATTCCATATCCTACAATGGGGGAAAGAGATCAAAATAAGCTTAAAATATTTTAAAGTTTTGAGAAGGCAAGGATATTTTTAAAACATCAGGTTAATGTTGAATGGAGTCAGGTAAAGGAATAAGGTTAAAAAAGCCACCCACACTTCCATGGTCAATACCACATTCTTTTTTTTTTTTTTAAAGACTTATTTATTTATACAAGCACTGGGGGACAGGCCAGAGGCATGGCAGGGTGAGAGAATCCACCAGAGACAGAGCAGAGAGCAGAACAGACAGAAGGACCGAAGGCACTGCTGAGGGAAGCAGTGGGCGCAACTGGAGAGGTCTGCCGTACCATGTGGGAATCTCCCTGGAGTGGAATCGTACCAGCGCCACGGAGGCTGCGGATTCCTTCATAGTGCCCTCAACCAGCTGTGCCACAGGGGAGGCCCCAATACCACATTCTTTGTGGCTAGAGCTGCTCACTATTACTCCTTTTTCCACCACCTCTCAGGTCTTACTGCCACTGATGTCTTCCCACCTTTAAAAGACATCAGTTAAAAAGCAGTTCTCCCAGAGACCATGCCCAGGTAAGCATGTGAGACAGGCAAGTATTTCAATCCCAGAAATTAAAAAAAAAAAAAAAATCACAATTAGCTCATCTAATGGACTAAGCAACACAGCAAACAAAGACAACCTCCCTGTGCAAAAACAAAGCTAAGTAAAACAAACAAACAAAAACCTGGCCTTAAATCTCAGGGATACTTAGGACTCTGACATTCCTTTGCATTGTATTGCAACATTCTTATATTTGAACCATCTAGTTACTAAACCAAGATACCTTACAAGGGAGAACTTGCTGGCTAAACAAGGCAAGACTATTTCATTGAGAGTGCTGTGAATATGAAGAGGGAAGCTAGGAATTGCTACCAGGAAATAAGACTTCTCTCACTGTTAGGAGAGAAGATGCTGCATTTGAACCTGAATGTATCTCAGAGGTTATGAGTAACTTCACCCAGCAGGTTTATACATCTGGGTGTACCAGTTATGAGCAGCCAGCCCAGATGGCACTTCTAAAGATACATCTGCTTTATCTCAGATGATCTTTGCTGCAACATCCCTAGGGCACGCAAAAACCATACCTCTGGTTTATTTCTTTACTTCCTGCACCATGTTACCTTCTTAGAAACTAAAAAGCACTCTGAAGACAGATACTCAACCATTCTGCGAACTTTAATCCCACCTGGCTGTTACTATCTATAACAGCGTATGCATTGCTATAGAACCTTTCTTACTACAAACATTTCAACAAGTATTGTTTTATTTCTTATCTGGCTCACTTTCTATAATAGCCTTTTGGTTTTCTCCATAAGTCATTTCAAAATATTTATCATGGTAAATTCACTTCCTCTTCTTTTTCTTGCACAGGTCAATTCATCTATTATGCCATAGTGGGATTGTTAGTGTACAGATTGAAGGGTACCCCGGGACCTCCAAACCTGCACATTCTAAATGGGTTCTGCCATCCAATGCAAAAGACAAAGCATACTTTTAGTGTGAAAGAACTTTAATAGGACAGTATGCATAGACAGAAAAGAAAATATTTTCCCAATAAACACCCAAAGTTACTCATACCCTTGTGGGCAAATGCCCAAACACAGTTGGCCCAAGGTAGGGCTGCTGAGACCTAAAAACTTACCATGGGTCTAAGGCATCTTTTGGTGGCAACCCATAGGAAAGGGAAGGAGGAAGGAGCCAGGCAAGTTTGGGATGAAAGGAACAAGATTAAAGTACAAATCAAGATAAAGGCTGCTATTGTCAGCTTCGCCATGTCTTTTGTAAGTGTCTATTTCTTGATTCATGTGTTTCCTTCCATGTCCCCCACGTCCCTGGTGCAAATCCAAAGTTGAGGAGCAAGTGGACCTTCTTCACATATCTCTGCTCCACGTGTCTCCTCCAAGTCCCTTCTGACTCTTTTCTCTGCTGTTTCCCTTTGCTGCTCAGCTCCACCCTTCATTAGGTGGGGCAAGGGAACCTGGAACCTCCCCATTTTGTGGAGATAACTCTCTAACAACTCCTTTCAGTAGCAGGATTACCCCAGATTTTAACACACAAAAAATATAATATATATATAACATTTGCTATGCACAGCAAAGCTTTAGTTTTCAACGCTATTTTCCATTGAACATGCTTAGTCCAGTGTTCTACATTGTAAATATATCCGGTGATATCTGAGTTAAATGGATGTTCCATCACCCTTTCCTCTCAGTTTAAAGCCTATCTAACAAGTTTTGCCAGTTTGGAACTCCAGAAATCAACTAGCATCTGCTACTTGATTTCCAGCAACTACTCCAACAGTTGCGGTTTTGCAAAGAAAACCATTACTGGTCCTCTCACCCCAAACTCTACTCCCCCTTATACAGACTTTTTGCCACTTAAAACTAATATCCTCAAATTTTCTGACCTCTCTTGGGTTTATATTATCTTTATATCTTGTAATAAGTCCCTGATGTTTGATTCCATCTCTTTTACCTGGGTAAGTCAGTACCTTCCACCAAGCCATTAAGAGCCATCCTATTAGACTTCCTTTATCAAACTCAATGTAGTCTAAGGGAGAGGGGTTCTTAGCCTGAAGAGAAAAGATTTCAATTCCAGTACCAGGTCCTTTCATAACTGGTTATGTGACCTTGGAAAAGCAATTTAAATCCTTTGTACCTCTAGCATGTAGTTTCCCAACTGTAATAAATATTATAAATCCATTCTGTCCTCATCACTTTTATCATCAAAGAACATTTATCAAATACCTATTTGGTGATGGCACCTTGCAGGGTGAGGCAGGCAGGCCTGCAGGGCCCCTCTGTTAGTTAGGAGTCTAAAGCAGAGCATTTGGGCCTCCAATGATTGTTCACAAGTTTTACTGCTCTGTGGGGAAATAAGAGAACAACACAGCAAAAGCCTTTTAAGAAGAAAAGAGCTGAATTTATTTAATATTTTTAAAAATTAAAATAAGTGTGTGTATATACATAAGAAATGTCAATTCTTTAATGAAATTACGATTATAGTAGATGTTACTTTGGAAAATTGTCCTCACCAATAAAAGGCATTTGGCTTTACAAAAAATTGTTTTATTTTGCCAATGGGTGAGTTTTTAAGTCTGAGTTCTACTGGACTACAGTGCTCTAAATAGGGCCATATCTTTCTTAAGAAGGGATTTAAATCCCCACTCTAGCACTCACTATCCTCTTATAGATTCTGGTATATAGTTTTTGAACAATCTTAGCTGGGGATATCTGGGGAAGCTGGGACCTACTGTCTGTCTACATGCCTTTTCATGTCCGCATGATATGAAAGGTTTTAAGACCCCTTTGACCTCAGGCTCCTTATCTTAAAACAGGGTTCAGATAGGAGATAGGTCACACCTTTAATCCTCTTGTCTTTTTTTTGTTAAGATTTATTTATGCATACAAGAGCTGGGGTACAGGCCAGAGCTGTGGCGGGGGCTAGGGGGTGGGAGGGAGGTAAGAGGATTTGTTAGGGGGAAAGGATGTCCTGAGCTAATTCCATACAGGCTTTGTGGACTCCACCCCGACTCCATACCAAAGCCATCAAGACATTGGGAAAGACAAATCCCGTCACCACCAAAGGGAAGGTTGCTGGGACCTGAGGGTGGAGTTAAGCAGCCAGGTTTGGTATAAAAACCAGACAAGTGGGCCTTAGGGTCTCTCTCTCTCTCTCTCTCGCTCGCTCGCCTTCTGGCTTCAAAGCTCATGGCTCACAGCCAGCTCTCAGAGTGCCATTTGGGATTCCAGATC
The DNA here is from genome assembly GCF_014898055.3 of Talpa occidentalis. NCBI lineage: Eukaryota > Metazoa > Chordata > Mammalia > Eulipotyphla > Talpidae > Talpa > Talpa occidentalis. Next base: position 101,906,083 of record NW_023603184.1, read on the forward strand.
GGTGGATCGGGTAGGACACATTTAAGACTTTATCTCCCATTTTTCCCCCTGAGTTGTACATTTTCTTCATTTCCCCTTCCCTTGTGAATAAATCTTTTATTAACCTTTTGTGTGTGCCTGCAGTGGAGTATTAAGTCCCTTTTAAGTGCGTGGGTGAGGACCCACAGTCAGGCAAACCCGTTTTATATCAGGGCTGCCCTGTAACAGATTCACCAGAGACAGAGTCAGGCACAGAACAGGCAGATTGACCAAAATACACTGCTGAGAAGAGTAGCAGGCGAGTCTGGAGAGATCTGCTGCACCATGTGGGTTGCTCCCTGGCAGGCCAGGGGATAGAATTCATGCTGCAGAGGTTGCAGACAGCTTCACAGATTGTGTCTTAACCCCTTGCACCACCAGGGAGGCCCCAAAGACTCTCATCTTGACCAAAATCTAGTCCCTGACCTTTAACTCTGTCTTTGCCCATTCCTTTTTCTAGTTTTAGCAAAAATCCTGCTAGATCAGTTTAGCCACCCTTGATTATCTGATCAAATTTCTCATCTCTACCCTCAATATATTATCACTCCGGCTTGCCTGCCAGCAAGAATCCTGTTGAGTGGGTCTAGCAATCCTACTAGCTTTGATGCTTTATCTTAGTGATTTTCCATACACTGATTCCCAATGCGCTCTTGAATCCCCCCAAACTTAACTGCAGTTGTCCTCTGGTATCTGCAAGGGATTGATTTCAGGACTTTTCTCCAATCTCTGATAATACTCAAGTCCCTTACAGTTGGTCCTTCCCATCCCTAGGTTCCATATTGTCAGATTCAACTAACTAATATACTCAGTGGGTTAAATGTGTGAATGTGTAACCTGTGAGTATAACAGGATGGTGCCCAGGAAAAGGGGAGGTCCCAGGTTCCCTGCCCCACCTAAAGGAGGGTAGAGCTGAGTTGGGGGGGATGTTTTTGACCCTTTTCCATGGGTCCCTACTGGAAGGTGCTTTAGACTTGTGACAGGTTCTTGGCCCTTCTTTGGGCCAATCCTGTCTGGCTGGACTTTTACCCATGTGGGCTTGGATAACTTTGGGTGCTTGATTGGAAAACTATATTCTTTCCCTTTTCTGTATTGCACACTAATTGTATTAAAATTCTTTTCCATTAAAGATCTTATATGTTTTATCTTGATATGGCAGAAAGCAGAACATAGAGCAGGCAGGTTTGGGGGTTCTGAGGTGCTCCCTCTCTCTGCCCTGTAACATGAGCAGAATAAAAGCTGCATGTAAGTCACCTTTCACAGTTCAAATCCATGTTTTACAATGGTCAACTGTATATAATCAAGGGAATTAAAAACATATATCTACAAATGAACTGGAATATGAACTTTCATGGGGGACAATCAGAAGCAGACTGGAGGTGTAGGGGTGAAAGAATTCACCAGAGACAGAATGGAGCACAAGAGGCATATTTATTGAAATACACTGCTAAGAGAAGCAGCGGGCAAGACAGAAGAGGTCTGCTGCACACTGAGTGGGGGTTCTGAGGCTCCATTTACACTCCGGGCATCATTGACTGGTTAGTGTGACTAGTATTGGGTGTGTCCTGACACCCAAGGAACCTCAAAATATTTTGTAGTCCTATTTGAAAGAAATAATCTATATCTCACCAATAATGTATTTTTTGATGATAGAAATGATACCTCTACATGAAGACTAGCTTATCAGATGCTGCAAATAAATTACAGTTCTATAATTCTAGCTGAAGTTGGCAATATCCCAATGATATGAATTAGCATAATAAGCCATAACAGATCATCAGATCATAAGGTTAATGTCCTAGTTCCTATGGCAGTGCCATCCACTCCCTTTATCCATTCAAGACTCCCAAACTTGCCTGCTGGACAAGGAGTAGGGACTTAGTTTTTAAACTCAACTAACATACCATGGCATGAATGTGAGTATATTATTATCTAAATAACCCCAAAATGGAAACAATTCAAAAGTCCATTAATTTTGAGGGGATACACTTGTGTTTCTTAATATTTCCTTATTTTCTAGAATGATCTTTCCCTGACTTGAGCCTAGAATTAATAATTTCTCCAATGTTTTCCAATGAAATCTTATTTATTCCCATTATTGGTGAATGGAATTTAGAGACCAAGATCTGGGCAGTAGGTGTGCTCATTGCTGCTGGGCAACAGTTGCTTTAAGGCACTACCTTTGGACAAAGCTGGACTATCAGGTATTCTTTTTTTTAAAAAAAAGTATACTATGTTATAAACTGAGAAAATTCTCACTCACTTACTCCCTCTAGTTTCCTGTAGGTATTTATATATTGCATGGTAATCTATGGGAAATGGTGGAATAGGTAGCGAGTATGAGAAGTCTTTGTTACAGGTCACTGAAATTTGGGGTCATTTGTTACAACCACACAGTCTACCCTATTTTGACTATTGCAGTAACTATACACAAAGTATTGGACTAGATAAAAATAGTCATTTTTAACTAGTGAGAAATATTAGGAAATTAAAATCTTATTTGCTTTCACAAAAAATCAGTAAGGTGTCAAAAGAACAGAAGACCTATCAGCAATTTCAAACTGGTCAAATTTCCTCAGAAGAGCTGGCACTCAATTCTACCAAAATCAGAGCCAATCTTTATATAATAGAGATTGAAAGCTCCAAGAGAAACAGGGTAACAAGGGCATGTTTTCCATATAAAAATTACTTCACTAAAAGATGAGGACTCCATGTCACTGTACAGATTTATGAAGAAAACAGAATTCTTAATAGAGCCTTGGGCATCTGCTTCTATCATGGAAGGAAAGCACTCCCAGAAGTAAGTAGACATTTGCCTAGAACCTGCTATTATTATATTCTGTGCATATGGTAGCTAAAAACTCATTAGTTCTATAATTCTGGCTGAAGTTGGCAAGCCACCTCCAGAAATATTTCACACAGTGAAGTGACAGATGGCAATTTCTTTTGTTATAGGATGAGCTGATCAGGGTAGCGGTCACACACAAAAATCATTCAGATGAGAGTGAAAACTACTCTTATGTAATTTATTTGTCTGATAAGCCAATCTTCATTTTTATCATCTGAATACATTATTGGTAAGATACAGATTATTTCTTTCAAATAAGATTACAAAAGACTTTTCAGAGTCCACTAGGAGGTAAATATATATTTCATAGCAGCAAAAGAATAGAAAGTAGTCATTTTAACTTCCCCTCCCATAGCTGCAGTTTCTTTTGTGGAACTGTTTGTTTTCTTCTTTAGCATACCATCCCTCTTCTCTTCCCTTTAGTAAAACCATTTTGAGGTACCTAACCACCCCTCCATGTGCTGCAGGTAGAGCTCACCCTACCTACATCCAGAGGTGCTAAATACATCACCCAAACCTGGCCAATCAGAAATGTAACATCTGTCCTCATGATTGGCTCAGAGATGGACATATGATCCAACCTGGGCCAATGAAAATCTTCCTTCAGTTTTGCACTGGGACTATTAAGAAAGAGACACTCTCTTTCCCATAGATAGAATGCAAACCTGGGGTTCTTTTGGAATCTTTGCTATCACTCCAGGAGAGCCTGTCTGACAATGAAGTCCTACAGAGAATAGAACCATGAGATTCCTGGCTTCATCTTATGCATACCTGCATCAAAATAATCTTAAAACCACCATACCCTGGATTTTTTCATTTATGAGAGTAAGTAAATTTCCTTTTTTATGTTTAAGCCAGTTGGATTTCTTTAATTTGCAACCATAAGAATTCTGACTAATGCATTCAAACTTAGAGGACAAACAGCCAGAAAAATATTACAATCCTCCTTAATCTTATCTGTATGACTTAGTCATTGAGTCAGAAGCACAACACAAATAAAATTTCTTAATATAGTATACTTCCCCCATAGAATCTCAAAACATTTACAAAATTCAGAGAACAATACCATGGAGTACATAAAGCACCTTGGAAGAAAACCTAACTCTAGTTAGTAGAGGTAAAAATAACATTGACCTTTCCCTGAAAATGGGTTATGTGTCAAGTACTGTACAAGGCATTTTATAGCTTTACCTTATTTAATAGTCACAGCTTCTTTTTTTTTTTGGTTGGTATTATCATACCCACTTTACAGATTTGAGACTCAGTAGATTAATTTTCCTGAGGTATTTCAACTCCTAAGCGTATTTAAACACATGCCTTTGTTGCTCATCATTTGTGTTCTTCTAAGCAACACTGCTTGTCTCTTATGTCAATATAATGTCAATGTTGACTTTTCTGTCAGTGCCTGCCTCTTGGCCTCCCTCCTTAGGTCCTAGCTGCCTGACTTGTGCAAGCAAATTAGATTCATTCACTTGGGAATTTAACATGAAATTCAGAAGGAAATTCAACTTAGTGGTAGATTCTTGAGCTAAAAAGGTACAGATTTAAACTATAAAACACATTTCCAGCTTAAGGAACAATATGGCTTTACATCTTTAATTTTTTGTAGATGTACTCAAGTTTTCACATACTCTTCCAGAATCTCCCCTGTGAGGATTTCCCACTGAATTGTCTAAGATTCTCAGGGATTATCTTGGTGCAAAAGGATCAACCTTGTCAAACTTCGAGAAGAAAGAACTGGAAATCTGCTTGGCTTACTAGCAGCATTAGTTTGGTCCCTCCCACACAGTTGCATGCTTCAATGCTGGTCTTGTGTGGGCTGACAGATGTTTGTCTTCATTAGCCCAGAGTCTCCTCATGCTCCATGTCTAATGTTAGATTTTTCTTAACTTGCATTCACTTATTAACACAATTGCCAGAATAAAAGAGTGACACAGAAAATCTGGCTGTTACAACTTTGTGTTTAGCCCAAGTTAACATCTTAAATTCACCCATCCCACTTGTTGCCATCATTTTTGGAAACTAGTGTCCTGGTGACCAGATGACAGGACAACCTTGTTTGACCTGATAGGCTAGTGGACTTAAGTTCTAAAGAGAAAATGGATGTGATCTTTTTCTTATGAACGCACAAAGTTCTTTCCTCAAGAGAAAGGATGCCAATGGCCCTTATATATGCATAAATAGTGGGGGCATTCAAAGAATTCCTCTCATCATAGTAAAACTAAGCTCCTAATGTATTATTATCTCCATCCAAGAACACAGAAACCTCTAAAACAATTTATAAAATTGTACCTCACCAGAGAGCCTGTGTCATCTTGGGTTAGAGGCATGATGAGTCAGTTTGTAGAGGAAGGTGACTGAAGAGAGAGAAAGAGAGAGGCTGAGTTTGCATAAAGCTCTGGTTCTACAGTGCACAAATCCTTGCTGCCCTTCTATAGGTTCCACCCATGTTAGTAAGGTACCACCTGAAGGAGTTCACAATTCAGGTTAAGTTTATATTTATGAACACCCATTCCAAATGCGACTTACAGTAGGAAAAATTAATAAAAGGTAGTTATTGCCATGATTAATATGAAAAGTATTTATTTCCAGAAACCCTACACCCAACTCTTTTTATTCATTAACTGTCATAAAACTCTTTAAAGAAAAAGACATTATTTTACATCAATAATAAAGAAATCATAAAAGAAATAAAAGACTTTAAGCAGTCCTTCTAGAAAATGTTGATTGTGGGATTGGTGCATGAATTTTTGAATGTACTGTGTATGGCAAACACCAAAAGTTAGAGCGAAAACATTTTGGTAAAATGACCAGAGTTAAGCCAAGGAGTAATTGGAACAGAGATTGTTTCTTTTCTCCACTATCAAGTTTACAGATATATCCATGGCCAAAAGCAGCTGGGAGATATAAAGGAGCATTTCCTCATAGACTTGATATATTACTAATAATTTAAAAACCTATATATACACATATATACATAATCTATCATATATATCAAAAGCACATACATAAATGCTTTTAATTTATGAGTTAACAATGATGTAAAAATATATAAAAAAAGAAAAAAGAAAAAAATAGAATTTATGAGCTATTTGAAAAATAGTATAATGCCCATTAACTTTCCCAGATTTGCTTCTCTTCTAATTTCTGGTGGCTTCCAGCAATCCTTGGCATTCTTCTGTGTGTCTCTTCCTTTCTCTTCTAAGGACAGATGACATTGGGTTTAGGGCACACTCTAATTCAGCATAATCTCATCTTAATATCCTAAATATAATTACATCTGCAGAGACCCTTTTTCCAAATACAGTCACACTCAGGCTTTTGTTGGAACCTATCTTGTAGAGCCATCCTTTAACCCGCCTTAATCCCTATGAATAAAATGTGGGCTGATAGATGTTTGTCTTCATTAGCCCAATTCCCTCTTCAACCCCCTCCTTTCTTTATTGCCTTATTCCCAGATATAACAATTATTTGAAGTGTTACTTCATAAATGTTTTAATACTTTACTACCTATGTATCCACAAAAAAAACTTGCAGTTGTTTATATACAGATGCTACCTTTGTAAGGTTAAAAGATTTCTATAAATGATATCATCTTGTACATTTTCTTTGGCAACTTGTTTTTTTCACTGAACATTAATATTTTAATTTTTATCCATGCTGATAGATGTAGCTATGATTTCTTATTATGGTATGGGTATTCAACAATTTATCCATTCTGTTGAGAGACATTGAGTTATTTATGTTTCAAATAAATTTTGTGATCATGATCATCCAGGCTATTTTATATACATGTGTGAAAATTTTTGTAAGATTAATACCTTGAAATGGCATTAATACTCTTGCTTACTATTGTTTTTCCTCTTCTTTCCTATTCTCTCGAAGAGAATAGGTGGATGTTAACTTGTTTTTTGAAGATTTGCTAACGTTAGGCTATAAACTGTGTCTTATTCTATTTGGAGGTGGTTTTTCCCCTATTAGAACTTAATTTCTTTAGTGACTTTTCCTTTTAATTTTGGTCATTTATCTTTACCCAGAAAATTACCAACTTTACTTTTTTTCTTTTTCTTTTTGAAAAATATTTTTTATTGATGGAACATTGGTTTATAAGTTTCAGAATTACAGCACTGCAGTAATATTACATCTGTATATGCTACATCATGACCACCACCAAAAGTCTAGTTTCTATCTGCTACTATACAATAGCCACATTTACCTGTCACACCCCAAAATCCCATTCCCCTCTGATAACAACTAAACAATTCTTTGTAACGAAGAGTTTGCATTTGTTTTTTTTGTTGTTGTTGTTGTTTGTTTGTTTTTTAAAAGATTTATTTATTTATGCAAGCACTGGGTACAGTCAGACGCACTGGAGGGTGAGAGAATTCACCAGAGCCAGAGAGGGGAGCAGAACAGACAGACTGACGAAATACACTGCTGAGGGGAGCAGCGGGTGCGGCGGGAGAGGTCTGTCAAGCCATGTGGGACCCTCGCTGGTGGCCAGGGACCGAACCAGCGCTGCAGAGGCTGCGGGCAGCTTCGCAGCCCAGTGCTCAACCGCTGCGCCACCAGGGGAGGCCCTGCATTTGTTTTACTGTGTTTGTTGGTTTGCTTTGTTTCTTTAGAATCCACAATGACTAGATAATATAATACATGTTTTCTCTGTTTGACTTATTTCACTTAGCATAATACTCTCTTGGTCTACCTAGGTTGCAAATGGCCAGATTTCATCTTTTTATATACATATAGCTAAGCAGTATTCCATCATACACATATACCACATTTTCTTTATCCAGTCATCCATTGAAGGCACTTAGTTTCTATATCTTGGCTATTGTAAATAATACAGCAATGAACATAGGGATGTATACTCTATCTTTTCAAACCAGTGTTTTTGATTTCTAAATACCCAAAAGTAGAATATTTGGATCATATGGTATTTCTATTCTTAGCTTTTTGAGTAATCTCCACAGTGTTTTCCATAGTGTAACAGCAGTGAGTGATGCTGTTAGAGGAACTGTGAAGAGTAAACTCTGAGCTAGTGAATGATGTCCTGAATGGACTCGAACCCCTGAATCTTCCCAGGCACCCATCCCCACACACTAAGCATTGCAACTCCTGGCATGCCTTGAACCTGATATCCTGAATGAGGAGGCTGCTGGGATTTAGGGGTGGAGGCGAGTAGCCATGACTGGACTTAAAAATATTGAACAAGTTTGTGCCCACTTTCTTTTTCTGGCTTTAGCACTCTGGCTGGTGAATCTCTTCAGAGATTAAGGCAGCTGCCATCTTGACCATTGGGCAGATTCAGCTTGGACGGTGCATTTTGAACTTTGGTTCTCTCCTTTCCCAATCCTTTCACCCTTGAGAAATCTCTTGCTTGTGTTTCTTGCTGGGAGGTGTTTTGGATTTGTTCTCCTGGCAGCTCTGCTTTGGACTTCGACCATGCCACTTTGGTCCCTGCCTACTTAGCTAAATGGGTGTCCACAAAAGGACAGTGAATTTCAGAGTTTGATCAGGAGTCTGCAATTTGAAATCTTCCTGTCCCTTACTCCTTCCTCTCTATTTTCCCCTTGAGCCTCTCACTGATTAAAAATCTTTGAGCACAGGAGAGTTTGATTGCATTGTGTTTATGCACATGGATAGCACAAACCCTTAGACTAGACAACATGGACTTTTCCTCTAAACAGTTTGGGGTCCTTGGCTACCACCTTAGTTTTGCCTTGTAACAGTTTTGGTTCCCTGTAATTTTTGCCTGGTATCGATGATATCGTGAAAGGCCACATTATTATTCACATTTTATAGAGAATGAACTCAGTCTCAGAAGTAACTTGCCCAAAGTTACAAAGATATTAAATAAGAGAACCAAGATTTTAATTGTGATTCTCAGAGCCTCTTAAGAAATTGTAATCTTTCTAACAAAGAGAGACACTTTTAAGAGGTTAAAACTGAAGAATCATAATATATTTAAGAGCTAAATTGTATAGTACAGGAAAAAACTATAAAAGAAAACTATCAATGTAAGATATATATCTATATATATCTTCAGTCCTGTTGAGAGAAACTGAATAGCTGCCTGTCAGTTGAATGCATTCCTCACAGATAGAATTACCTGTCGAGTACAGTTTTGGAAGAGCTCAGCAGACGGCATTCCAAATGAGAGTTGCCCACATGGGCTGTGGAGTCTATAATGGATTTCAAATGTCTATGTCTTTGGCAAATGACATTGATTTGAAAAGGTGAATTAATTTTTTTTATATTTTATTTTTGTCTTTTGAAGCTGTATTCACCTGTAAAAAGAGGCACATCTGTCTTATATGAACTGGATATAAATCTTTGTAGACACTAGATGTCTAATGTGTAGAAGTTAATTCAATGACTTTGGGTGATTCTGAGGCTAGATACACTCTGACTGCATTACCCCTAATATTCCCATTCTTATTTCTTTCTATGATAAAAGTATCTGATTTTTCCAAGCAAATATGCTACATCCTGATGTAAAGGTGATGATAAATAAGGTCCTAGATTAAATTTTCTAATACTTTTGGTTGTATATTAAAAAAAAACCTAAAAGTGGCTCAAAGCTCAACAGTGTCATCAAACCATCTTCCATGCTTTTTTGCTTTCATCCCCAGTTTGATGTTCTTTGTGCCCTTGCTTGCTTCATTGTGCTTCTAAGAGGATTGCTTCGTCTCCAGGTATCATCCGTTCCTATGGGGTTGATATCCATATACAAGAGGAGGGAGCACTTTTTCCTCCCAATTTGAGGAAAAGCTCTCACAGAAGCTACTACTTACCCCCAGAAAACTTTCTTTCAAGTCTCTACAGAATTGTCTCACACACCCATTACTAAATGATCAATTGCAAAATATATATATTGCTAACAGGGAATTACTCTGGAGCCAGGGAAGAGCTCCTTCACTGAATTCATGACTATGATAAGGATAAGGTTCTACTGGTAAGCAATATGGGAGGCACTGGCTGTTAATATGCTACCAACACCACTTGCCACATTTAAGTCCTGTTGGACTGGGGAATTATGCTAACAATGATTACCTTGGTCAGTTGGTTGAAGGGGGACTATCATTTAACCACCAAAGTACCATGAATGACTTTTTTTTTTTTAAAGATTTATTTATTTATACAAGCACTGGGTACAGTCAGAAGCGCGGGAGGGTGAGAGAATTCACCAGAGCCAGAGCAGAGAGCAGAGCGGGCTGACTGACGAAGTACACTGCTGAGGAGAGCAGCAGGTGGCAGGAGAGGTCTGCGCGCCATGTGGGACCCTCGCCCGGTGGCCGGGGATCGAACTGGCGCTGCAGAGGCTGCAGGTAGCACAGCCCTGCGCTCAACCGCTGTGCCACCGGGGAGGCTCCCATGAATGACATTTTTACTAGACATACTTTGCTTTTTTTCAGTTTATGCAGCTTGAACTTATGAAAATACTATAGTTTTGTCTGCGCAGAACAAATTTTTGAGCACTGCTAATCACTATGACCATTTCCCTGGCCACAGAAGTGAGCATTGATTCAGGATAAGACAACTATACCCTTCTTCTCTGGTCACAGTGATTGATCTCTGAAGGGCATACAGTTCAAACTCAGTCAAGAGTGTTTTTAAGGTTTTTCTAACTGGACGGTATAGAAAAACAATTTTTTTTTTTTTTTTTTTTTTTTTTTTTTTTTGTGAGAGTTAGGGTAGAATTCAAACATAGAATTATAAAGCCTGGACACAAATGCAGTCATGATTCTAGATGCATACTTATAATTGACCCTAACGAAGAAGTCACAGGTAGAAAAAATAAACAGAAGCAGCGGGATGATAGGACATGGAGAGAAAGAATGGACAGAGATACGGTAGTATTATAATTCCCTGAACTTTCTGCCTCTTAAAGTTCGGTGTTTTGACCTAATAGTTTTTTTTTGTTTGTTTGTTTGTTTGTTTTTTTTAGTTAGATTACTCTTAATTGTGACAAGAAAAGTCCTGACTAAACAGATCTCTGTATTATATATATAGTTGAGGGGAATCAACATTCAAATTGTACAATAAGGAAATGTATAAGCCAAGGACCACTCAGGAGGCCAAAACCACAGAGAAATTTGAACAGAGGAAGTTTCATGTAAATAATTTATTAACCGTAACAGTGATGAGGGAAGGGTAGTAAGAAGAAAAGAGAACTATAAATATTATAGAAATAGCAGCTCTAAGGAGCAACCACTACCCCTAGAACTGAGTTAGAATCACAGAACAGGCCCCAGCCCACCTGGGATGAAAGCCAGGCATTGTTGGAGTGGCAGGGCATGTGACTCACTGAATGGCAGAGAAGTCTCTGTGGTACCCTGATAGAAGAACTTGTTGGAAACTCATCCTAATAAGAAAATTTGTTAAAGGGGAGGTGTCTTACTAGATGTGTTCCACTACATGTCTGTCTGAATGAGTACCTGGGGAAGCTGATGGGAACTGATCATGACTTAGTACTGTGAAAGTCCAGTTTTACAGAAAACACGGATTGCTGGTTGCCATAAAAGCTACTTACAATGCAGGAGCCTGCGGCAAGACATACAGGAACCAGGAAATTAAACAACTTCTTGCACTGCCTCTCTAGCAACTCCTACTGACAAAGCTTAACATTGTGTAAATTCGCAAAGGATAAATATTTAAAGGGCTCAGCACCCCTTTTTTCAGTGCAGGCAATGAAAGTGAATTTAGAGCTAAGAGGCAATAAGTTGAAAATTACAAAGGTATCTTACAGAAATGTCTTGAGAATCTCATAATGTGCTGAGTAAGGAGTCCAACAATAACATTACTTCAGTTGACTTTGAGGAAACACACAGCTTTAGGAGTATTTCGATATAACTGTTACTTGAGCAATTTCTTTTAGTAATCAAAAATCTAAACCCAGGGCCGTCAGCTCTATTTATAGTTGTTTCCTAAGCAAACTGAAATCCAGTAAAATATTCTGCCATAGCAAAGTTCATGTTGGATATCCTATCCCCTGCAGTAAAGACTGAAAAGTTTGTCACAAACACTTTGTTAACCTAGAGTTTAGGGGGTATAAATCTCCTTAACAGAGAAGAGAATACTACATACTAGAGTATAAGTTCTGGAGTTGGACACGTTGAGTCTGAAGCTCCAGTTGACCCCTGCACATCCTTGTGCAGGATACTTAACTATTCCCTTCATCTATAACCTGATGATAATAATAGTCTCTCCTCCAATGGTTGCTTTGGGGATTGAGTTAATATGCTCAATTGCTTAGTACAATTCTATGCCTCATAGTAAGTAGTTGATAAATGGGAGCTATTATTATTAAAATCAGATCCTGGAAAATACAATCACCAGAGGGCTATAAAGGAAGACAAGGTTAAATTATTTGCAAACCCAAACCCTTATGTGCTCTAATTCTTAATGCTTTCTGCTACCAAAAGACCTTTTTTAAGTGGGTAAAACAGAGAGGAGAAGGAATGAGGACAGACAGACGATGGGAGAGAGAGAAAAGAGACACACAGAGGACAGAGAGAGTGAGAGAGAGGAGAAAAGAGAGAGTATTTTCTCAGTCCTTCAGGAACGAAGTAACTGATTTCTGCTCTATTTTCCCATGCTTCTGATTAGGCTCTACTTGACTGAAGAACCCAATATTCTTTGATTTCTATAGCAAAGGCTAGATCAGTGGCAAGAAGAATCTCTATCCTTTTTGTTTTACACATTCTCTGAGGAGAGAAAAACTCTGTCCCAATTTATTATGTAGCAGATGTTGATAAAGTGAATAGTCCTGTCTGTTTAAATTATGCCCTCCATCCTGACCCTAAACAAAACTTGCAAAAAACCTTCACATTCTTATGCTTAAAAGTAGCCTCCCCAGGAGCCTTTTCCCTCTATTCCTGGACCCCAAATGTAGCAGTGGGATTTGACAAAACAAATACTGAAATTAGCAGACACTAATAAAGGAAGTGCGTTTTCTGAGCTTCAGAGAGAGGAGAAGGGAGAAAAGGTCAGAGGGGTATTAGGGATGGTGGTGGAGGAAAACATTGCTTAAATGTAAATTAGATTTATATTCTGGATTGCACATAAGTGCATATATTTTTTAAAGCAGGGGTAATAATAAATGAGAAAGAAGAAAGGCAGAGACAAAGAGAAAGAAGGCCTTTGGCAGTGGGGGTACGACCCATTCACTGACTTGGAATAAGGAAGTGACTGTGTGAACAAGATGTAACAAGATGGCAGGAAAAAAGACCAAGAGTAGAAATGAGGAACAGATTTTTGTTGAATATAAGATAAAATTTCCTAATCAAATCATCCTAAAACAAGATAGGCTACCATCCAAAGTACTGATTTCTCCAAAGTAGACATGTTTATGCCCAACTAATCCATACCGTAGAGCAGATTTCTGCCTTGATTGGGGTGAGGGGTGTAGATGAGATGACTTTTAGAATTTCTGTGAGGCAATGGTACAGTTACACTCATAATCAGTCCTACTGAGAGCTACTTGACAATGGTTACCTGTTCAAAGGCTCAGGCATAAAGTGATTTTTGAGTATCCTGACTCACCAGACACTGTAAAGATGTTTATTTCTCTCAGCAAACCAGTATCAATGATTATTCCACTTTTACAAAAGGAGGAACCTGAGACTCAGAGAATTTAAATTACCAGTCTCTATTAATATTTACTCTTGTCTTTGTGCTTTTCACCACTTTACTAAACTGAAACACATTACAAATGTGTAAACATATTTTAGAAGCTATACAAAGTCAAGCAAACTTTAAAGGTAATCTAACAGATATAGATACAGATTTTTGTTACCATGTCATTAACAATGACTCCTTAAGAAAATGATTTTTCTCCTACTCCCCCCCCCACTTTTGGAGCTCCCAGGCCTATGGCATGCTATGAATCAATCACTCTATTAAAGTCATAGTAGACAAAAAATAAATAAAGTCATAGTAGACATCACAGGGGATCTCCTTTTGTGTACATTAATTCAGAATTTTCAGTTGTATGATTTCCATGTCTTTAAGTTGTATGATTTCCAGTCTTTCTCTAGATCTCAGTTCCTTATTTTCTTCTTGATATTCAGCAAAAAACCATGTTTATTCCTGCCCTCTGTAACTGACTTATAGATTAACAGAAGAAAAATAATTTTAATTACAAGTCTACATATGGGAAACTCAAAGATGTGAGACTCAACAGATGGCCAGATGATTGAGACTTATATATCATCCAGAGCTAAGGAAAGGTATAAGGCCTGGGCTTCTGGGTAATGGGGCAGGACAGGGGTGGAAAGGCAATGTGTGGGTCAGTGAGAGGAGGAAAGGTAAAAAAAGTATGTTATGCAGATAAGTCCCTTAGGTAGAAAAATTTATCTCTGTTAATAACTTTCTTGGTGGTTCAGGTAACTTTCTAGTGGAAATTTATATTTCCTCCATAAATGGGGAATTTATGATTTATTTTGACCGCTAAAGTGGAGATAGTTACCTTTTCCTGAGTCTGTTGGCTTTGATTACCTTCAGCTCAAAATAATCCATAGGCCAAAGTGACATATTTGGAATGACATGGTGTAAGCCCCTTTACTGGCCTTTTTTTCTTATCACTTTGTTTCCTTTCAAGCCTGAAAATTTAACCCTAATAATCAAGTTACTATTTTACTCAATTAACTTTCTCCTTCAACACTTCTAATTTAGCTTAAGTGACTTCTTTGTTAACCCCTCCAGTTTCACAATCTGCCCTAGCCAACCTGACTCTTCAGAGACTTTTTGCTTAATCAAAACACATTAAATACTTCTTACCAGAATATTCAAGTGTTTGATAACAGTATACATATGGTAGCCCTTAACCTCATTTTATTTGTATTCTTAAAAACAGCACTCTCAGGGCCTCCCCTGGTGGCATAGTGGTTGAGCGCTGGGCTACGAAGCTGCCCTGAGCCTCTACAGCACTGGTTCGATCCCCTGCCTGATCCCCGGCCACCGGCAAGGGTCCCACATGGTGTGCAGACCTCTCCTCCCGCGCCCACTGCTCCCCTCAGCAGAGTATTTCAGTCATCTGCCTGTTCTGTTCCCCGCTCTGACTCTGGTGAATTCCCTCACCCTCCTGCACTTCTGACTGTACCCAGTGCTTGTATAAATAGATAAATAAATCTTAAAAAAAAAAAATATGGTGCTCTCAAAAAAATGATGTAGGGGCCTCCCTGGTGGCACAAGGGGTTAAACAACACACGATGAAGCAATCCGCAGCCTCTGCAGCACGAGTTTGATCCCTGGCCAGCCAGGGAGCTACCCACATGGTGCAGCAGATCTCTCCTGTCTCGCCAGCTGCTCCCTTCAACAGTGTATTTCAGTCAGTCTGCCTGTTCTGTTTCCCATTCTGTCTCTGGAGAATCCTCTCACTTCCCTGCATCTCTGGCCTGTATCCCAGCTCTTGTATGCATAAATAATAAATCTTTAAAAAAAAATGATGTAAGCAAAATCTGATTTTCTCCAGGGAAGACACAGGAAGGAGTTAAAGCATCTAAGTAAGAGTGAGAAGCCCAAGATTTAATGAATGCTATGAAGTTATCAGAATGAGAGAAGTGAGAAACTGGAAGAAATCTTAACAAATAATCCAGAGACTCAATTTCTTCTATTTTTCAAATATGGAATAGTAACCTCACATTCCACAGTCAATAAATTATATATTTAATGCTGAATAGTGCATAGTTTTTTTTTTAAAAAGTGCTTCAAATAGTAATTCATCACACACAACTTCAATTTTCATGATAAAAACATGAACACACTACAATATTCAATATTCTTCATAATTTGTTCTTATTTTTACTGTAGCAAAGCAAAAATTGAAGGATCATTATACGTTGGGCCATGGAACTGAAAATAATTTCTAAAGGAAAATTTGAGAAAGCTTCTTGGGAAAAATAACTTTGAGAGATATTTTGGCAATAATTTTTTGATACACCACTCAGGAAAATTATGACAATAATTTATAAGATCATTTTCTACAGGGATTAGAGATAGTTCATGCTTTCCTCTAACATGGTTGATCAACATTTTTTCTATTAATAATTTAGAAGAGCTTTCAGTTTCCCAACTCATAACTGATGTCACGTACATTTCTAGGAATATTGCCAAATTTGGGGAAAAGTCCACCAACTTGCTTTTATGAATGGGCTTTAATATTTCAGGGCATTTCAAGTTGTGCAATGACTAATCTTAATGTTCTTTAAATTGACCATACTCATACCAGCATATCATTAATGACTCTGCACCTTTCTTAGAAGTAGGCTGGCTGGCCGCTGGTGATCTTCAATACAGTGAACAATGCTACAAACTCTGTCCTATCTCGACACCTTCAGCATCTGACTACAACTCCCAGCATGTCATGAACCGGAATTCTTGAATGACAGGTTGCCAGGAAAAAGAAAGGGTGGATGGATCGTTGAACAGGAGAAGAACAGAAGACATAGAGGTAGGCTTCTCCTGGTCTATGCTCTTTTGAGGCTTTGGTGCTTTCACAGGCATCAAGACGTGGCTCTCTTTGGAGACAATAGTAGCCATGATCTTGGCCCTCCAGTGGGCTCAGCTTACATGGTACATTTTTACTTTCCTTCCCTTCCAGATCTTCCTACTAGGAGGTGCCTTGGAGCAATGGCAGTTTTGTTCTGGGGCCTCAGCTGCCCTGCTCTGGGCTCAGCCCATTTGGCTAGCTGTTTATACATGAGGGAATAGGTGGTTTGGGATTTTAATTTGGAGTCTGTATTTCTCTCCCCTACTTACTTTCTCCTCATGAACCTCTCACAATTCGATGCCCTTTGAACTTCTCACCAATTAAAGATCTTTAAACTGATCACCAGAACTCTCGTATATGCTGCAAGCACTTCTTAGTTACCTATTTTGTGCTTAGCACTTAGTTAGGAGGAGGAAAATTTGATGTGAAGCCAATAAAACATGATCTTCAGGTTACTAGACCCTGATTGATTTGCCTTGATATACATGGGTAGTACAAACCCTTAGAATGGGCAACATGGGTCTTTCCACTTAATAATTCAGAGTCCCCAGGCACCCTGCAGTTTCACCTGACCAGGAATAAGCCTCCCGGTATCACCTTCAGGTCACAATGGTAGGTGAGTGGTCAAGTGATGGGACAGACAGCAATAGCTATTCACAGAAATGATTGTAAACCACATGAACTTATCTTTGCAAAACCCAACTAAGTGTATTCCTAACTTAATTTCCTTTAGATAAATCCCTGAAATGGGGCCTCCCCGGTGGCGCAGCGGTTGAGCGCTGGGTTGCGAAGCTGCCCGCGGCCTCTGCGGTGCCGGTTCGATCCCCGGCTGCTCCCCGGCCACTGGAGGAGGGTCCCACATGGCGCGCAGACCTCTCCTGCCGCCCGCTGCTCCCCTCAGCAGTGTACTTCGGTCCTTCTGTCTGCTCTGCTCCCCGCTCTGGCTCTGGTGAATTCTCTCACCCTCCCGCGCTTCTGACTGTACCCAGTGCATGTATAAACAAAACAAACAAACAAACCAGCAAACAAAAAAATAAAGCATGCCTCTATCAAAAAAAATAAATAAATAAAAATAAATCCCTGAAATGATCATGGATCCTCCAATACCATGAAAAATAGGGAGAATTGGGCCTCCCCGGTGGCGCAGAGGTTGAGCGCTGGGCTGCGAAGCTGCCCGCAGCCTCTGCAGTGCCGGTTCGATCCCCGGCCACCAGTGAGGGTCCCACATGGTGCGCAGACCTCTCCTGCCTTGCCCGCTGCTCCCCTCAGCAATGTATTTCGTCAGTCTGCCTGTTCTGTTCTCCGCTCTGGTGAATTCCCTCACCCTCCCGTGCTTCTGACTGTACACAGTGCTTATATAAATAAATAAATAAATAAATCTTTAAAAAAAAAGTAGGGAGAATTATGAGAGAGGGGTGGCTGAGTGGAAAAAAAGATAAAAGAATTCCCCAATTGTATTTAAATGATTTTACTTTTGCGAAATTATACGACCACATGAAGTATTGCTAGTTGCCCCTTGAGAGAGTGCCATGAAATTTTGGGTCCCTGAAGATCATGTTTTATCGGTTTCACATCAAATTCTCCTCTCCCTAACTCAGGATGAGGCAGAAAATAGGTACATGAGACATCACATAGCAGGAATTTAGACATCAAGTTCATCTGTGTACAGTCTGGTGAAGGGTAGAATACTGCGTGGTGAGAAGAGGAGTAAGCTAGCTTCATTATTCTAAGTCAGGGACTATGTACTTTCCTTTTAAACATTTGTTCTAATGTAGTAAAATAAATAAAAGTTTCCTCTGGCTAAAAGCACTGAAGTGATTAAATCCTAACAACTCTGAAAATAACTTTTGTACCACATACCTCACAGTCTCCTCTTGCTATGTAAAAGCAAAGAGCGAGATGGCAAATCGACTGGGTGATAAGGAGGGCTTCCAATTTCCTGCTCCCTGCTTCTGAATATCCCCCCTAGTCATTTAGCCTTATCATGCTGGTGAGTAGCTCCATAATTTGGAAAATTATTTAAACACTTTTAAATGGTAAGGTTTTTCTCATCTTCAAATCAGGGCTTAAGATTTATATTCATCAAATAAAAATGTGAAAGCAAACTCAGAACATTTAATTGGCACTTGTAGGCACCAACAGGAAAACATTTTTATAAACTGTTTAGGAAACATTTATGATCATGAAAATGACCAACATTTATAAATTTAGAAAGAATAACTTTAAGACTTCACGTAAAAATATTCCCCATCTGAAAAATTTAGGCCACTTATATTCTAGTTGAAAAAAAAAAATAGCTATTTGCTAAAATTAGGAAGTACAGTAAAGGTCTGTATTGCTGTGGCTTTTTTTCCCTTGTAGTCTCAAATGTGGGTTGTGCCCCAAGTTATGAATTATGGGAGCAAAAAGTTGTAACCTAGTCAGAAGACAGTGTCCGAGTTGGCTAGTGATAACAGGTCTAATGCCTTATGTTCTAAATGTTCTTTAAATAAATTGAATTCTGACACTGCACCTCTGCTTTTTTTTTTCCTTTCATATTAAAGACATATTAAAGAAAAGAAAGAGCTAGAACTGGATTTCAACATTCTCAGCTTTACTATTAAAGAGGTTTGTTACACATAGAGCTTCCATATGATCCAGCAATTCCACTCCTAGGTATTTACCCAAATGACACAGAAACAGTAATTCCAAAGGGCACCTGCACACCTATGTTTATAGCAGCACTATTTACAATAGCTAAGCTTTGGAAACAACCCAAATGCCCAAAAATAGATGACTGGATCAAGAAGATGTTGTACATATACACCATGGAATATTACTCAGCAATCAAAAAAGATAAACACATGCAGTTTGCAACAACATGGATGGAGCTAGAAAGGATCATGCTCAGCGAAATAAGTCAGAAAGAAAAAGAAAAATACCAGATGGTCTCACTCATAGCAGGAATTTAGAAAACCTAAATAAGGGACCAGGAAAAAGACTAATCAATACAAAGTGAAAATCAAAATCAACAAGCAACTATAAACCAGAGACACACTATGAGGGGGGGGAAGGAGAGGTGGGGAAAGGAAGGACTACAGTCAAAATAAGGGCGAGGTGCAATTGTATGGGGAATATAACCAAAATGAAAATGCATACATTGTGCAAAGGTTAAAAAAGATGTAAGAATTATGTAAAATAAAATATTTAAATAAAAAAAAGAAATGAATGTGTAAAAAAAATTAAAAAAAAAAAAGAGGTTTGTTACAAAGTGCCATAAACATACTTTGATTCTCTGTGCTGTTGTCTGAACAGCAACTGAATCTCCATCCTCTGATTGGGGAATGTGACTTCACAAGTTTTAGCAGGACATTGCCAACTACTCACTTTAGAAGCAGAAAATGCCAGATGCTCCTTACCCAGCTCTCTTATTGAAAAGTTAGGTCATAATGTGGGAAAATCCAGTAAGAAACTTCTCCCTTATACTTTGAATCAGGGATCCAAGGACATAGATACTGCCAAACCTCCCCGCTCACACAGAAAACACCAAGTGGGGGGCAGTGGTTGGTGACTCGACTTCGGCCACAGTCCTGTCTGATTCCCACCCTCCTTATTTTACCCATTTTTCAAGCATGGCAATTGAGGGAGGTACTCAAAGTTGTTTCAAAAATGTTCTTTCTTTCACATTCCCTTAGGAAAAAAAAAATTTTTTTTTTTTTTTTTTGCTTAAATCAGCCAGAATTAGTTTCTGTTGTGTGAAACTTGTGACCAAATTGTAGCTCTAACACTTTGGTCACAAGTAAACTGCTATTTTAGGGAACTTGAAGGGCACTTTGAATTTCTGAGCAGTTCTCTTTAGGTATTTAAATGGCTTTGTTTTTCATTTTAAACTTAAAAAAATGTTGCCATGTCTTAGGATCATTGTTCCTCACAGTTACACTGAAATAATGGAGGCAAGTATTATGAATCTAATTTTACAGCTTAGGAAACTGAAGCACAGAGAACCAAAGTGTGTTTATGGCACTTTGTAACAAAACTCCTTAATAGAAAAACTGAGAATGTTGAAATCCAGTTCTAGCTTTTTCTTTTCTTTAATATGTCTTTATTATGAAAGAAAGAAAAAAAAAAAAAAGCAGAGGGCAGTATCAGAATTCAATTTATATAAAGAACAGAAAGTTAAAGGCTAGCATCAAAATAGCTACAGCTACCTCTGTCAAAGCAGGTCCCAAACTCTGAAAACAGTACATAAAGGCAGTGGAAAGGGGCTTTAGAGTCTCCCACTTATTTTGCTGCTAAAAAGGCAAAACAAGAGAGTCCTCCTTTTCTATGACCAGCTTACACTATGACCAATTCTGAAGAACAGTGACAAGATAATCAGTTCTCTCTGTTTAAGAATGACCTCTGTAAGGTTATCTTAAGGGAAGCAATTACTGCTATAAACACAGTCCTGGAGTAGTAATCAGAAAGGCTTTCTCTAGTACAATTCCCAAAGGAGATATCTGTACTGAATAACATACTTAAAACAAACCTACTCTGCAGAATACATTTCAGTTTCTTCATAATGCTTCTGCTTTATATAAGTACTCAACTCTGTAAAGAGTAACTTGAACAATCATAGCTCCCAGGATATCAACCCCCAAAAAGTAATGTGCATTTAATGAGAACTTCAAGGAACGTTCCTTAATTTGGAAGAGGTGCTGTCTATAGGCAATGATTGTAGTTATTGCAGGCAACCACTGAGAGTTCAGCTGTTGTGTTAAAAATAAAAGGTCGGATTCCGTCTTAGAGTTTCTCGTAGATTATCTTCTATTCACACTGACAAATAACAAAGTGCTTTGGGAAGTTATTCTTTTGTGTACACTTTTTTAATTCCAGTTTTGTCTAGCTTTCTTTAAAAAATGGTTGGCTGATCATTTATACTCTATATTACCCAGTCATAGATAATGAACTGCAGGTTGAGCTCAGTGCAGATACCGACTACTGTCTCTGTCTTCCATGGAGGGCTGGGGAATAAGTCTAGCAACAGAGAAAACCTACTTTCTCTTATTTAATAAGCTTTTTATTGAAAAAATTTTAGATTCAAAAAGACATTGTGAAAATAGTGCAGAGTCCCCATATACCCCACATAGTTTCCTCTATTGTTAGCATCTTACATTAGCATAGTACATTAATTACAATTTATGAACCAATATTGACATATTATTATAAATTAAAGTCCATAGTTTATTTAGAGTTCCTCCCTTCTCCTAAATATTATTTTTCTGTTCCAGGAGCCACACCACATATAGTTGTCATGTCTCCTTGGCTCTTTTTGGCTATGACAATTGCTCAGACTTCCCTTTTTGAAAGTAGTCCTGGTCAGACATTTTGTAGAATGTTCCTCATCTAAGACTTCTCTGATGTTTTTTCATGATTAGACTGGGATTATGGGTTTTTGGAAGGAAGAACACAAGGGTAAAGGATTGTTCTCACCGTATCTTATTAAGAATACTTACTTATCTACATGACTTATCATTGTTGATGTTTTGAAAGTCCACCTTTTCTTCCTCACTCTTAGGTACTTTCTTCCAGGCCCAACCCACAAAAGACTGAATTGCATTCTCTTCTGATTACATAATTACTGTAACTTTAAGAGAAAAATTGAAGATCTAACATTCAAAGGTGGGAAATCTCTGATACCGGCAGGGATTCTCTAAACTCTAGACCTGTGACTGAGGAGAAGTCAGAGAGAGACCTTCTTGTCTAAGCTTCTGCCTTCTCATTGTTCCCCTGACAAATAAAATCACCTCAGACTGAAGAGACTCTTCTCATGTCAGAATATAAACCAGGTGATACTGTCAGTAAAGGACAAGAGGAATTGCCAATTGTGTCAATCAATTGTCCAGTACATTTTTATATAGCTTTAGCTTGGCTAAATATAGTTGTATTTCAATTCTGTTGCTAAGCATCATATTTTTATTAGTCAAGGAGTCTATTTGAAAATGCAAACAGAATCTGGGTCTTGTAGTAAAATGCTTGGAAAAAAGACAGACTGTAAATGTCAACGGCTTTGGTCAGTTTGTGCTTCCAAAATGGTGCAGCAGAGTTTCCTTAATTCACCTTATAAACGAGTTGAGGGAATGACCTGCTTTCATCTTGCAGCCTGCTCTGTTTTATTACCATCTGTGTGTCTTGTTTCACATATCTTTCCTGTCAGCTACAGAAAATCTGAGCTATAGCTATGGCTGCTGAGCTGTGTCTATCCACAGTCATGTGGTCAGGTGACAAGGAAACAAATAGCTCACTCAGATGAGCAAGGGCTCTCCAGAGCAGGGCAATGTATAGGAGAAGGAAGCAAAAATCTATTTAAAATCCTTCCTCCTGAGGAGATTATGGGAATATATTAGGCAGTGCAAGGAGTCTGTGGGTTACTAAAAATCGTAGCAGGTGACCCATGGAGGTTTATGTAGAAAATTCTTCTCTGGCAGTTGAAGAAAAGCAGAATGGGTGTTTGTCTATCTTAGTGGCTTAAGAATAAGCTTCTCTTGAAACAGGCACAGTCTAAATGTATTAGTCAGAGCTCTTAACTACAAATCAGAAACCAATGGTAGATCATCTAAGCAGAAAAAGAATGTTTTTACAGAGGTCAGAAAAATGTGACCCATCATTAATATTCGTATGGCCTAAGATCTAAAAATAATTTTTACATGTTTAAATAGCTGGACAAAAAATTGTTCCAAAGAACACTATTTTTCTGACTCATGAAAATCATAGGAAATTCAAATTTTAGTGTCCATGAATAAAATGTTATTGTAGCACAGTTACACTCAGTTGTTTACATATTGTCTATGACTGCTTTTAAGCACAGGGCAGAATCAAGCAGTTGTAACAAATACTGTATGGCCCACAAAGCCCAAAATATTTACTAATGTCTCAGTCAGCTCAGGCTGTCATAACAAAATAGTACAGACTAAGTAGCTTTAAACAACACAAATTTATTTCTCCCAGTTCTGGAGACTAGAAATCTAAGATCAAGGTATCAGCATGGTTGGTTTCTGGTGAGAGAGCTCTCTTGGGTTTTAGATGACTGTTTTGCATAGGGCAGAGAAAGTGAGATAACAAGCTCTCTGGGTGTCTCTTTTTACTAATCTGGGTCCTGCCCTCATAACCTCATTTAAACCCAATTACCTTCCAGGCCCATCCCAAAATATCATTACATTGGGATAAAGGTTTTAACATATGAATGGGGGTAATGGAACACAATTCAGTCCATAACAACTAACTACCCCGTTGTAGAAAATGATTACTAATACATATATTAAAGGATATTAGGACATACACAGATTCTCCAGAGGGCAGAAAACCCTGCTAGACACTGTGTTAGAGGCAACACAGCCAGAAAATTCACAAAAGCACGTTGTGAACTAGCTTAGGGAAACTTTACTTCCACTATTCCAAGGTGCTGCTAATACTCTCAACACCAGGCTCTGGACAGGACTGTTAGAAGGTTTGGCATCTCTACCTCTGTAAATTGTAATGTTACTCTTTGCCCTTCAAACAGAATGAACTCAGTCAGTGCCTATTACTTACATATAATTTTTTGATTCAAAGCCTGCTGTGGGTGGATTTGACTGATAGACCCCAGATCACATGCCTGTGTTACCTAAGATAGATGCAAGGGAGGTTGAGACAATGAGGGTCTGATTTCTGCAATGATGGGGGTAGGGAATCCATAATATGGAGAATTCCATAAATATCTAAAGGCACTAACAGTAAATCAGTGTTAATATCACTTGTTCCTTTCCTGTATTATTTCCCTCCACCAATTCCCCTGAGAATTGTTACCCCTTGACTCTCTAATCTCTTTGGAAAGTATCCCCACATGGCATCCCAACAATTGAAGTCTTCCTGGATACAAAGATTGTTCTTGATGAAATGTGAATTGAGCAAAAGTAGGGTTCAATGAACAAGAACCTCTTGCAATGGCATGGCATGACTATATCTTTCCCTCCTTCCCGTGCTAAATTCTCTGCAGCAGAGATAAACTGTGATTATCTTTTCACACTCTGGATCTAGGGTTTTCCTTCTTTCTCTTAGCCAAATTTTTTCTTTTTTTGATTATGACAAGATGGAAATTTTGGGACTAGTATAAAATAAAAGGTTTCACATTTCCTTTGTTCTTCTTTAAATTCCATGCCAATGAACTACTTTTAGTCAACATGGGGGAACAATGACCAAATTTGCCTCTTGCCCACTCTGAACCCCCCCACACAAAAAGCACATGAAATATATAAAACTATGAGTTTCAAAACTCTGGAATCAGGCATTAAGAGATACAAGGTCAGATCTATGGTTCCCTCAGTTTATTCATTGAGAGAATTTTTTAGGTAATAGTGCAGGGAGGGGGAATCTGGGAGGATTATGGTGGACTCTGAGTCCATGAGAGTAAGCTGAGCATCCTGGGTCATTAAGAAGGTTAGAGTTCCACTCCTGCGTTGCTGGTGGGAGTGCAAACTGGTCCAACCACTATAGAGAGCTGTGTGGAGATCTCTCGACCTACTGAAGATAGAGCTTCCATATGATCCAGCAATTCCACTCCTAGGTATTTACCCAAATGACACAGAAACATTAATTCCAAAGGGCACCTGCATCCCTATGTTTACAATAGGGATGCAGCACTGTTTACAATAGCTAAGCTTTGGAAACAGCCCAAATGCCCAAAAATAGATGACTGGATCAAGAAGATGTGGTACATATACACCATGGAATATTACTCAGCAATCAAAAAAGATAAACACATGCAGTTTGCAGCAACATGGATGGAGCTAGAAGGGATCATGCTCAGCGAAATAAGTCAGACAGAAAAAGAAAAATAGGGCCTCCCCGGTGGCGCAGTGGTTGAGTGCTGGGCTGCGAAGCTGCCCGCAGCCTCTGCAGCACCAGTTTGATCGCCGGCCACTGGCAAGGGTCCCACATGGCATGCAGACCTCTCCTGCCGTGCGCCCGCTGCTCCCCTCAGCAGTGTACCTCGGTCCTTCTGCCTGCTCTGCTCCCCGCTCTGACTCTGGTGAGTTCTCTCACCCTCCCGCGCTTCTGACTGTACCCAGTACTTGTATAAATAAATGAATAAATCTTTAAAAAAGAAAAAAAGAAAGAAAAATACTGGATGTTCTCACTCATAGCAGGAATTTAGAAAACCTAAATAAGGGACCAGGAAAAAGACTAATCAATACAAAGTAAAAATCAAAATCAACAAGCAACTATAAACCAGAGACACACTACCTGGGGGGTGGGGGCAGGGAAGGTGAGAGGAAGGACTAGGGTCAAAATAAAATAAGGATGGGTACAATTGTATGGGGAATATAACCAAAATGATAATGCATACATTGTGCAAAAATGAAAAATGATGTAAGAATTATATAAAATAAAATATTAATTAAAAAAAAGGTTAGAGTTCCATACAAGAAAGAACTCCAAAAAGAGTGTTCTGGAAATGTATAGAGAATCCTAATAGAATATTTAGAAGGAAACTATTCCTGTCTGGAGAAAGAACAATCCTAGAATTTGAAAGAACAGCACTCAGCTGTATCACGAGACAAGGAACACAGCCTTTCCCACCAGCTACACTGGCAAACATCTTAATTCACAGGGCATTTAGGAGAGTACTAAGATCCTAAAGGAAAATTATCCTTAGACTAAACCCTGCTATAGTCTCATTTAACAAATCTTAAAAGCAAGAAACAAAATGTTCAATCTGTTTCCAAGTAATTTAACTGCATCCCAGAACAAATCTCAACAGTATTTATAAGAATGCAAAAGTATCTAGCACCCAGCAAAGTAAAACTCACACTCAAGATTCTAGAGAAAAAAGCTATATCCGAGATGGAAATTACACAGATGTGATTAATGGCAAAAGAGATTAGTGAACATGAACATATAGTAAATGAAATAATGCAAAAATGAAACAAAGAGGAATTTTTTTTTTTTAAAGAATGGAAAGAGAATCAGTGAGCTGTGGAATAACTTCAATCAATCTAACATACATATAATTGGTATTTTCCAGTTGGGGAGAGATAGAAAAACTACTTCAAGAAATAATAATTGGGCCTCCCCGGTGGCGCAGCAGTTGAGCGCTGGGTTGCGAAGCTGCCCGCGGCCTCTGTGTCGCCGGTTCGATCCCCGGCTGCTCCCTGGCCACCGGAGGAGGGTCCCGCATGGCGCACAGACCTCTCCTGCCGCCTGCTGCTCCCCTCAGCAGTGTACTTCGGTCCTTCTGCCTGCTCTGCTCCCCGCTCTGGCTCTGGTGAGTTCTCTCACCCTCCCGCGCTTCTGGCTGTACCCAGTGCTTGTATAAATAAATAAATCTTAAAAAAAAAAAAAAGAAAGAATAAAATATTAAAAAAAAAATCTTTAAAAAAAAAAAGAAAAAATAATTGAAAATACTCCAATTTTGATGAGAACTCTAAATCTATCAATAGAAAAACCTCAATGAATGCTAAACACAAGAAAAACATGAAAACTTCAGTGAGTCATCGCAACATGCCTTAAGTGGGATATACAATAGCTCAATGGGTGATAAAGAGAAAACCTTAAAAGCTGCCAGAGAAAAGAAAAAGACAAATACTGTATAGAAAATCAAAGATAAGGATGACAGACAGAAGATTTCCCATAGGAAAATAATGCAAGGATAGGACAGTAGAGCAATATCTATAAACTGCTGAAAGAAAAACACTATTACCTAGAAATTTATATCCAGCAAAAATATCTTTCAAAATTAAGCCAGTAATCAAAAGTATCCCCCTCCAAAAAAAACCCCCAAAACTTAGTACCACCTGTTCTCACTTGTGAGGGCTAACAAAGCTTCAAAGACAAACTAATTACCTATTCTTTTCAAACTCTCCCAAAAAACTGAAGAGGGAAGCATTCCACATCCATTTTATAGGGCTAACATTACCTTGATACCAAAAGCAGATGAGGATATCATACAATAAAGAAAATTATAGACTAATATCCCTGATGAGCACAGATGTGAAATCCTCAATAAAATCTTAGCAAACCAAATACAACAACATATTGAAAGCATCCTATACATGACCAATTGGCATTTATTTCAGGGGTATAGAATGGTTCAATATCCAAAAATAACTAATGTAATTTATCACATCAACAACAGGAAAGGTAAAATTCATATGACCATATCAATAGATGTAGAGAAAGCAACTGGACAAGATCCAACATCCATTTGTAGTAAAACTCTCAATAAAAATGTATAGAAGGAACATACGTCTCAACATAATTAAGACCATATAATTAAGACCAACATTATTAAGACATATCCACAGTTAATATCATTCTCAGATGATTTCACTCATTGGTGAACTATGAAGAAAGGAAGCAAAGGAGCAACAACAACCAAAAAAATCACATGTTGAGATCTGACTGCTGAACTGAGGTCACCAAAAGCAGAGGGCTATGTGGAAGATTACTGGGGCTTTGGTGGTGGTCATCATGTGACCAATATTCCCCACTCCTAGAGTAGTGTGGCTATCTCTAATCGTGGAACCATTTTGTCTTTTTAAAAGAAATTGAGGCATGGGGAGAAAGGAAAATACTTTGGTTGGGGGTAAAACCGTAAGGTTGCATACTTTCCCGGTCACATTAAAATCATTCATGTAAGGAAGAAACATCCAGAGTAAAGCATTGTCAGCTACCATATTAACACATTACATATGTTTATAGAGGTGTAAACCTATACCCATAGAAGACATACAGTACTGTAAACCACTCTTACCTCACTAAACACAATATGTGTGTCTGTCTGTGTGTGTGAGTGTGTGTGTGTATTTGAAAGAGGGGATGGGAAAAAGACATTTTCAGATAAACAAAAGCTGAAAGAATTCATCACTAACAAATGTCCTCTACAAAAAAATTAAAGGAGGGCCTCCATGGTGGCGCAGCGGTTGAGCGCTGGGTTGCGAAGCTGCCCGCAGCCTCTGCAGCGCCGGTTCGATCCCCGGCTGCTCCCCGGCTGCTCCCCGGCTGCTCCCCGGCTGCTCCCCGGCCACCGGAGGAGGGTCCCACATGGCGTGCAGACCTCTCCTGCCACCTGCTGCTCCCCTCAGCAGTGTACTTCAGTCCTTCTGCCTGCTCTGCTCCCCGCTCTGGCTCTGGTGAATTCTCTCACCCTCCCGCGCTTCTGACTGCACCCAGTACTTGTATAAATAAATAAATCTTGAAAAAAAATTTTTTTAAAAAATTAAAGGAAATCCTCAGGCAGAAAAAGTAATAACCAGATTTTTATATGGACATACACAAGAATAACGAGCAATGGAAATGGTAACTACATGAGTAAATAGGTGGATTTGGTTTCTTATAATCAAAATATCTTTAAAAGAAAATTGATGGGTTAGACAAAAAGAACAATGTATTGTGGGGATTATAACATGCATTTGTAAAATATAGAAAAACGATATTGTTGGGAGGAAGAAGTGTAAGTATACTATTATAAAATTCTTATAGCTTATGGAAAATGGTATAATATCACTTGAAAGGAGATTGGACTGTGAAAAGTGAAATATAATTATTAATAGTCCCACCGCAGCCACTAAAATAACACTTGGAAGACTACTGCACTGTAATAAGTTAAATATAATTATCTATAGTCCCACAACAGCCACAGAGGATAAGATAGAATCATAACATGTACTCAATCCAAAACAAGGTATAAAAGAGGAAAAATGGAATTAAGAATATATAGACCAAAAAAAAAAAAATAGCAAGACAATAGGCTAGGACCTAGCCATCATAATTATCATATTAAATGCAAAATGGACTAAAAACCTCAATTAAAAGGCAGAAATTGTTATATTAGATTTAAAAAGTAAGACCCTACATTGCACTGCCTGAAAGAAATCAACTTTACAAGTAACAGATACAAACAGCTTAAAAGGATGGAAAATGATATACATGCCAGCACTAATCAAATAAAATTGGAGTGGTTTTGTAATGATAAGAAAAAGTAGATTCAGAACAAAGAATATTACAAAGGATAAAGAAATTTTTCATAGTGATAAATAGGAAAAATTATGAGCTGCAGAAAAATAGACAAATCCACAATTATATTCAGATATTGCAATACTATTCTTTTAATAATTGACAAAACCATTGATAACAAATATTGACAACCTAAATAACACTTGCAATAAAGTTGACTTAATTGGTAAAAAATAAAAAAATCAACAAAGTATCATTCTTTTTTATTTCATTCACAATACTTACCAAGGTAGACCTTGGGATAGAGGTCTATACAGTAAGTCTCAATAAATAGCATTATTAAATATGTTTTTTCTGACCACAACAAAATTACATTACAAATCAAAAGGTCTCAAATGTTCAGAAATTAAATACTATATTACTAAGTAACACATGAATCAGGAAAAAAGGAGGTCAAAGAAATTAGTAAAAAATTTGACTTGAATGAAAATACAACACTTTGAATTTTGCATGCTGTTGCTAAAAAAATACTTAGACGATAACTCATGGTTCTAAAATTGCCTACAGAAGAGTACACGCAAATTATTGACTT
Source organism: Talpa occidentalis (assembly GCF_014898055.3). Classification (NCBI taxonomy): domain Eukaryota; kingdom Metazoa; phylum Chordata; class Mammalia; order Eulipotyphla; family Talpidae; genus Talpa; species Talpa occidentalis. The sequence continues at coordinate 101,935,984 of NW_023603184.1, forward strand.
CATTTTCTATCCTAAGAAACTAGAGAAAGAAGAGCAAATAAAACCCAAAGTAATTAGACAGAAAGGAAAAAAATAATGACCAGAGTGAAAAGGCACTAGAGAAAAATCAATGAACCCAAAATTTGGCTTATTGTCCTTATTGTAAGTAGAGTCTTTTGCAAGTGGGATTTGCAAAGCTTCTGTCTGATAAAAGACCTGTATCCAGAATACATAAATAAACTCAAAACTCAGTAATAGGAAGGCAAGTAACCCTATTTAAAAATTGAGCAAGAGATTTAAACATACATATGAGGTATATGGAAAGATGCTCAGCTCATTAATCATAAGAAAATGCAAATTCAAATCACAAAGAAATACCACTATATACCTATTGAATAGCTGAAATTAAAAAGACTGACTATACCAAATATTAGAATGAGGTAGAGGAACTTGAATTCTTATATACTGCTAGTAGAAATACAAAATGGTACAAATCACTTTGGAAAACAGCTTTTAAGTTTCTTAAAAAGCATGTATCTACCATACGATCCAGATACTTGTTTCTAGGTTATTTACCTAAGAGAAAAGAAAGCACACATTTTCAAACTTGAACAAGAATGTTTTTAGTATCTTCCTTTGTATTAGCTCCAAACTGGAAAGAAGCCAAACGTTTATCTATAGGTGAATGGATAAATTGTGGTATGTGCACCCAATGAAATACTACTCAGTAATGAAAAGGAATGAAATGCTGACACATTCAACAATATGATGAATCTTCAAATAATTACACCGAGCAAAAGAAGTCAGACAACAGTAGTATGTACTGTATGAATTGATTTATGTAAAATTCTAGAAAATTCAAACTGATAGGATAGAAAACAATTTAGTGGTTTCCTAGTAGATGAGGAGATGAGGAGGTACAAGAGAAAGGGATTACAAAAGGGAATGAACATACTTTTGGGAGTGATGGATATTTTTGGTATATTGATTGTGGCAATTTCATATACACATAGGTTGAAACTTACCAAACTATATACTTCAAATATGCTATTTATGTCAGTTGGACCTTAATAAAGCTGTTTTTAAAAGACAAAGTCAGTTCTTTTTTTAAAAACTCAGTATTATGCATTACCCATACAGTGTCTGGCCTCCTGACTCACAGGTTGAGATTCTTCAGTCATCATAATGGTTCAGGCCTAGAAACCGGTAGTTATTTTGTGGAGTTTGGTCTGTTCTCTTACAGTCAAGTCTTGGAAAGTCATCCAAGGTGATTAGAAGCGGGGGGTGGGGAGGCTATAGTGTTGAGATTTTGTTTGTTTTTTCTTCAAGACAGAAATTAAAAGACTCTTGTCTTTCTCAGTCACCATAGGCAGGCATCTTTATTTTATAGAATCATGAAGAATAGCAGGGTTCCTCGACAAAGGATGGTTTTTGCACATGTTCTTGTCCCTTGATGCAGATAGAAAGCCTATTTGCTGACAAAGGACAAAGAGGTTTACATGTGTCTTTCTTAAGAACAATAGGCAAATGTTGTAGCCTGTTAATTCCATCTGCTTTCATGAGCATAATGAATTTTACAGTGAGGTGTGAGAAGGATCTTCAGAGCCCATGGAAAAAATTTTCCTGGGGAGATCCCAGAACAACCTTCCTCCGTATTTAAACCAATATTCCCCACTCCTAGGGTAGTGTGGCTATCTCTAATCATGGAACCACTTTGTCTTTTTAAAAGAAATTGAGGCATCAGTGTACTTCGATCCTTCTGCCTGCTCTGCTCCCCGCTTTGGCTCTGGTGAATTCTCTCACCCTCCCGCGCTTCTGACTGTACCCAGTGCATGCATAAACAAAACAAACAAACAAACAACTAAATAAAACATGCCTCTAAAAAAAAAAAAAAAAAAAAAAACCTATTAAAAAAAAAAAAAAAGAAATTGAGGCATGGGGAGAAAGGAAAATATTTTGGTTGGGGGTAAAACCATAAGGTTGCTTACTTCCCGGCCACATTAAAATCATTCACATAAGGAAGAAACATCCAGAGTAAAGCATTGTCAGCTATCATATTAACACATTCCAGTAATCATTAGTTTTCCTGACACATTGGTTGACTGGAATAGATGAATGGCTGGTGAAAGATAGTAGGGATCAAAAAAAAAAAAAAAAAAAAAGCAGATTCCATTTTGAAGATAATTTCTCTGTTCTTTCTTTTCTGCAGTTGTGATAGGTTTGTATAGCAAGGGGTGTGTGCCCTTTTCTTCCCTTCTCTAGCACAACATCCCAGGCCTCAGTGGCCTCCCTGGTTCCAAGACCTCTCCACAAGACAAGAGACAAGCTACTCTGCAATGTGATATGCAGGTGTCCACAGAGATCTCACTCAATAAACTTCCTCTTTATGGTGTTTCTAGACATCTATTCAGTCTTCTGCACACATGGAGTGTGAGGAAATTCCACTCACGGGAATTACTCAGGATGCAGACCCTACTCCTGGCAAGCTTCCCTGCTAGGAAATTGGGCTTTAGCCTCAATCAGCTGGATGGGGCTGGGATGTATTTTGCATTTACAAATACTTAAGATGTGTGTTCTTGCTTCATAAAAGTACAAAACTGAGGGTCAGCTGTATGGCTGGGGAGATGTGTGAAAACAGTATGGGTATTTCAAGTTATGCCTGAAAATTGCTATGGAACACTAGGGAGAATCTAAAAGTGAATAAAAATAGTTCTCTAGTAATGTAATCTCTCATAGGAAACACCTCAGAATATTTTCCAACAAAGGTAAGATCTAAATAAAGTGAAAAGTGTTATTTTCATCCCCATTACTTATTGGGCAACTTTAGGCTATTTTACTCTTTAGTCTGTCTGGTCAACAGCCCCAAAAATCTGTGCACAATCTGGGGTAGGTACAGAACATTAAAATAAACCATATTGATTAACCTTGCATGAAACCTATATTTTATGCCTCCTCAAAAAAGACCTAGTAAATTAGTTTGAGCAAAAATTAAACCAAAATTAATTTTATTGAAAAAGAAATACATAAATATGAAAAATATTCAATAAAAGGGGGATTATCTAATCTCTTTCCCTGGTTCTTCTGCTCCTTTATATGGAACAGCAATTGTTAACAATTACTAAATCTCTATATTTAATCATACACATATTATAGCAGGTAGAGAGAAAAGTAAAGATCACATATCCTTTTCATTATTGTGAATTTCTTCATACAAACAGAAAGAATATATTGTATAAATGATGAACCAAAAGTATGACTAACAGAAGCATTGTTGAGTCACTTACGGCCTGAAAACAGATGGCATGCTCAAAATGAGGAAATTGCAGTTTAATAAAATGACTATTTACAAAGTTGCAGGCAGGTTTGGGGAAACTAATAAAGGATAATGTAGTACTTAATGGCTTAACAAGGCTTTGCTGGGTCTAAAGTATATTCAATTTTTTAAAACTTCTTTAAGAAAGCAAATTTGATACCAAAAAATGAATTTAGAATGAGAAATAACATCAAATCACAAATTTATAAAACTACAAATACAAAAGTGTCACAAAATCTAGATATGACCATATCACTATTAAATTGATCAGTTCTGGGCCTCCCTGATGGCACGAGGGGTAAAGCACCACACTATGAAGCAATCCACAGCCTCTGCAGCACGAATTCCATCCCTGGCCGGCCAGGGAGCAACCTACATGGCGCAGCAGACCTCTCCTGTCTCTCCCACTGTTTCCCCTCAGCAGTGATTTTTCAGTCAATCTGCCTGTTCTGTTCCCCACTCTGTCTCTGGTGGATCTTCTCACCCCTCACATCTCTGACCTGTACCCCAGCTCTTGTATGCATAATAAATAAATCTTAAAAAATATAAATGTATCATTCATTTAATACCTTTATCCCACTTTTTTTTTTTTTTTGGTTTTATGTTCTTCCATGACCACTTCATCTGACAATGACACCATCCACTATAGAAAGAACAGAAAACTAATCCAGTCTTTTCTCTAGCCTGGTTTCTTTCTGAGTTCTCTATTTTGTTCAATTATTGCTACATTAGTTCTTCCCTATAAGAGAATGAGAATAATTCAGTATCACAACTGAGAAAAACATAACACATATCCTGCTGAGCATTGGTCAGAGGTACCATTTTCTGAAGAGCATTTTACAAAACTAAAGAAACTCTCAGTTTATTTTCCATGCATAAGAATGGCTTTGTCACTGATTTAGGCCAAATACTTCAGTGGCTCATTGTCCTTTCAGAATAATATCTAAACTTCTGTGCATGACAAATGAGGCTCTTTATCCTCCTAATCCTTATCATTCTGGCCTCATTTTTCACCACCTTTCTTCTATCACTTTGTTTATGTTCCAATAACACTCAGTAATATTCAGCCTCATCCTTGAGTCTTTGCATATGATGTTCTCTCTACTTAAGATACGTTCCCCACCTTATTTACCCGGCAAACCAATCCCATACCTTCAAGTTGCAGGCTTCATTGGCTCTCTCAGACACCTTAGGTTTTCTTTCTTTGTCACAGCCCTATGGACACAATGATCTTAAGCTAATACAATTGTTCACAGGTTAATCTCCTCACAAACCTATACCTTTCTGGAGGTCACAGACTGAAACATCTCACCTTGTCTCCCAGGAATCCAGCACAGGCTCTGGCACAGGGTGTATTTTCAATGAATGAGCATTGAGCAAAATTCTAAATATCTAGCACTGTGCTGAAATGTTCTCATTTTGTTTTTATAATAACCCTAGGAAGAACTATTATCCTTAGTTTACATATGAGGAAACTAAAGCTCAGTGAGTTTAAATAATTTTCTCATAGCTATTTCAACTGAGTTTTGATGCTAAAAATGTATGCTATTTTACTATATTATACTTTTCCTCTAAGCAGGTAAATTGTATAGCTTTAGATGCCCTTCAGCTAGCCACATTTGGCATGGCTGATCCTACTTTTTCTGAAGTAATATACTGTTCTTCATGCTCTGAGAGATCAAAACTGCCATTAGTTTTCTGCCCCATCCACTCCCACTGAGAGTGCTCTTTTTAAAATCACAAGTGATCCTTTGCTACTGAATCTAAACTTTTATCTTTCTGACTCTCAATAGTTTCCCACAAAGTTGACCACTTCATTCTGAAAATAATTTTCTCTCTCAGCTTTTGTGACAAACCATTCTCTCATTTTTTTTCTTGCCTCACTGTGTCTTAATTCTCTTTGCTGGCTCTTCCTTCTCTTCTATAAAAATGGGTTTCCTCAGAATGAGGTTTAGAACTTGCTCCTCTTCTCCACACAACTGTGGCCCTAGGAATGAAATAGTATCCATATGCTGTTCACTAATTGCATATCTCCAGCCCAGTTGTCTGCTATCACTCATATTTCCAACAAAATCCTTGATATTTCTACTCATGTGTACTACAGTATAGTCTCAATTTTCAGTGGTATCTCTTAATCTCCCCTCTCAGAGATATTCCTCTCCCAGTGTTTCAGTTACTTTTGCTATGTGACATGGCAGGCTACTTCGAATCTTAATAGGTCAGGAATTTGGACAGGGCACAGCTAGAATGAATTTCTCTGTTCCAAGGACTCTGGTGGTCACTCAGCTGGGACTGCTAACTAGAGCTTCTACACACAGTCCCTTCAAGTGCCTAGGCTCCTTCACAGCAAGGCAACCTCCAGTTGGTGGAGGTCTTATGTGGTAGAGCAAGCTCTGTTCCAGCAAACAATGTAGAAGCTGTGTGGCCTCTGTGGTCTAAAATTCAGTTCTACTGTTACTCTCTTGGTAGAAATAGTCACAAGTCTGCCCAGACTTAAGAGGAAGGGATGTAGATCCAACTTCTTAGTGGGAATTGACATCCCTGGTATAAGTTACCATCACCATATGCTTCCTAAGTTGTCTCACTGCTTCCATGTTGGTTCCTTTTCAATACATTTTCCATGGACTAGTCAAAGTAATCTTACTAAAATACATCAAATCTTTTTCTCTTGCTTGAAAATCATAATGATTTCCTAGTGCATCCAGAATAAAATCCTAATTTCTTGTCTCTCTAACCTCATCTAATACCACTTTTCCCTTGGCCTACTATACCACACTAAATGCACACCCCTTCTCCTCTTAAGTCTTTGCGTATGCTGTTTTCTCTGCCTTAAATATTCTTTCCTGTAATTTTTTTCCAAATGGCTACTTCTTTCTTGTCCATCAAGATTTAACTCTATGTGACCTGACTTCTCTACCTAAAATGACATTTATTCACTTAAGTGAACTTTTCATTCATTCCCTTTCATCCTGTTTTATTTTCTTTAGAACTCACAGTCCATAAACATAAGCATTATTTATTTGTGTACTTGTTTAAACTTTATGAGGATCTTATTAACAACCTATTTTCAGCACCCAAAACAGTGCTGAATATTGTTGAATATAACAGATGATAGAGAGATAGACCTATTTATCCAATAGCGACAAAAGGAGAGACATTTCCTGCTGGGAGTTTTGTTAGTCAAGAAGGAAAAATAATTACCTTATGAAGTCCTCTCTCTGAGAGCCCAGGTCTATGCCCCAGCCTTCGTGAGATTTCAGAGAGCGGATCTAGGTTCTGGAATGGACCTAGTATCTTAGATCACACTTTGTTCCTGGCATGTTTGTCAAATGATCAGAGCAATATACATCACCTGCACTCTCTTAGAGGCAGCAAAAGCAGCAACAGTAAATGCTGCGTTCTGAGCTCAAAGATGTCTGTGATGGGTTTCCTAGGATCTCCACTTTTGTTGCAGCAGTCATTTGCAGCCAGATCTGACCACCTACTTTACGATCACCTGCTCTACAAACATCTTGGAATTCTAAACATTCAAAGACACAACACAATGATTTCCAAAAATTTGGAATCATTACAACACTACATGTATGCTTTGGAGCCCAACTCACCTAAAAGCTATAGCCATTTATTTGATTTTCCCCCAAACTAAAGAGAATCACAAAGATGAGATTTTGAAAGCAGTTTTGAAACTTTTGCCAATTTCTTTAAGCTTGGTAAACAGCCTCAGGGATCAAAATACCAGGGCTCCAAATCTCCCTTTAAAGGCCTCTTGACAATCTCATTAATACTGAAGGAAAGCTTACCATTTCATTTGGTCTTATCAAGATGTCATTTTTTTTCCCCCTTTTCAGTTAAGGAAATTTACTCCCAGCTAGTCTTCAAGGAAGACTTTGCTTTTATTGCTTTCATTGTACTTCTTTTTCTTTATTTTCTCTTACCTTGTGACACCTTGCCATATTCCCTCTATATTTTATTCTTAAGATGGCAATTAAATTTTTTCAATCTGCTACTTCTATTGGTAACAGAATGGAAGCTATTGTCTCTTCTATTTGAAACTCAGGAAGGATTTGTCAAGTGTAACATTTCCAAAAAAAAAAAATCAACAAACCAACTGTAGCTGTTTGGCAAAGAGTCACTGCTGCATTTGTGATTCTCTTCTATTGTACTTTTCCTGAGATTGACAGTTTTTTTGGTCTATTTCACTGGCTGCTGTAACATGTTCCTTTACATTGTCCCATTCCAATGGTTTGGTAACAAGGACTGAGTCATGGTAAAGTCGATATTAGAGTTAACACTTGGAGCATTCCATACTCTCCCGGGGCCTTTGCACAGCCACATCACTTCCTTCACCTGCTGCAAAGAGCTAGGTAACTTACTCTAATACTTATTCATCTGTTTACAGTGGAGATTATGAAATCATTGTGAATGTAAACATGGTTGCCATTTCTGGGATATTCTCTGCTACGTTTTCCCCGTCAGGGAACTTACACAGTTTAAAATTTAAATGTTCTAGTAGTATCTAATGGATACTTTTCTGGTTCAAAAAAGAGTCAGTGTTGGGCCTCCCTTGGTGGTGCAGGCGGTTGAGCGCAGCGCTGTGAAGCTGTCCAACCTCTGCAGCGCCGGTTTGATCCTGGCTGGCTAGCGAGAATCCCACATGGCACTGCAGACCTCTCCTATCTCACCCACTGCTCCCCTCAGCAGTGTATTTCGTCAGTCTGCCTGTTCTGTTCCCTACTCTGTGTCTGGTGAATCCTCTTACCCACCCGTGCATCTGGCCTATACCCCGGTTCTTGTATAAATAAATAAATCTTTAAAAAAAACCTCAGTGTTAGTGACACTTTTATCAGTTCTCTCAAGTTTTACACACCACTCAACTACCTTATTGCTAAGAATACTGCAAACTCTCTTCAGATGCAAATCTTGTGGACTGATACCTCACAGATCAACCTTGTGAACAATTTAATTTAAGTGGGCCTGTACTGTTTTCAGTTCCTTCAAAGAAAGCCAAATATTTACTACATCTGATACTTTGTCTCTAGTAAACTGATTTTTTTTAAGACAAGGTCTTTCTGAGCACTTTATTTTCCCCTAAGTACTTTGAAAAGTGTTCTGTTTGTAATGCTTTTCATTATGTTCCATCTGTTCTGATTTTTCAGAGGGTTTTTTTTTTTTTTAACAAAAAAAAATTCCTCAGAAATTCAGTGAAAAAAGGTAAAGGCTTTACTGCCAGTAAATTTTTGTTTCTCTTCTTTCTGGGAAAGAGCCAGTTTGAGTTTAAAAATAGACCTGAGAAATGTCTACAGCTTGAGATTCATTCAACCCACTAATATTTGCTCTAGAATCACAAAGAGATTTTGATACATCTGAACTAAAATGATCCCCATATGTCACCTTTCCATTTGAGATCAAATAAAACACCATAGCAGCCTACTTCAAAGCAAACTCCATTATGTCAACACCCCTTCTCTCTTATTTTTAATTTATTCTGAAAAAATTAATTTGGCAGTTTAGGTCATTCTAAGTGTCCCATGTCAAGCATTCCTCAATTGGTACTATTTACTATTGATTTCCAGTAATACCTATGATGATCCAAGCACAAGATATCCATTGGGACAAAAGTATTGAGGCAATAAATAAGAATTACTTCATTTTAGAGTGTTCACAGAAATCATTATCACTGAGCTATATCGGCAAAACTTAACAAAATTTAAGTGTATTATCCATAAATTTTCATAAGTGCATATATTTGCTTACTCTTATAATTATGACAAAGAACATTTCCATTAACCCAAAAGTTTCCCCTCTAGCCACTCTGTAGTCAATTTTCTCTTTATCCTTGCTACCAAGCAGTCACTCATCTGATTTTATTAATGTTAGTTTTGACTTTTCTAGAATGGTATACAAATGCTATCACATAGTATGTGATATTTCATATTTGCTTTCATTTACTTAGCAAAATGCTTTTAGGACTCATCCAAGTTTAAGTGTCAATCAATTGTTTATTCCTTTTTATCACTGAGTAATAGTCCATCGTATGGCTATAGCACACGTTATCTGTTCGCCAGTTGATGAACATTTCAGTGTTTCCAAGTTTTTTTCCTTTTTTTTAAAAATTGAGATATGATTGCCACATAGTATTATATTAGTTTTAGAGGTATATTATATATATCAAATCATGTATATAAATCAAATTATGATAGATATTTGATATATATATCAAATCATGTATATAAATCAAATCATTATATTACATATATGTATCAAATCATGTTGTACACCTCTAAAACTAATACTATATGGCAATCATATCTCTCTATATATATAGATGTAAAATCACAAAATGATTACCACAGTAGTTAACATCCATTTTACCCACTTTGATGGGAAGTTTTATGATCTAGTCTCTTAGCATTTCTCAAAAATACAATGCAGTATTGTTAACTACAGTCAGCCTACTGTACATTCCATTTACAGAACTTATTTATCGTATAACTGGAAGCTTGTACCTTTGGATCACCTTCAATTCCACCAAGACTCTATCCTGGCAAATGCCATTATGTTCTCTGTATCCATGAATTTAGGATTTTTTTCAGATTCCACATATGTCAGGTAGCATTTATCTTTATCTTTCTCTAACTGATTCTTACTATAATGCCCCAACTCCATTCATTTTGTCACAAATGGCAGGATTTGCTTAATTTTTATAGCTGATATATACCACATTTTCTTTATCCATTCATCCACTGATGAATGGATTAGTTTTCCTCCATGCCTTTTTAATTTTTTATCTATTGTTAATTTTTGGACAGTATCTGATTTCTCCCCTCAGGTGTAGTCCCTGTAGTTCTCCCACTACAATAGCACCTGTGACCCATCACCACTGTCCCTGTGCTCTTCCCTGTTTTTTGACCACCCCCTTCCTCTGCTGTATGCCTCAGATCTACAGTCAACTTGAAAGTCTTGTCTTTTTCCTAACCGTTTGTTTGGTTTGGTTTCTCTGTATTCCACATATTAGTGAAACCAGTCAATATTTATCTTTCTCTTCTGACTTAGTTCACTTAGCATAATCCCTTCCAGCTCCATCCATGTTGCATAAATGGCATGAATTCATCTTTTTTGATGACGGAGTAGTTTTCCATTGTACATATACACCACATCTTGATCCATTCATCTGTTTTGGGGCATTTAGTTTGTATCTATCTTGGTTATTCTAAACAGAACTGTAAAAACATAGGCATGCAGGTTTTCTTTCAAATTGGTGTTTTTGTGTCCTTTGGGTAGCTTCCTTGGAGTAGAATCACTGGGTTATATGGTAGATCCATTTTTAGTGTTTTGTTTCCTCCATATTTTGGCTATACGTAATGCTGAGATGAATATGAGAGTAGGAGTGGATATCTTTTTAAGATAATGATTTTGTTTTCTTTGGATGAATACCCAGAAGTGGAATTGATGGATCATATGGTATTCATAATTTTCCGAGGAACCTCCACACTGTTTTGGCTGCGCCAATTTACATCCCCACTAGCAGTACACAAAGCTTCCCTTTTCTCTACATCCTCATCAACAGTTATTATTTCTTGTCTTTTTGATAATAGCCATTCTAGCAGGTATGATGTGGCCTTAATTTGTATTTTCCTGATGACTAGTGATATTGATCACCTTTTCATGTTGGCTATTTGTATATCTTCTAAGAAAAGTACCTAATCAGTTACTTTGCCTTTCTTTTAATTACATTTATTGTGGGTTTTGTTTTGTTTTTTTGCTACTGAGTTCTTTATCTATTTTGGATATTAACCTCTTGTCAGATACATGATTTGCAATATTTTTTCCCACTCAGCATGCTACCTTTCCACTTTGTTGATGAATTTGAGTTCTTGGTATCAATGCTTTGAAACTTTGATGCAACATGAGGGACACTGTCAAAAGACCCCTATAATGAGATGATGTGAATGTTTGCCCTAAAAGCAGTTTGTCTATGCATACAAAATCAATTCTAAAGGAGTTGTGGGTAAATTTCCAATACAAATTATTTCCAGAGTGAAGTTAATATCGCTCTCCCCCACAATGTGACGGATTTAAATTATGGCAGCTCAAATGATTAAAGGAGCAGTAGATTCTAAGAGCAGTGGATAAAGAACACAGGTACACATGCTCCTGTGTGTCCTCTTCTGGTTTCTGCCTTACTCCCCCTTCTTAAGTAAGTTTTTCTGGGTAAATTTTAATTTGATATAATTTCAAGCTTATAAAATAGTTGCCCAGCATCATGAGGGAATATTGAGCCATGAATTTCTACTGAAAACATACCACTTTCACACCATCATAAAGTCAAAAAGATTGTAAGTCAAGACTCTCTGTAGTTGCATTGGGGCCTCAGCCTTTAACTTATGAATTTGAGGTGGGGGACATACAATTTAGTCTAAAACATATACCAATGTCCAAAACAGCATCAGTTACAATGGCCAACTGGTGGAAAAAAATCTAGAGTCGATCTGCAGATGAATGGCTAATCCAAACAAGGTATATATACCTACAATGCAATGCTTTTCAGTCTTACATAATGAACAGGCATTCTGGTACCTGCTACAACATGGATGAGTCTTGAGGATATTATGCAAAGTGATATAATACAGAACAAAAAGGACCTACAATGTATGATTCTACTTACATGAGATACCTAGAGTCAAATTATGGAGACAGAAAGTAGAATGGTGGTTTTCAGAGGTTGGGAGAAAGGGAAAACAGGTAGTTATTGTTTATTGGGTACAGAGTTTCAGTTTGGGAAGATTAAAATTTGTAGAGGTGGAGAGTGGTGATAATTGCATAGCAAAGTGAATGTACTTAATAACACTGACCATTTACTTATAATGGCTAAATGTAAGTTTTATGTTATGTATATTTTACCAAAATAAAACGAAAAAGTAATTTTGGCTTCAGTATGCAGCCATGATACTGAGAAATGAGGTACTCCCCATGTTAAACTAAGGAACAAAACAATATAAAGGAATGGTTTTCAGACATTGGACAACGTGAAACATAGGACAGTAATCCCTCAGAGAGAAGAAATCATTGAGTTGAAATTTTGATTGCCCTAGTTTATTGCCTAGAGAGTTTGCAGGCTATAACACAAGGAGGAAAAAACCCAAACAGAGCATAACAATCTCTGAGTTTATTAGTTAGAGAATTTGGAGGGACCACAATAGATATAATTCACATGGTAGAGTGACAAAGAGGAGAGGCCTACACAGAATGAGTGAGAAAGGGCTTCAGAAAACTAGAGTTCCTTTTGAACACAGTTAAGTATTAATCAGACATGTGACTAAGAGAAAAGACACTGGAAAGGAATAGAAAGACAATTTTCATACGTCACAGGGAGTCAGGAATAATAAATGTTTCCAGCAGTCAGAGAGGAAAAACCTATGACAAACTGGTCATCAAGAAGCTGCTCAGAAGGATATGACCAAACTCATAACCCTGGTTCAATGATGAAAAAAAATTCAGAACAAATTCAATAAAGGAGCATCCTATAATATAGCTAACCATCATTCCTGAAAACTTTCCAGATAATCAAAAACAAGAAAGTCTAAGAAACTGCCATAGCCAAAAGAAGACTAAAGAGACATAACAACTCAATGTAATATGGTGTACTTGATGGCATCCTGCAACAGGAAAAAAGGATATTAGGGAAAGCCTAAAGAAGGCCAAATAATAAAAAAAGTATCAATATTGGTTCACAAGTTGTAAGAATGATGCCATCCTTATGCAAGATGTTAATAATAAGGGAAACTATATATGGAGTGAGGGGAGGAGAGAGGGTCTCTCTGTGTTATAATACAGGGTTATATTATAATACAGGATCTCTCTGTTATTATATTCATTTTCTAATGCTGTCATAACAGTACACCACAGATTGGTTTGCATAAACCACAGAAATTTATTTTCTCGCAGTTTTGGAAGTGAGACGTTCAGTATCAAGGTGCTGTCAGAATTGGTTTCTGGTGAGATCTCTCTTCCTGGCTGTAGACAGCTACGTTCTCACTGTCCACATATGGCCTTTCCTGTGTGCATGCATGTGGAGAGACATGGCTCTCTGATATCTCTTCCTCTTCTTACAAGGATGCCAATCCAATTGGATGAGGGTCCCACTCTTATGACTTCATTGACCTTCTCAAGGCTCTAGCTCCAAATATGGTCACAATGGTGGTTAGAACCACAGCGTGTGAGTTTTGGGGGACACAATCTAGTCCATAAGGAAGACAAAGAAATGGAAGGACACAAAAATGTTGAAGAAATATTGGCAGAAAAATTTCCAAATTTGATGAAAACTCTAAACCTACAGCTCCAAGCAGCTCAACAAACTCGTGTAAGGAACAAGACTAGGACTACATGAGGGCACATCCTCATCAAATTGTTTGAAACCACTGGAAAGATAAAAATCTTATAAGCAGTTGGGGGCAGGGAGGATATATTACACACAGAGTAAACAAACTCAGAAAAATTTTGGACCAGTAAACTTATCAGAAAAATAAAAACCAGAAGACAACAGTAAAGCAACATCTGACAGAAAAAACTCTGTCAATACAGAATTTGATGCTCAGCAAAAATATATTTTAAGGACCTCCCCTGGTGGTGCAGGCCGTTGAGCACAGCACTGTGAAGCTGTCAGCAGCCTCTGCAGCACAGGTTTGATCCCGGCCGGCCAGCAAGGGACCCACATGGGGCAGCAGACCTCTTCTGTCTTGCCTGCTGCTTCCCTCAGCAGTATATTATGTCAGTCTGCCTGTTCTGTTACCTACTCTGTCTCTGGTGAATCCTCTCACCCTCCCATGCATCTGGCCTGTACCCCAGTTCTTGTATAAATATATAAAAAAATCTTTAAAATATATATATATATTTTAAAACAAAAGAAAAATTAAGTCTTCCAACATGCAAAAGGTGGAAAAAATTTCACATACTCTAAGAAAGACCTGGCAGAAAGAAAATGACATCAGATAGAAATTTAAAATTCCACAAAGGAAAGAATAGCACCAGAATGGTAACTACATGGGTAAATATAAAAGAATTTTTTTTCTTATAAAAATCTGTTTAAAACATAACTGATTGTTTATATTAAAAATAATATATTAGAGAGCTCAGAATGATTCTATGGAATAATCGGAAGCTATGAAATAGAGTTGCAGAAAGTTTACAAAAAATCAAACTTTTTTTTTAAACGCTTTCAATATTACTTTGATCACAAAATGATCAAAGTACACTTCATCTGATATTTTTCCCACTTGTTATAATCTTAGTAAAGTCATATTTAGGCTCCCAGTTCCTTTAGGAATAAAGTTCCATTTTTAATAAAGTCTGGGAAGTCTAGAGTCATCTTTACCGATTTCAAGCATAGACATTTAAAATGAATTTAGGCTTAGCTTTTGATACAACTTTATAGGACTTTTATGTTTGAATACATTAGAAAGAAGTTGAGATAAAAGTATCTCCTTAAATCAGGGAGATCATACATGGGCATAGCTAACTCTACCCCCTTTCTTAATCAAGTTGAGATACAGAGGAAATAGTTAGACACAATAAGGCTACTTTAAAAATGGGTAAAGGGCTAAGGTTTATAAAATCGGCCTGGATATTTCTTGTTCCCATGTATGCCCTTATTAAAAATACCCCATATTGAGTCACCTTTTTTACAGCTTCATCTATTTGTCTTATTCCCAAGAATAAGACTCCTTGATAGTAGGGGCCCTACTTTGGCCTCAAAGTATAGCAACTAGTCCATGGTAAATGTGGTTAATGAATAAGAAGGAAAAGGACTTTATATTTATGTAAACATAAATGATTCAAAAATAATTATCTTTGGAACCAGACCTCACGTTGGGCAAAAATTAGTTACACCATTTGGTATGATGACCAAAATGTATAAGTGGGAAAATGTGTAATTTTTTTTGTTTAGTTGTTTTTTTCAGCCTTTTTGAGATATAATTGACAAAGTTGTAAGATGTTTAAAGTACATGGTGATGATCTGATATATGTATACATTGGGAAAGAATGTAATATGTTGAGTAAAACAGGTAATATAAGACAGCATACATAGAGTGGAAAAATGAAATATTCATTAAGCTGAGTGGTGTGATTTTAGATTTTTTTTCTTGTTTGCTCATTTGTATCTTCTACTTTCTTTACAAGATACATGTTCTATTTATAAACTTAGAAAAATTATATGCTTTTTTTAATCAGAGGAATTTCTGGACTATCATTGAGAATCTGGACACTCAGAAACTCTAAAATTCTCAACTGTCTTTAATGGCTTGGGGGCTATACTTATCTGGGAAGTGAGATGTGGCCTCATTCCCTCATTTGGAGATATAATGCACAACAAACAACCCTGGTAGTCTTGAATAAACAAGGTAAAGGAATCCTTAAACTAACACAGACATCTCAGAAACACTGGAAACAATCCAATGGTCCAACACTATGGGATTTTAAAAGTAAATTATGGTACCTCCAGATAATTGGACTATTTGCAGCCATTAAAATCTATGGTTTATAAGACTATTTAACAACATGGAAAATGCTTAAATTCTACTATTAAATTTTAAATGTTATATGCAATGTTATGCTATTTGAAAAGAGAATAATATATGTAATTTAATTTCCAAGAGGAAATAGACCCAAATATTAATAAAAGATATCCCTGGGTGATAAAAATATGAATAATTTTAGCTTCTTCACCTCCTTCTCCATTTTCAAAAATTCCAATCATGACTTACTTTTATAAGTAGAACACACACAATGCTATTTTTATAATTATTTAAAAAGAAATTGGCTTACAAAACTATAGAGTAATATTGCACAGACTCTGAATCCAAAGGCATGGGTGTAAATCCTAGTTGTGCCAGGCTGGCAAGTCACTGTCCATTTCTGTGCCTCAATTTCCTTATCTTAAAAAAAAGGAATAACAATAGTGTCTACATTATAGGGTGGTTGTAAGATTAAATGTGTTCATTCATAAGGTGCTTAACATAGTCCCTGACAAAGAGTAAGCAGCCCCCAATTTAATCTACTTTTACTACTATTAATAAACTGTAGGTTGAACTAACCTCCTACTTATTTTTATATTGAGCCATTTCCATAAAGGCGATTTTTCTAAATATTATTATCCTCAAGACTCAGTGGAGTCTGCATTCAATAACTAGTGCAAAAACCCTAACAAGTTACTCAGGGTTCAGATATTTAACTTGCTGAATTAAGCAATGAAGAAAAAACTAGTTAGAGGCCAGCTTGTGGCTACTTTGCATCTTTCTCTCCAGCATTCATGGTGCATGTATGAACCCTGAATAAAAGAACACCGAATCTTTCTCTGGTGGTCTTCACATTTAGAGCTGTATCTCCATCTCTCAGGTTTTGGTTCAAAAGTTTCACCCAACTAATAAGAGGCAGATATAGGATTTGAACTATGTATCTAATGCTATACTTCTGTGATTAATTCATATCTTATAATACCTGTCAACTGAAGCAAAGCTTCAAAATGGCTATTTCATCCACCAAATCCAATAGTGGGACATAGAGAGGATCAGTTTGTTTCTAATTTCTCTTCCTAAATCTCATCAGTATGAAACAAATCAAGATCCACCATGGCATCAGTGCAAAAATGAGCACTTGAGCCTAAAAGTCAAGAGAGTAGAGGGACCGACTTTTTTCATAAAATAGAGAATGAATTTTAGAAGAGGTCCCATGTGCATCAAGAGTTGGGATAGTGATCTGTCCCTGTGTCATTATCTCCGGAAAGTCAATCTTTTCATTGAGGCAACACTAAGTGAATGCTTAGGGAAAGAAGGGCTATTTTGTGCTGAGGGCCTGGACTTCTCCTAGCAGTCTGTGCTATTAATTCCTATCTCTCTGTAGGTCATCTGTGTCTCTAACTCCCTAGCTGTGCTTTTTCACACACATTGTTCCTGCTTAAAAACTAGTGTGCGACCATCTTGGTGAAGTCTGCCCATACTCTCTGGGGACAACTAACCATTCCCTTCTTTACTGAGCTCACCAGCTCTGTACCTGTTCCTTCATGACATTGCTTCTCACACTGTGTATTGTGATTTTTTTTCCATCCTATTATATACCAATGAGCCTTTGAGGTCAAAGATTACAACTTTTTTTAGGGTTGATGGGAGAATAAACAGACGATGTAAGTAAAGTGAGAGTGTCTAGTACATAAAGGTGCTCAATAACTTCTTCCACTCTGTTCTTCACACTGTAGATCCAGTATTCAATGAAATTCCTTCAAGGCCATGGTTGTCCAATACACTTTTCTTGAATAAATGAATCAGTAAATTCATAAATGCTTTCCTCCTCTGCCTCAAGGGCAAGAATAACATTTCACACTGTTATATGGCCTGGAATATTTTCTTTAAAGTTTTAATCCTCTGAAATATCTGTAACAACACTGGTCACATGGCTGGCTATGGTAAACAAGTTGACTGACTTTCTCTATTTGCAAAACATATTGGTAGATTGAATATTTACTTCTCGGGCAGCTACAGGAAACCTGTCTTCTTCATCTTGAATAAAGTGATACTTCCAGGGGCCTTTATAGATCGTCTTCAGTCTCTCAGACTTTAATCTTACGTTTGCAAAGGAGGGGGCAGCTCTCCCTCCCCTATTTCCTACCCTCTCTCGCTCTACTTAATAATCAATATAAACTCTAGAAAAATAAACCCTCCAAAAGTGACAATTCCAATATAATCCAGGTTTTTACTATTATGATACTAAGTAAGCCCTGGAAAGTCTCATCTGTTTCAGTATCTGCAGTGCCAGCTTAGTATTTAATGAATAGTAGGTACTAAAAAAAATTTTTTTTCTTTAATAAATGAAGTTTCTTAAAGGAAATAAAGGGAAGGGAAATGATGCACTCTATGGGGTAATGTTGTGATGGTCTGTGGTTTTAAAGCTACATAGTACAGAAGAGAGATGAAATAACAATTCACATATGTGGATAGCATTACATAAGTTTAAAATGTTTTCCCACATGTTATATAGTAATATTTATATGACATTAATCAAGCCCCTGCTATATATTCAGCGATTTAAGCATTACTGTGTCCAGTCCTGGGAACAATTCTTAAAATGTTATGATAGTGCCCATTTTTAGTTGGGTGGGGGGAAGCTCCAAAGCCACAGACCAATACTGACCTTCCAGCTCCATTAAAATGTGAGCTTCACAATGACAGCATCTCTGGCACCTAAAACAGTACCTGGCATGTATTAGATACTAAATAAATATTTGCTAAAGAATTAAGCAGGTAAGCCGATTCCAAAGCCTTGGCTGTTTCCATAACACCACTTGCTACTTTTTAAATAGTCTTTTGAAGCATCCAGAAGAAACAGTATACCTCTTTTTTTTTTTTAAATAATAAATTTTATTGTTATATTCCCCATACAATTGCAGCCTCCCCATTCTGATCCCAATCCCTCCCCTCCCGCCCCCGCCCCCCTAAAAGTGTCTCTGGTTCATAGTTTTTTGTTGATTTTGATTTTCACTTTCTTAAAGTTATTCATTTTCCTGGTCCCTTATTTAAGTTTTCTAGATTCCTGTTATGAGTGAGACCATCCGGTATTTTTCTTTTTCTTTTTGGCTTATTTCGCTGAGCATGATCCCTTCCAGCGCCATCCATGTTGCTGCAAATTGCATGTGTTTATCTTTTTTGAATGCTGAGTAATATTCCATGGTATATATGTACCACATCTTCTTGATCCAGTCATCTATTTTTGGGCATTTGGGTTGTTTCCAAAGCTTAGCTATTGTAAACAGTGCTGCTATAAACATAGGGGTGCAGGTGCTCTTTGGAATTGATGTTTCTGTGTCTTTTGGGTAAATACCTAGGAGTGGAATTGCTGGATCGTATGGAAGTTCTATGTTTAGTAGGTCCAGAAATCTCCACACAGCTCTCCATAGTGGTTGGACCAGTTTGCACTCCCACCAACAGTGCAGAAGAGTTCCTTTTTCTCCACACCCTCGCCAACATTTGTTGTTGCTAGTTTTTTTAATATGTGCCATTCTCACTGGTGTATGATGGTATCTCATGGTAGTTTTGATTTGCATTTCCCTGATGACAAGTGATGTTGAACATTTTTTCATATGCCTGTTGGCCATTTATATTTCCTCTTCAGAGAAGTTTCTTTTTAGCTCTTCTGCCCATTTTTTGACTGGATTATTTTCTTTGTTGTTGTTGAGTCTCATCAGCTCTTTGCAGATTTTTGTGATCAGTCCTTTATCATTAGTGTTGGGTGCAAAAATGTTCTCCCAGTTGGTGGGGTTTCTCTTTGTTTTTGTTATTGTCTCTTTTGCTGTGCAGAAGCTCTTTAATTTGATGTAGTCCCAGCTGTTTATCTTTGCCTTCACTATCACTGCTTTGGGTGATGTGTCTGTAAAGATGTCTTTGATGTGCAAATCACATAGTGTTTCGCCTATATTTCCTTCTATGTATTTTATGGTTTCAGGTCTTATGTCTAGTTCTTTAATCCATTTTGAGTTGATTTTTGTGTATGGTGTGAGGTAGTGGTCAAGCTTCATTCTTTTGCATGTAGCGACCCAGTTTTCCCAGCACCATTTATTGAACAAACTTTCTTTGCTCCAATGCATAGTCTTTGCTCCTTTGTCAAAGATTAGTTGACCATAAATCTGTGGGTTTATTTCTGGATTTTCTATTTGATTCCATTGGTCTGTATGTCTGTTCTTGTTCCAATACCATGCAGTTTTGATGATTATGGCTTTGTAGTATAGTTTGAAGTCTGGGAGTGTGATGCCTCCATTCCCTTCTTCTTTTTTCAGGAGAGCTTTGGCTATTCGGGGTTTTTTGTGATTCCATATGAATTTCATCAATAATTGTTCTATTTCTTTGAAGAATGACATTGAAATTTTGATTGGAATAGCATTGAATCTGTATATTGTTTTTGGAAGGATGGCCATTTTAATAATGTTTATTCTTCCAATCCATGAGCAGGGGATGTCTTTCCATTTCTTTGTGTCTTCTTCTATTTCTTTTAACAGTGTTTTATAGTTTTCTTTGTATAGGTCCTTTACCTCTTTTGTTAGATTTATTCCCAAATATTTGATTTTTTTTGTTTCTATAACAAAAGGGATGGTTTTTTTGATTTCTTCTTCTTCAGATTTATTGTTTGTGTATAGGAAGGCTACTGACTTTTGCGTGTTGATTTTGTATCCTGCCACTTTACTGAACTGACTGATAAGTTGAATTAGTTTTTCTGTGGAGTTTTTGGGGTTCTCTATGTATAATATCATATCATCTGCAAATAGTGATAGTTTGACTTCTTCTTTTCCTATTTGGATTCCTTGGATGTCTTTCTCTTGTCTTATTGCTCTGGCTAGGACTTCCAGTATTATATTGAAAAGCAGTGGTGAGAGTGGGCATCCTTGTCTTGTTCCAGATCTTAATGGAATTGCTTTCAGCTTTTCACCATTGAGAATGATACTGGCTGTTGGCTTGTCATAGATGGCCTTTATGATGTTGAGGTATGTTCCTTGTATCCCAAGAATTTCAAGGGCTTTTATCATGAATGGGTGTTGCACTTTGTCGAAAGCTTTCTCAGCATCTATTGATATTATCATATGGTTTTTATATTTCTTTTTGTTGATGTGTTGGATAACGTTGATTGATTTTCGGATGTTAAACCATCCTTGTGTCCCTGGAATGAATCCTACTTGGTCGTGGTGAATTATCTTATGGATACATTGTTGGATTCTGATAGCTAAAATTTTATTGAGGATTTTTGCATCAGTGTTCATTAGGGAGATTGGCCTGTAGTTTTCCTTTTTTGTGTTGTCCTTGTTCGGTTTTGGTATTAGTGTAATGTTGGCTTCATAGAACGTGTTTGGTATTGTCCCTTCCTTCTCAATTTTTTGGAAGAGTTTGTGAAGGATAGGCACTAATTCGTCTCTGAATGTTTGGTAGAATTCATTTGTAAATCCATCAGGTCCTGGGCCTTTGTTTTTGGAGAGGTTTTTGATTACCATTTCAATTTCGCTGCTTGTAATTGGTCTGTTTAGGTGTTCTATTTCTTCTTTATCTAGCTTTGGGTGATTGTAGAGTTGTAGGAATTTGTCCATCTCCTCTAGATTGTTAAACTTGTTTCCATATAACTGTTCATAGTAGTTACTGATTATTCTTTTGATTTCTGCTGTGTCCGTTGTGATTTCTCCTCTTTCTTTGATGATCCTGTTTATTTGTGCTTTCTCCCTTTTTTCCTTTGTGAGCCTGGCTAGGGGTTTGTCTATTTTATTGATTTTTTCAAAGAACCAGCTCTTGGTTTCATTGATCTTTGGATTGTTTTTTTAGTTTCAATTTCATTTATTTCTGCTTTGGTTTTATTATTTCTTTTCTTCTACTGGTTTTGGGGTTTTTTTGTTGTTCTTTTTCTAGATCTTTGAGCTTCGAGATTAGGTTGTTTCTTTGAGTTCTTTCTTGTTTCTTGATGTGAGCTTCTATTGCTATATATTTTCCTCTTATTACTGCTTTTGCTGCATCCCATACATTTAGGATATTGGTGTCCTCCTTGTCGTTCAATTCAAAAATTTTTTTAATTTCTTCTTTGATCTCCTCATTAGTCCAGTGGTCTTCCAATAGTGTGGTTTTTAATCTCCATAAGGTAGGAAAGTTCCTTGCCTTCTTTTTATGGTTTATTTCTAGTTTGATGCCTTCATGGTCAGAAAAGATGGTTGATATGATTTCAATCTTGGTGTATCTGTTGATGTTTGTCTTGTGCCCCAGTATGTGATCGATCCTGGAGAATGATCCGTGTGCGCTTGAGAAAAATGTGTACTCCGTTTTTTTGGGGTTTAGTGTTCTATAGATGTCTGTTAAGCCCAATTGCTCTAGGTCCTTATTTAGAGCTTTGGTTTCTTTACTTATTTTTTGTCTTGTTGATCTATCCATTGTTGATAGTGGTGTGTTGAAATCTCCCACTACATATGTGTTTTCTCTGATGTCTGTTTTCAGAGAGGACAACAGTTGTCTGATATATTTTGGTGCTCCTTCGTTTGGTGAGTATATGTTAATGAGTGTTATTTCTTCTTGAAGTATTGTCCCCTTGATCATAATGTAATGACCACTGGGGTCTCTTTTTATCTTTTTGAGTTTGAAATCTGTTTTATCTGATATAAGTATAGCTGTTCCTGCTTTCTTTTTTGGTCCATTTGCTTGTAGGATTGTTTTCCATCCTTTAACTTTGAGCCTATTTTTATCTTTTGTAGCTAAATGTGTTTCCTGGAGACAGCAAAAGGTTGGATTTTGTTTCTTAATCCAGGCTGCAACTCTGTGTCTTTTTATTGAAGAGTTTAGTCCATTTACATTTAGAGTTAATATTGATATGTTAACATCTGTATTTGCCATTGTGTTTGTCTTTCCTTTGATTGTATTTATTTATTCTTTTAATAACCTTTTTTTTTTTTTTTTGCCTTCTTTCATTGTTATTCATCCCTCTGAGGTTCTGGCTTTAGGACTCCTTGTAGTATTTTTTGGAGTGGGGGTTTAGTTGTAATGAAATTCCGGAGTTTCTGTTTGTCTGAGAAGGTCCATATTCTTTCTTCAAAGAGGAAGGAGAGCTTTGCGGGATAGAGTATTCTTGGTTGGCATCTGTTTTCTTGGAGTCTGTTGACTATGTCCCTCCACTCTCTCCTTGCCTGTAGTGTTTCTTCAGAGAAGTCTGATGTCAGCCTGATTGGCTTTCCTTTGAATGTTATCTGTTTCTTCCCTCTTGCCAGCTTCATTATTTTTTCCTTGTCCTGGATTCTTGGGAGCTTTACTATTATATGTCTTGCTGTATTTTTCCTTTCGTCGTGGAAGTTTGGTGTTCTTCTTGCTTCTTGTATATCAATTTTCAGCTCCTTCTTCACATTTGGGAAGTTCTCTTCAATTATCTCTTTGAAAATTTTCTCTGTTCCTACTTCTCTCTCCTCTCCTTCTGGTATTCCTATAACTCTTGTATTTCCTTTCCTCATGGAGTCAGATAGTTCCCGTAGTCTTTCTTCGTTCTTTTTCCTTCGTACTTCTCTTTCCTTTTCTGTTTTGGTTCTTTTTATTTCTGTGTCTTCAAGAGAACTTATTCGTTTTTCCATTTCATCTATTCTGCTTTCATTGCTTTTCCCAGAATTCTTTAGTTCTTCCATTAATTCTTTGATCTCCTGCATTTCTTTTACTTCCCTCTTTAGGGACTCAATTTCATTCTTCTGATCGTTGATTATTTTTCCCTTATCATTGTTTTCCTTTATGACTTCTGTCAGTTTTTTAATCACGGCAATTTTAAATTCTCTTTCTGGAAGGCTCAGAAGTTCTTCCAAGTTACTGTCGTTGCAATCTGGGGGCTGGTTTTCTTTTTGTGGTTTGCTTTTTCCCTGGGGAGTAGCTAGGTTGCGTGTGGTTCTTCTCCTCCCTACTGTCTGTTTTCTAATTTGCCGTATGCGTTGGGATACTGTGTTGTTGGGACTGGCCGGCATCTTGGGTGAGCTTCTCCGCTCCCCTCTGGTTCCTCCAGGAGTCATCTGTCAGTTTCAAGCAGTTTTTACTGGAGAAAGGTCCCTGTTCTAAAATGCCGATGTGGGGACACACTCCCCTGTGCGCCTGGTCTGCCCCGGCGGTGGGTTCCTGCTCCCCCTCTGGGCTTGGACAGCAGGCCAGAGGGGGTCTGGCGTGGGCGAACTTCCCCCGCTCACCTCTGGCTCCTGAGGAAGCCTTCTGTAGGTAGTCTTTACTGAAGAAATGTCCCTGTTCTAAAATGGTGATGTGGGACACACTCCCTGCGCGTCCAGTCTCAGGCACACTCTTCTGCGCGCCTGGTCTGCCCCTGCTGTGGGTGCTCGCTCCCCCTGTGGGCTCAGACTACTGGTCGGAAGGGGCCCAGCGTGGGCTAACTCCCCAGCTGGCCACTAGCTCCTTCAGGAGCCTCTGCTGGTTTCAAGTCGCTAGGTGGTGCCAGAGATCTCTCCTAGAGCCCTTGGGGAGCTGATTATCCACCCCGTGGGACAGGGAACAGAGCGGGGATGGTAGGGTACACCTCAACGGCTTTGGGGTGCTGTGTCTGCCTTGTGCCCCACCGTCGTGGGGAACACACGCCCCTAATTTCGTGCCCCGAGTCTCAGTTCCAAAGCCCTCAGTTCCAGGACGCGGGCTGTAGCCCAGTTCAGTGGCGCGGGAATGGCGCCTTTTGAATCCCGCTCCCGTGCCTGAGCGCCTGGTTCCTGCTCACACGGTGAGGGCCTCCGCGCGTCTCCCCGCAAGCCTAGGTCGCAGGCGCGGGGACCTGGGCAGTTGCAATCCGATCCGGATCCGCGTTTGCTTGTCAACCGCACTGCTTTTTCAACCGCTCTGCTTTTCCGCGCGATCCTGTTTCCGCTCTGCGCCGCGCAATCCCAATCCCGATCCCGATCCGCGTCTGCTTTTCCAGCGCGCCGCTTTTCCGCGCAGGCTAACCGGGCGGCCTGGGGCTGTGTGCTGGTGCTGGCCTCCTCCCCGGGGGCGGGGTCTCTCTTTAATGGCGCCTGGAGCTCACCGCCGCGGCGAATCCTGCAGAATTCTCCACAGCTCCCGTTCACGGGGTGTGGTGGCTGCAATAGTTCCTTTCCACTCCCAGTCCCGCTTGCTGCGTCGTTTGTTCTTGTGGGTCGTTTTAGTTTGTTGTTTCCCTCCTCTCTGCCGGTCGGAGAGTGCCGCCTCTGTGGGCGGGGGAGGGGAGCAGGGTTCTGCGCTTCCCTCCCTTCTAGTCCTCTTTTATGGCCACTTTCTTCTTCGGGCAGTTTGCTGGCGTCACCCCTTTATCTTCCGTGTCCCAGTTCTCCCTGGGACCTGCCGCTTTTCCTCCCTATTAACATTTTTTAATGGGAGATCTTACTCGCAGCGTCTCCTCGCCGCCATGTTGCTCCGCCCCTCAACAGTATACCTCTTAATATCTATGAGATGAGGTCCAGGGAGATAGAATTTGCCTATAGCTGACAAGAGTAGCTGGGCCAGTACTAGAACTCAAGTTTCCAGATTCCTAGTAGTATTTTCTTCTGGCTATTCTGCATAGAGACTATGAGGTAGAGACATTTGTGGCTCACTGCTTTCCCCCAGGAATTCTGAAGGAGCCTAGCTTAGAGAGAAACAGTTAAGAATTTTATCTATGACTTTTTACCTAGAGACCAAAAGGCAACTTGATGCTGGAAGAAAGTTATATCCCGTCCCGCAAGGGGTAGATGGACATTGTAGGGTTACCATCTTATTTACCACACCAGAATCGGATATTTTAAGATAGAGGTAGTCTTATGGCAAAGTCTAACCAGGCAGCTGCAACTGGACAGTAGCCACTTGATCATACACAATTGTTTTCCTCCTATTCATATCACTGCAAATGGTCACTGACCTTGAACTTTTCAAAGAAGAGATATGTATTCAATTAAGTACTTTAGGATTATACAGTATCTTTTGTGTGTGTGTGTATACATACATATAACACACATATTGCCAAATGGACTTTTTCTTTTCTATTTTCATCTTATTTTTAATACCAAAGAAAATGTCTATGCATATCTTACATTAATATGTTATAACTATGGCAACTCCTATATCTATTTGTTATGTACCCAACTGGCTATGAATCTATGCTAAGCATAGTGTAAATAAATATATGTATAAATAAGGAAAAGTTTACATATTTCATATAGCATTAAAGAGGTCATGTAAACCAAATATACATCAAACCCATAGACAAATCAAATAAACATCTTTATTTCCTTTTCTTAATTTCTCAATATTTTACCTACTAATATTTCAAAGCACCAAAATCAATGAAGACAAACCAATTCTGATTATATCTACCACAGGAATCTCCAAACCTAAGCTCTAGCAACAACTTGGTGGGAAAAGAAATCATTGACCACACCAGCAGCTCTCACACAGACAAAGCCCCAACAAAGGAAGTTCTGCATAGTCATAAAAGCTACCTAGATATGCCTTTTGCTGCTGGAATATTAGTCCCTGGATCCTCACACTGTCTGGAATATGCCCCGGCAGAGTTCACTCCGGAGGACACCATGGCATACTGGAGCCATGTTTTCCTTGGCTATTCTTCCTTTTCTCATCTCCACACTTAATAACTCCATGCTGTACAGTGAAATACTTGGCAAGGTAGAAAAGAAATCAAGCCTGAATGTCAGGGGCAGCTCCCATCACAGGAAGGGATCAGTGATTGTCTCTTGCCTTTCTCTCTCCTCCTCAATGCACTTTTGCTCTCCCCCAACTTTTCCATCTTATACATCTTTTATTGTTTTCTAAATATAGACATGCTAAAACCTCAGTGGAAAGACCGTCTATTGAAACCAGAGTGATAACAAGTAATGTGCCCAGCAGGCAAATCGCAAAACAAATAGAGGGTGCACTCAGCACTTTTGCTTCTGCTGCACAAAAGAACCCAAATAAGGCTCCTGGAAACATGGGTTGAGTAATCAAGTCCTTTTCCTGGATGTGTAACAGCACAGCTTTTGGAGATAACAAATTCCGCTTGTGTAATTGTACACTCGTCTAGAAGAGCAAAAGGAAGCGCACAGAGAAAAGGAGAGCGGGCCAAACTTTTAACTGCTTGCCCTCCTTCTGCACCTGCCATGACTTGCAAGCATAATATTGTGTCCCAGCTGGCTGCTTGTCCTGAATTCTGAGACCCCAAGACACCCATTGCCCTTGGAATTAAAGAATTACAAATGGAATTTTCGCACCTGCAAATTAAAAAAAAAAAAAAAAAGATAGTGAGAGAACTTAGGAAAGATCCTCTGAAACATTTCTATCACCCTTGTCAGGCTGTTTTCTGCCCCTGGTGAATGCTAACCAGACATATGAGTAAGGACTCCTGAGAACCATTTGGCTGTTTCACTGAAATTAATTTTGGTTTCTACAAATTAACCATAAAGACATGCACTGGCTGCAGGTGTGCCAAAGCCAGCATTAGGAACAAACCCAGCAAATTTCATGGAGATGGTTAATGACTTCTGCAAAATTAATTTCAATTGAAATAAGATAAGAACATATGGAAAGAATCAATCATTCCCCATTTTGAGTGAATATTATTTTAGCATGAATAGATTTCTGATACAATTTTCTTCCTTTCCCTTAAGGGTTGGAATGTACTCATATACTAAGTCTTTTTGCAAAAGAGAAGATTTTCCTCAAGAAAGAGGAGATATGTGTTTCATAAATCTTTCCCATTGTCTAATGCTGAAACATACAACTGGGACTCCACAGACACTGATAAAAGCCTTTCCAGAAAAGACAACTCTGTTTTTGGGGTAATTATACTGTCCTAGTGTCTGGACACTGGTTCTGGCTTTCATTTAGAATAAGATCTGGACCCGCTTATTATGCATGTCCACATTAATTGGATGGTTTATAGAATTTAAATGTGAAATGAGGAGAAGGCATAGAGGCAATGGCAATAGAATGGGAATAAAATGGGAAGTATAAAAGAAAAATATTTTTCAAGTGTTTGGAAGGAAATGACTACATTAACAAAAACCTTACAGCCACATGTTCACACTCTTATATTTCCATTTTATGTGCAAAGCCATCTCCAAAGTTGGCTTCAGTTTCTCTGAAGGAGAATAAAATGTAGGCACACACATTTCAAGGGATAGGTTCCATGGTAGGAGTTACACCGAGGTAGCCTCTTCTTCAGAGACATTTTCCTATTATTATTTACAGTTTATTTACTTAAGTTACTTATATCTTGTTCCAAAAAATATCTAAAGTAACATTATTGATATAAATCCTTATCATCAACCACAGATATTTGCTGGTATTTATTTAATGATATGTATTATTCTTTATTCAACAAATTTGATTTAAGATTCTAATCTCTACCAGGTATAGTGTTAGGCACCAGGATAGGTGAGGAAATAAAGAACAAAGGCTAGTCCCTATTCTTGAGGATCACATAATTTAGGAATGAAACTGACATGTAACCCCATGAATTAAAATATAGCAGCATTGTGCATGCAAAAAAATGATCCATTGATTTTGTTATTTTCTTTTCACTTTGGATTTATTTTTCACAAATATTAGCCATTTTTACTACCTAGGCAGTAGGCTAGAAGTTGAGGATATAAATTTGGATATAAAATCCAAAGAAGAATTTCAAAACAACATTCCATAATTCTAGGGCAGCAGGAAAGAAGTCAGAAGACATCTATTTGCAATATCTGTGCCAATGGAGGGGAAGCAGAGAATTCAGAAAATAAAAAAAAAATCATTCCTATGTGGCTTTGGAAGAGATCCTAAATTTTGTGGAGAACAGGGGAATAGGGAGTGGTGAAGAATTAATGACTGTCTAATTCAACTTTCCTTAGGCTAATGTTACAACTAATCCCTGTTCCGTGAGCATTCATCAGCGGAGGCCTGGAGGGTGGGAGGGAGGATGGCTGGTGGGGAAGATTAAATCCAGATTCCAGTAGCCGGGGTTCAAACATTAATTGTACAAAATCCACAAAACAGATCATCTGGAGTTGGCTGTATGAATAGTGAAAAGTAGAGGAAGAAAGGGGACATGAGATAGCCAGGAAAAGGAATCCTTAAGAGGAAGGTGGAAGAGCACAAAATAAAAGACAAAATCAGATAGTAACAGTCCACAAGAAAAACACCTTCTGCTAGCCTTGCTGACTAGAAATGTGGGATAAGCACTTAACCAACTGGTGGAATCACTTGATGTACTCCATTTGTCTAGCTGATTCATAGAGGATTATGACTATGTTCTAGTCATCCGTATCTCCACACCTAAGCACAGCGCCAGGCCCAGAGTTGACCTTCAGCAAGTGTTGGTTAAATAGATAAGTAAATCAAGTGATGGAAAAGAGAAATAAACAAGCACACGCAGTCCATAAAAATGAGAATTTCATTGCATTCCATAAGTTTTGATGTTGCATCTTCATTTTCATCCATCTCAAAGTTTCTTCTTTGATCCATTAGTTACTTAAGTATGTGTTAATTTCCACATATTTGTGAGTTTCCCAAAAATATAGAAAATTATAATATTTTACAAGAAAATGTCAAAGTGTCTCAATTTTAGAAGCCCAAGCTGAACACCATTTCAAAAGGATATGAAGACACAGATTTAAGAACAGATTTCCTGGTGACCTCTGTTCAGAATGAACTCATCTCTATAAAACTACCCACCATCTCTCCACCCAGAGAAGAGATGTGCTCAGCAAGTGCATATTTATACAAATTTATGTCCGACTACACATGGTCCCCAGAAAGTGGGGCATATAGCAGAATCAGAATTCTGGGCATGTCATAGAGTAACATGGTTAGGAACTTAAGTTCAAATTCCTATTCTGCCACTTTTTTTTTTAGACTGTATGATCTTTGAAAAGGCACTTATTCCTGTACGTTCCAATTTCTTCATTTGTAAAGTGGTACTAATAGTAATACCTACCTTATAAAGTTATAATAATAACTCATCAAACAAAACACCATAGGAAGCATTCAATAAATGTTAGCCAATACTATTGTTACCACTTCGGGGCCTGGAGTCTGAAGCTTTTAACATCAAATGTGCTGTTGTATTTCTAGGTTCCCACTAAGTAAAAGAATTGGATCCAGACTTCCTGGGTTTGAATCCTGGCTCTCCCCTTTAGTAGCTATGCAGAATTTATTAGGTTACTGAACTTCTTTCTGTTTTAGTGTCCTCCTCTCTAAAAGTAGAGTCAGAAAAGCCCTCATAAGCTTACTGTGAGTAGATGAATTAATATAAAACTCTTACAACACCCATGTCAAGTAGTGCCCCATTCATATTAAGTAGGATCCCAATGCCTGCAATAGTAAAATTTAAGCTTTTGCTAAGTAAACAGAAAAAAAATCAATAAAGACACAACTGAATCAGCTGCAAATCCTGATAGGTGCTATAAAGGCAATAAAATAAGAATGAAATAGAGAATGGGGAAGGGAACCTAATTAAGATATTGGGTGGTTTTGGTAAGCCTTTCTTGAGGAGGAAATATCTGAGCTGAGAGCTAAAGGAGAAAAGGATGAAAAAAAGATTAAGGAACATCTAATTTCTTAATCATGCCTAGAATTGAAGGAAAACTTTTCTAGGCACAGGGAACAGGAGATGCAAATAGCCAGAAGTTCATCTCAAATGCAATTCCTAACAATATTCACAACTGTAATGGTCCTTAACATAAATATATTATCTTTATATAAACATGGTATACAATAATATATCATGAGAAATGAGAACGTGTGCTAAAATACACCTGTCTGCAGCTTGCCTGACATTTCATTGTACTGTATAAAGTGCTACAGTAGTATACATAATTTTATATAAATGAACTTGTATAGACTAGAATTTTTATAAAAGACTAATGTAGACTTCGATTTTCCTTATTAATCAAAGTTAAGATATTCAAATAAATGTACATGAAAGGCAGGAGGATTCATTTTTAGGTTTGTATTAAAAACATGTTTACCTAAGGGGGCGGAGCAACATGGCGGTGAGAAGACGCTGCGAGTAAGATCTCCCATTAAAAAAAGTGAATAGGGAGGAAAAGCAGCAGGTCCCAGTGAGAACTGGGACACGGAAGATAAACCGGTGACGCCAGTGAACTGCCCGAAGAAGAAACTGGCCATAAAAGAGGACTAGAAGGGAGGGAAGCGCAGAACCCTGCTCCCCTCCCCCGCCCACAGAGGCGGCACTCTCCGACCGGCAGAGAGGAGGAAACAACAAACCAAAACGGCCCACAAGAACAAACAACTTAGCAAGCGGGACCGTGAGTGGAAAGGAACTATTGCAGCCACCACACCCCGTGGACGTGAGCTGAGGCGAACCCTGCAGGATTCGCCGCGGCGGCGAGCGAACGGCTCCGGGCGCCATTAGAGAAGAACAAAGACCCCGGGAGACGCGCACACAGCCCGGGCTGCCGGTAAGCTGGCGCGGAAACGCTGCTCGCTCGGCGCACTTGAAAAGCAAGTGCAGACCTGGATCGCGGCTGCCCAGGTCCCCGCGCCTGAGACCTAGGCTTGAGGGGAGACGACCTAGGCTTGCGGGGAGACGCGCGCAGGTCCTCACTGAGGTGAAGGTCCCTCCCTGAGTGAGCAGGAACCAGGCGCCCAGGCACTGGAGCGGTGCAAAAGGCGCCATTCCCGCGCCACTGAACTGGGCTACAGCCCGCATCCTGGAACTGAGGGCTTTGAACTGAGACCCGGGGCACGAAGATTCGGGGCGTGGTTTCTCCACGACGGTGGGGCACAAGGCAGACACAGCACCCCAAAGCTGTTGAGGTGTACCCTACCATTCCCGCTCTGTTCTCTGTCCCACCGGGTGGGGGGAGGCGAAAAACAGCCCCCCAAGGACAATAGGAGAGATCTCTGGCGCCACCTAGCGACCAGGAAAAAAAAAGTCACTAACACCCTATAAAACAGGACATTTCTTAAGACTGCTTGAAAAGGGCAGAAGGTTTCTGGAGGACCCAGTGGCCAGCCGGGAAGTTATTCCACGCCAGGCCCCTTCCGACCAGCAGTCTGAGCCCACAGAGGGAGCAGGCACCCACGTCCGGGGCAGACCGGGTGCGCAGAAGAGTGTGCCTGAAACCGGAGGCGCAGGGACTGCATCCCGCTTCGCCATTTGAGAACAGGGACATTTCTTCAGTAAAAACTGCCTAAAACCAGCAGAAAGCTCCCCCAGAAGACAGAGATGGCTCCTGGAAGAGCCAGAGGGGAGCGGAGAAGTTCACCCAAGATGTCAGTCAGTCCGAGCAACACAGTGTCCCAACGCATACGACAAATTAGAAAACAGACAGTAGGGAGTAGAAGAACCACACGCAACCTAAAAACTCCTCAGGAAAGAAGCACACCACAAAAAGAAAACCACTCCCCAGATTGCAACGACAGCAACTTGGAAGAACTTCTGAGCCTTCCAGAAAGAGAATTTAAAATTGCCATGATTAAAAAAGTGATAGATCAGAAGAAGGAAATTGAGTCCCTAAAGAGGGAAGTAAGAGAAATGCAGGAGATCAAAGAATTAATGGAGGAACTAAAGAACTCTGGGAAAAGCAATGAAAGCAGAATAGATGAAATGGAAGAACGAATAAGTAAATCTTGAAGACACAGAAATAAAAAGAACCAAAACAGAAAAGGAAAGAGAAGTACGAAGGAAAAAGAATGAAGAAAGACTTCGGGAACTATCTGACTCCATGAGGAAAGGAAATATAAGAGTTATAGGAATTCCAGAAGGAGAGGAGAGAGATGTAGGAACAGAGAAAATATTCATGGATATAATTGAAGAGAACTTCCCAAATGAGAAGAAGGAGCTGAAAATTGATATACAAGAAGCAAGAAGAACACCAAACTTCCACGACGAAAGGAAAAACACAGCAAGACACATAATAGTAAAGCTCCCAAGAATCCAGGACAAGGAAAAAATAATGAAGCTGACAAGAGGGAAGAAACAGATAACATTCAAAGGAAAACCAATCAGGCTGACATCAGACTTCTCTGAAGAAACATTACGGGCAAGGAGAGAGTGGAGGGACATAGTCAACAGACTCCAAGAAAACAGATGCCAACCAAAATACTCTATCCCGCAAAGCTCTCTTTCCTCCATGAAGAAAGAATATGGACCTTCCCAGACAAAGAGAAACTCCGGAATTTCATTGCGACTAAACCCCACTCCAAAAATACTACAAGGAATCCTAAAGCCAGAACCTCAGAGGGACGAATAACAACGAAAGAAGACCAAAAAAAAAAAAAAGTTATTAAAAGAATAAATAAATAAAATCAAAGGAAAGACAAACATAATGGCAAATACAGATGCTAACATATCAATATTAACTCTAAATGTAAATGGACTAAACTCTTCAATAAAAAGACACAGAGTTGCAGCCTGGATTAAGAAACAAAACCCAACCTTTTGCTGTCTCCAGGAAACACATTTAGCTACAAAAGATAAAAATAGGCTCAAAGTCAAAGGATGGAAAACAATCCTACAAGCAAATGGGCCAAAAAAGAAAGCAGGAACAGCTATACTTATATCAGATAAAACAGACTTCAAACTCAAAAAAATAAAAAGAGACCCCAATGGTCACTACATTATGATCAAGGGGACAATATTTCAAGAAGAAATAACACTCATTAACATATACTCACCAAACGAAAGAGCACCAAAATATATCAGACAACTGTTGTCCTCTCTGAAAACAGACATCAGAGAAAACACATATGTAGTGGGAGACTTCAACACACCACTATCAACAATGGATAGATCAACAAGACAAAAATAAGTAAAGAAACTAAAGCTCTAAATAAGGACCTAGAGCATTTGGGCTTAACAGACATCTATAGAACACTAAACCCAAAAAAAACGGAGTACACATTTTTCTCAAGCGCACACGGATCATTCTCCAGGATCGATCACATACTGGGGCACAAGACAAACATCAACAGATACACCAAGATTGAAATCATACCAACCATCTTTTCTGACCACGAAGGCATCAAACTAGAAATAAATCATAAAAAGAAGGCAAGGAACTATCCTACCTCATGGAGATTAAAAGCCACACTACTGGAAGACCACTGGACTAACGAGGAGATCAAAGAAGAAATTAAATAATTCTTTGAATTGAATGACAAGGAGGACACCAATATCCTAAATGTATGGGATGCAGCAAAAGCAGTAATAAGAGGAAAATATATAGCAATAGAAGCTCACATCAAAAAACAAGAAAGAACTCAAAGAAACAACCTAATCTCGAAGCTCAAAGATCTAGAAAAAGAACAACAAAAAAACCCCAGAACCAGTAGAAGAAAAGAAATAATAAAAACCAAAGCAGAAATAAATGAAATTGAAACTAAAAAAACAATCCAAAAGATCAATGAAACCAAGAGCTGGTTCTTTGAAAAAATCAATAAAATAGACAAACCCCTAGCCAGGCTCACAAAGGAAAAAAGGGAGAAAGCACAAATACACAGAATCATAAATGAAAGAGGAGAAATCACAACGGACACAGCAGAAATCAAAAGAATAATCAGTAACTACTATGAACAGTTATATGGAAACAAGTTCAACAATCTAGAGGAGATGGACAAATTCCTACAACTCTACAATCACCCAAAGCTAGATAAAGAAGAAATAGAACACCTAAACAGACCAATTACAAGCAGCGAAATTGAAATGGTAATTAAAAACCTCCCCAAAAACAAAAGCCCAGGACCTGATGGATTTACAAATGAATTCTACCAAACATTCAGAGACGAATTAGTGCCTATCCTTCACAAACTCTTCCAAAAATTGAGAAGGAAGGGACAATACCAAACACGTTCTATGAAGCCAATATTACACTAATACCAAAACCGAATAAGGACAACACAAAAAAGGAAAACTATAGGCCAATCTCCCTAATGAACACTGATGCAAAAATCCTCAATAAAATTTTAGCTATCAGAATCCAACAATGTATCCATAAGGTAATTCACCACGACCAAGTTGGATTCATTCCAGGGGCACAAGGATGGTTTAACATCCGAAAATCAATCAACGTTATCCAACACATCAACAAAAAGAAATATAAAAACCATATGATAATATCAATAGATGCTGAGAAAGCTTTCGACAAAGTGCAACACCCATTCATGATAAAAGCCCTTGAAATTCTTGGGATACAAGGAACATACCTCAACATCATAAAGGCCATCTATGACAAGCCAACAGCCAGTATCATTCTCAATGGTGAAAAGCTGAAAGCAATTCCATTAAGATCTGGAACAAGACAAGGATGTCCACTCTCACCACTGCTTTTCAATATAATACTGGAAGTCCTAGCCAGAGCAATAAGACAAGAGAAAGACATCCAAGGAATCCAAATAGGAAAAGAAGAAGTCAAACTATCACTATTTGCAGATGATATGATAATATACATAGAGAACCCCAAAATCTCCACAGAAAAACTAATTCAACTCATCAATCAATTCAGTAAAGTGGCAGGATACAAAATCAACACGCAAAAGTCAGTAGCCTTCCTATACACAAACAATAAATCTGAAGAAGAAGAAATCAAAAAAACCACCCCTTTTATTATCGAAACAAAAAAAATCAAATATTTGGGAATAAATCTAACAAAAGAGGTAAAGGACCTATACAAAGAAAACTATAAAACACTGTTAAAAGAAATAGAAGAAGACACAAAGAAATGGAAAGACATCCCCTGCTCATGGATTGGAAGAATAAACATTATTAAAATGGCCATCCTACCAAAAGCAATATACAGATTCAATGCTATTCCAATCAAAATCTCAATGGCATTCTTCAAAGAAATAGAACAATTATTGATGAAATTCATATGGAATCACCAAAAACCCCGAATAGCCAAAGCTCTACTGAAAAAAAAAGAAGGAAATGGAGGCATCACACTCCCAGACTTCAAACTATACTACAAAGCCATAATCATCAAAACTGCATGGTATTGGAACAAGAACAGACATACAGACCAATGGAATCGAATAGAAAATCCAGAAATAAACCCACAGATTTATGGTCAACTAATCTTTGACAAAGGAGCAAAGACTATGCATTGGAGCAAAGAAAGTTTGTTCAATAAATGGTGCTGGGAAAACTGGGTCGCTACATGCAAAAGAATGAAGCTTGACCACTACCTCACACCATACACAAAAATCAACTCAAAATGGATTAAAGAACTAGACATAAGACCTGAAACCATAAAATACATAGAAGGAAATATAGGCGAAACACTACGGGATTTGCACATCAAAGACATCTTTACAGACACATCACCCAAAGCAGTGATAGTGAAGAGAAAGATAAACAGCTGGGACTACATCAAATTAAAGAGCTTCTGCACAGCAAAAGAGACAATAACAAAAACAAAGAGAAACCCCACCAACTGGGAGAACATTTTTGCACCCAACACTAATGATAAAGGACTGATCACAAAAATCTGCAAAGAGCTGATGAGACTCAGCAACAACAAAGAAAATAATCCAGTCAAAAAATGGGCAGAAGAGCTAAAAAGAAACTTCTCTGAAGAGGAAATGCAAATGGCCAACAGACATATGAAAAAATGTTCAACATCACTTGTAATCAGGGAAATGCAAATCAAAACTACCATGAGATACCATCTCACACCAGTGAGAATGGCACATATTAAAAAAACTACCAACAACAAATGTTGGCGAGGATGTGGAGAAAAAGGAACTCTTGTGCACTGTTGGTGGGAGTGCAAACTGGTCCAACCACTATGGAGAGCTGTGTGGAGATTTCTGGACCTACTAAACATAGAGCTTCCATATGATCCAGCAATTCCACTCCTAGGTATTTACCCAAAGGACACAGAAACATCAATTCCAAAGAGCACCTGCACTCCTATGTTTATAGCAGCACTGTTTACAATAGCTAAGCTTTGGAAACAGCCCAAATGCCCAAAAATAGATGACTGGATCAAGAAGATGTGGTACATATATACCATGGAATATTACTCAGCATTCAAAAAAGATAAACACATGCAATTTGCAGCAACATGGATGGCACTGGAAGGGATCATGCTCAGCGAAATAAGCCAAAAAGAAAAAGAAAAATACCGGATGGTCTCACTCATAGCAGGAATCTAGAAAACTTAAATAAGGGACCAGGAAAATGAATATAAGAAAGTGAAAATCAAAATCAACAAAAAACTATGAACCAGAGACACTTTTTGGGGGGTGGGGGGCGGGAGGGGAAGGATTGGGGTCAGAATGGGGCGTTTGCAATTGTATGGGGGAATATAAAAATAAAATTTAATATTTAAAAAAAAAAAAAAAAACATGTTTACCTGGCAGCACACGTTGATAATGTCTTGTTTCTAGTGTGTTAAAAATTTTGATATATGACACATTTAGATGTGCAGGCTATAGTTTAGCAGAGTATTTTATAATCAGCTATATGGTACATATTTGTATTAATGTCTATGGAACCCCTTAAGCAATTTCACTAAACTCTCAGTATTACAGAACAGTTTGAAAGTGCTGCTGCAAAACGATCCCATGTAGGAACAAAAAAATTATTGATCACTACCTTTTATTCTCTCCCCAATGACTAGTCTTAATTCATTCTTTCATTTAACACATCTATTGAGCCCTGTGCTGGTTATTCTTCATTCCTGTTCCCTTTCTGCTCTAATTTATTCACCACTCTTCTTTGCACTGCTTAGTGCCCTGGGAGATGGGAAGTGACCCCTAAGGACTGCATCATCATTCAGGAGCCCTCGCCCACTGGTTTTTGTTTCTTCTCAGCAATGAAGCACAGCAGGAGATGAAAGGGGATTCTATTCCAGTTTGGGTTCCATGTTTCTGTCCATGACTGGGTACCTCTATAACTAGAGCTCCTACTAGTTGATCATCTAAGGCACCTCAAATGCTCATAGCTCCAGTAACATCATTTTCTCCCCTTCCTTTCTAAACTTTGCTGTTTTTTGTTCCTTTCTGTTGCTAGTCTCTTGGTTCTTCAGCATCCTTTGTGGATTTCCTTCATTAACATCCTTTCAAAATCCAAACTGGATTTTCCTCCTAAGACACTATTTTGACCAGGCCTCTGCTCTTGTTCTAGCTACACCAGTCCTGTCCAATAAAAATACAATGGGAGTCACATATATTATTTTAAACTTTCTAATAGTAAAAAGAAATGGATAAAATTAATTTTAATAATACTTGGATATATTAAATACATCATTTTAATGTATAATATAAAAATGTATTGGGATATTTTATATTCTTATTCATATGTCAAAGTCTGATGTGCGTTTTATGCTTGCAGCATGTCTCAATTTGAACTAATCACATTTCAAATGTTCAGTAGCCACAAGTAGCTGGTAGCTCTCTTACAGGACAGTATAGTTCTAATACTATGTTAGAGTTAGAGATGCAGAGATGATACTTTCCTACTACCACAGTTGACAGTCCAGTAAGAAAGGGACATTTCAAAACAGTGTTGTGCATTTACTATTAGTGCTATGCAGAAGATGCTATAGAAGTAGAGTTCTTTCCCCCAGTATGATTTAGAGAGAGAAGGGTAATACTTGAGTGGATCCCGAACAATGATTAGGATTCTGCCAAGAAAAATGAGAGTGGCGAGGGCAATGCAATCATATAGAGAATTCCCACCTTCCCATCTGCCCTAGCCACATCAGCTCTTCTCTCACTCAATTCCTGAGAAACATCCTGCATACCTAGCATACGCGTGGCTCTCCTGAGTTCTTCCGGGCCATGTTTGGCTAGATCTCTGCAGTCTTGGCACAGGGTCTGGGATGAGAGGTTCTCAAAGAAAACTCAGCAGGAAATAATGAGGGTACTACGTAAAAATATGTGTGAGAAGAGTGACTAGAAACAGGCATATTGAGAGAATCTGGATCCATTTTCCTAAGGTGATGCAAATTTGGTCACTGATTGGCTCAACTGTCTCAGGCTCCTAGGCACAATGCCTGTGTTCCTCATTCATCTGTTTCCTTTGCTATTCTATAAGCATTGTCACTGAATACATATCAGAATTCACTGTTCCCATCTTTTAGAGATATTTGTTTTGTCATTTTTTGTTTGTTTTCATCAGTTGTCCTTAACATGAGTCTCATTTCTCTGGTGGTTTTGAGAATTGAAGGGCCAAAATAAACATCTCCAAACTCTGTCTCTCATATGAAAATCATACTGCCTTAAGACAAATATGCCTGTCTTTTCCCATTTCAAAACGCAGACCCCCCGCCCATAGGACAGCTCAAGGAGTTCTTATTTCCTGTTTGAGAGACACTGCTGGTTCTCACCCCTTTGAATGAAGGTGTATTGGCAGGAATGGGCACAGGGCAGGACCTCTATGATCTGAGAAGACAGGGTAAAGGAGGAGTCCTAAAGCCCTTGGTGGCTTTTTCAGGGTTTTATTGGGTTTACCAGATACATGGCAGACAGGGGTACTGGGGGGCCGGGAGGCTGGCTGTCCTCCCAGTCCCCAGCAAGTCTTCACTCTTTCTGGGCTCTCTGGCGTTCTCTCGTGGCCTCTGCTTCTCTACTCCTTTTGCTCTGCTGGCGTCCCTGCGATGCCGCCCTTATAAGCCCAGTCTCTCAGCCCAGGTGTACCCACTTACGCATGCCCACACCCTAGTTCAGGTGCCCGCCATCAGGCATGTATTCAGGACTGCAAGGATCCATCATCAATCCTAATGGCGGTGGGAGGGCAGAAAAACCTGATACTTTACTTATCCTACAGGAGGATATCAACTTAAGTGACATTAAGGAATGATCACATCTTTCCAGGCTCAATGTACCTCCTCAGAGTATTTGGTTAGATATTTTTGAAGACCCACCTGACTCGCCTGAATCCCCCAAAGTCTATTTTCTAGCATGAAAGTACCCTACACATCTAACAAGAGCAAAATAGAGCTGCCCACCTTTCAAAATAGGACCCCATGCAGGTTTCCTCTGATCTTCAAGAAGTAACAAAGTACCTATAAGATATCTTTGGATGACTCTATAGTGCTTAATAGGTGGTGAGGAATTTTAAGGATACACAAACAGTAATGGGAGAGGAAAGGAGATAACTATTCTTAGATACAGAAAAAGAAGCACTTAACTCAGACAAACATTCTGGCGCCTTTCTGTATGAGCAGAGCTGGCTCTGATTTACAGGTGGGAGTGCTATGGTTGTTTGTGCTCTTTGTCCATGGCAGTCAAATGGTATACACAGTAGCCTTATTTTCCTTGTCATCTTCTTAAATCAACCATAAATCTTTTTCAATGCCAAACTTTCCACAAAAAATTCCCTGCGGTTTCTTTCTGCCTCTCACTCCAACTATCATGTTGCGATTCCCACTGGCAATAATGTCAGCATCTGCTCTCCATACCAGCACTATTTGCAAATACTTTCAGACCAAGTCCTTGATTACTCCTCAAAAGTTCAACTTCTGTTTTCTCAGAGCCAAAACACATACTGTATTATCCAATTTAAATAGTTTCCAATCCTCATTTGGGCAGTGGGCTTCTTCAGTTCCTCCCATAACTCATATTCTTTAATAGTATTGTTATTAATATTATTGCTCTTTATACTTTTCTTTTAATTCACTCACTGTGTATGTGATTAACTTTGGACTTGAACTTTGCTAACTTTGCCGATCTGAGTTGCGCTCCAGTCTCCCCTAAGGATCTCTTCCATGTAAGATGTGGACTCAGAGATTCGTTTATCCCAAAGGCAATTTATTGATGCCACCTTTCTTGTTTTTTCCTCCGATTGATCTAGTTAGATCTCAGAATGCCAGAAACCAGGCAACAATTGCACTCAAAGAATCAATTACTCTCAAAGAGAAATTTCCATGGCTTACACCTGGCTTGTTTTC
Source organism: Talpa occidentalis (assembly GCF_014898055.3). Taxonomy (NCBI): domain Eukaryota; kingdom Metazoa; phylum Chordata; class Mammalia; order Eulipotyphla; family Talpidae; genus Talpa; species Talpa occidentalis. Next base: position 101,976,657 of record NW_023603184.1, read on the forward strand.
ATCTCTTACTAAAACACTTATGGTTTTGTTTCTTTGTACTTTGTGTGTGTGTACATGGTTTGTATGAGTGTATGTGTGTCGTTTAATTTCGGTTTTGGTTTGGTTAGTTTTCCAAATGGCTTGGTTGAATAGTTCTTCACCAGAACTGGGCATGCCATTCTGAGTACTATCCAGCAGTCAACATATTTATGAACTGCCCCTTTTGCATAGATAATGTATTTTGGGCTTGGGAGAAAAATATATACTCACATACTTGTGTGTGCCTGATCCCTGCTCCCTCCCCACACACAAGCAAAATTAATATAAAAATTAAAACAACAGGGAAAATACCACAAACTTAGCAGACCAAAGGAGTCACAGCTATACAAGCTCTCTTACTAGTTAATAAAAAATATTTGTGTTTATAGGATTAGAAGAAATCATAAATTTTTGAGAAAATCATGAATATCCTATCAGATTACTAATACAAATATTACTATTAGGACTGATACTAATATTTTTTGAAGGTTCTCCATGTGTCAGATACTTTTCTGTTTGCTTTACATTTATAAATTTATTCAATCCTTATAACAACTCTATATAAGTACTATTATTATCCTATTTATGAAGAGAAAACAGCTACAGAGGTTAAGTGACTCATCTATGGTTGCAAAGCCAGGTAGATGTAAAAGGGCACAATAACACAATGCATAGAAATAAAATGCAATCGTAAATGGAAAAATCTTCAATCTAGTAATCAAAGAAAAATACATTAAGACATTAAGTAGCATGTAATACCATATCTTCAGAAGCTGTGGTTAAACTTTACTTTCAGATATGACAGCAACCAATGCAAATTAGTGTAAGCTTCGGGAAGGTAATTTGTCAACACTTAAAAACAGCCACAAAGAGATTCATTTTAACTTAGTAATAACACACCTAGAAATTCACTTTGAAAGTTATTCAAAAGAAATTCATATGAATAAAAGTTTGTTGCAGAATTCTGTATGTTGTCAAGTTTAAAAGCAATTGAAATTTCCAAGGAATATTCAAACTATAATGCATCAATGAAATGGAATACTATGTAGCCATTTAAATAACTATGAGTGATAATATCAAAAAGTTATGATTCGAATGAAGCAAGCAAAATTTATGTTTTATGTTGCAATTAATAAGTACAATTATGTGTAGGTAAATATATATATACACACACATATTCACAGACACACACACTCTTTCCAAGGACAAGAATGAAACATAAAATGAAAATATATGAGATAGTTTGTATAGGGTAATTTTAAGTTCATTTTTTCCTATTTTTTATTGCTTTATCTTTTTGTTATTTTCTACATCATGGCAAAGCCAGAAGTTGAGAAAAAAATAGAAGACACAATTTTTACCCTTTGGTACATAATTAGTGTAAGAATTCATATAATCATTGACTTTTAAAACTTAATCAGAAACTTAGTGGACTCTTGGTATAACTTTCTAATTTTACAGATAACTATTCCGAGGCAGAAAAAAAGTTGACTTGCTCAGTGACACATATTTAACTAGGAGCCAGTGCATACAACCACTAAATGACTCAATCAGTAGAGTACATCTCTTGCAGAATAATTAAGTCATTAGGTCCCTATCTGACCTATTGACATATATCATGTCCATAAAAATGACTATTTTAGCTTCATTTTGTTTCTCAGTTGGTAGGTTGTACTACCAAATGTCCCCTTTTCCCACCAGAGCTAGAGCCCTTAATTCATAACTGTACAGTACACATGCTTACTTCTGTCATTTCAAAATGTGTCAAAATATTTATAGAGTATTTCAATAACAATGGGAAGGCTGCTAGTCATTTTTCCTGTGATGCTAACAGTAGAAATTCAATTAAGATGTGATAAATCAATTAAATTGAATTCCACTTTGCAGCATTAAAAATGTTTTCTAACACTGACTAAAACAATCAATTTAAACTCTTATAAACTAGTTTCTAGGATAGAAATGAATAATATAGATGAATACATAAATGTTTACACAGTCCTTGCAGAATCCCTCTTCCACTCACCTGTGACAACCAAGGGAAAGCAGGTCTTCAGGAAGATCCATCTAGCAGGTGAAGCTCTTTACTCTTAAACCCATTTGGATTATGATAGATTCTGGTTGGTCTTTCTAGAAGGACAGATAAAAAAACAAAAAGAAAATAGCCAAGATGTTTGGAAGTTGCATATTGATGGGGACATAAAATTTGTTTCAGCCCTCAAGGTTGATTTGCAAGGATTTTGTAAAAGGACAGCTTGAGGCCATAAGGTGATCACTGCTGGGCAGAGTACTTCTAGCCCAGTGAGTCAATGGGGCAATCAACCAGAGCACCAGCAGCCAAGGTGACAGCGATGGCTGCTCCCACCAGCACCCTATACCCGAGCCTTCGGCAGCAACAGGAAACAGCAGTAGTTGAGGGCGCTGGGATAGGAACACAACCCTCTAGCAAGGCTTGGTAGAAAGCCCTGGATGTTTTTTTTTTTTTTATTTTAATTTTTTTTTTTTTAATAGAGGCATGTTTTATTTATTTATTATTTGTTTGTTTGTTCTGTCCATACATGCACTGGGCACAGTCAGAAGCGTGGGAGGGCGAGAGAATTCACCAGAGCCAGAGCGGGGAGCAGAGCAGGCAGAAGGACTGAAGTACACTGCTGAGGGGAGCAGCGGGCGGCAGGAGAGGTCTGCGCGCCATGTGGGACCCTCCTCCGGTGGCCGGGGAGCAGCCGGGGATTGAACCGGCGCTGCAGAGGCTGCGGGCAGCTTCGCAACCCAGCGCTCAACCGCTGCGCCACCGGGGAGGCCCGCCCTGGATGTTTTTTAACAGAGGCTAAGAGAACTGTTGAGGGGCCTCCATAGTGGGTAGGGATTAAGTGTCAGCACTATCCCCAAGATGGCCTGAGTTCCATCCCCTGACCAGGGAGCTAACCCACATATGCCACATGGCACAGCAGACCACTCCTGTCTCACCTGCTGCTCCCTTGTATTTCAGTATATCTGCCTGTCTGCAACCCACTCTGTCTCTGGTGAGTCTTCTCATCCCCCAGCATCTCTGGCATATACCCCAGTTACTGTATTCATAAATAAATAAAAATAAATCTAAGAGCTGTTGAGACACTAAGTACTGAAGAAATGTAAAATTACAGAAAAAGAAATAAGCTAGGAAGACTCTTGATAGACGTCATGCATACAATCTTTAGTTTCTAGTTAACATTCATATATTTAGGTCAAGACTTGACTGCTTTTACAACTTTTAACCAGTTTATAATTCATGGAATTCTCTGTGGTATTTTCATTTAAGTCACTTTCTCACTTAACAGCTCTCAACCCTGGCTCAACAGCAAAATAACTAAGAATATAAAAAAATAAGCAAAATCAATGCCCAGGGTCCCCATAATGGATGAAATCATATTCTGCCAGTGGGACCCAGGCATTGGTATGGTTTAAGACCTTCCCAGGTGCTTCTAATGAACAGTCAAGGTAGCAATCCATTGCTCCAACTGGAGCAATTAGAAACTTCCGAGAACTTCTATTTTTAATGTGCATATAAATTTAACTTTTTAAAATGCAGATGCTGGTTTGATAAGTCTGGGGTGGGGCATGAGATTTTGAATATTTAGAAACTTACTCTGATGGTCTGCAAATCACTTTTAAGTACAGAAAGGAACAAAGAAAATTAAGATAGGTGATTAAAGAGATAAGCAACTAACAAAACAATGAGCTTTTTAATAATAATAAAGGGTAAAACAAGGGCCTCTTCTTCTACTTGGTCACCTAATCTAAATATTCTTTGAAGTCAAGGTAATGCTGAAATTGGTTAGGATGGACCTTCCTATAGCACACCTACCTCCCAGGTTGACCATATGGGATTTCTAATCATATCATATTTGTCCAGAAGGGCTTTCTGAGAGTCAAACTCCTTAGGACCAAATTTTAGATTGCAGAGTGGGGGCAGGGAAGCTGAGGCAATAGATAAGAAGATGAGCATGAGCTTTGAAAAGAGACTCAAGATCAGAAAAAGGGAAATGAACACTTTGGTCAGAAGTCAGGATACTTGAGAAGTAGAATAAACATAGTACCTAAAATTCCAAGAGCCAGCAAACACAGGGCAGGGGCGCTGTGGATTCCAGCAGATGAATAAAGGAGTCCAAGAACCCTTGGTGGATTTTTCAGGCTTTAATGCTCTCTCAGGGAACCAGGTACACGGGCACAGCTGGCAGAGAGGCTGGCATGCGAGGAGTCAGACTCGCGCTGGGCAGGGGAGTTCCGGGGTTCGGGCGGCTATCAGCCCCGAAGGAATCCTTCCGCTCTTTCTCTGCGCTCTCTCTGGCGTCAGCGCATGGTCTCACCTCGTGCTCCTCCTCCAGGCGCAGGTGTGCACACTTACACATGCGCACACACCCATATTCCAGGTGTCCACAATCAGACACGCGAGCCCTGCGCCCACACTCCTGAGCACCTTCTCCATTAACACCATCAAGACCACAGGTGACAGCCACAGAGGCTATTCCAGGCCCTCAGCAAATGCTGAAGCCTCTTTCATGCTGTGTCAGTGCACTACGTGGGTAGGTAAGTGTTACACCTTTGCTTCAGGCCTTCTCCTCTGACCATCATTCCCAACCACTAGGGTTGGTGAAAAAGCTGAAATTTTTCCAGGTTTCTTAGTGAAAGGTTGTGGTTCTCCGTATTTAGGCTGCAGGGTTATGAGAGTGTAGAATGGAGGAGGGATCCCAGGATCTCTTGTAATGAAGCCCTATCTCCTGGGACTGGGTGATGGTAACATATGTATAAAGTGCCAGGCACAGTCCAAGGAAGCTGGGTATAGTAAGGAATGGTAGAGACTTAGAGACAAAAGGCAGCAAGCAAAGTCATGATTTTGGAAGGCCAATTTGAACACAGGCGCTAGTTTTTTGGGGTTTTTTGGTGGTAAAATAGCCATAAAATTTACCATCTATGATAATTTTCTGTAATAATCATTTTGCAATATATACACAAACCACATCATTGTTACATAATGATATGTCATATATATCATATATCTTTAATACAATTCAATTATATCAATAAAATTGGAAGAAAATTTATCATCTTAACCATTATATATACAGCTCAGTGGCATTAAGTAAAATCATATTGTTGTTCTGCCACCCTCAGAACTCTTTTCATCTTGCAAAATTAAAAACGTGCCCATTTTATAATAACTCCCTTTCTTCCTAGCTCCTAGCCCCTAGAAACCACCATTCTACTTTCTGCTAATGAGTAAAACTATTCTATAATTCCTATAAATAGAATCATACCACATTTGTCCTTTGGTGACAGGCTTATTTCACTACACAATGTCCTCATGGTTCATCCATGTAGCACATTCTGGAATTTTCTCCCTTTTTGATGCTGAATAACGTCCTTTTTCATGCATACATTTATGTTGTAGTTACGCTTTCATGTGTTGATGGACACTGGGTTGCTTCCACCTTTTGGTTACTGTGAATAATGCTACTATGAACATGGATATACAAGTATTTCTTTTGTTTTCAATATTTTGGGATATATATCCAGAAATGGGATTGCTGGATAATTCTATATTTTTATTTTTGAGGAACAATAGTACTCTTCCATAGGTGCTGTCACATTTCACATTCTCACCAACTGAGCAGCTGTGTTCCAATTTCTCCATATCCTTGCCAACACTGTTGTTTTCTGTTTGGATTTTGTAGTTGTTTTTGTTAGCAGCCATCCTAATGGGTGTGAAATAGTATCCTATTGTACTTTTGACTAGATAGTGAACATCTATTCATATGCTTATTGACCATTTGCTTATTTCTTATAAGTGAAGTATCTGTTTAGATCTTTTGTTCAATTTTTATTTTTTTCAGTGATTTCTATTTACTTACAGTTTGTGTTCAATGCAAATCAATTCCATAACATGAGAAGTTACTATGAATCAAAGCATAAATACACAAACACAATACACAAAATAGACGTACAGCATTCAGGTATGAAACAAAAGGGACTGTTCATTCACACACAAGTAGCTTGAGATTTGTTGGATAAAGTTGTTCCCATGTGGGTTTCTAAAGATGAAAAAAGTGACTTTGTTTATCAAGACTACTTTGGCCATATTAGATACCAGAACATCTAAGCATCAGTGTGTGACCATGCGAACAAGAGTGTAGAATTGTCTAATTTTAAAAATGTTTCTGTGCACTGGGACAGTTGTGATAAAGACCTACTTTTCAAAATCAAGCCCACTTTGGGTTTAGGACCAGGTTCTAACTATCTAAAAATATTGACGGATAACAGAAAGGGTTCCAAATGTGACTATTCTGATTCATAGCTTTAAAAAAAAGTATTTACAAAAAACATATACAATTTTTTCCTGAATTTAATGCAGGTTAGCTTCCAGGCTTCATTTTTCAAACACCTGATTTAACTGATGCCTTTTTAATTTCAAGATTTGTCAATTTACCTTCAATCATTTTTTTAAATTAAAAAAAGCATTTGACATTAGTTAAGGTCAATGTACTTCTACTATTTGGTATCAGTTTAGCTAAATGAATCTGGCACGCCTGTTGATAGGAACAGGTGATTTAAGTGCATAAGCAAAATTTACTAATTATGGCTGGAGTTGGGTAGATTCCAATCCATCATTGCCCTGGTACATGTCAATTCCTATATAAAAAGTCAAATGCAATGTCAAATACAAAGCTGAAGAGGAAAGAGTTCAGTTCCCAAGACAACGGTGATAGTTTAACAATGTAAAAGCTTATCTAGAGTATGTCGTCATTAAATCAGTACTGCTAAAACAATACATTGAGGATTTACACCTGGAAGATCCCTCGAATATATACATAAATAGAATCACTGAAACTTTGTATTACCTAACTGCTTTATAACTTTATAGATTTAGCGAACCAAATGAAAACGGAATCTCTGTTCCACATCCCATCCTTTATCTCTAGATATTTATTCTTATCTTCAAGATAAGTTTTATATGTCCATATTTCTGAAACCATAATTAAGGAAAGCATCTGTAGGGGCAGGAGGGCCACTGGGCAGGATTTCTATGACCCGAGCAGACGGAGTAAAGGAGGAGTCCTGGAGCCCTCAGTGGCCTTTCTCAGGCTTTATTAGGATTTGCCAGTGTAGGGTAAAGAAAAAATGTCAGGCTTTTCTGCCCTCCCGCCATCAGGATAGATGATGGATCCTTGCGGTCCTGAATGCATGCCTGATGGCGGGCACCTGGAGTAGGGTGTGGGCATAGGTGGATGGGATTCACCTGGGCTGAGACTGGGCTTTTAAGGGTGTCACAGGGACGCCTGCAGAAGCCGAGAACGAAAGAGAAGCCGAGAGAGAAGCAAGAGAAGCAGAAGCTGAGAGAAGGCCAGGGAGCCCAGATAGAATGAATACTTGCTAGGGGCTGGGCCCCCCAGCACCCTTACCTGGCCCCCCAGCACCCTTACCTTCCGTGTACCAGGTAAATCCCAATAAAAAGACCTGCAAAAAAACCCCTGAGGGCTCTGACTCCTCCTTTACCCGGTCTGCATGGGATCAGAAAACCTGCACTGGTCCATTCCTGACCCTACAACCAGGTACACGGCACGCAGGGGTGCTGGGGGGCCGGGAGGCTGGCAGGCTTCCCAGCCCCCAGCAAGTCTTCACGCTGTCTGGGCTCTCCGGCCTTCTCTAGCATTCTCTCTGCTTCTGTCATGGTTCTGCTTCTCTGCTCTTGTTCTCTCTGCTTCTCGTGGTACTCCTTCTCTCTGTTGGCGTCCCCATGATGCCGCCCTTATAAGCCCCGTCTTAGCCCAGGTGAATCCCATCTGCATATGCCCACACCCTGTTCCAGGTGCCCGCCATCAGGACCGCAAGGATCCATCATCTATCCTGATGACAGGAGGGCAGAAAAGCCTGATACTTTTTACCTTACCCTACAGGATCTCTTAACAAATTTTTTTTGTGTGTTTCTTCATCTTGTACGGGAAACTCCAGCAGATTGGCATTCATCAGCTAGTCAGACCCATCACATGCTCTTCAAATGAATCAAATTTGGGATTCTCAACATTTTCTGTGTTAAATAAGGTGTGGAATTAGCAGAATCGATGAAGAAGAGTTTTCCTTGCCACATTGGCTGTCTAGACACCATTTGCATTGGGATTGAAAGATGGACAAGTACAGATATTTCTTGGTCTGAGTCTCTTTAACAGTAGAGACGTAGGAGGGAGAACGAGATCACGAAGAGACTGGCTGTGGACTTCAGGGCACCAGCACTTGCCGTAGCGGTTATTAGTTGGATTTGGGGCTGTCAAGGTAGTCTGGGTAGAATTACTTGCAGTAATTACAGAAGTTGTGGTATGTGAATAAATCTGCGTGGGTAGGAGCAATGCCAGAAGCAGCAGCCCCAGTCCCAGCCTGGCTACCATCACTCTACCCATGTCCGCTCTGTCGTGCACAGCGCTTCTCGCTGGATGCAGGATGCAGGGTGCGCAGAGAACACAAGGCTCCCGGCAGGCGCAGGCAAAGTTTTTGTTCAATTTTTAAATGTGTAATTTTGTTGATACTGAGTTGTAGTTCTTTATATGTTCTGTCTATTAACCCCTTATCAAATATGTAATTTGCAGATATTTTCTCCCATTACATGAGTTGTCTTTTCACTTTTGATTATGCCCTTTGATACGCATAAGCCTTTCATTTTGGTGAGTCTGAGTGATCCATTTTTTGTTATCTATGCTTTTATTTTCATACCCAAGACATCATTACCAATCCCAATATCACAAAGACATTCCCATTTTCTTCTGAAGTTTTTTTTAATATATGGGCTTTAGATTTCCATTTTTGATCTACTTAATTTTTCTAGAGGTAAGAAGGGCCCAACTCTAACTTTTCACATGTGACTATCCAGTTTTTTTCAACATAATTTGTTGAAAAGGCTGTCCTTTCCTCATTGAAAAATCTTGGCACCCTTGTCAAAAGTCATTTGCCTGTATGTATAAGTGTTTCTTTCTAGATGGAGCATAGAAATAGACTTTTTTTGAGTTTATATGAGGATGAGGTGATGATTGTCACAAGAAGTAAGACAGTCAAGTTTCTTGCTTAAATAATGTCTCAGATGAAGGGTGCATGGGGTGGGACTTTGTAACATTTTTTTTCTACTGGAGGGAATCTTGAAGGCAGCTCAGATCTCATCTCAATTGTGACCAGTTGGTTAGATTGTGGTGATGCTGAATGTTGCTAGAGGCATTGTGAGTGGAAGCCCTACATACTATGGGAGGAAATGATGTGCGTAAGATATGAGCAACATTATAAAAAGCATCCTTAGATACTAGAAGGTAGGCAGTATAGGGGCTACACGTTGAGGACTTGCTTCCCATGCTGTTTGGCTTTCAGTAGGTAGCAGATGACTAGACTTGTTCATGGGGCTATCTTGGAAAGGGTCTCAAAAAATAAGGTTGGTTGACATGATGGGATTGGTAGACTATGGTGGTGGTGGCCAGCTGGCGCCAAGAAATTGAAATTGGAGGTGCTTACCACATCTCATCCAAGTGGGCACCCATCCTAAATAGTTGGCATCTAAACAGCAGAGACCGAATCTTACTCACTTCAATATTCTCAGTGTCAGGCAGCTTCTATTACACAATAGATGCTTAATAAATGCTTGAATTGAGTTGACATTAAGAAAATGAAACAGCAACGGGTTTCTGAAATGAGAAAACTCAGTTCTTCATAGTTAATTAGCAACAACTTCTTATGGCTAATTTAAATTTTTATATTACACGAAGTTCATTTTTCCTTTCCTCAAAAGAGATGAAGACTTGATCACGATCCTTTGTGGAAAAAAAAATCTATTAATAATGATATTTATTACCACTTATTAAGCACCACTCATCTGCAGGGATGACATCTTGCATTTGATGTGTATTGTATTTAGTCCTTGCAACAATCTTCAGGTAAGCAAATATCATCTTCAATGTGTATTTGATACTGAGGCTCAGCAATATTAAGGGTCCTGCTTAGGTTACACAGCTAGCAGTTGAAAAGCTAGAATTATATTCAAATGGGTCCCACTTTTCTTCTCTGAAAGCCCTTTTAACTTGTTTCTACCTAGAAGCTTCTCATCTTCTAGCATGTTCTTCTAGGGTAAATACTGATAAATGCATTTTCTTCAGTCTCTAATCATGCCCCTTGCAAACAAATTATTAATAATCTTTTGTCTCTGGCCTTTCCCCAAGTTCTCCATGTTCCTGAAGTTTGGCATTAACCCAGCCTTTAAAATACCATTCAGTGGGGCAAAAGATACAAATTTTGATTTCAGCGAAAGTGTAGAATCATCTTCCTTTTCATTTTAAATCAGTGTAGAAACTATTTTGCACCTGCTTACATATTCACAAAAAGTCACATTTTTAAAGTGGACAAATAAAAAAGAATAACAACCACCGGGAGGCCTGATGAGAACTGGGAGATGAGGCTTTGTGTACTTAGCACAACCAGTTGCATGAAAAGGACACCAGGAGAAAACATTAAACATCTGGGCCAAACATTTTCTAGGTTCGTTTTCTAGGTCTAGTACTGTACACCAACGGTAGAGAGACAACAGCATTAAGGAGACAAAGCAGGGCAACCACTGTGGTGTGGATTTTTAGTTTCTCTGTGGCCTACAGCAGAGTAGCTCAAGGCATGGGTTGTGACTGGATGCGTTTCTATGAACTGTTTTGTTCTATCTGTGACAAAGTAAGTAGCAATTAACCGAGCAAATCTATAACTGTTGAATCTAGTAAAAATCATGGACTTGTATTTTGTCAACTTTATTTTTTTCCTGTTCAACCTTTCATTCCTAAAATCTGTTGCATAGCTGTGTACACTGATTGGGTGGTAATAATGAGAGATTGTAGAGCACATTTCTGTGAAATAATTCAGAGAGGCAAGAAAAAAAGCTCATGGCCTCTGTAGTCTTCCTATTCCCAAGGCTAAGCTAGGGCTCTTTCTGGGCTGGCAGGGGGTGGGGGGATCGGACATTTAAAGTCCAGTTCTCTGAGATCAGTTACGAGTCACTCTTGCTACAATTTTCTATGACCTTGCATTTTTCTTTGGGTCACTGGAGCAGTATTTGGTTAATCTGTTTGTGAATATTGCCTACTCTCTCTACACCACAGTGTGGCTTGTTCTGCCAGTAAGCTTTCCCAGTGGTAACTGAGCCGGGCTGAGTGTCTGAGGAATGACAAACCCTAGATCCATTAGCACCATATTGACATTGAATGCGTCCTAAATAGACCTTGTGTATTTCAATAGCTCTGTCTTCTCCTCAAATACAGTATTTTATTTGTCATATTATGTTGTATTACTGAGTAAGTCTTCAAGGAAAGATAATGCCCACCCCTGACGTAGTTAAGATCTTTGATTTGTCAGGGTTTTCTGCTTTTATGATTCAAACTTTCCTAGTCCAAACATTTTTTCATGTAAAAAATGTATTAAGATATGAAAGTAGAGGCTCCCAGGTTGAGAAATGCTGTCTCTTTCAAAAGCTATTTACTGCTTAAACTATGAATAAATTCCCCAAGGCGTGATGAACCAAGAGTAATTTATATTCATATATAGACAAGATTATGGTATACAGTTGCATAACAAGAATAAAATTTTATGTAAATATGCCTAAGAGAAGAAAGCATAAAAGATTACAAAACTTACACAAACTAAGAAAATGTTCAACAGAGTAATAACCAAAGCTTCATTAACTTGGCAGTCTTGGGGACCTAGAAAGTGAGGTAGCCCGAGCCAAATTCTTTTGGCGTTACAGTTCCTTCTACACCAGGCCAAGCAGCTGGCAGTGGAATTGGAGTAGGGGTAAGCCCTGTGTATTGTGTGCTACATCATATTGTAGGTGAAAAACAGCAAACAGGGAATTCATTATTCCAGAGAATTTCACTGTGCACATGATCAGCTTCTGCATGTACTTGTAGGAGAAACAACCCTATTAAAATGTCTTTTAAAAAGTCAAAGTTAAATGACTAAACATTAAAACTTTGAGAGATGGGGGTGGGGGATCTATGAGGAAAATGGCGGCTTGCTTATTCAGGGAATGAGCAGAACTTAATTCTTATTCCAGCATAGGGCTGCTGGGCACCCAGTTTCTTTCACTCTGGGTAGAAAACAAATCCCCAACTTGCTACTGAGCCAAATCTTAAAGGCCAGTCAGGAAATGAGCAGCACTCCCAAATGGGAAAGTCGGGATCAATGTTTTTTCTAAAGTAAACAAAAGATCTGCAGAAGTATTTCCTTGCACTATTTGGCAAGAGAAAGAAGCACCTGGAGAGTGAGTTAGGAAGAGAAAGCATATAAGAAATGGGAGTAAAACAAGGATGGTTATAATGAAGTTTTGTCTCACTAATCTCCAGAGCCCAAGTGTTCTATTAAGAAACAAAGCTACAAATGAAGAGATGCTCAGAAAGATTGGTTGATTAAGAATACATTCATGGAAAGGATAAATAGAACAAATACTTTTCTGGATCCCAAATTTCACCTTTCAGTTGCATTTTTAAAAGCCTTTAAAAACATCTAGAGAGTCAAAGTGAAATATATACAGCAAAATAAATGAGGGCTTTGAAGGAAGAAGTATGAGCAATGAGAAAAGCAATTATCCTTAGAGACAGAAATTTCCTTGCTTCAATGTGGCATGTGATGCTGGCAATTTCAGCCATTCTCTTTCAGGTGATTTTCAGTGCAAGTTCCAAATGTTGCTTGACTCCCTCAGCTCACCTGAGGGAGTGGGGCGTAACTAAAGATGTATGAAGAGCTATAACATTCTTTATGCCAAACATTCTGTTCATCAGGAGAGCCTCAGGAGAAAGACCAGTTACTCTTGGGAGACAGGTAAGAGAAATGAGGCAGTAATTGCAGTGTGTTGCTTGTGTTATGTAGCATTAAAAAAAAACAAAACAAAAACTAATGCAATTGACTCAACAACATCTTAATAATTTTAAGAACTCACACATACTTTTTTAGCACTTTTTCCCAAAGAAAAATGCTTAACGAGGGTCCTCTCTGGTGGCACAGGAGTTAAAGTTTCCTTGATATCAAGCTATTGCCGGCCACTGAAGCATGACGTTGATCCCCAGCAAGGGGGCTAACCCACATGGCGCAGCAGACCTCTCCAGTCCTGCCTGCTGCTCCCCTCAGCAGTATATTTCAGTCAGTCTGCCTGTTCTACTCCCCACTTTGTCTCTGGTGAATGATCTCACCTCCCACACCTCTGGCCTACACCCCAGTTCTTGTATGCATTAACAAATAAATAAATAAATAAATAAATAAATCCTTAAAAAAAGAAAAAAGGTTAAAGACCCAAAAGGTGATTGCTACTCCCCAAAGTTTTTTTTTTTTAAACATATAATAATTGGTATGTAAATATTAGCTAAGAAAGAAGCTAATTTCTGTTTTTTGTGTAGTGAACTAGGAAGTGTCACATAAGGGAACAATGTGTTGAAGAATTTGTAGGCCCATAGCAAAACTCATGTTTTTTAGACCAAACCCCATCAGCCCAAGTAGGAGAGATGCTGCTTGGGGCTTTTTAGGAGGCAAGCAATGGCTCACTTGATTTGGTAACTGCTGATAGAAAAGCAGGATTTTCTGGGACCCACGATCTATTTAGGGCCTACCTGTTCCAGAAAATCAAAGATAAAGATGCAGATCATTGGGACTCCAAGGACACAGCTAACTGGACATTATTTGTGACTATTTGAAGTACATGTGCTCCCAAAGGATTTTTTTCCTCCTTATGTAATGTTAAAGTGTATTTGTTTATTCACTTGCCTCTAGTTGTACTTTACTAAATGTTAAGTGGTTGTGAAACCACATGCACCATAGAATCCAAAGCAGCCATTTTCAACTCTTGGACAAGTAGTGGTACTTTGTAGTTTGCCTCTGACAAGCTCAGAGGCAGCTGAAGGCAGGGCTGTCTTTGACCATCCGCAAGTTTTAATGTGCTCCGTCCATCTCATGCCAGCCTGGCTTGCCACAGTTACAGTCACTCTGCATTGTGACGCTTCTGGATGGTGCTCACAGGAGTTGTGCTCTGCAGTCCCCTGGGCCTCTCCTGCAGGTGCACTTGCTTTTTCAATATGATACTGTTTTTCTTACCCTCTGTAGGCACTCACAAGCACAAGTATCATTGCTTGTTACTGTATGTTGCTGATTCATACTCAGAGGAAAAAGTAATTTTATCTTCAACACCTCTTCCCTGTCATTTAAGGCATATGTTAATGAAAGATTTTGGCATCCACTCTTGTCTGTAGCTTTGAGGCCACAATATAGATTCATTATACATGAAGAGGCAACTGTTATTTTACTTCTATTTATATTTATAACTATATCAAAGCCATCTTGCAGGTACCTTTGTGCCTCTTAAATCCCAAACCATATTCCAAGAAATGCTCAACATTTCATGCTTGAAGTGGCATTAATGTGGCGTTAATGTACATACAAAGTTTTAAATAAAGATGTTTTCACTCACATTTTATTGTTGACACTCTTGAATTCACATATTTTAGATTATGCTAGAGCTGAAACCCTTTGAAGACACTGTTAGGGCTTTTTTTCTCCCTTGCAGTGCAGACATTTTTTTTTCTTTAAGTGAGGAGTATGCAAGTGATGGGTGCTTTGCCTGCTCGGAGGGAAGCCAAGTGCAAGGCTGAAGCCTAGAGGGGGTGGGGCAAGAGCAAAATAACACCCAGAATGCTGAAAAGAACAGATCAAAAGCTTTTGCCTTTGTCATTTCTCTTAGTTCCTTTCCTTCTCATCCCAGTTTGTAACTGTGGACAAGTGCAATCCACTTATTTCAGAGAATCACTGGATTTGAATAAGCTGAAACCTTGAAGGTTGTCTGATCCAAACTCCCACCCATTGGTATAATGCTCTACTTGATTCAGAAGCTTTCCCCTCCTGCACGTTTCTAAGCAGCATTTGAGTCTGTCAGTGGAAAAGTATGTTGATGAGAGTAGAGGTTTTGGAATCAGACAGTTCTGGGTCCAAATTGTGGCTCTGGCACTGACTTAGCAGCAATATCCTGGGCAAGCTGCCCAACATCTCAGAGCTACAGTCTAATCAGTTAAATTATTATAATAAAAATTCATAGATGTTGAGATATAAATGAAGGAATAATGCAGCACATAAAAGTGTAGTACATAAAAAATTAGTGCTCAGAGATAAATTAAGAGTAGCTAAGAGGTTCGACAGGAACTTAGGACCCATGCTTCCTGTCTGACTCGGAGGCAACACATTTCAGGGCATCTTACTCTTTCTCACAAGGCCTCATAAAACCATTGAAAACATTTCTGTTTGTGGAGTACTCTGTATGCTGCCTGCAGATTGTAAATGCTGTTATTAATAACAATACCTCATATCTATTCAGAGCTTTAGAATTTACAACATACTTTCACAAATGTGGAAAATACCCAGCCAAGTAGTCCTCTACTGATGACTAATAGTGGCAGGAAGCAGAACGAGCCTCTGCTCTGAAAGAAGTCTATTAGTGATGCAAATGTGAAGTTATCTGCACTTGTGAGGAGCATAATAAACATTAAAACCAATTAGAGGTAACAATGCATGACATATTCAGGCTCTAGAACTTGGCTTTGATGAGTTGGAAAACCAAAGGAATTGAGAAAGCACGGAATTTGGGGGCAAGAATTTCAGTTACCTTTAGTTTAACAGTTTAAATGGTTTTGAAGCCCAGAAGTCTGGTTCTCTGCATATGGGTGAATTTTCTTGTAGAAACCAGAGCATAACAACAATTTAGATTGCATAATGGTAGCAACGATGATGTGATCATAATCTAGAGACAAAGCATATGGAACTGAGACAAACAATGCAAATAAGTTCTCAGAAGTCAACATTAACTGGGTGTTTCAATAAAACAAGTGTGTCACACTGAATGCAAAACTTTTAATAATAGAAGCTGTTACCCAGGCTCTCTTACAACCTTATGAAACGGTTCTTCATGTGTATGAGAATTTTTACAAATGCTCAAAATTGAATTTTTAGAAATGGAGAAAAATGGAGGGTACATTTTTAATATAGTACATTTCATTGTTTCTGTTTTACAAGAAGATGAAGAAATATACTTTTTCTTTTAAAAAGAAAATGGTCTTATTGAAATTCAGTTCACTCAGAAGATGAATTTTTAAATGTCAAACTCTGCCTATCTAACTGGTCCGTATGGATATGAGGGGAAAATCAGAATTTCAGAAAATTATCAAATATTTTAAACTAATACCCAAGCAGATACATTTGCAATACTTCCTGATTTCTTAATATAGCTATGGGCAATGTTGCCAATCAAGTGTTTCTCTTTTTTTCCCCTCTCTGCCAAAATCTACATTTTTGTCTGCAGCAAATTGTAAGAATGGGGTTTCTTCAGTTGGCTGAGAGAGACTGACCAGAGAAGCAGAAGACACTGGTAGAAATGGCCCTACGGAGAAGTCACTGGAAGAGAAGGCCTATGCTAGACAGTACCCAAAAGAGCCCAGTTTGTGTCTCGCAGTTCAATTTTGGTTGATATATTTTTGAAGTTTCTAAAGGTTAACTATATGCTGTAATACATCATAGAAAGACACAAAGCCTGATTTTTACCGCGCCAGTTAAGAGGTTTGTTTGAATCTGCTATTTAGGACTGAGAGAGACAGTACAATTTACATGTGTGAGAATGTGAGAATAATTTTACCTTCTGTTGTTTTTAAAACCACCTTGGGCCATGATTTTTAAATTGAGACACAAGAAGATCTGCTGGGGTTCCCATAGCAACATTAACTTATCTAACTGCCCTTGTATGTAATACTTTCATTACTATTGTCGCTTTTAAACTTACACTTTAATTATGAAATATAACTGAGTTGAGAGTCTCAGGCAAGTTTTAGCTGTTGCATTTACGGACTGATGTATGTTTAACTAAACCCTGATATTGTACTTCTAAGGAGTTGATATCAAGGAAGTTTGTTAAAAAAAAAACAAAACAAAAACTTAATGTGGTCTTCCTCGCCCCCATCTCTGACCTTGCTGCAGAGTGTAATCTCCATAAAAAGGGAAGGTTCTATGTGCCTGCACCACCTAATGAAGCCTGGAGATGACTGGAGAGAAGACTTGGAAAAAGACTTGTGGAGACACTTGGAAGAAGAAAACATAGGAGGGGAAACGTGTGGAGCAAAGAGACATGTGAAGAATATGCTTGCTTCTCAGTCTTGGCCTTGCACCAGGGACTAGAGGGACATGGAAGAAATGCATGGGGGAGAGACATGGGGAAGCTGACAATGGCAGCCTTTATCCTGATTTGTACTTTGATTTTGCTACTTTCATTCCAGACTTGCCTGCTCCCTTCTGCCAATTTCCTCTGGCTCCCCACCAGAAGGTGCCTTAGACTTATGGCAAGCTTTTGAGCCTCAATTGCCTTGCCTTGGGCCAACCCTGTCTGGCTAGGCATTTACCCATGAGGGGCAACTGGATGTTTCTTTCTTTCTTTTTTTTTTTTTTTTAAAGATTTATTTTTGCATACAAGAACTGGGGTACAGGTCAGAGGTGTGGAGGGTGAGAGGATTCACTAGAGACAGAGTGGGGAACAGAACAGGCAGACTGAAATACACTGCTGAGGGGAGCAGCGAGCGAGACAAGGGAGGTCTGGGGATTGAACTCATGCTGCAGAGGCTTTGGATAGCTTCACGGTGCTGCGCTTAAGCCCCTGCACCACCAGGGAGGCCCCACCAGTAGTTTCCCCAATTGGGAAACTACTTCCTTTCTCTTCTTCCTTCCTTATGCACAATCATGCTATTAAAGATCTTTCACACTAAGAATATGCTTTGTCATTATGTAGCATATGCATAATGTACTCTTGAGAGTACAGGTTTGGGGTCCTGGAACACCCCTCAGTTTGTACACTAGCAACCTCAGCGCTTTCCACTCTATAGATGACTCCTCAATCAATCTCTCAAAATACATTTAGAACATGCCATGGCAAGGATAAAATGGAAAGAAACGAACCTCAGATGGCTCCAGTCTAGAGATTAGAATCCATCTTTTCAAATCCTTTTTTCAAGGCTAACTATGAGCTGATTCCCACACCATCTTTTTTCTACTTTTCTTTTTCAAGACTGTACCACACCAAACACACTTGTCTTCTCCCCACATTCTGATAATGTACATTCAAGGCCTAAACATACTTCCTCCCAGAACCCTGCTTCTTCTCTATTCTTTCCAGAGCTGATATTTCTCTCTCTTCAGAACTGCTATTACTACTGTCTACCACAATAAGACATGTTGTTTGTGACTGGGTAGCATCCCTTCCCTCTTTTGTTAATTTTTGTTTGAGGAACTTTATTCTATACATTCTGACAATAAAGCTACCCTGCCCCAGCCTATCAAGAGATGAATCTATGACCCACATTGGACCAATCACATTCTTCCAGGAAGTGGAATTTTTAGAGAATTTAAACAGGGAAAACAATAGGAAATGAATTATTCAGGTGGTCCCTTCAAGAAATTGTCCATTTCTTCCAGATTGCTATAGCTCATAATCAAAGTCCCTAATTGATAAACTGTAAGTGCTTGCTCACACACTAACATCTTAGGATCATGATTTAGAGGTTTGGATGTGTGTTTTTGCTTTGACTGTTAAATCTTATTCATGCTCTCTGAAGACAGGGCTGGGTCTCTGTATTACTTCATAAATTCAGCACAATGTAAGTACTCAGTAAACATTATATAACAGATGAAAAATCTTTCTTAGAAACTCCATTCTTACAGTGTACAACATGGAAGCCAACTTATATATCCTTTTGAGGAAAGGTCATAACTGACTTTTTAATTGCCATAATTTGAATTATTTTCCTTGGGTATAACAGTTGTCTTGAAGAGAACTTACAACAACTTGTATATCTAATAAGTCTGAATTTAATGTTAGCATGAGTCATACTTCCCCAATTTTAAGAAAGGAAAGAGAAACTAAATTCTATTTCAGACATGAGTCTCTGAATTAAAAAAAAAAAAATAAAACAACACACACAAAACTTTGGGGGAAAACAAACAAAACCAAAAGCAATACACATTCCTCTTGATCTTGTGACTTGCCCTGAAAACCAGGTAAGCTGCCTTTCTGTTATCACCTAACAATAGACAAGATTTCAGTTGTGTCTGACTAATGCATATATAAGTAGACAATTTTTTTCTCCCTCTACAAAATGGCAGATTATGGTTTCTCAGAATCATCTGACTTATATTGGTGATTGAATTGGATATTTATAAAATTCAAAGAATACAACATGGTGTGACATAATAAACCCAAAAAAGCTTGGGCATATTAAGATTTGAAAATCCAGAATTTGGTAACACTTTCAAATCATTTACATGTGGTTACAAAGCACCAAATAGCTCACCTATGATAAACAGCAGGATTTACAACTGCTCTCCTTCCTTTCGGATTGTCTTTTCAGAAATGAAGTATTTACAGAAATCAGAAATCTTTGAATAATGTCGTCCTCTGGTTTGCACCTTAACATGTTCCACAATTCAGTCTGAGAAAGAAGTGAAAACACCAATCTGGAGCTTTTTTGAGTCAAGTGTAATGTTGTGTGGAATTTGTCTTGAGCCCACACTCGGTCCATTTTCACTTCTTTTTTCCTATTAACTTGTAAGCAAGTGTAGTGGTTTCTGGAATTTGCCTTGAACCCACACTCGGTGTATTTTCACTTGCTTTTTCCTATTAACTTGTAAGCGACGATCAACCAGATTTTGCTTCTCGTCTAACCCAGCCATACAGAATATATTGTGGACTTCCCCTGTGAGATAAAAATAGCAATTAAATGTATGATATGTGACTGGGGCAAGGACAGAAGCATTCAGGAAAAAATGGAATATCAATGGAATGACTGACCACCTAAATTTCACTTATTCTAAGAAATTCTCCCTAGAACAAGTTGGTGAAGGGAATATATAGACTCAAGTGGGTTTTTCTTCAAATACACCAAATATAAATAAGTTAAGACAGCAGACATACACAGATGTATAACATTACTGATTTTGCAGCTTTCAATATTGTGAAAGGTGCCCCTTGTTTGAATTTTCATTGATTTGCACAGACTGTAAATGGCACAGTATAAAAGTATGTAAGTTTGGAGAAAGTCCTTCAACTCAGGTTTCATTTCAAAAGTTGTTTTCTTCCTTTTTAATGAGAAATTGACAAGAGATAAATAATTTTCTATGGGCTCTTAAAATGAAATTCCTCCTTTAGCTATATGTCAATTTTTTCAAATCTGCGCTAACCATATTTCCAAAATGGAAGAGACTACACCTTCATTTGATGTGAGGATGAAACTAGAGATTCCTTAAAAGTAATTTCAACTAGAAAAAGATTAAAGGTAAAGGCTATCTTCAAGTTTTTATGTAGAATAGCCATCAAAGTGTGACGATATCCAATAGTTAATTAACTACTGAAGCCTTATTTTTAGAGTTTTTGAGTTCTCCCTGTACACAATGACTAGAGAGAGTTTTTACAGCTAATTACTTCTTTGTATAGATAAGCATACCTTTTGTAAAGAAATATGCTCTGGTACCATCTCCTCGAACATAAAAATTTTCTGATAAACAATGCCCTAAAAAAGGTAAGAGAAACTTAGTATTCCTTAAACAAAAATAAAAACTAGACATGAAATAGAAACAGAGCATTCCTTATAACACAGGAAAATAACTAAGTTGAAAACACTATTACCTCTTTTAAAACGAAGCTGAGTCTTGTCATATCTTCCATAGTCCCGAAATAATAGCATTCCTCCAGGTTTCAGTAACTTGGACAGTCGGTTTACAACACCTTGCATCCTTTGAGAACAGAGCAAGACACTCTATGGAAATCTTTTACATTTAACCTTGTTAAAGATAAGATCAGTAAATTTTAAGAAGGTCAGATCTAAATCTCATACAAAAAAGCAATAAAAAACCAAAAAATATTCTGTATAGAAAGAAAGGATATCAACTTTCTATTCAAAATGCCTAGAGTATCAAGAAATCACCCACATGACCAGTGGCAACTTCACAGAGTTTGATGTATGATGTCAAAGTTTAAATATAAAACCTGACAGACATTTCCTGATACTTACAACCAATTAAGGTAGTTTCAAGGTAGATAAAAGCTGGAGTCACTTCATTTTCTTCACCAGATAAAAAATATGCCAGATCTATCTGAAATCGTACACATTCAAAGGTGATTCAAAAGAATCACCTTTTGGGCTTACCTGGTGGTGCAAGGGGTGGGATGCAACCTATGAAGCTGTCTGCAGCCACTGCAGCACAAGTTTGATTCCCTGCCAGCCAGGGAATGGCACAGCAGACCTCTCCTGTCTCGCCCGCTGCTCCCCTTAGCAGTGTATTTCAGTCAGTCTGCCTGTTCTGTTCCCCGCTTTGTGTCTGGTGAATCCCCTCACCCCCTTTCCCCCATACCTTGTATGTGTAAACAAATAAATCTTTAAAAAAAAAAGATCACCTTTTCCCCAAAACTAGCTCCTTTTCCTCACTTCTTTACTTAGTTCAAAGGGGCCATCATTCACCAAAGTGTAGCACCTCAGAGGAATTTTTGATCCCTTTTATTTTTTTATTTTTTTCCATTATTCTTTCCACAACCGCCTGGTCATCAAATTTTGTTTCTTCTTCTTTTTTTCTTTTTTGTGACATCTTGATATTTCCACTCTCCTGTATTCCTCAATACTCAGTGCAAAGTCTTGTCTCCTTAGGCCTGGAAACAGAATAACTTCCTAACATTTTTTACTATTCTCTGTGTCAATTCATTCTGAATATTATTGATGAATTAATCTGCTTAAAATGATGGTTTGTCAGATCATCCATTTGCTCAAAATTTTTCATAATTTTAATCCATGGGATAAAAATCTTAATTTCTTTGTTTGACCCCTTAAGATTCCCTATAACTGGCCTCAATCACTCTATCCAACTACTTGCTAATCTGAAGCATATCTTCTAGCCAAACGGTTACATGCTTGGCTCTGAACAGTTCATGCCTTTGTTCACGTGGTTTCCCCTCAAGGAATTCTTTTCCTTACTCTGCCTATTTAAATTCTATTCACATTCCATCCTCAGCTCAATACTGGGAAGCTTTTACTTTCTTTTACTGTTTATTCCACTCATCTGGCTCCCAATCATGTATTACAACCTTTTCTAACAGTTCGTGATTTAATTTTTTTGGTTAAGTGTTCATGTTCTTTTGTGTGACTAGGGTCAGAGATAGCAAGGATTTCAGATCTTTTATAACTGCCCAGTGACTGACACAGCCCGCCTCCCACAGCTCTGATGAGAAGGACTCTCAGGGCTCCTTGGGAGTGAAATCAGAGTACAAAACCAGTCGTCAGTGTCTGTCCTGGGCAAAGGATGGTAAAAGGCAGCTTGTGTGATACGACTTTGCCATCTCTGTTTTAACTAAGCTATTTTAAGCCTCTGAGCTTTCCTTATTTTAAAGAGGGGTTGGATCTAATAATCTATAAATTCCTTCCAATTCAAACACTGCTCAGTGCAATGATGGGGTAAAAGTCGGATTATGCCAGGTTATGAAGAAAGTAGATAGTGAGAAAATGAAAGTAACTATGAAATCAAGAGATAGGACAGTACGATGTGACATGATCAGATAAAAAGCTCTTTTTTTTTTTTTTAAAGGAACATAAATACATTAAAGGGAAAAAGAAGTGTTTTCCTTGTTTATTTTTATTACAGGTTATTTTCACAATGTGCTTATATGTTTAGACTTTGGCAATTAAAGAAGATAATATCTAAATCTGAATTATTCACTTTCAGGATAAAGGCTTCATGAACAGAGGAAAATCTCTCTCTACAATTATTAGTAAAATAAGCATGAAATGAAAATGCAGAAAAACAAAGAACCCAATACTTCAAAATGTAGCTACCTCCTGTAAATCTTTTCCTCCAAATTATTCTTTAATGTCTGGGGTTATAGGTAAAAGTAAGTGGTGGAAAACTATTTTTTTGATCATCCTGTCATGGCTCATAATGGAATTCCAGAGTTAGTTTCTGAGGACTGGAGGTGGGAATAGGCTAGCCGTGAGATCGACAAGACAAGCATAGGGGAAAGTCCCTTTTCTTTATCTAATTTGGGCCAACACTACTATCCTTACCTATCTCTGGATAGAGGCAGCAAAGAAGAAAAAGAAGAGTTAAAACGGGTGTTACTGACTGCCTTTCTCTATGCTTAGAGCTGTAGTAAACATACTTTCACTCCGGTGAAAAGAAGAATAATTAATTCTGCTTTTTTTAGGTAAATGGGTTTATTCTCATGTAAGCTGGGACTTCTCAGATTCAGGATCTAGCTGAATTGCTTGTCATTCATCTGTGCATGAATTTTACAAGATGGCAAAAGTCACTTTTTAAAAACTTTCTTGAGTCTACTACCACAGTCCTAAATGACCCTAAATATACTGACTTTACTTTTCACTTAATTGTTATCTTTATTTTACTAATTAACCTTTTTTAAAAAAGATTATTCCAATGGAAGTAAAAAAGTGGCAACTGACATGAGATATATCTGAAATTATTTTATAATAAATAAATAAAATGAACATATAGTACTATAAAAACAATCTTCTCAAGCCATCTACTTTTCTTGCTTTTTAATACTCAATTCAATCAATGAGAAAGTATAACATATAGTATTTTCAAATAGTCTTTTTTTTTTAAATAATAAATTTTATTGTTATATTCCCCATACAATTGCAGCCCCCCATTCTGACCCCAATCCCTCCCCTCCCCCCGCCCCCCTAAAAGTGTCTCTGGTTCATAGTTTTTTGTTGATTTTGATTTTCACTTTCTTAAAGTTATTCATTTTCCTGGTCCCTTATTTAAGTTTTCTAGATTCCTGTTATGAGTGAGATCATCCGGTATTTTTCTTTTTCTTTTTGGCTTATTTCGCTGAGCATGATCCCTTCCAGCGCCATCCATGTTGCTGCAAATTGCATGTGTTTATCTTTTTTGAATGCTGAGTAATATTCCATGGTATATATGTACCACATCTTCTTGATCCAGTCATCTATTTTTGGGCATTTGGGTTGTTTCCAAAGCTTAGCTATTGTAAACAGTGCCGCTGTAAACATAGGGGTGCAGGTGCTCTTTGGAATTGATGTTTCTGTGTCTTTTGGGTAAATACCTAGGAGTGGAATTGCTGGATCATATGGAAGTTCTATGTTTAGTAGGTCCAGAAATCTCCACACAGCTCTCCATAGTGGTTGGACCAGTTTGCACTCCCACCAACAGTGCAGAAGAGTTCCTTTTTCTCCACAACCTCGCCAACATTTGTTGTTGCTAGTTTTTTTAATATGTGCCATTCTCACTGGTGTAAGATGGTATCTCATGGTAGTTTTGATTTGCATTTCCCTGATGACAAGTGATGTTGCATTTTTTCATATGCCTGTTGGCCATTTGCATTTCCTCTTCAGAGAAGTTTCTTTTTAGCTCTTCTGCCCATTTTTTGACTGGATTATTTTCTTTGTTGTTGTTGAGTCTCGTCAGCTCTTTGCAGATTTTTGTGATCAGTCCTTTATCATTAGTGTTGGGTGCAAAAATGTTCTCCCAGTTGGTGGGGTTTCTCTTTGTTTTTGTTATTGTCTCTTTTGCTGTGCAGAAGCTCTTTAATTTGATGTAGTCCCAGCTGTTTATCTTTGCCTTCACTATCACTGCTTTGGGTGATGTGTCTGTAAAGATGTCTTTGATGTGCAAATCACGTAGTGTTTCGCCTATATTTCCTTCTATATATTTTATGGTTTCAGGTCTTATGTCTAGTTCTTTAATCCATTTTGAGTTGATTTTTGTGTATGGTGTGAGGTAGTGGTCAAGCTTCATTCTTTTGCATGTAGCAACCCAGTTTTCCCAGCACCATTTATTGAACAAACTTTCTTTGCTCCAATGCATAGTCTTTGCTCCTTTGTCAAAGATTAGTTGACCATAAATCTGTGGGTTTATTTCTGGATTTTCTATTCGATTCCATTGGTCTGTATGTCTGTTCTTGTTCCAATACCATGCAGTTTTGATGATTATGGCTTTATAGTATAGTTTGAAGTCTGGGAGTGTGATGCCTCCATTCCCTTCTTTTTTTTCAGGAGAGCTTTGGCTATTCGGGGTTTTTTTGTGATTCCATATGAATTTCATCAATAATTGTTCTATTTCTTTGAAGAATGACATTGAAATTTTGATTGGAATAGCACTGAATCTGTATATTGCTTTTGGAAGGATGGCCATTTTAATAATGTTTATTCTTCCAATCCATGAGCAGGGGATGTCTTTCCATTTCTTTGTGTCTTCTTCTATTTCTTTTAACAGTGTTTTATAGTTTTCTTTGTATAGGTCCTTTACCTCTTTTGTTAGATTTATTCCCAAATATTTGATTTTTTTGTTTCTATAACAAAAGGGATGGTTTTTTTGATTTCTTCTTCTTCAGATTTATTGTTTGTGTATAGGAAGGCTACTGACTTTTGCGTGTTGATTTTGTATCCTGCCACTTTACTGAACTGACTGATAAGTTGAATTAGTTTTTCTGTGGAGTTTTTGGGGTTCTCTATGTATAATATCATATCATCTGCAAATAGTGATAGTTTGTTTGACTTCTTCTTTTCCTATTTGGATTCCTTGGATGTCTTTCTCTTGTCTTATTGCTCTGGCTAGGACTTCCAGTATTATATTGAAAAGCAGTGGTGAGAGTGGGCATCCTTGTCTTGTTCCAGATCTTAATGGAATTGCTTTCAGCTTTTCACCATTGAGAATGATACTGGCTGTTGGCTTGTCATAGATGGCCTTTATGATGTTGAGGTATGTTCCTTGTATCCCAAGAATTTCAAGGGCTTTTATCATGAATGGGTGTTGCACTTTGTCGAAAGCTTTCTCAGCATCTATTGATATTATCATATGGTTTTTATATTTCTTTTTGTTGATGTGTTGGATAACGTTGATTGATTTTCGGATGTTAAACCATCCTTGTGTCCCTGGAATGAATCCTACTTGGTCATGGTGAATTATCTTATGGATACATTGTTGGATTCTGATGGCTAAAATTTTATTGAGGATTTTTGCATCAGTGTTCATTAGGGAGATTGGCCTGTAGTTTTCCTTTTTTGTGTTGTCCTTGTTCGGTTTTGGTATTAGTGTAATGTTGGCTTCATAGAACGTGTTTGGTATTGTCCCTTCCTTCTCAATTTTTTGGAAGAGTTTGTGAAGGATAGGCACTAATTCGTCTCTGAATGTTTGGTAGAATTCATTTGTAAATCCATCAGGTCCTGGGCTTTTGTTTTTGGGGAGGTTTTTGATTACCATTTCAATTTCGCTGCTTGTAATTGGTCTGTTTAGGTGTTCTATTTCTTCTTTATCTAGCTTTGGGTGATTGTAGAGTTGTAGGAATTTGTCCATCTCCTCTAGATTGTTAAACTTGTTTCCATATAACTGTTCATAGTAGTTACTGATTGTTCTTTTGATTTCTGCTGTGTCCGTTGTGATTTCTCCTCTTTCATTGATGATCCTGTTTATTTGTGCTTTCTCCCTTTTTTCCTTTGTGAGCCTGGCTAGGGGTTTGTCTATTTCATTGATTTTTTCAAAGAACCAGCTCTTGGTTTCATTGATCTTTTGGATTGTTTTTTTAGTTTCAATTTCATTTATTTCTGCTTTGGTTTTTATTATTTCTTTTCTTCTACTGGTTTCAAATAGTCTTTTTATGGTCTTATTTGGTAATTAAGCATTTTTTGTTATGGGTGTCAAACAGAAAATTTTGGTCTCTATCCACCTACTCCACATTTATCCTTTCAACTATGAAACAAAACACATAGATGAAATCTTTCTACCAGAACCTAAATAATGCCAATAGTCTAAACAGATTACAGAGAGGACTAGGTTATAGAAACTGGACTGAAAAAGCAGCTTCATGAAACCTGATATATATCACTAGTTATAAATACAGCTTTCATTCAGATTTAATTGGAAATCTGATCTGTTTTTCCATAAGTAATCACAGTGCTCATCTCTGAATGAGAAATAAAAGGCCTATAAAAGGGATCCTGGAGGGGCCTCCCCGGTGGTGCAGTGCTGTGAAGCTGTCTGCAGCCATTGCAGCGCGGGTTCAATTCCTGACACAGCAGACCTCTCCTGTCTCTCCCACTGCTCCCCTAAGCAGAGTTTTGGGTCTCTCTGCCTGGTCTGTTCCCCGCTCTGGCTCTGGTGAATTCTCTCACCCTCCTGCGCTTCTGACCTGTACCCCAGTTCTTCTATAAAATAAATAAATAAATCTTTAAAAAAAAAAAAGGATCCTGGCGATCTTGTAATTGCAAAGAAACAAGCACAAGTAACCCAATTTCTTTGGGAAGAGTTACACTCATCAAACAAAAAGTGGTTGATGCCAAGTCTGTATATCTTACCCGAGAGTCATGAAAACTCACCTTTAAGAAATTCTACGAAAGCACAACTCTTGACACTTGTTATATATACCTAAATACATATGAGGTGGCAAAATCTTAAAAAAAACAATTATTTTAATTGTTGGTAGTATCTCATTGTTTCCTCTCCAAAGAAAAGTTATGTGTATTGGTTCAAAACATTGTGTTAACATAAAAATTTAAATCATAAATATCTAAATGATATCACTAGGACCCCTTAGACTACAAAGGTCCAAGGTTAATCTGGCAAATCTTGAAAACTCTGAATTCCTTAATTTTTTTTAATCCCCCCTCCAATCCCCACTTCCACTAGTAGGCTTTCTTCAAATAAATTTTTAAAAGCCTGCCAATAGACCTGTGTGAAGCCAAACAGATACAGTCCACTTTTTCAGGAACATTCAGTAAATGCTAAATCAAGGATGTTTGTTTCTGATCACCAAGAACAATTTCCTCTTGTGAGTCTATTAGGCTGTTCTGAATTTGTAATTTCCTTGAAGCACTGTCACTTTTAATAGGTATGTGTCTTGCTAGAATATGCTCACTTCATTCTGACAGTGACAGAAAGCTCACTAATGAAGTAGTTTGACCAGTTTCTTTCTAAAAGTCTGAAGAAAGGAAAAACTGCATTTAAAAGACTGCATATTATACATAATGTAGTTCACTAAGTAATAAATTCAAGAATTGTCATTTTGCTTTGATAGTTCTGAAAACCACTACTGATAAAGGAGCTTTACACGTTTGCTTTGCCCTTTCATCTTCATTTACCTGTCAGGATGAATAGAAGAGAGCACAAAGACAAGGAGAATGACATCCAGGATCCCATCTGGAAAAGGGTAGGGTGAGCCATCATCACAAATGTCGTGAATGAAGGCACAGCACTGGGCTGCTCGGTAGGATGAGTGTGACTGTCATGATAAAGGAATAAAAAGAAAAAAAAGTAGTTAGCAAACTTCTTGTATTTTTCTTAAAATAAAAAGATCACACATTTTACTTCTCCCAATTGCCTTTACTCTGTAAATCTAAATGTACTTTATTTCTAATTCTATTCTGTTAGTTTGTTTTAAGATGCCATAAAAATTAAGTCTAAATTTTAGAGTTGATAGCAAATATTCTTTCCAATCTCTCTTTAATTATGAAAGTGGAGTTAAGACAAGATTTGAGTCAGTAAGCAGCATGTTATTTCAGAGGTTCTCGGATGGTCCCTCAGCCCTCTCCCTCTGTTTGTTCCATGCCTCCACAGGCTGAAAAGATAAATATCCTGTACTACACAGTCAACACTAGATAAAGGTGATGGTTACAAAACTCTGTAAAAATAACTAAAAACAACTCAATTGTACACTTTAAAATGTCAGATTTATGGTATGTGAACTGTGTATGTACATCAACAAAGCAGTTGTTTTAAAAATTCATTAGACTACACAGTCACACACATAAAATTTGCCTACAAAAACAATACTAGGGACATATATACCAAAATATTAACATTGACTCACATTAGAACCCTAGGAAGTGATTATTAGGTGATTTTTATCTTTTCCTATATAGCTTTTCAGAAAAAGAAAATGTCTATTTTAGAAAAAGTCTAAATGACTGTTTCCTTACATACTAACACATTTCATATTTGCAACCATGCCTTCTCAGACGTTTTTCTTCCCAAATTTTAAATTAATCAGGGTTGACTATGTGCTAGGCTCCATGTAAGGCTTTAGGACATAAACATAAATATCACCTTGTGTGAGCTATTTGCTTTTCTAGATGTACTTACTAGTCCCTCAACTCTATTTTAAATTTGAAATGACTTATATTGTTTTAGGATAGTATCTTAGGCATTAGTTGAAAATGAGAGTTCTAGCAATTATAAAAGTCAGTTAAAAGTGGTCACAGATTAAGATTTGATACAGAAACATTTCCCAAAAAATCACTTCAACAGCAAATAAACTATAATTTTGCAAATAAATTACATGACTCTCTTTAAAGAAAATATAAGGCATACCTTGACTAGTTCCACAGCTCTAGAAGCAAAATCACAACAATAAAGAAAGGACTCTGGAGTATCTCTATGAAAATGAAAGAAATATTTAAACCTAAAGTACAGAAAGGCTCAGACTACAGAAGAAAAGAAACTGGAGGTTTGGAGTGATTAATAATTATTTCTTTTATAAAATTTTATATGATATTTGGCTTGGCCTTTTTTTTTAATACTGTTCTCTATAGTAGTGCATGGGTGTCTTCATGTTGCTTCTGAACCAACATTGTCTCAAACATTTAATATTAATTACATTTCAAATTCCTGCTTTGGCTTAGGGGTCTCTGTTCCTTGGGCGTATCTGCCTTTATCACGTTATACTCTGAACACGGGAAATCTCCAAGGCCATCATTCAATATTGCTCATTCTCTCTCTGGTCCTCTCCCTAGGCACTTTTTCTTCTCTGCCAGAATGGCCTGTAGCTCCTCTTAGCTTAGCCAAGTTCAATCTTTTCCCAAAGTTTCTCAGATCTTGTGTGCTTTGGTACTTCATTCCTCCTCCTGTGTGTGTATAACTTATTTGGCTCCTGGGCTCCTCACAGAGGCTCTGATGCCCCAATAGGATGCAAACACACACACACACACACACACACATTACTTAGCAGCATGTAAATACAACTTCTAAAGAAGAATAAAAAACAATAATATATCAATTCTTATTTATTTTTTCAAGTTACTCTAACACTTATTGAACTTTGTATGTGCCAAATATTAGAAAATTAAGTAGCAAATGAAATCACCTAATAAAATAATAAGAGTATGGATTATGGAGTCAAAACAGACCTATGTTTAAATCCTGGATTTGCCACTAATAAACTCTGTGAATTTGACTTAACTTCTCTAAGAGTCAGTTGTGTTATTTACAAATAAACAAAATAAATAAAAAATACAAATAAATAAAATAGGTAATGTCAGGTATCTTTTTTTTTTTTTTTTTTTTTTTTTTTTGAGAAGGGGTATCCATATGAAAACCTTGACTAATTTTCATTGTTCTCCACTGAACCACAGCTCCTGTTTAGCTTTTTTCTGAAATTCAGAAACAATGGCTGGACCACAGTTACTCATATACTGGTACATACTTTAAATTTTGTGGGCCAATATCCTTTCTGTCCTCGCTCTTACGCTAGTATCAAATAACCCTAGCATCATGTTGCTTAGTAGCATGTCCTTATCACAAAGAGATCAGTATGTTATCAAACAGTAATTATAAGAATGGCCTGACTCATGGGTTTTATAGTCTAGATGGGGATATGAACAGTTTTATACAAGTTTTATAGAAGTCTCTCTAGAAGGTTGGGGGTGGGGGCAAAGGGAAGAGGAAGCTCAATACTCTATGGTAAAAAACTATGGGTGCTTTGGTGGTGGGTGTGGTGCAGTGACATATATCTGAGGATGTGTTCATTTATTCCCCTAAATCATATACAGTGTTGTAAACCAACATTATTTTAATTAAAAAATAAAAAGAAGAAGAAGTGGTCTTCTGGAAAGGACAGGCATCCTAGAGTATAAATCTTAAGGATTTTGAAGAGGGGATGCATTGCTAAGTGAGGAGAAGAGGAAATGGAATTAGGGTTTACAAGTGGAAATGACAAGCCAAGGATGAGAAGCAAAGTTGATTCACATAGCCCACAGTAGTATGTGACAGGATATGCATGTCTTGGAGGACACAATTAGAACTTCTAAATTTATTCAAGAAGCATCTGAATCAAGGAAAACTTTTATATAATATGCAATACAAGCACAAATATCCATTATACTTTAAAATGCTACTCATTGATGAATACTATGTTCACATGTAACTCATTCATTGTGTGGCACTAGGAAGCTGCACCAATTTAAGATCTGTCCAATAAAGTTAAAGTACCATGAATAGTATTATACAAAGTTAACCACAACTGAGTCAAAGTTAAAACTTGTACTACTTATGTTTTCTTCATCTGTCCCATATAAAAACAGTGCTTTACCACATCATATATGTCTATTGTTTCCTAGTCAAGCTATCTATTTGTGACTCCATAATTTGCTGATAGTTATGCCTATTTGCAATATTATTAATAAACACTCAGATGCACACAACATTATGTGATGTGATGGTTAAGGGCAAGGGCTCTGAAACCATAGTGCTTAAGTCTTCAGTTCTTTCTCTACTACTTAGTTGTTAGGACTAGTTGTTGTTACCTTGGAATAGTTACTTTATTTCTCTAACTCTGTTTCTTCATCTTTAGAAGAGAGATAAATATGTCATCCAAGGTGGTTGTGAATGATTAGATTCATATAGGTCAAGTTTCTAGTGGGGTACTAAACTCAAAGCAAGCACCTGATAAGTACTGAGGCTATAATTATTATTATGCTTCTGCTATTGCTGTTATTACCATCATCATCAACATTATTAAAGGAAGATCTGTCTTTGCCTTCCAGAAACTTAAAAGCTTGAGAATTTAACATGGCTCGGTAAAAGCTTCCACATAACTAAAAACACTTTAATGAATCCTAGCACATCTAGTTCATTATGAAGTGTACACTCTACATTTGGGCAGTGGTTACTGAACACCCATAAGATACAAAACAGTTTAGCAGCAAAAGAAAACCATGTGCCATTTGCCATGTGTGCCACCAGGACAGCAGCATGACCTCTGAGACTGAATTCACTCTACATCAGCAGCCCACACTGAAGTCTTATGACCACCCAATGACTTTCCAGAGCTTTTCTGTAAAATCAGCTGACTGGCTTGGCCATTCTCCCAGCAAACAGGTGTAAATATCACTACTACCACCACAACACCAAGCACTATCTTGGCAGGGGGTTTAAGAATTAAATGATCCTTGGAGAGTGATATGGCCTCTCAATTCCAGAGATCTAATTATGATAAAATATTCTGAAAATGCAAAACATTAGTCCTATACTCTCCGAAAGTAATAAAACATAATTTCTTGGGGGGACGGGAAGTCTAACCTTCTATTTGGAAGGCTAATTACTGACTGCCTTTTAAAGATGCATTAATCATCTGAGCTACAATGATTTCTAAAATATGGATATAAGGCAAAAAAAGACACTGTCCAGAGGAAAGTCAGAGAGTGGGGAGGCAAGAACTTTCCATTATTATTATTTGGAGAGAGGAAAGGGGAAAACCCAACTACTAATGGTAATCAGAAGATTGAAAGGAATTAGAACAAAAATTTTGGCAGCAGAGATATTAATCTGTCAACAAGTACTGAGTTTTTACTACCTATATTGCACTGTTAGGGTACCTGGAAAATCAGATTAGGGTAAAATATGCTCTCAAGGAATACATTGGAATAGACATAGTAGTTGGAGAGAAAAGATTTAAAGAAATGGTATGCTAAATAATACTTTCAGATGAATCATAAACTAACACAATCAACTGCCAAGGTAGGAGATTTATATTTAAGTTCAGAGACCACTAGGGTGGAGGAACCTGCTATGTGCTATAAAAGAACAAGAGAATTTGACTCAGAAATTGTAAAAAAGAAAAGAAAATTCATGAATACAAAAAGAGAAAGGGCATTCAGAACTGCAAATATATCAGCATCACTTCTGCCTTGTCACTTTAACCGGTAACTTGATATTGGGGACTTACTTACTATTTATTATGTTAGGCTCATAGACTTATTGAGTAAGTCCTAACTTTTTGGAGCTACACTATAAGTATTTAAAGATTAGGTGTCATGATGTTGACTGGATTAATAAATGTTGAACAGAGGTGGCAGTTATGTGGAAATCCACTATATTACTCTTCTTTCCAAACACTCTTACATGTTCAAATGAAAGGTTAAAAAAAATAGCATCACTAAATTAAAAAAAAAATGCAAAGGGAAAAGGTTGAAAGGAATTAGAACAAAATTCTGTCAGGAGCCATGTTAGGATAATGGGTGATTTTCTCCCCATCATTTCCTCAAAAGGAAATGTCATGCAAAATACTCATGTTGATTTTACAATGGAAAAGTAATAACATGAAAGATATTGTGTAAACTTAAAAAAATAGTACTTCACAGGTCAACTATAGGTAAAAGGTGTTGGAAAAGTTTTGTAAGGTGTATCTCTTTATTATGGAGACACTAAACCATTTAGATGAGGTGGTGAATAGGAAAGGCTGGTGAGAAGAACATCTCTATTCCTATTATCTACTTCTGCTTTCTGAGTCCTAGGGTTAGTAGCTGTTACCTCCAAACAACTTCAAGTTCTAGAGACAATCACTGACATATGGAGGTTTACATAGTGTGATGACAAAATAAAATGAGGGTTAAAGTGTAAGCTTTAAATTCAATTCACTGTGTGTAAAATGACACCTGTGTATCTTGGAGAAGCAAATAAATCTCTGAAAGTTTAGCAATTCACAGCTTAGTGGCAGGATCAAATCTCTTGCTCTTTTCTCATTCTGTCATCCACAAGACAAAAGCTTAAAAAATTATTTCAAACAATGTTGTACAAATACTATATTCAGAGTAATTCCTAGTTCACATGAAATTAGACACTGAGAATAAGGTATTTCTTTTGAAATTTGCTTTAGTCATTGTTTACATGGGAACAAGAACACTACTGGTAAATACATACAACAAATATTTTCCAGAATTTCTCAACATCCTTACATATGTAAAATTTTGTAGGAGAAAAAGTCTAAAACTCACTGCAAAGTGTTCAGAATTGGAAAAACACTATTTCCAGCACCACAGCCAACCTAAAACCAAAAGAACAAAGAAATATCATGAAAATAAGATTGAGTTTTCCTCACCAATGTCAGGTTTTTCATTAAAAAATTTTGGAAGAAATTTATTGGATCTCTGGGTACATGAGAATTTTTAAACTCAAAAGCAATGAAATAAATCGCAAGAGTAATATTGAGAAATTTGACTATAGAAACATTTGGAAGTTTTACACACCAAACCCCAAAATAAATGACATTAAGAAGTAACCAACACATTGTGAAAAAAAATCTGCAATAAATATGAAAAAGGGCAAAGCTCATTTAAAAAACATAAATAAGCAAAAGAAATAGAACACAAAAGAAGTACAAGTAAACCACTTGAAGAACAATGTAACCTATTTAATAATCAAAGAATTACATATTAAATCAAGGTATGATTTTTGTATACCAAAGCAGAAAGCATTAATTAAGAAAGAATACCTCAACCAATGAGGATATAATGAAATAGATACACACTACCATGAACTGGTATAAGTATAATTTCTTAGGCAGCAATTTGGCAATACATATTAAAACTTTTTATAAATTATGAACTAGCATATCTAAACCACTCTAATAAAAGATAATACGTTAAAGTCTGTACCCAGAGATGTTTGCTGCAGAAAACCTGAAAAAATGTTAATGCCCAGCAGCATAGAAATAGCTAAGTAAAATCATGGCATTGCACATAGTTAAGCATTTTAAAGCCACGAAAATGTTTATAGAAAACTTTTAAAGATAGGGGAAACTGCTTATGATAAACTGAAACAAAGCAAAATCCCAAAATATAAGCACACAGTATCACCCAATTACATAAAACAGTATAAACAAAAGAGAAAAATCAGTAAAATTTTAACAGTGGTTAAATCCCTTGTTTGTGGCATTGTAGATAATTTTATTTCTCTAAATTACTCTTTAGCAAATTTTCTGTAATCAATATATACTACTGGTATAATAAAGAAGTTCATTTAAAAAGAAGCAGCCAAAATCTACACCAGATTATAGCAAACCATATATCTCACTTATTTCTATTTCACATAAAAAGAAGTGATAACAGAGATAGAATTAACACCAAAACTTCATTGGTACTTAAAATTATCCCTGCAAGTTAGAAATTAATACAAATTTTAAAAATGTTAAAATCACAAATGTACAGCCTGATTGATTACAGATATGAGTTCCTTAAATATTTTCTATGTACAAAAGTATAGCAAACACTTATTTATATTTGATGATTTTTCCCAAAAAATATGGATCCTGGGCCTCCCCGGTGGCGCAGCGAGTTAAGCACTGCGCTGTGAAGCTTTTCGCAGCCTCTGCAGCGGGGGTTTGTTTCTCGGCTGCCAGGGAGAAACCCACATGGTGTGGCAGACCTCTCTTGCCTTGCCCACTGATCCCCTCAGCAGTGTCTTCAGTCCGTCTGCCTGTTCTGCTCCCTGCTCTGTCTCTGGTGAATTCTCTCACCCTCCCACGCCTCTTGCATAAATAAATAAATCTTTAAAAAAATATATGGATCATTAATAATGGAATATGGAATGTGCATCTGAAAATTATTTACAAAAATATTAGCAAAGGGAGCATGATCATTACATAGTGAACATGAAGTCACTTTGATATAAAAGCACAAAATACTTAAAATAATATGTACCAAAATATTAATTACTGATCACCATCTTTAAGTAGTGATTGTTATTTTTTAACTGGTACTTTGCTCATTCTTTTTCAATAAACACACTTTGTTAACCAGAAGTAAATAAGTAAAAAAAAATTAATCAATTGGGGCCTCCCTGGTGGCACAGGGGTTAAATCTCAGCACTGTCACACTATCACTGCTGCGGCCTGAGTTCAATCCCTGGCCAGGGAGCTAATCCAGCAGACCTCTCCTGCCTCACCAAGTTGCTCCCCTTGGCAGTGTATTTCAGTATATCTGCCTGTTCTGCTCCCCACTCTGTCTCTGGTGAATCCTGTCACCCACCCACTCCCGCACCTCTGGCCTACACCCCCGTATTTGTATGTATAAATAAGAAAAAATATGAGCCTCCCTGGTGGCACAAGGGTTAAAGACACAGTGCTATCAAGCTATCACCAGCCACTGCACAGGTTCAATCCCTGGCCAGAGAGCTAACCCACATGGCGCAGCAGACCTCCCCTGTCTCACCAGCTGTTCCCCTCAACAGTGTATTTCAATCAGTCTGCCTTTTCCCCACTGGGGAATCCTCTTTACCACCCCCCTCCACCAGCTCTGGCCTATACCCCAATTCTTGGATGCATACATAAATAAATCTTTAAAAAAATAAAAGTTAATTAAAAAAAATCAACTAATTAAAAAGTAAAATTATTTGCAACCCTTCTTTGCCCCTGCAGTACTGTACCTCTAGGATTCTGAAAGTGGCCTTGCTGCCAGGAAATTCCATCTTCAGAGGTACTTTTCTGTGTTCTTTAGAGTCCAGGTTGAGAAAGTCTGATTCTGGTTTGCTTTGACTACCTGATGAACCAGAACTTTTCTTTCCAGACATAGTATGGCAGAGCATTCTTGAGAAACAATCTGTAGCATTGGTTTCAACATAATCCCATGATAATTCTCTTGCCTTCTCTTTAGTTTTTTGATCAGTTGGAAGAATTTCAGGAAATTCCCTCAATAACCAATTACGATCTTTGAAAAATTTATTCTTATGAATCTTGTAAAATGTGTCCCAGTATTTACTGGCTTCACTTTCATATTTAACTAAAATAAAGAGGAAAAAAGATTTATTTTACTATGAATTATATTTACTATTAGTTACTATCTTAGTAACTTAATCTATTTAATCATTAAATACTGTTAAATATTACATATATTATTTTTCATTTATAACAATTATATTTATTATTGAATAAGTTTATTATAATTTTATGTATTTGATATTTTTCATCTCTTAAAGATTGAAACTAGAGTATTAATTCTCAAAATATGACAATGGGTAGGATATGTAGTTTTATCCTTGAAAACCTCTTAATAGCTTGGCCAATGCATTTTTGTGAGGACTATAATCACTACAAGCTATTTTCTGCAGTCTAATTTTGGGATCTTAATAATCACATTTTTACCAATAACCTGTAAAATTCTACTGACATAGGGAAAGGAAACCTCATTTTTTGCCTCTGAAGTGCAGTTTTAACAAGCATGCCAATGTAAATTGGTCATCAGATAAGAAATTGTGGAATTATAAATGATAAAATTCTAAAGCCAGAACAATATACTGAAACAATTCACTGCTTCCCCAATGAACCCTTCCCCCTGTTTTACATTTGAAAAAAGGACAGCACAGAGAGATGAATCTACTCTTCCATATCTAGGAGCCCTGTCACATTAGAACCAGGACCATGCTTCTGCCTACTGCAGGCTAGGGGCAATCCCATAGCTTTATTCACTCTCCTGCAACCTCCACAGGCATCTCTTCTTATTGATATCTTCTCTCCCGATATGACACCTTAGAGAGAATTTCTGAGGACTTTTTAAAAGAAATACACATTTTGTGAAGACATCCTTTAAAGTTTCCTGGGTTCCTGGGTCAGGGGCAGGTCAACAGTGTCAGGACTTCAGACAATTCTTAGCTTTCTGCTTCTTCCTAACTGTACCTAAAATAAATAATTTACTCACTCCCTCACTCATTCATTCAACATTTCTTGGATATTACCATGCACTAGGCCTAATTTCTGAGTTAAGATAATTTTGCCCAATGTAGACACATGACATCAATGCTTCAAATAATGAAAAAGATCTTCTATTTATATAGAATCATTTCCAAGATTTAGAATTACACGAAAAAGCAAAGTGTAGAACAGACACAATATTTTTTTGTTAAAAGAAAAAGAATACTGTGTATGCATACGCAAAAACACATTTGTATGCATATACACCTATTTACTTGTATATGTACAAAATACTTTGGTTGGAAAGACAATCACATAATTAGTAACACTGGTTGCCTCTAATGAGGGGAACTGAGTAGCTGGGCACCGGGGTTAGAGGGAAAATTTCTATTTGAATTTTAATCTATGTGAATGGATATCCAAATTTAGCTTAATTAAATTTATTCCCAAAATTAATTAAAACTAAAACAAATGGACTCATTTTTTTCATAATTTTAAAGAAGGCCTTGCCCTCAGAACAGCACTTGTCTGTGGTAAGGTTCATCTTTGATACAGAGCCTGGCCCTAAAGCCCTTGTAGTTTTCATTTTCATCTTTACGGCCTTGTACCATGATCTCCACCCATCTGGTCATAAGACTTCCTTCCCATCAAGGCTGGATTGTATCTGGCAACAGGACTGCAATACAGACATCTGTATTTAGGGTCTGAGATGGAAACAAACCAAATGCCAAAAAATAGATGACTCGATTAAGAAGATGCGGTATAGATATACAATGGAATACTATTCAGCAATCATAAAAGATAAACTCATGCCATTTGCAGCAATATGGATGGAGCTAGAAGGGATTATGCTCAGCAAAATAAGCCAGAAGGAAAAAGAAAAATATCAGATGATTTCATTTATAGGAGGAATATAGAGGAAACCAAATGAGGGATCAGGGAAAAATAATAATAATAATAAATTTAAAAAAACAAGCAGGCAACTATAAATTAGAGACATTCGACAAGGGAGGGGGAGGCAGAAGGATCAAAACAAGAGAGGGAAGAGCGGACTATAGCGATGGTGCACAGGTGAATTGGTGGTGGGAGTTTTATGGGGATTATACCTGAGAGGAGAAAGTATACATTGTACAAAAATGAACAATGATATAATATATATAGGTATATATAAATTTTTAAAAAAGTTCACAGTTTTAACCATACATTACACTGCCATCCTAACGCAAAATCAGTATCTGAAAATAATGCTTTTCTGATTTTGTACTTCTTTCTCAATATGAAGCATTGAGTTGAAAGTCAAACCTTAGTGATTTGTTTATAATCAGTATAAGTAATTTGTGAAGATAATGTTGATCATAATGAACCTTCATAGAAACAGAGCAGAAATAAAGAATTAATTAAATCCCATTCTTTGAATTATATAAAAAATAATCTATACATAATAATCAGGATATTACAATGAGCAATGAAACATAAAAAGTTCTTTTAGAGCAGATGGGTTTGTGGGATAGAAACAAAACAGAAACAGCACATAGGCTGGGCTAGGGTTTAGGCTACCTGGGCCAGAACTTTTTATTTTCCTTTTAATGTTATACTTTCTTTCAACAGCATCTCCAGTCAAAGCTGGGAAATCCACAATATTCAGTAATGTGTGACAGCTTGGTATACCTCAGAGGGAGCTCAATCAAACTCAAATTTATGTTAGTTGTGAGACAAAGTAAACACCTTCAGTGTATGATTTAATTCCCTTACTGCAAGAGTATCTGTGATAACAGGGGATTTGGACTACTTTCTACCCACGAGTGAAATTTTAGTTTCAACGTGCTGTTAACTCATCTCAAATTCAGGTCAACAAATATTAAAGAACAGAGTATAGAGAAATATGCTGTTTTCATCTTATCCAACTCACCTTCTAAATAGGTATATTAATGATCAATTTTTCTTGGAGAAGCAATTTTTCCTTTCACTTTCTTAAGTCGCTGATTCAGAGTTAATTGCTCTATGCGAATGGCAGTAAAAGGGATGTGGTGATCTGTTTAACCACAGTCAGATAAAGCAAAGTCTCTCAATTATTCACTTATTAAATTCAATACTGCTGAGGAGATGAAAGAAAATGCCACACTAACTGTACTTAAATATTCAGAATTCACTCTGAATCACACTGAATATCACAACTAAGAAATTGAATTAAACCATTTATGTATCTGACATATATGATATGATTAATATGAATTATGAAAATTTATTCCAAGTTGCAATGTTAACAAAAAGCAATTTAAAGTTATTTTTGCACATCAATTACGCAAATACCTGAGCTCTCAAAGTTGAAAATTTCCACATGTCACTGATAAAGTTCATTGTCTAATAAAAGAAAACTCTTAAAGCTATGAAATGAAAAGTATATTTCTAAGAGCAGTGCATGAAATTTTAAAGAACCATAGCCAATTTATAAACAAGTACCCTAAATTTATCAGCTCATAAAACATCAGCTATTCCTTTTATCACATTATTCACTTATTAAATTCAATACTGTTGAGGAGATGAAAGAAAATGCCACACTTGAGACAACATGCTCAAGTGATAAGATAGTCACAAGGTAAGAGGGATTCTTTTACTATTTTGCTTGATATAGATAACTTACCCGAGGTAGGTAGTTATTTACAAGGATTTTTTAAATTAATATTTTATTTTATATAATTCTTACATCATTTTTCATTTTTGTACAATGTATACATTATCATTTTGGTTATAATCCCCATACAATTGCACGCCCCCTTATTTTGACCCTAGTCCTTCCTCTCACCTTCCCTCCCTCCAACCCCCATGGTGTGTCTCTGGTTTATAGTTGCTTGTGGATTTTTATTTTTACTTTGTATTAATTAGTCTTTTTCCTGGTCCCTTATTTAGGTTTTCTAAATTCCTGCTATGAGTGAGACCATCCGGTATTTTCCTTTTTCTTTCTGACTTATTTCACTGAGCATGATCCCTTCTAGCTCCATCCATGTTGCTGCAAAGCTATATCAAATTAAAGAGCTTTTGCACAGCAAAAGAGACAATAACCAAAACAAAGAGAAACCCTACCGACTAGGAGAAAATTTTTGCACACAACACTAATGATAAAGGATTGATCACAAAAATGTACAAAGAGCTGATGAGACTCAACAAAAACAAAGAAAATAATCCAGTCAAAAAATGGGCAGAAGAACTAAAAAGAAACTTCTCCAAAGAGGAAATGCAAATGGCCAACAAACATATGAAAAAATGTTCAACATCACTTGTAATCAGGGAAATGCAAATCAAAACTACAATGAGATACCATCTTGCACCAGTGAGAATGGCACATATTAAAAAAACTAGCAACAACAAATGTTGGCGAGGTTGTGGGGAAAAAGGAACTCTCCTGCATTGCTGGTGGGAGTGCAGACTGGTCCAACTACTATGGAGAGCTGTGTGGAGATCTCTCGACCTACTAAAGATAGAGCTTCCATATGATCTAGTAATTCCACTCCTAGGTATTTACCCAAATGACACAGAAACATTAATTCCAAAGGGCACCTGCATCCCCATGTTTATAGCAGCACTATTTACAATAGCTAAGCTATGGAAACAACCTAAATGCCCAAAAATAGGTGACTGGATCAAGAAGATGTGGTACATATACGCAATGGAATATTACTCAGCAATCAAAAAATAAATACAATGATATTTTAAAGTAACAATAGCAGCTGTTTTTGTTATTAGGCTTTAGGAGTCCATTATATTTGCTATATAGCCAGCTGCAATAAAACTCAAAAGCTGCCAAATGTATCTCTGTCATTTCTCCGAATTAACCTGCTTTTAAAGGAAAAGTGAGTAACAAGGGCCTCCCCTGGTGGCGCAGCAGTTGAGCACTGGGCTGCGAAGCTGCCCACAGCCTCTGCAGTGCCTGTTCAATCCCCTGCCACTGGCGAGGGTCCCACATGGCGCGCAGACCTCTCCTGCCATGCCCACTGCTCCCCTCGGCAGTGTATTTCATCAGTCTGTCTGTTCTGTTCCCCGCTCTGGCTCTAGTGAATTCTCTCACCCTCCCGCGCTTCTGTCTGTACCCAGTGCTTGTATAAATAAATAAATAAATCTTTAAAAAAAAAGAAAGAAAAAGAAAAGTGAGTAACAACACAATTTAAAATAAATTAATAAGAGTAACTGTGGAATTAAAAATCATTAATCTAGGCATCTATTGAAAGCAGCATTGCTAATGGAAATATGGATGTTATACGTTTTAAGCATGGAAATGAAATATCAACCATCCCATAGCAAAAGATTGTAGTATTTGCAATGGGTAAGTTCTTATTTTTGGAATAGTGAGGCTGTTTCCTGACTTCAGTTCTCACCAACAGCTCAGACAATAGGTGAGAAATGGGAAATGGGAGTGACAGGAGAGACTACCACACACAAAGAGCGAAAGAAATGTTCGGGAGAGTTGGCCAGCATAGGAGAACGACCAGTATTTCCTCCCAATGGGATTGAAATAAGTGAGATAAGATCAGTAATGGTGCTCGTGATCTCCAGAGGGAGTACTGTGTGATAGGAGAAAACTGGCTATTTCAAAAACTTAGGATCTTCTGGATAAGACGTGCTGGTGTTTAACAGGCACTGGGGGAAGAACCGAGTTTCTTTGGGCTTTCACAAAATTTGGGAGTAGAGCTTTTAGATCTATTCCTTTTGACCAATACTCATCAGAGACATTAAATATTGAATCAGAAATGTCATCTATGGCTTCTTCCTCGTAGGTCAATGACCCTTGGCAGAGACTGGATTGATTGGTTGGGTAGGTACTTAACTCTCACTGTCATGTCCAGTCACTCAACATAGTTCCTCAGGCAAAGGTTTCTTTCTTTTGTCAATCTCACAGTAGCCTTAGTCACTATTCTGCATACCTTGCTTCAGTGCGATCAAATAGTCACCCAAATAGTATTCCTTTCCTTGTAGCAATTCCCCAACATGTATGAAGTCCACCACACTAAGTAGTGTTATGTGGGGGGACCCAGCAGAAACCTTAACCACCATGAAGCATTTCAAAATGAAATCTTTTGTTCTGTGTCTCCATGGCAGCCAGAAAACAAGCTCCGAAAAAGACTGGACATGCTAATAAGCAAACCAAATGCTTCAAAGCAGTATCATCAGTCCTCTCCAGCCTGCTTTTCCTGCTTCTATAGAGAGAGGCCAGTCACCACCTTTCTATTTCAGTCACACTATGGTTCTGTGGGAACGGTCATTTTCCTTTACTGTGGTTTCCAGGGCCTGAAAATAACCTTCTCATTAGCTTCGCTCAAGTTCATTGTTAACATAAATAGGCCAAAATAGGCAGCCACATACAGAGCATTTTAAGGGAACATTATCAGCTCTGCTCCTCTATTTATGTTCTAAATAGAAATATTCAAAAGAGCATGACAAAAAGCCTTGGTTTTTCATATTATCAGGAAATATATAGTGGATAATTTTTAACTTCCTGGAAACAAATTAAGATGACTGATAACTTTTAATTCAGTTTAGGCTTGACTCTTTTTGTCATATCCAGGTGGCCACTAGCAGAAGCTTGAGTAATGTGGAAAATATGTCTGTGCAGCTGCTGGCAAAGA